>NC_077234.1:220572767-221218460 GCF_027887165.1 Monodelphis domestica
TATAAAGTGACTTGCAAACTTTAGAGTACTATAGAAATGCTATTTTTTATGTAAGGTTTATTTGGCCTACTCTGTTGGTACCTGTAAGTATCAGGTATGATCACCAAGAACATACCTGATCAGTATTCTAGAAGCTTCCAATTTGAAGTGCCTATTATCCTCTTTCTCAACAGTAATGAGATCTGTGCTCTGAACATCCTGTCTGCATCAGTAGACCTGATTACCTCAGCCAGTAAGTGGGTCATTTCATAATAATGGCATATGGAGAAGAAGATAAAAGTTATTTTACAGCCAGAAAGCTTTCAATGTATAAACCCATTGATAAATGGGCTCTTACTCTAATCTTTATTGAAAAATGAGCCTGACATCTTAGAATAATTAGTATATATTTGTTTAACATTATATAATAGAAAGTAAATGACATAATTAAAAGTCCAGTGAGTAGATGTAAATATAATATAATTTTCAACAAATATTAATTCAATTTAGCCTGTGGGACATTGCAGTATACCACTCATCTCGATTTCTCTTATTGTGATTGACAATTAGAAGAATTTATAAGTTTTTATACTATGTAACATTAAAATATATATGTTAAAAACTTTAAGGTTTCTAATTAAAATGTCCAGTTCAACCAGCTAATATATCTTACTTCTATCTCATCTATCTTCTAATTTATTACTATCTTCTATAATTATCACTTTTTAAAAAATGAATTCCAAAATAGTTCTGTATGTTAACCTATTAAATAATATAATTTTTCTACAACTTTCCTTTTAAAAGCAAAAATATTACTATATAATTTTATCATAGCAAATGTAATAAATAAATGTATTTATTAAACATCTACCATGAGCAGAACTTTGTACTGAGGATGAAAAAAATCACCCATCTCCTCAAGCATCTTCTATTCTACTAAGTAAAATAAATCATACAGTATAGCACTTTATACATTTCTAATATACTTGTGTAGTTCTAATTTTTATCAATTTTAAGACCCTAAAAAGGAATATAGATTGACAGTACAGTTGCCACACATTTGTAAACCAATATGATATTTATTCATGAGGATAAGTTTTGTAGCCATGCAACGAGTCAGGATACTGCTGAAGAACTTATGTAAAAGAAAGTCCACATTGAGAGAAAGAACTATGGGAGCATAAATGCAAAAGCAAAACTTATGACATCACTTATCACATGTATATATGAGTATGGGATTTGGGATTTAGGCTTTTAACAAATCACTCTATCACAAAAAATGAATAATATGGAAATAGGTAACAAGTGATAACATTTGTACAGCCCAGTGGAATTGCTTATTGGCTCTGGGAGTGGGGAAAGGAAAGGGAAGGGAAAGAAAATTAATCATGCAAACTTGGAAATATATTTAAAAATTAATAAATTTAAAAAGAAGTAAATGTATAGTAGTTGAAATTATATAACCTAATAAAGAGGTGAAAATTCAACAATGCATTATGTAGCAAGAGCCAATGAAAATAATAAATGTGTTGGTGAAATGCAGAAAACTTCAATGGAAAAAAGAAAAATTTCAATTTGAATAGTCAGAGAAGGCTTTCTGGCAGTTATGTTGGACCTTGAAAGATAAATATGGTCTGAGTAAATATGGAGAAGTAATTCTAGGACATATGACCTTATATTTAGAGTAAGAAGGAGTCTAAGAAGTGATTTAGTCCAATCTCCTTATTTTACACATGAGGCAACTGTGACACAGAGAGATTCAGTGATGTGTCCAACATCATGTAAATAACAAATGTCAAAAGCAGAATTTCAACCTAAGTCTTCTTGACTTCATGCCCCATGCAGAAGAAGCAATAGACAAGGACTTGTTAATTAAATGATGAGTACTGAATTTTCTTTTCCAGGGACCAAAAGGCAAGCTAGTACTAATAGCTTAAGCTGAGACTAAAGGATAAAATTTGACTATAAAAGTCAAGAGACCCATGTTCTAACTATATTTTAGGAGATGATAATAAGGGCCTGAAGATGAAAAGATGACAAAATGGAGCATATAAAAACATATTTGGTGCTTTGAACAATATTGACAGTTGTATAGTAGGATAAGCAACCGCCACTGATGGTGCCCTTCCCTCTTCAAACCCTAGTTCATACCATATCAGAACCTATTCAGAATTATGGCACAACTCACTACTACAAGGGGCACCTTTCCATTTTCATCTTGCATTACTTGACTAAACTGTTTGCTTGGATGAAATGGGAGGCAACAACCATCTTCTATCTGATGAGGAGAACTACCAGGCTTTACCATCTGCCCCAAATCCAGTTGTTTTTTTCTTCTCATCTATACATGTAACCCAATTACAATTGTGCCTTGTTATACAGCCACTATTGAAACCTTAGGGATTCTAGGCCTTTCCACCTGTCATTTGGAAATAGTTTATTTTATGTGTCATCTTTTTATATTTATCATCTCCTCACAAACAGGAATAGTCTCACTTTTTATTTGTATCCACAGCACTAAGAACAGTGCTCATCACATGTAATACTAAATACATTTTCACTCATTCAATCATGTGGAATGTGAAATAGTTCATATAAGAATTTGCTTCTTTCATGAAAAGGATATTATATTGATTGTGTATTCATTAAATTCCTACCCACTTTACAAGAAGATATCATACAGTATCCCCTAACTTTCTCTACCCTTCTCATCCAGTTTTTATTTCTCTTCTATTATGAATAAATAAGGGGCTGTGGAAGAAGGGATTCGAAGAGTCATAGGGCAAAAAGGAAAGTGAACTGTCTTTAGGGTAAGAGGATAAGAGCTCATATCCCTTAAAGACTTATTACCTGGAGGAAATCACCTAATCATTCTAGGCCTCAGTTTTCCTATCTATAAAATAAAGGAATTGACTAGCTTACCTTCAGTTCTCTTCCAGTTCTAAATTTATGATGTATAACTTCATGCTTTCCATGTAAAATTCAGTAAAAATTATAGATAGTGATTGAGTATTATATAACTTATATGACTTAAGCATGAATTATCCACATCATATGTTAAAAACTCCTGATGTAAATTAGGATCATTTCATAGAAATTATTTGAATTTACTTTTAAAGTACAAGCTAAATTATAATTGGGTAAAATATAGCTTTTCCCCCAAAATACCTTGTTTATTTAATTACTATACAATAGATGCAAAGGAAAGCAAATAATTTCTTTAATGCCTTTTGAGATATGTTCCACAGGGTTAGTTAGTTTGGGCCTTGCACAAATAGCAAATTCTAGGCCCAAAATTAACAAATTCATTTCCTTACTTCTTGCTTTCCCTGTTTATTGTCCCATGGAGGTCACAACAGAGAAGTGAAATAGGTTAAAAAGTAGAAAGCAAATGATGGAGTCAGATAAGAGACTCAGTGGATATAGCACCAGTTCTAGAGATCGGAGGTCCCAAGTTTAAATCTAACCTTAGACACTTCTTAGCTGGGTGACATGTGGCAAGTCACTTAAACTCAATTGCCTCATCTTTACTGTTCTCCTGCCTTGGTACCAATACTTCTATCAATTCTATTTTTTTTTTAGAAAAATTTATTTAGTCAGTTTAGAACATTATTCCTTGTTTACAAGAATCATATTCTTTCCCTCCCTCCCCTCCCCCACCCCTTCCCATAGCTGAAGATGAAATTCCACTGGGCTTTACATGTGTCTTTGACTTCTATCAATTCTATGACAAAAGGTGAGGGTTTTTCAAAAGAAAGAAAGCAAAAGAGGTAAAAACATTAAATGAAGTAATCAGTCCTATGATTAATTATTGAGTGTCACCGTCAATTACTACCTAATTCAGTATAATGAAGAATTATCTCGAGCAAATTTAAAAGAGAAGTGGTAAAGGATCTATAAGTAAACTGGGCTTCAAATTTCAAATAATATTATATATTTACACATGTATATGGATATATATATACCTATTTGACAATCTTAAATATTATAAAGCAAAATAAAAGTGATTATACCATTTTCCTTTTTTCCCAAAGGGAGAGCATATCTTAAGGAAACTGATGGGAAAGAATGGATCACAGATTATAATAAATTTCGAACTTTTAAAAATAATTTATTTTAATTAACAGCACAGAAGAGGAACTCAAAATATGAGTGGCACAATGTTATTTTATATCATCTCTAGTTGTGCATACAAAACTAGATACAACTATAAATTTGTCTAACATCAAGCACTACATTATTAGAACATTACTTGAAATAACTACCTATTTGCACATATTCTCATTTCTAGAGAACATGTACTTAGTGAGGATATCTAAGAGATAATTTTCAATGAACTCAAAGGTAGAAGAATGTGTAACAGAATTTTGAAACCTGCAGTTATTTGGAGGAAAACAGCTTTGGCAACCCAAGTGTTCTTGATGAGTCATTGTTTGGAAAATTTTACAAATTCCCATTTTGCCCTTTGATTCTGCTTTTGTTCTTTTTCTCTGAAATGAAACTTAACTGACCTCTTTTTTTTTTCTCTCCCATATACAGTTGATTAGGTGCTCTATAAGGGTACTTCCAACTCTAGAGCTCTTTCTTTATGCTACCAAATGTTATATATTTTAGAGAATCAAATGAATCCTCCTATCTGCAATGGAACTTGGAAGAGAATGCACTAAATATTTCCTTAGCCTAACCTGGGGCATTCAAACTAACAAATAACCAGAAAAATAAATATTAAATCATATTAAGCAAATATTTAGTAAAAAAAAAAACTAGATGGACAATTGTCCTTAGAGGCCTTAGGGGAAGAAAGAAGACAAAAAAGTTAACAAATTTGAGAACAACATAGGTATATCTTTTTATTCCTACAGAATTTGACTGAGTACCCATAATGGTGAGTAGAGTCAGCTGAAGAGCTAGCTACTGTTTAACTTCTCGTTGAAACTTGTCTTGGTCTCTTCCTTTAAGCAGATAGCATCCATAAAAATAATTCATTCTGTTTTGAAACTTTCTTACAGGATTCCTTCTCATTTTATATACTTAATTTTAGGCTCAAGGCTGTATCATACAATGACTTGCTTTCCTAAATGAATCAACCTTTTTGTGGTATGCCTCCTTATGCTAACTGGTGACATATAGTATTTTCCCCCTTTTACCAGGGGAAAAATTTATCTGCCTTAATATTTTTTCCCAAATGGCAATTTTCTAGTTTGTAGTTCTACACTTTCAGTTTAGCTTAGCAAAGCCTTATAATAATTTTACCAGGGTTTGACTATCGCAGATAGTATTGCAGTCTTTGGAACTAGTTACAGTCTAATGTTTGTGAAATTACCATCTCTTATGATCACAAAGAAGATAAAAGAGAACTATATCTCCAAGGACAAGTATAATTTTCCACAATGACAATGGAAGGGTATTTCAGGAAGTTATTAATGGCATATTACTGCCACTACCAACATTTCATTTATTCTTTCAATCAATACCTTGTTCTCTTAATAGAATCATAGAACTTGATTTCCTTTCCTTTCTATAAATCCCATGTGTAGCATTAATAAGCAACCACTCCAAAGGTGACACTTAGGGAAAAACTAGATAATTGATATTGTTTCAATCATGTACTTGCTTTTATTTAGAGATTTATCTTAATATTCCTCTATATACTTTTACTATAACATCTGATAAAGCAGATGAATTTCTGAGTTTAATCATCTTGCTTATGGTATTCTACTCCCTCTTATATCATCTCTCAGCTCTCTTCTGTAATACAACCCATCAAAATCTTCATCCTCTCTATCTACTGAATCCTCCCGTGTTTCCTAAAAATATGACTATATTATTACATTCTTTAAAAAATCTAGATCTCATGATACCTTCAAACCATCATCCTATACCTCTTGTCTTTTTCACAACCAAGATTTATAAAAAGCTCAATACATTTCTTGCCCCTACTCCTTCCTTTCTCATTCAAATTATAATACTTTGCAATCTGACTTTCAATTGTATCCTTTAATTGAGACTGCTATTCCCAAAACTGGCAAAGCTATCATACTTGACAAAGCTACTTGTCTCTTTGTAATCCTCACTCTCTTTAACCTGTTTTCATCATTAGACACTTGTCATTTCTCTTGGATTTTCTCTTCTATCCAGATTTGACACTGTTCTTTCTTGCTTCTTATCCTACCTGTTTGGTCTCTTTTTAGTCTCCTTTGCTTGGTCATCCTCAGAATCATATATCCCAGAGTGTGGGAATAACCTGAAGGTTTCTCCTGAGAACTATGCTCTTTTCATTTTCTTAATGACCTCTTCAATCCCCATGGGCTCAATTATGCTCTCTATTTAGATAACTGCTCTATTGATGACTACTATATATTGGTAAATTGAGTGACATTCTTTTGTTCTTTTCATCTCAGTCCCAGAGAAAGAGGTTCCTATTTAAAAACAATAAAAGGAATAAGATATCATCTTCATGTATAAAGTTGATGTCCTAAAAGCATCTGAAAATTAAAGCATTTAAAATAAAATTCATAGCTCTCTCCCTGTACTACATTCTTCCTAAATTAAGTATATAAGGTGGATAATCAGAAGGGACCCGCTGATATTGAGAAGGAAACTCCTAATCACTGGGCCACTTCTGGAGGAAAGTCTGCTCTATTTCAAGCTAAAAGATTATGTTTTGGGATGATGAAGTACTCTATTTATTCGTGCCTTGGTACCCAAGACTTGGATAATAAGGAATGGGGTCAGAAACAATGGACTAGTGATACAGAAAATTCCCTATTCAATAGACTTTTTTGTATCTCAGAATTTAATTTTTCTTCAAATACAATTAAAAACAAATTTCAAAGTTAATTTCCAGAAATGTTGAATTCCAAACCCTCTTCCTCTCTCCCTCTTTTAACTCCTTCCCTAAGACAATAAGCAATTTGTTACAGGAATGGATCTCAAGCAAAGCACAATTTCACATGATCGTGTTGTGAAAGGAGACATCTATTAAAGAAAAATGAAGTAATAATAGGTTTCAATCCCCATTCAATTCTTTCTTTGGATAACATTTTTCATAAATCATTCAGAATTATAATGGATTATTATTTGCTGAGGATAGCTAAAATGTACTGGATCATTGTTCAATATTCCTGTTACCGTATACAATGTTCTCCTAGTTCTGCTCAATTCATTTTGCATCAGTTCATGAAAATCAAGTTTTTTTGAAATTATCTTACTCATTATTTCTTTTAGCAAAATAGTATTCCATTACAATCATATAAGACAACATGTTCAGTCATTCCTCAATTAATGAACATCCCCACAATTTCCAATAATTTGCCACCACAAAAAGAACTGCTCTGGACATTTTTGTACAAATACCTTCTCTTTTCCCTTTTTTCATCTCTCTGGGATATAGATGTAGTACTGGAATTGCTGGATCAAAAAGTATACACAGTTTTAAAGTACCTTTCTTTTACACAGTTTTAAAATCTCTCTCTCTCTCTCTCTCTCTCTCTCTCTCTCTCTCTCTCTCTCTCTCTCTCTCTCTCTCTCTGTCTCTATCTCTCATAGTAACCATTGCCAAACTGATGAGTGTGACACAGAACTCAGAAATTATTACATTTACATTTTTCTACTTACTAGTAATTTTGAACATTGTTTTTTATTGGCTCCTGGATTTCTAATCTTAAGAACTATACCTTTTTTTATTTTTTATTTTTAGTTCATGAATCAATTGGCTCCTATTTATCTACAGTTTAATCTTGTCTTTATATGACTTTAAAATAAAGGGAGAGGATAAGTACTTATTAAAAATCTGCTATATGTTAGCCATTCTGTTAAGTGCTTGCAGGTATTATTTCATTTGATCTTTACAACAATCCTGAAATGTAGACACTATTATGACTTTATAACTGAGATAAAGGTGAAGTGACTTGCCAAGAGCAACATAGCTCTTAACTGTCTCATGATCCATTCATTGCATCATTTAGCTGCCTCTCAAATGTGATCATTATCAGCAAAACTTGATACAAAGATTTACCCCATTTGATAACTTATTTTTAATCTTAGCTTTATGCAAATCCTTTTTAATTTTATAAGGTAAAAATTTATCCATTTTATCTTCTATATTCCTCTCTATCTCTTCTTTAGTTTTATGCTTTGCTTTTATTTATCTATTATAGTATTCATTTCCCCTTTGTTTCTGCAATTTATTTGTAATGTGGCTTTTCATATCTGGTTATATATATATATATACACATACTTGTAGCTCATCTTGGTTTCAGTTGTTAGATTCTTGTCTAAAACAATTTTTTCCATATTGTTGTTCAATTTTTCTATCTGATTTCTCAAATAGCTAGTTCTTATCCTTGTATCTGGGGTCACGATAGACTACAAGAGTCATTTGATTTCATGTTGTATTTCTAATCTGTACCAGTGACTGATTACTTTACTTTTTTAAACAAGAAATAATTGTTATTTTGTAATTGTTAATTTGTTATTTTGTTTGAGATCTACTACTGCTATGCTTTTTGAAATCGGAAGTCAATAATATAGTGTCTATAAGATACGTAAATGAGATGATAGAGTTTAATCTATTCTGCTTGAGTTAATTCAAAAAAGCAGGGATAATAATTATTGTCAGATAAAATTATAGTAAAACTGGGCATTGTGAAAAAGTCAAAGAAGACTACCATTGTATGTTTTAAGGCAACATAATCAATCAACATAAAGACAAAATACATGCATCAAACAACAGAGTATTTAAATAATTTGGATCCAGTTAACTTGGAACAATATCTTCAAAAAGTAAGCATTTACTTTCCTTTTTGTCCATGTATAATACCATGATTTATTTTTCTTGTTTTATTACTATAGTGAGCATTTCTATATAAATCAAATACTTTTTTGTGTGTTTCTCCAATTCTGCTCACCTCATAAAGTACATCATTTTTTTAATATGGATAGGCCATACTGGGCTATGCCAGTGTTTTCCATGTCTCAAGTCAATACAAAAGTTCTTCATAGATATCTTGAGAATGGTCTTATATCATTTCTTCTGACCACCACATGAGTGCTTACTTTGTGTGAGTTCTCCATAAAATAGTCTTTGGGGTAAGTATGTGTCTGGCATTCAAACTATGTAGCCAGTCAATCTGTATTGGGATCTCTGCAATAGTCTGAATCCTTGACAGTTCAGCTCTAGACAGGACCTCAGTGTCCAGTATCTTATCTTGCAGGTGATCTTCCAAATTCCTTGAGGCAATTCAAGTGGAAGAAATTCAATTTTCTTGTTGGGCACTGATAAACTGCCTAGGTTTCATAGGAACAATACAGTATAATGAGTATAAAATGGCTCTGTGGACCTGCAGTTTGGTATACAGCCTAATAATTCTTCTCTTTCACACTTTTTCTTCCTGAGAATCCCAAGTGCTGAGCTAGCTCCCATAATGTGTATCAATCTCATAATCTATGTGAACAGCCCTGAAGGGGGTGCTAACAAGTTAAAAGAATCCACAGCACTAAAAATTTCTCCATTTGAAAAGAACAATAGTTTCACATAAGGATGGTATGTCACTGGCTACTGGAGAATTTCAGTTTTCTTGCTATTGACTGTCTAGCAAAAATTACTGCAAGTTGAAGACAATACTCCAAATACTCTGCTGAATCTTAGACTCAGAGTCTAGGTTGGGTACACAACCATCTGAAAAGAAAAACTAAAGCACAAGCTCTCCCTTCACTTCGTTCGGTCTTGGCTTTTAGCCTTTTTAAGTTAAATAGTTTACCATCCATGTAGAAGATGATCTTGACCCCATCTTCAAGATGTTTTCCGGGACCTCTTCTAGCAGTTTTAGATAGCAAAGAGTAAGCACCCTTCTATTGAGGAGTATTTAAAAGAAAGAGGGTATTTGATGTCATAAAATATTTTTGTCTCATAAGAAATTATGAAACTGACAGTCTCAGAGAAATCTTGAAAAATTTGAAAATATGATACAGATAAAGTGAGTAGGAAAAGGATGAGTTATTCAATACTATTAACATTATAAAAATAAATATGAAAGAACTCTGATCATCATAATTATCAGATAATGATCATTTTATCATTTAAATGATTAATTTATCAGATTTTTTGATACTTTGTTCAGGTCAATTTTATTATGTTTATTAGGTTGATTGTATTTATAAGAAAAATATAGCCTATATAATAGAGACCTAAAGTTTTTGTATAAATTTCTTTTTGTTGATTTAATTTGAATGTGGAAATACCTGTTTTATTTAGGATAGATATAAAGAATAAAATTAAGAAAACTTTAAGAAAACAATAGCCATAATACACTTATAACCTTTGATTAATTCACTATCTTAAGCTAATGAACAAAATTTAACTATTTTGATCTCTTTCTTTAGGATTTATATCATTTTTATATTCTTGGCATTTTGTCACTGCTTGATGGAGACACTTTAATATAATAGAATAGTTTTGAGTTTCTAATATGTCATTCTAACTTTCATATTCAAAGCCACGTAAGAGAATTTGAAGGACTCTAATTGCCTTAGTATCCAACAACACTAATAGATAATAAATGATATAGAATATAAGTGGTCATAGTTGTTAGGAAGCATCATCATGGGCCTGAGTGCGCTAGAAAGATTTCAGGGAGAAGATGGGATATGAAGTGGAATTAAAGATAAATATGAATGAGGGGCTGAACTGGGATCCAGCTGAACTGTTCCAATATTCCACTTGAAAGAACTTTAAAAATAACACCTCAAATCAAAATTTGGAGTGCCAGAGCCAACAAAAGGTAAGAAGGTAACATTTTTTTTTCCCTAGTCTAAGACAGCTTAGGAAATCTAGGATAGTCACAGATGAGGAGTGTGACCTTGGAGCCTTGGTGGTAGGTCTTGAAGGCAAACCCAACAGCAGCTATAGCAGACAAAGGTTTGGGAGATCTCACAGTGATAATCAAGCAACTGGGCAGAAAGAAATTACAAGGGATCCTTTGCTGGCATTAGATGTACCTGGCACTGAATGTCAAATAATATTGCTCATAAGCAATTCTGGGTCATAGTTCCAGGGTGGAGATAGTGCTTAAGATTTGTCACAAGGAACCTTATTCACAGTATTAAAACTGAGATGAACATTAATACTTGCAACAGCATGGGAGCAAGCAACTTTTCAGGGTAAAGACCACAGTTAAGACCAAGAGAGTAGTAACCATCCTTCTCTCAGGATAACATCAACTTGGAAGCAATGAAAATTTAGATTCTTACAAAAAGCTCTGAAAACATAGTATATATATATATATATATATATATATATATATACACACATATGTCTATGTATATATATGTGATGTGTATAAATTTTCATATATATGAGAAGTGATGTCTTTATCAAAGAAATACTTTATTTTTTCAATTTTATGATTATTAAATCATAATTTCCATCCATCTTATTTTACCAATTTATTCTACTTTCTTTCCTTACATTTCTTTTAATTCTCAAAAACATTTTACTTTTTACTACTTCCTCCCCCAATCTGTCTTCCTTTCTATTGGCATTTAACTCTCCTTCTTTAATCCCATCTTGTCCTCCTTTCCTATAACTACGATCATTTTCTATACCCAACTGGGTGTGTAAGTTATTCCTTCTTTGAACAAATTCCAATGAAATAAAGTTCAAGCATTACTAGTCACCCACCACCTTCCCTTCCATTGTATTAACTCCTTTGTGCCTCCTCATGTGATGTAATTTAACCCCATTCTATCTCTCTTTTTCCCATTCTCTTCCTCAAATCTTAATTTTCTTTTTATCAATTCATCATATTCAACTTACTCCAATGTCCTTTGTGTGTGTATGTATACTCCTTTTAACTGTCCTAGTCTTTTAGCATCAAAACCCTAATCCTATCCCCATTGAACCACCTGATCAATCATATGTTATTCTTCTGCATTTCTGTTCCCATAGTTCTTTCTCTGGATGTGGATAGTGTTCTTTCTCTTTAGCCCCTCAGAGTTGGATCATTGTATTGCTACTAGTAGAGAAATCCATTACATTTGATTGTTCCACAGTGTATCACTCCCTGTGTACAATGTTCTCCTGGTTCTGCTCCTCTCACTCTGCATCAATTCCTGGAGGACATTCCAGTTCACATGGAATTCCTCCAGTTTATTATTCCTTTGAACACAATAGTATTCCATCACCATCAGAAACCACAATTTGTTCAGCCATTCTCCAATCGAGGGACACTAACTTATTTTCCAATTTTTTGCCACCACAAAGAGTTCAGCTATAAATATTTTTGTATAAGTCTTTTTCCTTATTAGCTCTTTGGGGTACAAACCCCTGGTTTGTGGTATGGCTGGATCAAAATGTAGACAGTCTTTAAAAGACTGTTTACAGTCTTTTACATTTGGAACTATTGCCCTGCAGAATACTTGAACCAATTCACAATTGTATAATTAGAATCTGCTCCCCCAGGTCTCTCTCTCTCTCAGCATTCTGTTCCTTCTCACTTTACATGCTAATAGGGATATAAGTTTTGGGTCTTACAGAACTCTACCAGCAGTGTATTAGTTTCCCAATTTTGCCACACTCCCTACAACATTTATCACTTTCCTTTGCTGTCATATTGGCCAGTCTACTAGGTGTTTTGATTTGTATTTATCTAATCAGGAGGGATTTAGAACACTTTTCATGTACTTATTGATAGTTTTGATTTCTTTATGTGAAAACTTCCTATTCATGTCCCTTGACCATTTTTCAATTGGAGAATGGTTTGATTATTGGGAAATTTGATTTAGTTCCTTATATATTTGGGAAACTAAACCTTTGTCAGAGAGTTTCATTATAACTTTTCCCCAGTTTGCTGCTTTTCTTCTAATTTGGGTGCATTGATTTTGCTTGTACAAACCCTCTTAAATTTGATATAATCAAAATCATTCATTTTACATTTTAAATGTTTTCTATCTCTTGCTTGGTCTTAAATTCCTTCCTTTCCCACAGATCTGATGGGCATACTATTCTACCTTACTTAATTCTTTAAACTTTCTCTTTCTTCTTTATTTTTTTCTGCATCTTTTGTGCCTTTTATCTGCAAATCAAATTTTCTGTTCAACTTTGGCCTTTTCATAAGGAATTTTCAGAAGTCTTCTATTTCTAAATATTCATTTTTCCCTTGAAGTAATTGACTCAGTTTCTTTGGGTAGGTGGTTTTTTATTGTAATTTTCATTTCTTTGCCTTCAGAATATCATATTCCAAGCCTCTAATACATTCATGTAGAAGCTATGAGGATCTGTTTAATCCTGACTATGACTCCATGACATTTTACTTCTTTTCTTTCTTTCTAGGTCTTTACAGTACTTTCTTCTTGGTCTGGGGAGCTTTGGAATTTGATGTAACATTCCTGGGAGGTTTTATTTTGAAATCTTTATCAGGAGGTGATTGTTATATTTTTATCAATTCCTATTTTATCCTCTCATTCAAGATTATCAGGGCAGTTTTCCTTAATTTCTTGCATTATGGTGTTCATGCTTTTTTTTTTTAATCTTGGCTTTTAGATAGTCAAAAAATTCTTAGAATCTCTTTCCTGTTTTTATTTTACAGGTCATTTAATTTCCCAATTAAATATTTCATATTTCCATAAACTTTTTCATTCTTCTGATTTCATTTCATTTTTTTCTTCATGTCTCCTGGAATTATTTGTTTTCACTTGCCTGATTCTAATTTTGGGAATTAATTTCTTTAGTCAGCCTTTGTACTTTCTTTTCCACTTTGTCAATTCTCCTTTTTTAAGGAATATTTTTCCCTTGGATTCTTGTGTCTCCTTTTCCAAGCCAGTTCTAGAAAGTTGGGTTTGTTTTCAGTGTCTTTTTAAGAAATATCTTTTTCCAAGATGTTTACTCTTTTTCATGATTCTCTAACATAACTGTCATTTCTTTACTCAGTTGTTTTTTCTACCTCTCATATGATTTTAAATTTTTTTTAGTTCCTCAAGGCATTCTTTTTTGAGCCTGATGCAATTTCTCATTTTCCAATGAGGCTTCACACATAGCCATTTTGGCATTGTTGTATTCTCTATTTTGATCTTACCTTTTACTAAAGTAACTTCCCATGTTTTTCTTTATCATTTACTCGTTTTCCCAGCCTATTTCATGAATTTGCCTATTAAGAGTTGGCTTTATTTGTGGAATACAGGGACTACTGTCCTGAGCTTTTATTTGTCTCTACTCTGCTTCTAGAGGGGCATATTTACCTTTTGTTACTGCATTGTGTGAGTGTGAAAGTGATCTGGCTGTTCTTTGGGACTGCATTGTAGAAGGGGGATCTTTGTGCTTCACAGAGGCAGCCTGACTGGCTTTCAAATCTACAGAATACCCTTTATGGGGCAGTCTGACTATCTTTGGGTCCTGTAGTATACATTTTGGGGGGAGGAGTGACCTGACTGACTTGCTATGGGAAGGTCTGCAACTATCTTTTCCAGATGCCACCTATACTGGATTGGGCTCAATTCTGCTTCCCCGATGTTGACTTGCCTGGACACCACTACCTCCACTGTCATTTTCCCTAGATGCCACCTACACTGAATTGTTCTCCTTCATACCTCAGTAAGATGTGTCTCTCCTGCCATCTTTTTACATTATCTTGGGTTTAAAGACTGTACATTCTTTCTTTTGTCAATTCTGCCACTCCAAAGTTCATTTCGAAGTAATTTTTGTGGTTCTTTGGAGGTTGTTTTGAGAGAATTCAGAACATTCTTTATTTATTTGTGTCATCTAACTCCTAGAAACAGAAGCCCTTTTCATGATTTTCTTGGATCACTCTCATTTCTTTTCCCATTTTCCTCTACTATTATTTGATTTTTAAAATCTTGTTTTGAACTCTTATAGGAATTTTCCAGGCATGAGATGAATTCATTTTCTTTGAAGGCTTATATGTTGCAGTTTTTACTTTATTGTCTGCTTCTGGTTTTGTGTTTTGACCTTCCCTGTCAGAGTAATAATTTTATGTGAGCATGTTCTTTTTTTGGTGTTATTTTCTCATTTTTCTAGTTTTCTGACTTTTAACTTATAGTTGATCTCTGCTCCTGGAGGGCGTGGAGCACAGTCTAAAACTTCATGTTTGCTACTCTGTGTGTGTCTGTAAGTTTTTAATTCTTCCAATTTTGAATGATCCAAAAAAAAAGTTAGTTGACTATTCTTTTTGCTTGTGCTCTGTTCTGTGAGAAACTACAAGAATTACTATCTATTCTGGAGCTATGACAGGGTCCTTGAACCCCTTCAGCAACAATATTTGGTATGATAGTGCTCCACAGAAGGGCAATTCAATAATCTTGCACCCAGTCCCAGCAAGGGGACCCATGAATACTCCTTCTGATCAGTTGCTTTCCGCTTTACTACCTATGGGGTGAGAACTCTGGAGGCTGCTTTTGTTAATTCAGTTGCTTCCAAGACCTGTTGGAGTGCTTGCCAAGATGTTGGCAATGCTCTGCAATGTTGTTGGGGCATTGCACACCATTCTCATCTTCATCCCACTCCTTTCCTATTGACCTTCTAGGTTAGCTTTGGTTGGAAAAATGTCTCATACAGTCTTTTGTGGATTCTTTGCTTCAGAATTCATTTAGAGACATCATTTTGAAGTTGTTTGGAAAGGAAATTGTGAGGCTGAGTAGAGTCACTGCCTTTCCTCCACCATCTTGGTTCTGTTCAACAGGTAGTTATCAAAAGAAGGCATCTACATTTTCATCAACCATATTAAAAATGGGCCAAGTCACTAGTAATAGAGAAATTCAAATTAAAGCAACACAGAGGATCCACCTCAAAGGCAAAAAACTGACAAAGATGACAGAAATATAAATATTGGGAGACTGCAGGAGAAAAGGCACAGTAATGCACTGTTATTAGAATTGTCAACTGGTCCAGTGCTTCTAGAAAGCAGTTTGGAACTATGCTTTAAATGCCATTAAATTGAAAACATATCCTTTGCTACAGCTATAAAATATTAAGTCTATAACTCAAAAATATCAAAGAAAGAGGAAAAGTACTTATGTGTACAAAAATATCTATAGAGATTTTGTGCAGTAACAATTATATTAATACAAACTTTCAAAGACCCATGATCCTTCATCAATATAATGACCATCTTTAATTTCATAGGACTAATGATGAAATTTCCTACCCAAATCAGGATGAAAAATTTATGACCTCAAAATACAAAAAAAGACATACAAGCTTGGACATGGAAAACATTTGTATTTGTTTTGCTTTACAATGTATTATTCTGAGAAACTAGTTGGTGCAATGCCTGGACTCAGGAAGATATTTTCCTGAGTTAAAATCTAGCCTCAGATACTTACTCACTATATGACCTTCAGCAAGTCACTTGAACCTGTTTATCTCAGTTTCTCATCTGCAAAATGAGCTATAGAAGGAAATGGCAAACCACTTAAATATCTTTTCCAAGAAACCTCATTTGGGGACACAAGGCTTTAAACAGGACTGAAATGTCCAAACAAATAACAACATCATATTTAATTCATTGTTTTGGCTTTGTTTATTAATTATCTTATTAATGAGAGGTGGTGGAGAAAAGAAAAGAAATTAGAATTAACTGAAGAATAAAAGAAAGGAAGAGAAGGAGAATGAAGCTAATTAAAAAGGAAGAGGAGGGAGAGAAGAGGGAGGAAAAGGAAAGAAGGAAAAGGAAGAGATGGAAAGGAAAGAAAGAAGAAAAGGTGAAATGAAAAAGGGAAAGGCAGTAGTTAGAATCCAGGCATTTTCCAAAAGAGTGAGAGGTTGGCTACTACCAACAAAGCATGGATACAGTTTCATGATTTTTAAAAACTGCATGAAGGAAATAAGTAGTGAAGCAGGGAAAGCAAGATGATAATTTTAAGCAGGTTGACAAGGGGATGAATCTATCCTAGCAAACTGAAGGAAAGATTGACCTCAGCTAGAGAAAGAGATTCATACTTTGGTGAATTTCACAAGGCATCCATTGAATCATTTGACCAGTTAGCTTTCAAAGAATTCATACTAACCTTGTCTTTGATTGGAAGGTTCTTTCATATCTCATGGCCCTGATAAGTAAGACTAGACTATTAGGTATACCAACAGATTGTTTGTTTTTAAGACATTGTAGCTATCTAGTAAAAAATACTGTTGCTGTTAAAATCCAACTATTAAATTTAAATTTGAGATTTTCATATTAAATTAAATGTATTCCTTAGGTTCCTCAAATGTATTCACTTATTTCCAAGGCTGAATCAGCTTTATAAATGAGAGCTTTATAAAAAAGACTTCATCTGGGGGTGATTTAAGAATGAACAAGTTGGTTTCCTTTTGATAAATGACTAGTTCTAGGGGCTCAGTAAAATCAGGTCAGACTTACCAGCTGTGTTTGAGATGATTTCATCTGAAGTTTTTCCTGAAAGCAAAAGGCTTAGCTTGTGATAAAGAAATAGCAAAGCAAGCTGATAAACTAAGGTTGCAAAGGAAGAGGTCTTGCATGGGCTAATGTATTGGCAAGTGTTTAAATAGAACAACAAATACTCTGTAGGGGTTCATGCAATAATGCCAGCCACCATGCTCTGCAGTCACAGCAAATTAAAAACACAGTGACCACAACCTTCCAGAGCTTAATCCCTGCTCATTGCTCCTCTCTCTAATCAATATCACCTGTATTTTTACTCTTAGAGTGGAATAGAAGTATCAATGCTAATTATGAGGAATAAACTCCTCTTCCTTCTTTACAAAAATAACAAATCTTAAGCGTTCTTTCCTCCATGGAGTAAATCATCTTGGAAATATCAGTTATCAGAGAGTGGTTAATGATCATCAGTGGGTTGTTACCAATGATTCTCAACTACTTTTCTGTTAAATCCTTTAACGGAGTCTATGATCTCTCAAAAGCTTGAGAGGTTCCCCCCAGGGGAGTTAAAGGATTTTATTTCACTTTCACACAACATGTTCAAAGTGGAAATTATAGAGTTTAAAACTGATAGATCAGCCTTTTCTTTTAGTTCTCTTTAATACTATCAAATACTTGTCCATTACATGATCTGAATAGAAAATTAAGGCATAATAAAAGGTCCCTTTATGACTAAAAGGACATTCTGGAAACATCATCTCCATAGAGCCCGCTGACAAAGAAAGAAAAAAAGATAACATGCTTAAAAAGTCTATGTACAAGGAAACTTGTACATAGAAATACTGCTCTCATTCAACATGTTGTTGGCTGTAGAAATCCATCCTTTTCCTGGGTCATGTCATTTAATGTAGCTATTCCCTAAACATTGGCATCAGATATATAGAATTCAAATGGATAAAAACAACTGATTTGTATTTGTTTCTATACATTTTGTGATTACTTTATTGTCATCATCAAAAAATCATGTACATTGCCATGAACAGATATTTAAATATGTGAACAAAACTTAAAAACAGGAATATAAACCAAGAAAATCAAATTATACATCATCAATTTATTTTATAATTTAAGATAATTTATTTAGTCAATTTCAAACATTATTTCTTGGTTACAGGAATTATATTATTTCCCTCCCTCCTCTGTCCCCACCTTTTCCATAATCAATGCACAATTTCATTGGATATTACATGTGTCCTTGATCAAACCCTATTTTCATGTTGTGGTATTTGCATTAGAATGTTCACTTAGAGTCTACATCCACAACCATATCCCCCTCGACCCATGTATTGAAGCAGTTATTTTTTCTTCTGTGTTTCTACTCCCACAGTTTTTCCTCTGAATGTGGATAGTGTTTTTTTTAATGTAGATCACTCCAAGTTGTTCAGATCACTGCATTGCCACTAATGAAGAAGTCCATTACATTTGATTATACCACAGTGTCTCAGTCTCTGTGTACAATGTTCTCCTGGTTCTCCTCCTCTCACTCTGCATCAATTTCTGGACATCATTTCAGTTCCCATGGAATTCCTCCACTTTATTATTCCTTTCACAACAATAGTAGTCCAACACTAACATATACCAAAATTTGTTCAAGCCATTCATCAATTGAAAGGCATCCCCTCATTTTCCAATTATTTTCCATCAAAGAGAGCACAGCTATGAATATTCTTGTACAAGTCTTTTTCCTTATTATCTCTTTGGGGTACAAATCCAGCAGTGCTATGGCTGGATCAAAGGGCAGGCAGTCTTTTAGTGCCCTTTCGGCATAGTTCCAAATTGCCTTCCAGAATGGTTGGATTAATTGACACCACCACCAACAATGCATTAATGTCCTGACTTTGCCATTTCCTCTCCAGCATTCATTAATTTCCACTGCTGTTATGTTAGCCAATCTGCTAGGTGTGAGGTGATAGCTCAGAGTTGTTTTGATTTGCATTTCTATTATTATAAAAGATTTAGAACACTTTTTCATGTACTTATTAATAGTTTTGATTTCTTTAACTGAAAATTGTGTATTCATGTCCCTTGCCCATTTATCAGTTGGAAAATGGCTTGACTTTTAATACAATTAGTTTACCTCTTTACAAATTTGAGTAATTAGACCTTTGTCAGAGGTTTTTGTAATGAAGATTGTTTCCCAATTAGTTGCTTCCCTTCTAAGTTTCCTTGCATTGGTTTTGTTTGGACAAAAACATTTTAATTATATCATAGTGGATTTTGGTCCCAAAAGCTGGGATTTGGGGGCTTATCATAGACTGTCTTACTGAGGTCACTTACTCCAAGTCTATTCCACTGATCCTCCTCTCTGTCTCTTAGCCAGAACCAAATTGTTTTGATGACCACAACTTTATAGTATAGTTTGAGATCTGGGCCTCCAACTCCTCTTTCCTTCTCATTTTTTTTCATGATTTCCCTTGATATCCTTTTGTTCTTCTGAATGGACTTTGTTATGTTTTTTTCCAAATCAGTAAAACAGTTTTTTGGTAGTTCAATCGGTATGGAACTGAATAAGTGAATTAATTTGGGTAGTACTGTCATTTTTATTATATTAGCTCCTCCTACCTATGAGCAATCAATGATTTTCCAATTGTTTAGATCTACTTTTTATTGTGTGGAGAGTGTTTTGTAGATGTGTTCATATAGTTCCTGTATTTGGCTAGGCAGATAGATTCTTAAGTATTTTATATCGTCTAGGGTGATTTTAAATGGAATTTCTCTTTATAATCCTTGCTGCTGAATTGTGTTGGAGATATATAGAAATGTTGATGCCTTATGTGGGTTTATTTTGTATTCTGCAACTTTGCTAAAGTTGTTGATTATTTTGAATAGCTTTTTGGTTGATTCTCGAACTCTTTAAGTAGACCATCATATCATCTTCAAAGAGTGATAGCTTGGTCTGCTCATTGCCTATTTTAATACCTTCAATTTCTTTTTCTTCTCTAATTGCTACAACTAATGTTTCCTTGTAGAGCTTGTTCCCTTACTTTCTGGAATATCATATTCCATGCTTTTAGGTCCTTCAGTGTAGATGCAGCCAGATGCTGTGTTATCCTCACTGTGGTTCCATGGTATCTGAATGACTTCTTCTTAGCAGCTTGTAATATTTTTTCCTTGGTCTGATAGTTCTTGAATTTGGCTATAATATTCCTGGGTGTTTTCAGTTGTGGATTAAGTACAAGAGGTGATCTGTGGATTCTTTCAATCTCCACTTTGCCCTCTTGTTCTAGAATATTGGAGCAGTTTTCTTGGATAATTTCCTGTAGTATGATGTCCAGGCTTTTTCTTTAGTCATGGTCTTCTGGTAGATCAATGATTCTTAAGTTGTCTCTCCTGGAACAATGTTCTAAATATTCTGTTTTGTGAATGAGATGCTTCATATTTTCCTCAATATTTTCATTCTTTTGATTTTGTTTTATAGTATCCTGCTGCCTTGTGAAGTCACTTGATTCTAGTTTCTTTATTCTGGTTCTTAAAGACTGGATTTCATCCCTGTCTTTTTGGTCATCCTTCTCTTTCTGGTCTGTTTTTCTTTGGAGTTCATCTTTCATTCTCTTTACCTCATCTTTCTTCTCCTTTCCCTCATCTTTCATGTTCTTTGCCTCATCTTTCATCTCCTTTGCCTCATTTTCCAGCCGGTTGATTTTGGCTTTCAAGACACTATTTTCTTGTTTTAGTTCAAGTGCCTCTGTTTCCAGATGACTTATCTTAGTTTTTAAGTTCTTTTCCCAATTGTCTTCAGCCTCTCTTAATTGTTTTGAATTTTATTTTTAGTTCATCCAAAGCCTGTATCCAATTTGCTGGATTTTCTGTTTTATTGCTTGGTGTTCCCTACTCCTTCTCTTTTCTGTTTGCTCTTTTGCATTGCCTGTATAGAAGCTGTCGATTGTAATTCCTTTTTTCTTTTTTTTTGTTGTTTACTCTTATTTACTCCCTCCGTTGCTCCCTTAAGTTGTCAGTGCATTTGCTCCTCTATTTTTTTTTTGTTTTGGGCTTTTCTGTCAGTTTTCTCTCTTGTAGTTTTGTCAGCAAATGTCTCAGTGCAGTCTGTGGAGGAGGGGTATTAGAGCTTTTGCTTCCCTGCCCTCTGGAGGCTTTGATTGGATTAAAGTCCAGCAGTCTGTGGGGGACGGTGTTGGAGCTAGAGCTTCCAGGCCTCTGAAAACTTTGATGGTTTTAAGTTAAGCTTGGTTGGGCTGGATGTGCCCTGAGGCCAAAACCTCCTGGAAGGGGGGAGCAATATGGAGGGTCTCCCCTGCTGCAACTAGGCTGACCCCTATGTGCTCCTTCTCTAACTCCTTCCCCACTACCTATGTTTAACACTCTGAGCCTGGCACAGCTTTGCCCACAAGGTAATCCATCCAGACCAGCACCTTTTCCCACCCGGAGGTTCCAGCTGCCACTGGAGACTTACTGCTCTAGGTGGGGGTGTGCAGTCCTGGGACCTTCCTTCTCACTTCCCCTTCATCTGGAGTGTTCTCAAATATCTACTTTTAGGGGGCTTACCTTTTAAATTGAGTCCAGCAGGAGTGTACCTTGGCTCTGTCTTGCTGTTCGGTTTGATTTTCAGTCCCCCAAAAGTTACTAAAATAGTGTAATCCCTCAATACCATTCTCAGTTCTATACTTTCAAAGAAATCAAAGAAAGAGGGACCCATCTGTTTGAAAATATTTAAAATAATTTTAAAGACAAAAAATTGGAAACTGAAGTGGTACCTATCAATTAGGGAACAGAAAAAAATATATTAGGATATATGAACATGATAGAATATTATTATACTATAAGAAATTATGAAAAAGGTGGTTTCAGAGAAACCTAAGAAGATTTACTTGAGCTGATACAAAGTAAAATGAGCAGAACCAAAAGAGAAAAAATTATACAGTAATAAAACTATATAAAAACAAGTAGTTCTGAAAGAATTAAAAATACTATTTATCACAATGACCAAATACAATTTTAGAGGATTCATATGGAAACAACTCCTGAAAGAGATCAGATTAAGACATATTTTTTAACATGGCCAATGCAGAAATTTATTTTGATTGACAGAACAGATCTATAACAGAAGTTTGAGGATTCTTGCTTTGTTGGGGGCCTATGAAGAGGTGGGCATTGAATTAAAAAGTAAAAGTTGTAAACAATCTCTGGTCCACAATTAAAATAAAAAAGTTAGGAAAGGTTTTTTAATACTCTTTTCTGAAAGAAAAGAAAAAAAATTATGCCAATTAAAATCTCTTATATAATCCAACCACTGAGAATGGTAAAATGAAGTATAATTTCTTCTTATTTTAATGAAATTTTCATGTGATAATGAATTATATTTAAGTTTTTTCTTCATATACCTAGAAATTCACAGTGTCCCAAACATAATAGGTGTTTAATTTATTCTTATTGACTACTATTTGCTCAAATGCAAGTGAATCTTTATCTCATGAATACCTGAAATTATATATGAACAAAATATTAATAAATGAATTATCAGCATCATCTTATCTCAGTGCTTGAAGAACCCATAGAGATTGATCAGTTGAAAATGAGAGGATTTTGAAACATTACAGCTGTCTATTTATAATTTGACATTCATATCCTCCAACTTTTTTTTTACATTATATGGACAAGTCCTACAACCCTAAAATAACTCCAAAAAACCCTTGCCTTCTCTTTTAGAAATAAGGTAGAAGAGTGATAAAGGATAGGAAACTGGATTTAAGTGACTTGCTCAGGATCACACAGTTAGGAAACTTCTGGGGCCAGATTTGTACCTGGCACCTTCTTCTTCAAGCCTGGCTCTTTACCCACTGAGCCACCCAGATGGCCCCCACCATAACTCCTGATCGTCTAATGAAAAGTTCATACTCCTTAGATTGGCAGTGAAAGTGCTGTTCCTCTCAGCTTATCTCTTATTGTACCTTGCCCCATACTCTGGACCAATCAAAATTAATAAAAGCCAACCAATCAGGCAGCCAACATTGATTAAGTATCTACTATGTTCCAGGCTCTGGCTTAAGTACTAGGGAACTAATTTGGGCTCTCAAAGGACTCAAGTCTTTGCTCATGGTGGTCCATATATCTGGAACATATAAAATCCTTCCTTTGTCCCCAGCTCCCATCACTTTTTGTTTAATTCCTAGTTAAACTTTGAAACTCTAATCAAATACAATTTGGTTTTTGCTTCCCCTGATCCTCCCAGTCACAAATTTCCTTTCTACACAGAAGCCACATGACATTTTTACCCCATAATATAATAATAGTATGTACTATAGTTATCTATTGCCTTATTAATCCCCTCCTAAGATATCGGCTTAATAAGGGAAGGTACTATGTATTATGTAGTATCTGGTTTCTCCAGATGCTAGCAGAATTAAGAAAATTGCTCATATTAAATATCTGTAGAACTGAATTTAACTGAGACCTATTGAATGAAGAGGAGGGAGGAAATAAATATTTATGAAGTACCTGCTATGTGCCAGACACTGTGCTAAGCACTTCACAAATATTATTTTATTTAATCTATATAACAACTGTGAATTATTCCCATTATATACTTGAGGAAACTAAGGCAGATAAAGTTTAAATGACTACCTAGAGTCACATTGATAGTAGATGTCTGAGGCAGGATTTAAAATCAGGTCTTCTTGACTTCAGACTCAGTATACTAATCACTTTAATTATTATGCTTCCTACCTGCCAAATGAACAAATTTCTTAACTTCTATTTATTAATCAAGTATTGAAATGATAAAAATTACTTTTATCCTTTTGTCAGTATTATTTTGTGAAATATTGTGAGAAAATTCTATTGTATCTTAAGCCAAAAACAACTAATCACAAATATTTTTATAAAGTTTTATTTGCTTAAACTTTTTAAAATTTTTTATAATGCACCATAATAAATCTGATAATTACTGAACCAGTTGCTTTGGCATTATGTTCATGAAGCTTGAGCATAAGTTTTATTTCACTGATTCCTTACTTGAGTTTTTCAAATGTTAAGTTGTTAAAAATATTTACAGAATAAATATTTACTTCATATTTTATAGTATGGTATGAAAATAAGTTGGGACAGATCAATTCATGTTTTTTAGAGAAAATATTTACAACAAGAATACAGTTACAGCTTGACCCAATCATACTAAAACCCTGGAGCATTCCAAGGACCCAAACTATCATCTTGGTTTTAGGATAGAAATCCAGAAATTGATCAGCATAAAATCCAGGCTCCAGGAGGCACAATAAAATAACAAAGAAAATAAAACTTACAATTGAGGAAATTTCAGATCAGAGGATCAGAACAGGAAAGAGAAAGAAATAAACATCTATTATGTACCTATTATATGCCAAGTACTGTGTAAATGCTGTACAAATATCATCTCATTTGATACTCATAACTGGGAATTAGGTCCTATTATTATCCCCATTTTATAGATGAGGAAATACAGGAAGAAAGAGGTTGTGATTTATTTAGATTCATGCAGCTAGTGAATTTCTCACTCCGGATTTAAATTCACATCTTCTTGACTCCAGGCCCAGCATTCTGTCCATTGCATCATCTACTTATAGAATAGTATTCCATATAGCAGCAGGGCTGAAAATTACTGATTTTTATCTGAAAAGGAGGCAGATTTGAAGCATGGTATAAGTCTGGTTTTATAAGTTTTTACTATAGCTTGATGATCTCTAGTTCTGGACACTCAATAGAATGAACATTGGGCCTGGAAAGGAAATTACCATATTCAAACTCACTCTCTCTCACTTCATTTTCTTTACTTGCAAAATGAGAACTGCGCTAATGATTCTGACTGTCCCTTCTAGCTTTGACCTTCAGAGAGTCTATCATATGCATAAATGAATGGTTTCATTCATTTCATTCCAGAACCTACTAGAAAACATTTCATAGAAAAAATGATGGAAAACTACTGGACTAAACAATCAGCAAAATAACTAAGTATGAATCACTACTACTCATATATATGTACATAAGAAATTATAGGTATCTCTAGACTGATATATGCCATCAATTTTGGTCACTTTTTTTCTTTTTGAGACTTTAGACTTGGATAGTTAGAATTCCTTCAGCCAGAATTATTGCAAAGAAAATCAGCTTAAGAAGGATGTGAGTCTCTCAAGAATAAAATTCCAGTGATAGTTAACAATTGATTCTGATGAAGATAAAGAATGACATCGTTAAGGACATCATATTTTAAAAGGACAAGGTCAAGAGAAGAATCAAAGCTGTGTACTTTAGGGTGAATACAAAACTGATGCAAGGTCCTAAATAATAATGTCAGGAAGCCTAAAGAAGTGTATAATACACAGCTTTCAATATAGGAATGCTAAAGTATAGTTTTTAAAACTGTTTGGAGCCAGAGGAAGATCCAGGAAATAATAGAACCCCTGACTGCTTTGGTTGAGATTTGAAAGACAAAACAGAGACAGAAAGTAGAATTATAAACTTTTTTTAAACTTTTTTTCCTGCCTGATCATTTTCTTTGTAAGAAGAATGAATTTCTTTTTATGTATAAACAAAATATTTACTTATTTTATATTGACATTTTCCCAATTACATATAATAATAATTTTCAACATACATTTTCCAAAATTATAAGATCCAAATTGTCTCCCATCTTTCTCTCCCCCTCCTCTTGGAGACAGTAAGTAAAGTGATTTCAGTTATACATGTATTATCATGTAAAACATTTCCCCATTGCTCATTGTTGTAAGAAAATATTTATATAAAACCAAAACCTCAAAGTAAAAAACACAAATAAGCTAAAATTAAAATTAATAATATGCTTTGATCTGTATTTCAACTCCAACAGTTCTTTCTCTGGAGATTAAGACAAAACATTCTTTTCTTAAGTCCTTCAGAATTATCTTGGACTGTTATATAGCTGAGAAAAGCTAGGTCTCTCACAATTGATCATCATACAATATTGTTCTTACTGTGTATAATGTTCTCTTGGTTCTTGTAGGTCTTTCCAGCTTTATCTGAAATCATCCTGCTCATCATTATTTATAGCACAGGAGTATGCCATCTCCATCATATATCACAATTTGCTGAGCTATTGCCAAAATGATAGACATCCCCTCAGTTTCCAAATCTTTGTTACATAAAAAGAGCTGCTCTAAATAGATTTGTAGAAGTAAGTCTTTTTCAGATTTTTTTTAAATTCCTTTGGGATGTAGAACTAGTTGTGATATTATTGGTTCAAAGGATATGCACAGTTTTATAGTTCTTTGTGCATAGTTGCAATTGCCCACCAGAATGGTTGGATAAGTTCACAAATCCACCAACAATGTATTAGTGTTCCAATTTTGCCATATCCTTTCCAACATTTATAATTTTCCTTCATTGTTATATTGAAAATATGATATACATAAAGTGGCACCTAAAAGTTTTTTTTATATTTACAATTCTCTAATGTAGAATGATTTAGAACATTTTTCATATGATTGTAGATGGCTTTTATTTCCTCTTTGAAAACTGCTTGCTCATATTCTTGGACCATTTGTTAATTGGGGAATGACTTGTGTTCATATAAATTTACCCAGTTCTCTGTATATTTGACAAATGAGGCTTTTATCAGAGAAACTTGTAAAAATTTTTCTCCTAGTTTATTGTTTCCCTTATAATATTGGTTATATTTGTTTTCTTTATATAAAATAATTTTAATTTAATATAATAAAATTATTATTTTAAATCTTAATATTCTCTGTCTCTTATTTGGTCATAAAGTCTTCCTTTCTCCATAGTTCTAGAAGATGAACCATTTCATGCTCTCCCAATTTGCTAATATCTAAATCATATACTTGTCTTGATATAGGGTGTGAGATATTGGTCTATACCTAGTTTTTGTTTTCCAGTTTTCCCAGTAGTTTTAGTCAAATAATAAGTTCTTAACCCTGAAGCTGGTATCTTTGGGTCTATAAAACACGAGGTTGCTGCTATTGTTTCATTTACCATTGTGTTTTGTGTATTTAATCTATTTCATTGGTAAACCATCCCTTTTCATAGGCAGTACCAGATTGCTTTGATGATTGCTATTTAATAGTAAAGTTTGAAATCTAGTAATGATAGGTTACTTTCTTTCACATTTTTTCATTAATTCCCTTGATATTTTTGACCTCATAGTTGTAAGAAAATACTCATATAAAACCAAAACCTCAAAATAAAAACATTAATAAACTAAAGTGAAAAATAGTATTCTTTTATCTGTATTTCAACTACAACAGTTCTTTCTTCTGGTGTTCATGTTTGTTTGTTTGTTTGTTGATTCTTGTCAGGCCCTGCAACAAGACTATCGCTATAGACAGTTACACCTAATTTAGTAGGCAGAGTAAGAATTTAAAGAAATGGCAGCAGATACGGTCAAATGGTAGAATCCAGAAAATAAAAGTAGTGGATAAGAATGGAGAAAAGATTCAGAAACAGTCATCAAATAGTGGAAAAGAAAAACATTTATGAAATAACAAAGATCTTAATTTAATCATCCCCGGGATGGTGGGACATCCTGAACCTCATGCAAATTGCTCAGATTGGGTCCTGGGATGATCCTCTCTCTTAGCTACCAAGAGAGACATAGGGAAACTCTTGACTAATTGTAAGTTTTATTAGTTTTGATTTTGCAACCTGCATTCTTGCCCTCTGTTTGACAGGTACATCTTTTACAATCCAAATAAGTCTTTAATTTCTCCTGTTTGTTTTGTGTCAGTCATTAGGATATGTGAATAAGAAAAAGAAATTTGCTTTTGATGATAATGGGTCCTAGATTTGGTACTTAGCTAAACTTTTAATGAACTCAGGTTAACCTAGAGGGAAAACTCAAATGCAGTTCCCAGAGTTCATTTCTTGACTAAAATATATTTAGCTTTTTTACTCTTTATTGGATGAAGGAATAAATAGTATGCTTATTACTCTGAAGATGTTAAGGTAAGGAATATTGTTAGGGAAAGATAAAAAGATTAGGTATAGAAGCTTCTTAAAAGATTGGAAAATAGAATAGAAAAAATTGAAAGTTCTATAAAATCAACTTCATAAGTGCAAGAAATGTAAGAAATGACAAGAATATAATTCATGGGAAATAACTTAGGGTTTGAGTGGCTTGTCAAAAGAATAATAGGATATTAGAATGAAAGAAATCCTTTCAGAATTTCCGCATACTGCCCCAATTAGAACTGTACAAGTAACTAGATTTTTTAATAGATTGTTCCAGGAGGGAGATTTACAAGATGGCTTGGTGCGTTCAAGAGGAGGCTGTACAGGATGATGAAGGAACAATAAAGTACAATTTAAATATATGAAGATTATTTTGAGAAAATGAAAATATTTAGCCTGTATGAGAAAAAGTATAAGATAATGGAATGTTGGAAAAGAGAAATAATAGTTGTTTCATGTATTTGAGGGACTGCTACATGGAGGAGAATTCAATTTCTTCTCCTTGATCTAAGAGCATAAAACTAAGAGAATGAGTTGAAGATTCAAAGAGCCAAGTTTAAGAACTGTATAAGGAAAATATTCCTAATTAAAGGCATTAATAAATAAGGTATATTACAATGGGTGTAGGATTTGGTGAATTTCTTATCACTGGACTCTTTATTCAGGAATTGGATATTGTGAATTGGATTTTGATTTTGGTAGAGATGTGACTCAATGACTTCTGGAGTTCCTTCCAACTCTCAAATTTCATGATTATTTAGGGTCAAGTTCTTCCTGCCAATAGTTGCATGGATGCTGTTTTTATAGAATGTCCTTCCAGAAAAGATCCAATAAATTATACAAGTGAAAATGATTTTATGAATTCTTTTGTAGTTATTCTTCTATAACTAAATAAAAGATTTTCAGCTACCTGGAGATTTCCAGGTACTATTAAACTCACTTATGTATAAAATATGAATGAGAAAGATTATTTTCTGAAAAGTTGAAAATAAGGAGAATCATATAATTTTAGTGCTGGAAAGGACCATAGAGATCATGCCAATGATTTAATTTATTCAAATTTATTTATTTGTAAAATAAACTGAGCAAAGGAGCAAATAGCTTATATAAAACAGAAATCTCATCATAGATTCAACTGAAGTTCAGTTTCAGATGCTATTAAAGCATGTTAATACATTTATTCCTTAATGTAGTTAAAGAGATAATAGTATTCAACTATATTAAAATATAATTCAGATGACACTTCACATCATAAAGACAGTCAAATAACAAGCTATGTAAAAATTTCTAAACTATTTTCATTGCACAAAACTAGAAATAAAAGGAAACAAGTGACATTTTCCTAAATGATGAACTTATTTTGAGTGCTAACTCCAAATGCCAAATAAAAGTGACTAGAGAATTGGAAAATATCTGAAATCTTCTAAGAAAGTCATGCATTCATTTAATGCCTGTTTAAAAAAAAAAAAAACCTCCCCCCTGCATTAAATGAAATTACTTAGCAATTAATTGTCTCTGTTACACCAAAATATTTATAGCAACATTTTTATGGTATGAAAGAACTTGAACCAAATTACATTCCCATAAATTGAGAATAGTATATGCCTAAGAAATGAGGAATATAATGAAGCATGATGAGATGAATAAACTGATGCAAAGGAAGTAAGCAGAACAGGGAAAATAATATACCCCACGACTTCAGCAATGTATTTGTAAAGAACAAAACCAAAATATGTGCAAGTGAATTCTGCAAAATTTTAATAACAAGCTTGGCCTTAAAAATAAACATGAGAAAGTTTCTCCTCCTTTTCAGAGGTGGGGAAATATATATAATACCAAAGAGAATTTAAAACATTTGAAATATTAATTTCCCAAATTTTTCTTCTTTCTTCTTATTTGTTATAAAGGATCACCTTATAAAAAAGAAAAAAAGAAGTGGTTATAATTAGGAAATTAGGTAACATTAAAAAACTCTCTAAAATATTTATTTTGCATGCAGTATATCCTGTTAAATTCATAATTTTTTTTCATTTTGAAATTTATATAAAGACAAACATTTTGGTCTTAATATTTGAGACTTAATTAAAACTTCAGTTTTACACATGGTTCATGAATATACAATTTAGGGGGCAATTATTCTCTGGATCTTGGATTGAAACTTGGATTGAAACTTGGATTGAAACTTGGATTGAAAAATAAGACAAGAGTCTATCTTTATTTTATTTTATTTTTTTTCCAGACTAGTCAGGAGACTACCCTGCCCATTGAATTGTTGTCATTTCCATAATTCAGTGGAGTCTGACTGTTCATGACACCCTTAGGGGGTTTCTTCACAAAGATTCTGAGATGATATCTCCTTCTTGAGATAATTTTTTACAAATAAAGAAACCAAGGCAAACAAGGTTCAGAATCTTGCCCAAGTCATATTAGTAGTATCTGAGGTCAGATTTGAAGTCAGGCCTTCCTGACTCAATTCCAGTGTTCTATTCGCTGTTCCATCTACTTGTTCTTTCGTTGTGGCTAATATCTTTTATATATTAATTAAAGAAGTGGAAGCAAAGAAAATGGAAAAGTTCTATGCTTGAAGTCATCTGGATCAAATTATTGCTTCTCATCATGTAACTTTAGGTAAATTACTTAACCTCTCCACATTTTGTCCAAATTCCTTATCTACAAAATAAAGTGTTGTCTATGTCTTTTCACTCTCACCCTTCATATTCAATCTTTTGGAAAGGCCTGTCAGTTTCAACTTTATAAATCTCCAAATACATCCTTTTTTTCTCCCAGGTCCTCTGTCTTCAAAGTTAGAAGTATTTCCACTATTCTGTATTCTCTTGCACAGTTGCCTCACTTCCTCCAAAACATTAATCAAGCCCCATCTTTCACCTAAAATTTTTCAAGATCCTCCAACTAGTAATGTCCTCCCATCTAAACTACTTAGTATTTAATGGATGTGTATGTCTTTGTCACATATGTATTATGCATATACTTAATATATGTATTTTGTTGCCTCCTTGTAAGAATATAAGTTTAAAAACATTAATTGTTTTATTCTTTGTATTCTGAAGACTTAACACAGTGTCTGAGACATAGTAGTTCCTTAACATATTCTAGCTAAAAATTATATGAGTTCAATACAGTAATTTGGAATTTCCAGTATATATATCTATAATAAGTACTGTGTAAATAATATACAGATAGAGCAAGATACAGACTCTATATTCAAGAAACTTAAAATATAATGGAATATAAATATGCATTAATCAAGTTTGATACAAAGAAAAAGAAATTATGAAGCAAATGAAAAAATAGAAAAAATAGTTCTAGGACAAAAGTTGAGGAGAATTATCTTTTCCCTAAGGCAATTAAATAAACCTTCTACAAGATCATTTCTATCAAGGATTCTGGTCAGTAAAAAGTAGTATGATGAAATTTTTAACATTATGACAAGGCATTTTACAAACAAATTATTTCTTTGAATAAGAGGATAGACCGAATGACAGATGTGATCCCATTCACCTCTAAGATTCTAGAATTTTCCCTGTGAAGTCAAAACAAACAAACAAAAACATTTCAAATTTGTCTATGAATATATACAAACATAAATGAAATGCAAAGACTTCACTGTGGTTCCTGGCCCAATCATTTCACATACATTCCTCCAGTTAAAAGTAGAGTCATAGGTCATACAATCATCAAATAACTGACACCACATTTGGGTACCACTAGTGATCCCTCACTTATTACGAAAGTTCCATTCCAGAAACCCCCATGATAGGTGAAAATCCACAAAATAGCAGCATTATATTTATTTTTATATGTTATGTATAATATATATATAAGGCTTTATAAACCCTTCTCACTCTTATATAAATCTTTTCCACACTTTTATTAACCTTTCTCACACTTATAAACACTGAGCAGATCAGCACCCAGTTGTACAGAGCAGAGTGATATGGTTGGTCGCCTTTCATTCTGAAGAAGTCCTGCCTCTCTAAAATTTCTGTGTGAATTCTAATTACCTAGGAAGGGAAGCCAAAAACTATGAAACAATGGGGAAGGGGTTTTTGGATTAAGGGAAAAATGTGTATTATAAACCCATAAATATTACACAAAACGAAAATGGAGAAAAAGGAAACAAACTAAATTTGAAGCCAGCAAATCTAGGTAGAACTCTTGACTATGCCACTCTCTTTCTTAACTGATGTTCTTCTGCTTTTTGCTAAGCAGTTTCATCATCTCCAAAATGGAGGTTTGGGATCTTTTCCAGCTCTTTTTGCCTGTGACCCACTGAAACACTGGCAAATTCTTGCATTCACCTACAGTTTACTTAGAATTTAGAGATATGTCAGTTGTCTGCCACTGAAATGCCACTTAACCCATTTATGGTTATGAAACTATAGTAGTTTAATTTCTCTTCTAAAGGAAATTGCTCACATGAAAAATGAAGTTTGTAAAGATTAAATGAGTTGTCCAGACAGATGTAGGTAATATATGTCAGAGAAGAAACTAAAAACAGTCTGCCAACTCCATGACACTTTCTCTTAAGCACTCTACCTCTCAATAATCAATAATCAATGATTCACAGTTCAAATTCAAATTCAAAAATGATTCACAGTGGTTTAAAAATAATTTCCCTCAAAACAACTGTAAGAAATAAGTAGTACAAATAGTTTATCTTTACTTTGTGGGTGAGAAAAATGAGACATAGAGAGACTTAAAAACATGCCCAGATATCACACAGCTCATAAGAGTTAGGAAAAATATTCAGACTCAGGTATTTTGATTCTTTTTTGGGTACTGATCTCATGACTGTTTCTTCATAATTGTCTTATTCCTTTCATAGAATCATAGATTTAAATCTTGATAGGACTTTACAGGTCATATAGTTCAACTCCATGCACACCCTCTTTTTATAGGTCAAAGAAAGCCGAGTAAATGTCCCAACATCACACAGGTAAAAAGTTACAAAGTTGGGATTTGAACTTAGGTCCCTATTCATCACTACTTCCACTACAGCATACTGACAACATAAAAGTCATTTGTCAGTGTTGATCAGTTTATAAAATCCTTTTGTGGCAGTAAGAGAAAGAATAGTAAGTCATGAGAACATTGGCCCTTTAAGAATGCTGACAAGTGGGGGCAGCTGGGTGGCTCAGTGGATTGAGAGTCAGGCCTAGAGATGGGAGATCAAATCTGGCCTCAGACATTTCCCAGCTGTGTGATCCTGTGCAAGTCACTTAACCCCCGTTTCCTTTACCACTCTTGGAGCCAATACATGGTATTAACTCCAAGACAGAAGGTAAAGGTTTAAAAAAAAAGAATTTTGACAAGTAAGGACTGTCAAGCAAGCACAAAGAAAATTATATTTCAAGTTGACAACAGCATGTATGTTTTACAAACTTTACACTTCTGTATAGGACAGTCCCTAGTAGCCCTCTTTCCTCTTACCAAAATCACATTGACAGATAGCTGGTTGTTGACTTTTGTACTCAAAGAGGATCAAAATAGCATCACTGGTAACTTCTTTTGACTCACACATGAATTGGATTAAAGTGGGGCAGAATTGGACAAAGTCCTTAGCTTCGTCTATCTTCCAGAGTCGTTGAAGTCCAGTAACACAAAAATCTAGATTACCAAAGATGGACTGGGATGTAGTGGCTGACCTTGGCTTCTTCGATGCCTAACCAAATCTTAAAAGGGCTCCACAGCCCCTGATCCCAGATCCTTCATGGCTATTAGAACAAATTGTTCTTATCCAGCCTTTCCACTGATGGAAGCCTTCCTATACCTGGGTAGACACCCCCCAATTCACCAGTGCCTATTGGTTACCCTCAAACTGGTTTAGTTCATTTGACAAGACAGTTTACCAGCGAGTGACACCACTATGCATGCATAAGCTTCTTGGAGGCACAGGTATGAGCTGGGCAGGTAAGACACCAAAGAAGAAAAGCTGCTCTGAAAAGGGTTCAGCAAGCCCTTACATCAGAAGTATAAGATTTCCCTGAAGGTCCCATATACCCCAGTTAGTAAAACAACATCAAATGAGTACAACTGAATTCTGGCGTAGAAGACATATATTCAGTCAGTTTCCTCTAGAAAAAAGGTTTTAGGTCTTTATATGTGCATGTTTTGAGCCAGGTTTCCTTTTTAGCTAATGGAACATATTGGTCTGGGTTCAGTCTATAGCCACAGAGCAAAACAAAGTTTACTGGTCCAAGGAATGTTAGTGACATTGCTCTTACTTACAATGAACTAGAGTCTCACTAACGAGTTAATCTAACTAGTCACCAGACAAGTGTCAGAAATATCTTTACTGGATGTTACTATATTTCTGCCCTCTTATAGATAAGATTTGTTGACAAACTTTTCAATATATTATTTATAACTTCTGTGATTTCTTCAGGATGGATTCTCATACTGGTATAGATGGAAACAAAATGAAACCTCAATATCTGTGAGATTCTTGTCCATATATTTTTATAACCTTGCCATAGATAACATACCCAAAGCAACAGAGGCCTTGTTCTGATTTTTAATATTGCTTAAATACCAGCACAACACTTGCATTGTCCAAATGTTATGTTTACCTTCACTATGTGACCAATTCCCTTCCTTTTCATTGCCATATGTGTCTGTGTTGTGAATATTAAGTAACATCTACTTATGCTATTTAGGATGTTGGGGTATAGTAAATATTAACTTTGATCACAATTGATATATGTAATTTGGCTATAGTGCTCTGTCCCTTTTTTTTCCTACCTGGAACAACATGACCATGGATATCTCCAGAGACCAAGTTGTCCCATCCAGAATTCCACATCCAGGATAGTCCTCCATACACTCATCCCAGAGCCTGAGATATCTTGATAACTGGGTTTGGTGAGAAGCCACCCTATCCAACTAGCCATAGACAATGCATCCAACCATTAATAATAATAATAATAATAATAAATAATAATAAGTCCATTCAGTATAGGTTTTTCATTATCTACCTTACCAGTACACATACATCCAACACAGCTTTCAATTTATTTCTTACTTGGGAAGTAAGAATCAAATAAATGTTACCTGTGCTATTGGAAAGCGCATGAAATCTACTAATGCAAGAAACTACTCTCAGTTCTTGTGATCACTTCTATAATTATTGATGACTTTGGAGTTTTATATCAAGAGCTAAACAAAAGATATGGCAACATCTATTCCACAATATAATATTGGACACAGTTCTCACAACTATGTTCAGTGTACTTTTCTTGGGACTAAAGAATCCCATTTTCTCTAAGCCACTTGATTCTACTGGTCATCTTCCTCTGTATATCACAGTTTTCTAAGATCACTAGTAATATGTGGCAATGTGCAGAATAAAATAATAAGAATAATAAGAAAAGAATAATGAAAATAACCTTTAATGCTTGCAAAGTATTTTCTATATTTTAAAAAATAAATTATTTGATTCTTACAAAAACTCTGAGAATAGGTACTATTATTCTCATTTTATAGATGCCATAACTAAGGTATATACAGTTTTCTGGGGTCCAGCAGCCAGGAAATATCTAAGCTGAATTTGAATATAAAGGTCTTCCTTAGTCCAAGTCTAGTTCTATATGCAGTGGGAAACCTAGCTTCCTCCAGTTGTGATCTGATCAAGGGAGTACAGTTTAAAATCTCCTTTGATATTTAGTTACCTTTTAGCTATTCATGAAATCACTAAAAACATTGGGGTTCATAATTTACAAGTAAAAGAATAAATATTTGTCAAAATCTAGATAAATAAGTCTCTTTAATTTTGCTTTGTTTTTCAAATGAGCTATCATAGCTCCTAAAATTTAATATTTAAGCAGCCAATATAGTTTAGGGATTAACATGAAGTTGAGGACAGATTTTGAAGGAATGCTTTAGGTGGAACTGTCATTATCAATATGATGAATATAAAATTTAAAATAATAATATATAGTCTAAAAAACATCTTTATTCATGTTTGTATAGTTATGTTTGTTTGTATTCCTTTGCAGTAAATATACTGAAATCCTTTGTTTCTTGAAAACTTATATTTGCATTTTGCAAGGCTAACAATGCATGTTCTGATCTGGGGTTTTGCAATGCTGATCTTGGATTTTACATTTTAATATTTTATTCTCCTGATAATCCTAGGAGCAGAAGCAGTATTCTTCCAAAGTGGAAAAGGCTTTTGTTATTTTAACTGCTTCAAGTGAATAAGGAAAACTTGCCTAGTATGAAATTCTCTGTTTGTATAAATTCTTGATATAACTCCATAAAGCAATCTACTTGGCACCTTTTAAGATTTCTCAGTACTTGGTGTATTGACTTTAACCATAATTAATGTCTTATATTCCTTGATCTTTGTAAGATTGTAATTCTCTAAGTATTTGCACTGGAACAATAATCCATTCTTTTCTGGAGGTAAAATATTGTTATTTGGGCTATTATTAAATCTATATTCTGTTACATTGCTAAACTAATAAATCTAGGTAATTAATATCAATGATGATATTATTAAACAATTTATTTCCATTATGGACCAACTGACTTCACACACAGAGAAATTCTCTTCTGTACAAATGTGGTGTATCTCTAATTACTAGCAATTTTTCTGGTTAATGAATGACCTTGGTCAAAAGAAATCTAAAGAGAGTCTGCATGGATCTGAAATGGTCTATCAACTGGAAACATAACCAATAACTAAGGTCACAGATAACCTTCTTTGCCTAGGACATTTCTGCTTCCTAATAGTATGGGCTATCAATCTTGGAACAAGCATCAGGTGTAATATGTTGGTCATTCTCTGTTGTGGTTTCTGTTCAGCCATTTTTGTTGTGAACTCCTCATACCTAAACATAAGAAAGTACAACTGAGTTTTAGGTACCTGACACTATAGTGCCATATTACCTCCTTTGTGGTATAGTCTCTATTATAGACACTAGAGAGCACAAAAATTAACTTTTGGATTTGGATTTAGTGGGATTTTGTATGGGAAACTAGGACTCAGAATATAGATAAAACCATTATCATGTATATTCACAATCATGCAGTCTTGCACACAAAAAAATCATTAATATGACTAATTATATTGACTTTTTCCCTAATGTTGAATCATCTTTGTATCTCTTGTATAAATCAAACATGATCATAATGAATTATTTCTTGGATGAATTTCTATAGTATGTTTAAGAGGATTTTATTTAAAAATTTAAATAAATATCCATTAAAGATATGGTATATATAGTCCTCCTATGGTTATCTTTCCCTGGTTTGGGTATTAAAAGCTATATTTAAGAAGAGTTCTGTAGAGTTATTCCTTTTTACAATTTTTTGAAAAAAAATTGTGAAATACATTAATCTTTTTGTTTGGTTGGTTTTGGTTTTCCTTGTTACATACCTTTAGGGATGGGAGGAGGGGGTGCTGCTGGAAGGGCTCAGGAGAACATAGAAAAAAAAATGGGCAGCAGAATCCTGGATCCCTGGGTGGGTGAGAGCAAAGTGCTCAGGGCCAGGTGACCTCAAAGGGAACAGAAATATTCCAGAAACAAGTGAATCTTGTATGGAGGAGAAAGGACCTATAGGAGTAATGGAGAAGGGTGTATGAAATTAGGTTATGGAAACTCCCCTAAACTCTAAGAAAGTGATCAGTCACAGATCCCTCAAGTCAACTAGGAATGGCTTTCTAGGCATTTGCATCCCTTCTCTCTCTCCTTAGTGAGAGTACAACTGAAGGGGTCATCTTTTAGGGCTGAGACTTATGTGGAGAGAATGATGAGAAATTCAGGCCAAATGGAAGAGGCTTCAGGCCAAGACACTCAGTTAAACAGTTGGCTTCAGAGGCTGATACAGCAAGCCTTCCTCTCCTCAGACCCCAGCTCTTGCCCTGGTTGGGCATTGCCTAGGGTGACTGCATTGGCATGGGAATTGTTCTGTTGCTGGTTGGACATTTTAGTGAAGATCTCTTTGAGGACAGTTTCAAAGGCCAGTTCAAAATTTAGTGGAGTCAAGATCAGAAGTCTCAATAAACAGGAGTCCATTATTTTCAGCAAACATTCGAGCCTCATCAGCGGGCACTCCTCTGGTCTGGCTCAGATCTCTCTTGTTGCCCACCAGCATGATGGCAACAGTAGCCTCTGCATGGCCATATAGCTCCTTCAGCCAGTGCTCTACCACAGCATAGGTCTGATGCTTGTTTAGGTCAAATACCAGCAGGGCCCCAATTACCCCTTGATAATATGCTGAAGTGATGGCATGGTATGGTTCCAGCCCAGCGGTGTCCCAGATCTGGGCTTTGACAGCAGCTCTTCCTAGCAGCACAGTTTGAGTAGAGAATTCCACCCCAATGGTTGTCCTACTATTATGGCTAAACTCACTTCATGTGAATCTTGACTATAAGTTGGTCTTCCCCACTCTGGACTCCCCAATCAGCACCAACATGAAGACAAAATTATAATCCTCTTTGGTTCCGTTTCCCATCTTGGTCCCACATCGAGCGAGTGTATATGAATATGTGTAGTTGGGGTGAGAGAGGTAGGTGAAAAATGGGCTTAGTTGCCTCTGTGCCCCTCACCCTCTGCTCTCTGGAAGACTGTACCTGACTCTCTTAACATTGGGGACCTACTCACATTAATCTTTAAACAATCTGATAGAGTTTTTCTCCAATCTATTTTTCCTTCTGAACTCATTAAGAACATAACTTTTGTTTTTCTTTTGTAGTGCCTCTACAGCTAATTGTAATTCTTTTCTCTGAGTTTGGATTATTTTAATCTCTATTGGTCTTTTGTTATTTTGGATATTTCATATTTTTAAGGTATTCTATTTCTGTTGGGTTTCTAGTTTTGGTAGCATACAACTCTATTTATTATTTTTATTGATCTTTTTCAGTCTCTTCAATTGGGTCTGACCCCATTTAGGGCTTTCTTGGCAAAGATACTGGGGTGGTTTGCTACTTCCTTCTCCAGTTCATTTTATAGATGAGGCAAAACAGATTAAGTGGCTTGTCCATGGTCACACAGCTTGTAAGTATCTAAGGGCAGATTTGAATTTAAGAGGATGAGTTTTCCTGACTCCAGGCCCACACTTTATCCACTGCCCCACCTAGCTACCAAGTTTTTAATAGGATAATAGGATTATCCTTAAGAGGATAAGGATATCCTACTGAATTCTGTATATTCCTTTTGTTTAAGTTTCTGGTAGATTTGTCTAGAACTGAAACAGGTACACTAAAGTAAATTGTATTTCATTGCATATATTTATCTCTGATTTTCTTTAATCCAGTTCTTCTTTTATGAATTTAGTTTCTAAGGCCCTTAGAACACATGAGTTTAATTTGATATTGTTTTGCTGTCTTCAATTACTTCCACCCTAATTTAGTTTCTTGCTTCTATCTTCTGTTGGAAATCTGTGGGGATTTTTGGCTAATAGCATGATTGCAACTCCTGTTGTTGTTGTTGTTGATGTTGTTGTTGTTGTTGTTGTTGTTGTTTAAATTCACTTAATGCATGAAATTTTGTTTCAATCTCTCTTTTTTCTGTTCTGTATTTCTATTAGTTTTATTTTATTTTATTTTTTATTTTTATTTTTTTTAAAAACCCTTACCTTCCGTCTTGGAGTCAGTACTGTGTATTGGCTCTGAGGCAGAAGAGTGGTAAGGGCTAGGCAATGGGGGTCAAGTGACTTGCCCAGGATCACACAGCTGAGAAGTATCTGAGTCCAGATTTGAACCCAGGACCTCCCACCTTTAGGGCTAGCTCTCAATCCACTGAGCTACCCAGCTGCCCCCTTCTATTAGTTTTATATATACACTATGCATACATACATATATATCGTATAAGCAACAGAGTTCAGGACTTTGTTTTTTTTCATTCAAGCTGTGACTTCCATTTTATCAAATTAATCTACTCATACTTAAAGTTATTAGAATCATATATATTTTTCTTCCATTTTATTACTTAAACTAATCTAATTTTATTTTTAAATTAGACATTTTAAAAATCATTCTTTGTAGAGTACTTTGCCGTACAGTTATTTTTTGAAAAATCTAGTTTAAGGCATTCCTTTCTCCATGAGCTCATTTTCTTTCATGCTATTTCTATTTCTACAGATTTTTCAAATTTTTTCCCTAGCTTTGAAGTTTCATTAAATTATTAATTTTTCTTTCATTTTTTATTGATTTTTAATTACATGTAGAAATAATTTCTGACAATTGTTTTCTGACATTTTGCAATTCAGATTCCCTCCCCTCCTACCCTACATTCTCAAGGGATAAATAGTCTGACATAGGTATATCAGTACTTTCATAGAACACATATTTCCTAAATTTTTCATGCCATTCCTATTTGTAAGATGAATTTCTCTACCTAATTTCATAAATTATACTTTGCAAATGAATTGGACAGAGGATTGAATATGAAGGAAAGAGTGGGCTGGATGTCATTCAAGAAATAGCATAAGGTCTGATCAAGGACACATGTAAAATTCAGTGGAATTGCTCATCAGCTATGGGAAGGGATGGGAGTAGGGGAGGGAAAGAATATGATTCTTGTAACCAAGAAACAGTGTTCTAAATTGACTAATTAAATAAAAATTTCAAAAAAACAAAAAAAAATAAAAGGAAAGTAGTGTCAGGAAGGTAGAAGGAGGAAAGATGATCCAGGAAGAGATGGTCAACATGTCAAATATTGCAGAGGTCCAGAAGAGTGAAGTGTATAAATAGAGATTTTGAGCCTTTGAACTTAATCCTCCAGAAGTCCCTTAGTTTTTCCCAAAATTCCCTTTTCCTGCATCACCACAATTTGTGATTGTATTTAAGTGGCTGTAACTCCTCCCTCTTCTGCTCTTGGACCTGTGACCAGGCTGAAGTCAGGCAGTTCTTTTGTTTTAGTTATTATTAATACAACTTTATAAAATATAATATGTAGTTGTTGAATATTAATTTTAAAATACACATTTGGCTTACCACAAAGGGATTATGAATTCTCTAAAAAAAATTTTTAGAGCAGATAGCCTTATAGTAAAGATAGTAAGTTTGCCTGGTTGCTGCCCTCTACAATGGTCCTGTGGTGGTGTGTGCCTGAGCTCCTGCCCCAGCCTGCTGCCTGCTGCTTTTCCTGTCCATCTGCTTGGTCAGCATTCCTCACTGTTATCCACCAAGCTTGGAGCCTCCTCTTGCCAAGACCAGACCCACCACAAGAGCCTGCCAAACCCAAACATTCTTTTTCCATAGAGGATGACATATAAAAATTTTTCCACCCATATCCCTTTCCACACTCCAAGTGTGTGTTTCTAGCCTGCCATAGCTATTTTTCAGAATGGAGAAAAGAACCCCACACTTTTTAATTTTCAAGCAGATTTATTTAAAGCTGATCATGGACTTCTAGTTTAGAAGGCTGTTACTAAAGGTTTTTCACAGGGAGGGCAGTAAGTTCCAAATCAGGAGATTTAAAGTCAGATTGGGGGAATAAGCCTGTTTTTCCCCCTTCTTTCTCTTGACCCAAAACACCAAGGAGAAGTATTTTTTTCTCTCATATGCAAATACACTATTGTTTTCCCTCCAAGTTTTACTTCTTTATATTTACTCTGTAATCAACACCATTCAGCATCTTTCAGGGAAAACATTATTGCAAAGTATGCTTGAAAATCTGAAACACCAGTTTGAGTTGATAGAGCTAAAAAGTGCATCTACTTAATTCTTTTCCTGGGAATTTTTATTTTCATTGGAGATTTCCCACTTTATTTCCTTCTCTTCAAGAATATGCCACAGGTCTCTTAGTGTGTTAGCCACTAGGTCATGTGTGATCCTTATGGGAGCCCCCTTATATCTGAAGCTCCACTTCTTGGCTCCTTGTAGGATTTTCTCCTTTTCTTGGAAGCTCTTGAATTTGGCAATTACATTCCTAGAGACTGTCTTTTGGGGATTTAGTATAGAGGGTGTTCTATGAACCCTTTCTATTTATATTTTGCCCCCTTGCTCCAGAACATGGGGGCAATTTTCTTTTATAATCTCCTGTAGAATATCGAGTTTATTGTTTATCTCTGGTTTTTCTGGGAGACTGATAATTCGGAGGTTGTCTCTTCTCCCTCTGTTTTCCAAATCTGTGACTTTTTCAGTGAGATATTTTATATTTTCTGGAATATATCAAATTAAAAAGTTTTTGTACAAACAAAACCAATGTAACCAAAATCAGAAGGGTAGCAACAAATTGGGAAACAATCTTCATAAAAACCTCTGACAAAGGTTTATTTACTCAAATTTACAAAGAACTAAATCAATTGTACAAAAAAATCAAGCCATTCTCCAATTGATAAATGGGCAAGGGACATGAACAGGCAGTTCTCAGCCAAAGAAATCAAAACTATTAATAAGCACATGAAAAAGTGCTCTAAATCTCTTATAATCAGAGAGATGCAAATCAAAACAACTCTGAGGTATCACCTCACACCTAGCAGATTGGCTAACATAACAGCTATGGAAAGTAATGAATGCTGGAGGGGATGTGGCAAAGTGGGGACACTGATTCATTGCTGGTGGAGTTGTGAATTGATCCAAGCATTCTGGAGGGCAATTTGGAACTATGCCCAAAGGGTGATAAAAGACTATCTGCCCTTTGATCCAGTTATAGCACTGCTGGGTTTATACCCCAAAGAGATAATAAGGAAAAAGACTTGTTCAAGAATATTCATAGCTGCACTCTTTGTGGTGGCCAAAAATTGGAAAACGAGGGGATGTCCATCAATTGGGGAATGACTGAACAAATTGTGGTATATGTTGGTGATGGAATACTATTGTGCTAAAAGGAATAATAAAGTGGAGGAATTCCATGGAGACTGGAACAACCTCCAGGAAGTGATGCAGAGAGAAAGGAGCAGAACTAGGAAAATATTGTACACAGAAACTGATACATTGTGGTACAATCGAAGGTGATGGTCTTCTCCATTAGTGGCAATGCAATGTTCCTGAACAATCTGCAGGGATCTAAAAAATACTGTCCACAAGCAGAGGATAAACTGTGGGAGTAAAAACACTGATGAAAAGCAACTGCTTGACTACAGGGGTTGAGGGGATATGACTGAGGAGAGACTCTAAATGAACACTCTAATGCAAATACCAACAACAGGGAAATTGGTTCGAGTCAAGAATACATGTGATAACCAGTGGAATCGTGCATTGGCTATGGGAGAGGGAAAAGGTGGTGGGTGGGGGGGAGGGGAGGAAAAGAAAATGATCTTTATTTCCAGTGAATAATGTTTGGAAATGACCAAATAAAATAATGTTTAAAATTAAAAAAAAAAGAATATGCCACAGGGAGGGGGAGTAAAGATGGCCGCATAGAAGGAGCAGAAGTTCAGACCTCTGAATATCCTTCCTTACTGATCACAAACTGAATGCTCTTAGGGGACTGAAAATCAAACCTAACAACAAGATAGAGCCAAGGAACCCTCCTGCTGGACTCAATTCAAAATGTATACTCCTCGAAAAGCTGGAATCCAAGAACACTCAGGTTTAAGGGGAAGGCAGAAGGAAGGTCCCAGGACCAGTGCCCTGCCCCCACCTAGAGCGCTGGGCCTCCAGCAGCAGTAGGAACCTCTGGGTGGGAAAAGGAACTGGTTTGGAGGGTGTACCTTGTGGGCAGGTCTGTGCCAATTTCAGAGCTTCCAGCACAGATGGTGGGGAAGGAGCTGGAGAGGGAGCTGGCAGCCTGGTCAGAACCTTGGCAATCTTCCATACTGCTCCAGCCTTTCAGGAGGTTTTTGGCCTCAGTGCACACCTAGCCTAACCCAGCTGAACTTAATCCCATCAAAAGTCTTCAGAACTCAGGGAAGCCTAGGCTGCAACACTGACTGCAAGACTTTAATCTAATCAAAAGCCTCCAGAGGACAGTGAAGGGCAAACTCCAACACTCCTCCCCAAGAGACTGCATGGAGAGATCTGACAAATCTCCAAGAGGGGAGACTGACAGAAAGCCCAAAAACAAAAACAAAAAAAAATGAAAGGAGCAAGAACACAGACAAATAAGGGGAACAAAAAAGGGGCAAATATGAGCAAACAACAGAAAAATAAGAAAGAAATTACAATTTGCAGGTTCTGCACAGGCAACAAACCAAGAACAAACAATACACAGATGGATGGATGGATTTATTACTATAAAAGAGAAATCCCAGCAAATTGGAAACAGACTTTGGAAGAACTCAAAATGCTATTCAAAACATAACTAAGAGAGGTGGAAGACAATTGGGACAAGAATTTAAAAACTAAGATGAGTCATCTGGAAACAGAAAATACTGTTTTGAAAGTCAAAATCAACCAGCTTCAAAATGAGGCAAAGGAGATGAAAGATGAGGCAAAGAAGATGAAAGAGGAGGCAAGGGAGATGAGAGATGAGGTAAAGAGAATGAAAGATGACCTCCAAAGAAAAGCAGACCAGAAGGAGAAGGATGACCAAAAAGCTGAAATTCAGTCTTTAAGAACCAGAATACAACAACTAGAATTAAGTGAACTCACAAGGCAGCAGGACAATATAAAACAAAAGCAAAGGAATGAAAAAGTTGAGGAAAATATGAAGCATCTCATTCACAAAACAAAGGATTTAGAAAATCTTGGAAGGAGAGACAATTTAAGAATCATTGGTCTATCAAAAGACCATGACAAAAGAAAAATCCTGGACATAATACTACAAGAAATTATTCAAGAAAATTGTCCCACTATTCTGGAACAAGAGGGAAAAGTGGAGATTGAAAGAATCCACAGATCGCCTCCTATATTTAATCCCCAACTGAGAAGACTCAGAAATGTAATAGCCATACTCAAGAACTATTAGACCAAAGAAAAGATATTACAAGCTGCCAAGAAGAAGTCATTCAGATACTATGGAACCACAGTGAGGATAACACAGGATCTGGCTGAATCCACACTGAAGGACCTAAAAGCATGGAATATGATATTCCAGAAAGAAAGGGAACTAGGTCTACAATCAAGAATCAACTACTCAGCAAACCTGACTGTATTCTTCCAGTGGAAAGTGGGGTCATTCAACATAATAGAAGAATTACAAGACATTGTAAAGAAAAGACGAGACCTGAACAGAAAATTTTAAGCCCAAACACAAAACTCAATAGAATCATCAAAAGGTAATTAAAAAAAGAGGGGGGAAAAGAAAAACAAAATAAAACAAATGACCCCCCTTTTTTAAGAGATTAAGTTATAATGTTATGTATCCCTATAAGAAAAGAGGTCATTGGTAACTCTTGAAAACTGTTGTTGTCACCTGGGCAGCTAGAAGAATTACACATAGAGGGAACAGTGACAAACTATATAGGATTAAAGGAGAAGACAGAAGTACGTACATAGATATAAGCATGCATAAATACATATACATAGGTATATACATATATATGTATATATACATATCTATATCTATATATATTATATATATAGAGAGAGAGAGAGAACTAGAGCTTAATAAAAGAGGTTAATACTAAAAGAAATGGGAAAAGAAACAAATGGGGGTAAATTTATATATCACAAAGAAGCTCATGGTGGGAGGGGGAAGAACATCAATACACTGGAAGGGTAATGAGGTTGGAAAGAATAAATACTCAACTGTTACATACATGGTAATTGACCCAAAGAGGGAAGAACAATCCAATCCATTAGGGCAGAGAATAGATTTAAGCCTTATAGGGCAGTTGAAGGGTAACAAATGGACTGGTGGGGAGGGAAGCAGTTTAAAGGAAGGAGAAGTTGGGGGGTAGTTTTATAATGACAAAAGGGAAAATAGGGGGGACAGGGAGGGGGATAGAAAGGGAAGTAAAATTAGGGTGGAAACAAGAGGAACTGATTAAAAACAAACATTGGTGTAGAAGGAAATAGTGAAAGAAAAAAAGGCAGGACCAGGAGTAGAAATCAAAATGCTGGGAAATACATACCTAGTAATCATAAATGAACTCACCTGTAAAAAGCAAGCAGATAGCAGAGTGGATTAGAATCCAAAACCCTATCATATGCTGTCTACAAGAAACACACACGTGGAAGGTAGATACGCATAGGGTGAAAGTAAGAGGATGGAGGCAAATCTATTGGGCATCAACTGATAAAAAGAAGCAGGAGTCGCAATCATGATATCTGACAAAACCAACGTAAAGAGAAATCTAGTTAAAAGAGATAGGGAAGGTAATTACATCCTGATAAAAGGCAGTATAGACAATGAGGAAACATCCGTACTCAACATTTATGCACCAAATGGCATAGCATCCAGATTTGTAAAGGAGAAACTAGTGGAGCTCAAGGATGAAATAGATAGAAAAACTATACTAGTGGGAGACCTGAAACTTCCTCTCCCAGAACTAGATAAATCAAAACAAAAATAAATAAGAATGAAGAGAAGTAAATGAAATCTTAGAAAAATTAGAGTTAGTTGACATGTGGAGAAAAATAAATAGGAACAAAAAGGAACATACCGTCTTTTTCGGAAGCACATGGTGCATTCACACAGATTGACCATGTCTTAGGGCATAAAAAATTGCAAACAAGTGCAAAAGAGTAGAAATACTAAATGCAACTTTCTCAGATCACAATGTAAGGAAAATAATAATTAGTAAGGATACAAAGAGAGGTAAATAAAAAATTAATTGGAAATTAAATAATAAGATTTTCCAAAACCAGTTAAAGAACGAATTGTAGAAACAATTAATAACTTCATTGAAGAAAATGACAAAGATGAGACATCCTTTCAAAACCTATGGGATGCAGCCAAAGCTGTACTCAGGGGCAAATTCATATGCTTAAGTTCATATTAACAAATTAAGAAGGGAGAGGTCAATTAATTGGGCATGCAAATTAAAAAAAAAAACTAGAAAATGAACAAATTAAAAATCCCCAGATGAAGACAAAACTAGAGATCCTAAAAATCAAAGGAGAAATTAATAAAATTGAAAGTCAAAGAACAATTGATTTAATAAATGAGACTAGAAGCTGTACTTTGAAGAAACAAATAAAATAGACAAAGTACTGGTCAGACTAATTAAAAAAACAAAAGTAAAAAATCAAATTGACAGTATCCAAGATTAAAAGGGAGACCTCACCTCTAATGAAGAGGAAATTAAGGCAATCATTAAAAACTATTATGCCCAATTATATGACAACAAATATAGCAATATAGGTGATATGGATGAATACATACAAAAATATAAACTGCCTAGACTAACAGAGGAAGAAATAGAATTCTTAAATAATCCCATATCAGAAAAAGAAATTGAACAAGCCATCAAAGAATTCCCCAAGGCCTGATGGATTCACAAGTGAATTATATAAAACTTTCAAAGAACAGCTAATCCCAATACTATATAAACTATTTGACATAATCAGCAAAGAGGGAGATCCACCAAATTCCTTTTATGACACAAACATGGTACTGAATCCGAAGCCAGGCAGGTCAAAAACAGAGAAAGAAAACTATACACAAATATCCTTAATGAATATAAATGCAAAAATCTTAAATAGGATGCTAGCAAAAAGATTACAGCAAATCATCATGAGGATTATTCACTATGATCAAGTAGTATTCATACCAGGAATGCAAGGATGGTTCAATATTAGGAAAACCATCCACATAATTGACCATATTAATAAGCAAACCAACAAAATTCACATGATTATCTCAATAGATGCAGAAAAAGCCTTTGATAAAATACAACACCCAATCCTACTGAAAACACTAGAAAGTATAGAAATAGAAGGGCCTTTCCTAAAAATAATAAACAGTATATATCTAAAACCATCAGCAAACATCATCTACAATGGGGATAAACTAGGAGTCTTCCCAATAAGATCAGGAATGAAACAAGGATGCCCATTATCACCTGTATTATTTAACATTGTCCTAGAAACACTAGCAGTAGCAATTAGAGAAGAAAAAGAAATTGAAGGTATTAAAATTGGCAATGAGGAGACTAAGCTATCTCTCTTTGCAGATGATATGATGGTTTACTTAAAGAATCCTAAAGAATCAACCAAAAAGCTAGTTGAAAGAATCAACAATTTTAGCAAAGTTGCAGGATACAAAATAAACACATAATAGTCATCAGCATTTCTATATATCTCCAACCCATTTCAGCAGCAAGAATTAGAAAGAGAAATTCCATTTAAAATCACCCTTGACAATATAAAATATTTAGGAATCTATTTCCTAGACAAACACAGGAACTATATGAACACAACTACAAAACAATCTCCATACAATTAAAACTAGATCTAAACAATTGAGAAAACATTGATTGTTCATGGGTGGGATGAGCTAACGTAATAAAAATGACAATCCTACCCAAATTAATTTACTTATTTAGTGCCATACTCGTTGAACCACCAAAAAACTTTTTTTTTTACTGAATTAAAAAAAATATATATAACAAAGTTCATTTGGAAGAACAAAAGATCAGGGATATCCAGGGAAATCATGATTAAAAAAACACAAAAAAACAAACAAACAAAAAAAAACAAAGGAAGGTGGCCTTGAAGTCCCAGATCTTAAACTATACTATAAAGCAGTGGTTATCAAAACAATTTGGTACTGGCTAAGAGACAGAAAGGAGGATCAGTGGAATAGACTTGGGGTAAATGCCCTCAGCAAGACAGTTTGTGATATGCCCAAAGCTGCCAATTTTGGGGACCAAAACCTACTCTTTGATAAAAATTGCTGGGAAAATTAGTAGACAGTATGGGTGAGATTAGGTTTAGATCAACATCTCACACCCTACACCAATATGAACTCAGAATTCTCGGTCACCAAGAGACTACTACATATATTTAGAATCCCCTCTCACGAGATCTTTGCTGATCTCCCCAGCTTCAAGTGCCTTATTCCAAAATTACCTTGCTTTTACTTTGCATATTTTTGTAATATTTAATTTATATATTTATATATCATTTCCCGTGATATTTTGTAAGAAATGTTTTATTTTTATCTTTAACACTAGCACCTAACATAATATTTGGCATGATATGTTAATAGATATTTATAGATTTGTTTTTGACTGTTACAGTTCATGGGATAAGAATGTCACATACAGAACTGGAAAGGACTCTAGAGAATATGTAATTCAGACTTTGGAGTTTATATTTGGAGAAAAATATTTTAAGGCAATTTGAATGACTTGTCCAATGTTACACAGATAGCAAATATAAGAAGTAGGAATGAGAAAGAACCTAACTTTTCTGATTTAAATTAAATTGTCTTTCAAATATACCATGCTATTCTTATTGAGATGAAATTAATGGTTAATTTTAGAATTAGAAGAGACCTTTGAAGTTATGCAATTTATTCCCCACATGTACAAATGAGGTAATTGAGTTCTAGAAATGTGAATGACCAATCTGAAACTAAAATCAATGGGGTATTTTATCTTTTGTCCGAAATTATTTCCATTCAGTATTCTTCCAGAAATGTAGGTTTGCAAACTCATTCATCATTCTTCCCTCTTCCTCACTTCACACATCTAATTGAGTTCTGTCTTTTCAATTCTATTTGCAAAATATATAGCTAATCTGTAAAAATCTATACACTTGCGCAGCTTTACTTTAGTTCATTCGCTCATCATTTTTCTCTAATACCCTTTCTTAAGTCTTTTGTACCTAAATTTCCCCCTCCAATCTATTCTATACACTGTCAAATTGATATTCCTAACAAAAAGTCCTGGCTATGCCATTCATCCAACAAGAAGCACTGATTTTTCCTCTTTCCTTAATGTTGAAAACAAACTCATCTTTTAGGCTTTCACTTTTCTCAATTTTTATAATTTTTTTCAATTTTAATAAAACTTTTTATAAAACTTTCTTCTATATCTGACTGCTTCTCAGGTTCTTGACTAGATCTTCATACACTTCATGACCAATAACTATGGGTATACCCCAAAATTTGTGTTTTCTCTTTTTTCTTCCAATATATCACAATATACCACTATTAGCTCCCATTAGCCCATAATTATTATTTTAGGCTTATGATTCAAAGATTTGTCCAGTTAGTTTTAATCTAGGTCGACAAATCTAGTCCTGCATCAATTGCTAATTGTTTTTTTTTTTTAATTATCCATTTGCTCTTCACTCTTGTAGCCCTATAAATACCCCCTATATAACCACTTTCCAAATCTGGTAACATTTATATTAACAAAATATCTATCATTATCCCATTCTCTACAGATATATGACTATCATCCTTATTTAGGCCTTCATCACTTTTCATCACTTTTTCAATGAACACAAAAGTCATCTAATTATTATTTTGCAACAATTATTTCCCTTCTCTAATTCATTTTCTACACAGATGCTAAAGTAGTTTTCCTGAAGAGTAGGTCTGAACTTTACATTTCCTTCCCTCTGTGCACTTAATAAATTGCACTAAGTCTCTCTGGGGACAAATAGAAAATATTGTCTTGGTTTTTAAAGGTCTTTATAGCCTCTACCTTTTATGCTTTGTTCCCTTTTGCATATATAATGATCTAATGACCTTTGTCTATACATGATTTTACTCACTTCCTATTTCTATGTCTTTTTACTAACGATCCATATTGTCACCTCTACCCCCACAATTCTTGGCTTTCTTCTGTGGGAAGATTCTGTAGGACTACTTTCCCTTTTCCTCAGATGATTCCTCAAAGAGATTGATGATCTTCTATCTCCCCATTAAGTTTTGTGTGTACCCATTTAGACAAATTTCTCCCTCTCTAGAATATAAGCTTCTTGAGGGATTTGATTGTTTTTATCTTTTAGTTGTATAGCATATGCTTAATACAAGGTATGGCACCATAATATTTAATAATAATTTGTTGACAGTTTATTGATTCAGTCTTCTAAATTTTAACCTTACCAATCAATTTGTTGCTCATTGTATAATACATTTCTTCCTTCTCTGCATTCCTTTATATATAACCTATCACTAATTCTGGATTGAACTCCTTAATTATGAAATCCCTTCCTTCAATGTTCATCTCTATTATCAAATCCTATAGGAGGGTCCCCTGTCCCAACTTGATTTGATACTATCTTCCCTGAGTAGCTACATTGAACTTATTGTGCATTATTTGTGATTATATTGTGTTTTTTTATTTTATTTTATTTCTCCCAAAATTATTGTAAGCTCACTGAGGGCAGGGACTACTTTGATTTTGTTTTTGTATCACCACTCCTTAGCAGATTGCCCATATCACAGTGAGCTTTTAATAAATGCTTACTGTCAGAGGAGCAATTGAAAACCCATTCTGGAAAGCCTCACTGGAGCCAGATTGTTGGAGGTTTTAAAAGTTAGAAGAGTTCTCATCTTATCCTCAAGATGACAGGGAAGCAGCAAGTGGTCAGTTCTTTGTTTAGAGATATAGAGTTGGTAGTCATATTGGGAAGTGAATGACAGAGCAGAACAAACATTTATTATGTATTTACCATGTTCTCACAGGGTTTATGGGGTGTTCAGGGAAGAAAAGCGTGTCTGACTTGCTAGCCCTTTTCAGTTCTGCTTTCCTATTTTGGTGATCACCTGCCACCAACCTCTCATCTGTAGCTCCAAGAAGCTGTAGCATGTACAATGGCCACATTGTACTAATAAACTAATAAGTGAAGTCAGATTTGAACTCAGGTCTTTTTAAACCTGCACCCAGAACTCAGTTTTCTTTTGTGTGTGTGTGTGTGTGTGTGTGTGTGTGTGTGTGTGTGTGTGTGTGTATGTGTTTTTAAACATTATTTTATTTGGTCATTTCCAAACATAGAGAACATTACAAAATGTAAAATGAATGACTTATTATATCAAATTAAAAAGGTTTTGTACAAACAAATCCAATGAAACCAAAATTAGAAGAAAAGCAACAAACTGGGGGAAAATTATAACAAAACTCTCTGACAAAGGTTTAAATTTCCCAAATATATAAGGAACTAAATCAAATGTTCCAAAAATCAAGCCATTCCCCAATTAACAAATGGTCAAGGGTCATGAATAGGCATCAAAACTATCAATAAGCACATGACAAGTGTTCTAAATCCCTCCTGATTAGAAAAATGTAAATCAAAACAACTCTGAGGTACCATCTCATACCTAGTAGATTGGCCAATATGGCAGCAAAGGAAAATGATAAATGTTGGAAGAGATGTGGCAAAATTGGTACACTGATACACTGCTGATGAAGTTGTGAATTGGTCCAACCATTCTGGAGGGCAATTTGGAATTTTGCTCAAAGATAATTTAAAAAATGCTTACTCTTTGAAAACCCAGCCCTACCACTGCTGGGTTTGTACACCAAAGAGATAATAGGGGAAAAGACTTGCACAAAAATATTTAAAACTGTGCTTTTTGTGGTGGAAAAAATTGGAAAATGAGGCGGCATCCCTTGATTAGGGGATGGCTGAACAAATTGTATTATCTGATGGTTATGAAATTTTGTTGTACTGAAAGGAATGATGAACTGAAGAATTTCTATATGAATTGAGAAGTCTTCCAAGCATTGATGCAGAGAGAAAGGAGCAGAACCAGGAGAACATTGTACACAGAGACTGATACACTGTGGTACAATCAAATGTAATGGACATCTCTACTAGCAGCAATGCAATGACCCAGGACAACACTGAGGAACTTATGAGAAAGAACACTATCCACATTCAGAGGAAGAATAGTGGGAGTAGAAACATAGAAGAAAAACATATAATCAATCATGTAATTCAATGGGGATATGATTAGGTTTTGATGTTAAAAGATCACTCTATTGCAAATATGAATAACATAGAAATAGGTTTTGAACAATGATACATGTATAATCCAGTGGAATTTCTTGTCAGCTCTGGAAGGGAGGAGGGAAAGGGGGTGGGAAAAATCATGAATCCTGTAACCATGGAAAAAATATTCTAAATAGAAAACAAATAGAGAGAAAGAGAAAGAAAAGAAAATATGTATCATTTATTTAAACTATCATTAGTGAGCTTTCAATTCATTTTGCTCAGAAATTAACCACTATCACAACTACTTTACAAAGCCTTTACATTTCTGGCCTAGTAGTCATAGTAAATTTTAGAAGGGAGAACTTTAAGCAATTGAAATCAAGTCAGTCTTTGAACTAGTTTGACTCTCAAAATATTTTTATGTGTACAGAAAATACAAAGGATTACAAAGGAGATTAATTATATTAAAATGCAGTTATCAAGTGAAATGTACTAATGACTTGTAATAATGATAGGATTTAACACATGATTGGATTTGGAGAATTAGGGAAATTGAAGAATCAAGGGTATCACCAATGTTGAGAGCCTAAAGGCCTGGCAAGATGGTAATTCCCTCAGTAGCAATGGGGAAGTTAGGAAGAAGAAGATGATTCAAAGTTCTAGTATAGATTTTTTTTTTTTGGTGTCTTCTTGTGTATGTGTGTGTGTGTTACTAGTTTTTTACATCTTTTTTATTTTGTTTTATATTTTTTGTAAATTTATTTCTTCTCTACTTTTAAGTAAAACATACCTGACAAGTAAAGGAAGAAATCTAAATTAGTTCTTAAAATATTAAAGTGTCATTTGAAATGAATAATGTACTCAAATTATTCACAAACTTAAAATCATTATTGAGAATTTACTACATGTCTGGAGTGATTATATTTAATAAATCATTATTTAGTGTAAGAATACCTATTAGACCTATAATTTTAGTCCATGTGGATAAATGCAAACGTGCTAACTCTCTCTTCTAATTTATTATAATTTAGAAACTTGACTTTCTGATGATCATACTAACAACCAGTCTGTGGAAGAAAAAAGCCCTGAACATATTTCCTGAGCCACAAAAAAAATCACTATATTCCATTCTTCCCACTAGCTATAATTCTCTTTCTAGTCCTTTTCTCAGCCAAAGTCCTGTGGGGGGAGAAATCCACACAATATTTATTACTTACCTTCATATGTGTAAACACTTTGGATTTTGGCTTCTAATCTCATCAGTCAAGTGAAAATTGTTCTTTCTGAAATTACAAGTGATCTCTTAATTGCTCATTTAAATAACTTTTTCTTAATTTTCATGCTTCTTAACCTTTATGTATCATTCTACATCACTGAATATCTCCTCTTAGATTATCTTGTTTTGTTTTTCTTTTTATGATACTGCTTTCTCTTGGTTATACTTATATTAGCACTCATTTTCATTTCCCTTGGCTGTTACAGGTTCTTTTCCCAGTTGTCTTCAGCCTCTTTTAATTGCTTTTCAAATTGTGTTCTGAATGTGTCCAATTCGCTGGAGTTTCTGTTTTTGCTTAGTGTTCTTTGGTCTTCCTCTGTTCCACTTGTTCTTTGTTCATTACCTGGATAGAAACTGTCAATTGTAATTTCTTTTTTCTTTTTCTGTTTACTCTTATTTTTCCTTCTTTCTCACCCCCACCCCCCATCCCACAGATCATTGACTGTAACCTTGCTCCTCTGTTTATTTTCTGGATCTGTGGGACTGGGTGATTCAGTCCTGAAGGGGCTTCTTCTCTGCTCTGCTGACTGACTAGATTAGGCTGATGGAGTATTAATGAGCCTTGAGGTCAGATCTTCGCCAATTGGCAGCAGAAGCAGAAGATGTAGGTAAAGGTGTGAAGGCTGAAGGGAGCTGGGCTTCCCACCTTGTTATCAAGGTATTTTGCCAGTCTTTGTCCTGGGATCCTAGGTAGCAGGATTCTTACCTCTTCTCTCAGTGTAGTCCCTGGGGGAGGGGTATTGAGCTTCCCTGCCCTCTGAAGGCTTTTTATCTTCCCTATTGATAGACTAGAATAATCTGGCCATGGAGTTTATCTATGGAACTGGATGTGCATGAAGTCAAAACCTCTAGAGGCCTGGAACCAAAATGGAGATTGGGGGCTGGGACCAGGTTATCCTCTCCTCACTTCTTCTCCATTTGCCTCCCTGCCAATCAGTGCCCTGAGTCTGACCCAGCTGCGGCAGCAAAGCATTCCCTCTGGGCTGGAACCCTCACTCTGAGGTTCCTGTGGCTGAGATTCGATTCCAGGGATTGCTGGAGGATCAGAACAGCAGGTGGAGGGGGAGTCCTAGAACCCTCCTTCTTCCTTTTCCTTAAACGTGAAAATTCATGCTTCTTTGCATACCTTCTAAGTTGAATCAAGCAGGAGGGTCCTCTGGGCTCTGTTCTGTTGTTAGATTTGGTTTTCTGTCCCCTTGAAGCACTTTGTTTTTGATTAATTATTGGTATATTGGTTGATATGGAAGGGTTTTCACAGAGGACTCAGCTTTTGCTGTTTCTAAGCATCCATCTTGACTATACCCCCACTCCCTTTGTTGTTATAGGGAGCAGAGGCAGCTAGATGGTATAGTACATAGAGATCTGGGCTTAGAGTCAGGGAGACTAGAGTTCAAATCTGGCCTTAGGCACTTGATAGGTTTGTGTTTAGTAATTTTTTGATTAGTTATTTTTCAAGCCTGTTCAACTCTTCATGACCTCTTTTGGAGTTTTCTTCACAAAGGTACTAGACTAGTTCCCATTTCTTTCTCCAGCTCATTTTATAGATGAGGAAAATGAAGCAAAAAGGTTGTGAGTTGCCCAGGATCATAGAGTTGGTAAATTCCTGAGGCCAGATTTGAATTTGGGAAGAGGAGTCTTCCTGAGTCAAGATCTAGCACTTGCCCTTGTGACCCTGGGGAAGTCACTTAACCTCTATTTGCCTCATTTTTTTATCTACAAAATTGGGTAAATAACATTATCTGTCTCTCAAGGTATCATGAGAATCAAATGAGATCATTTTAAAGTATTTAGTACATAGTAAAGTACTAAATAAATGTTATCCCTTATTGTTATTAATGCTAACCCATATTACAAACTAAGTGTGGATACACCCCAAGATTCTATTCTGCCCTTTTCACTCTTTCCTTTATGCCATCTTACCTGATGACTTCGTCTTTTCCCATGGATTCAAATAGCATTTCTATACAGGCGACCAGAATAAGTATCTGATTCTATATCTCTCTGAAACTCAGATCTCACATGGATAATGCCTGATTAGACACTTCAAATTTGACATTTGAAATAGAATACTTTGTCTTTTCCCCAAAACTCAACTTTCTTATGAAATTCCCTTTTATTGTTGGATACATCACCATCTTCCCAGCTACCTAACATTATAACATTGGGGTCATCCTTGACTGTTCATTTTTACTTAGGTCAAATATCAGAGTCCATTGCCAAATCTTGCCATTTCTACCCTGATATCTGTCATGTACATTCCCTCATCATCACTTACACAGCCATTCCCTTAATTCATACTCTTATTCCCTCTTCCTTGAATTACTAAAATAGCTTTATATTTAGTATCCATAATTCAAGACTCTCCACTTTTTAATCCACCACTCAGCTATCAAAAGGATTCTCTAAATTTGAGATTTGGTCATGTCACCCTTCTACTCAATGAACTCTAATAATAACCTTTTGGATAAGATAATCTCTTCATCATGGCATATAAAACTCTTCACATTGTGCCTCCTTCCTCTCTGTCTGTCTGTCTGTCTATCTATCTATCTATCTATCTATCTATCTATCTATCTATCTGTCTGTCCAAGCACACACACACACATACAAACATACAGCTGTGTAACAGAAAGCACTGGCATACCTCATTTTTTCATAGGTAACACTCCCTCACCCCCATTTCTCTTTATTCCTTTGTACTAGCTGTCCTTTATGCCTAGAATATACTCTTGCTTCACTGCTGCCATCAGCAATCACAGGTTTCCACTAAAATTTAGGTCAAATGATACCTCTACATGATCCTCTATATCCTTAACTTCTTTTAACTGCCTGGAATTAAATTTTTTGGGAAAAAAAGTCTGTTTACAGTTATGAAAATGTTTGTTTGTTTCTTTTTCCATTAGAAGTTAAACTCCTTCATTATAAGGATAGTTTTACTTTTACAAAAGTGAAACCCTAGTGTTTAGAAGAGAGCCTAGAATATAGTGAACATTTAATAAATATTGGCTGATTGGTTTTTCCACTGTTGACCCTGTATACATTATGATATATCATCTCTCTGCTAGATAATAATGGAACAATTTAAATTCATCAGGGAACTATAATGAGTCTAGAATAGTGTAAAAATAAAAGTCAGATTATGTAAAAAAATGATAGGTTGGCATCCAACACATTTCACTATTGGTGGATAACAGTGTTCTGATTGAATTAAATCTATCATCACTCAAAGTTGTTTGAGTTAATTATTCACACAAAAATTCCAACTTGATTAATAATGCAAATAATAATAATAATAGTAATAATAAACAACTTGTATAGGCTGTGAGCTCCTTGAAATCATGAACCATATTTCTTCTTCCTGTAGATTAGTTATACTTAATAAAGTGCCTGGCACATAGTATTTGTTTAAGAAATACTTGTTTACTTGACATACAACATTAAGGTAGTTAAGGTTATATGTATGCATGCATGTATATATTATCCATATGGATTTATTAATACATATTATTAATACATGAATACACCACATATAAAATTATTCTCATGCACATGGAGACTAGAATTTGCATATATAGATAGACATAGATATAGATTATACACACAGAGAGATTTTATATTACCTTCAGTTGTTTTAAATAGATTTTATCTTTCTATCTCTTGATGGTCTTTGTCAGAAGTTGTATAGAAATTCTGATTATCTGCAAAGGTTAATATTATGTCCTACAACTTTGCTAAAGTTATTAACTGTTTCAATTAGTTTTTAGTTGATTCTTTAGTACTCATCATATCATGAAGAGTGATAGTTTTATTTATTCAATACCTATTCTAATTCCTTTAATTTTTTTTCTATTATTACTATACCTATTATTTATAGTACAATATTAAATAATAGTCCTCATAAGGGGCTTTCTTGCTTCATCTCTGATCTTATCCAGAGGACTTCTAACTTATCCCCATTATAGATAATTCTTCCTATTGGTTTTATCTGGATATTATTTATTATTTTAAGGAAATCTCCATTATTCCTATGATATCTAATGTTTTTAAAATGTGCTTGTTTGTTACATTAAAATACCCAGCTAACTCCCTCCCTCTCCTAACCCCATTAAAGAAAGAATCATTTGACAAACATTTTTATGTATATCAAACTATATCTTACTTATTTCTATTTATCACTTCTTTCTCTGGAAATGGACCCACAAATGTCCTTCTTCAAATAATATTTCTGTTGCTCTATATAATGTCCTTTGGCATCTGCTCATTTCATTCTTCTTAATTTCAAGTAGGTCTTTCCATTTTTTCCAAAGTTAACCTGTTCATCTTTTCTTACAGTATAATAGTATTTTGTCACAATTATATGCCACAGCTTGGTTAGTCATTCTGCAATTGAAGGATATCCCTTCAATTTCTAGCACTATGCCACCACAAAGAGAGAGGCTACAAATATGTTAGAACATATAGATTCTTTTCCTTTTTCTCTCATCACCATAGGAAATAAATCTAATAGTGTTTTTAATATAAAAAGTATTTTAATGTCAATTTTCCCTATATTTTTGAGGTAATCACATGGTTTTCTATTGGTTTTGTTGTTGATATTATCAATTATGATGATAATTTTCCTATTATTGAAATAGCCCTGCAGATTTGGTATAAATCCTACCTAGTCCTTATGGTCCATTACTATAATCTTCTTGCTAGTGTTTCATTTAAAATCTTTGCATTAATATTCATTAGGTAATAATAATTATAATAGAAATAAATGACAGTTTTATATATACATATATCTTTTTTAATTATGTGTTTCTCTAATAGAGGGAAAGGAGGGAAGGAGGTTGTGAACTTAGTAACTTAATATTTTAAATGTTATATTCAAAAATAAACAAATAAAAATTTAAAATATTCCTTAGAAAAATTAGTCTTTAGTTTTCTTTCTCTATTTTTTCTCTTTCTGGTATAGGTACCAGCACCATATTTGTGTGTTACAAGAGAAATTTTCTAACACTCCACCTTTGCCAATATTTTTTCAAAATAATTTAAGTAATATTGGAATTAATTATTGAATTCACTTTTGAATCCATATAGTCTTGAAGAATTTTTCTTTGGAAGTTCATTGGTGTCTTGTTCAATTACTCTTTCTAAGAAAAGTCATTTAAGTATTTTTTTTCCTGTCAATTTGAGCAATTTCTATTTTGAATAAATATTCAACCATTTCACTTATATTGTAATATTTAATGACATCTGACTGGATTTTTTCACACTTTTACCTTCTGTCATAGTTTCAATTCTAAGAGATAGGTAATTAGGTTTAAATGACTTGCCCATTGTCATAAACATAGAAGTATCTGAGGTCAGATTTGAACCCATATTCTCCTGACTCCAGTCCAGGTACTCTTTCTACTATGCTGTGTAGCTGCCCTTGGCATATAATTAAATAATTGGGCAAAATAGCTCCTGATGTTTGCTTTCATTTCCTATTCTTTGGTGATGAATTTTCCCTTTTCATTTTTGATACTGGTGATTTGATTTTCTTTTATTATTTTATTAAAATCAAATTAACTAATGATTTATTTACTGTATTTGGGGATTTTCTACATAAAATTAGCTGCTAATTTTATTTACTGATTCAATAGTTTCTTACATTAAATTTTATTAACTCTTCTTTGACATTTCAGTATTTCCAGTTTGGGTTTAATTGGAGATTTTAATTTGTCCTTTTGTTTGTTTTAAGCTGCTTGTCCAATTCATTGATTACCTCTTTCTCTATTTTACTAACACAAACATTGAGAGATAAATTTTCCCCTACATACTGCTTTGGCTTCATCCCATACATTTTAATATGTTGTCTCATTTTCTTTAATGAAATTATACACAGGTAAAATTGGATGATACAAATTTTGTTACTTTAATGACTGCAAAAATTGATTACATCATTTAAATTAATGTACCTATTATATCTAAGGAAAGATATTCATAATTTTCATAGTTGATATTGTGCTATAGATCATCTTAAACAATTTTAATCATTTTCCATCTGTTGAAATTACCTTCTAATGATATAATAGGAAAAAATAAAGTGAAACTAATTAATTATTTTCTGTTTTCATTGCAACTCTCCAATGATAGGATCCTGTCTCTATCACAAACATTGAGCTTTACCTCTGGTTCTCTATATGACATTAAATTTTGGCCTGATTCCAATCCAGTAAACAAGTACTAAACAATAATAACTTGAAAGGTTCTGTGTTACACAATGGGGATATAGTGGGTATACAAATGTCTTTCTCTTTCAGTGACAGACAAGATATTCCCAGGAAGCTTCCATCTTAGTAGGCCTTTGAACAAGTTACCAGATAAATACATATAGCTTAAGGACAAAGTATATACCAACAACTATGGATCCCAGAAAAGACTTTCCCTTATAGAAAATAGCACCTACTTTGAACTTTAAAGAAAACTAGGAATTATTCGAGACAGAAGTTAAGAGTGCTTATCTCAGGCATAATGGAGAGTCTCCATTATGGAGATAAAGTCTCCATAAAATGGAGATACAGGAACCAAAGAGAAAATGGTGTATTTTGGGAAATAGAAAAAGTAGACCAGTTTGGCAGTAACATAGTGTGTTAAAGAGAGAATACTGAAAGGAGTTTGGAGAGATTATATATAGTAAAGTGCAAATAGATTCTCACAAGGAGGTTAGTGTTTTCTCCCCAGAGTCAAAAGAGAGCCACTCATGGTTCTTGAGGAGCAAACTTGGAATAGTCAGAATTCTGCTTAGTAAATAGTTCAAATAGTATATGTTTGTATATTTCTCTTAGTGAAATCATGAACAGAATTCTTAATGTCAATAAAATGCAATATTAATAATTAGTTATTCATATGTATATAGGTCTTTATAACTCATTAGTAAATAGAATCCTGAGGCATCATGTGATATTTCAAAACTAAACTGCATGCACTTATTGCAAGTTTTGCATATTCTATATCTCTCAAAAAGGAATAATAAAGGATTACAAAAGCCATTGTGACTTTCTACAGACCTTTACTTAATCTGAATTTTGGCAGCTATTATGAATGAACATTCACAGGTGTGATAAAAATTGTACAAAATGAATCTTTCTTTCACAGATGTGCTAAAATAAAAATTCCCAGAAATACAAAATTTTCAGTGCTTAATTATGTTTGTTTGGAAATTTATGAGAATTTCTGTCATTAATGAAAAATAGAAATATAGCTTAAATAACTCTCTTACTATGTGCCTTAATTCAATTACTACTGTTGAGACAAGAATCATGCCTTATTGGATTATAAGTCTATTAAGCAGGATGATTCAGCTTTTTAAATTTTGTTCCAGTATATATGTATATATATATATATATATATATATATATATATATATATATATACACAAAAATATGAAATTCTATGAAAGGGAGAAGTTTATGAGGCATGGAAATAATTTTTTAAATTTGCCTCCTTATTTATGGCAAAGTCTTCCACCATATCAAATGTTTCTATTATTTATGAATACAACATTTTGAAAGCTCTGGTTTTAGAAGGCTAACATCTTTTTGAATGGCCTTTAAGAAATATTTGGATTGTGATAATTAACATTTACAAGCTTTTGAGAACTTGAAAAAAAAAAAGAAAAGTATTTTAAAAACTTTGCAAAAACACAATTCATTTTCCTGCCTGTGGCTAAATTCTAGTGAATTTGATTCCTGAAAAATGCTTCTTTACCTGTAAACAGCCACATTTTTAAAAATAGATTTCTAATGATAAGAGAAATGCAAATTGAAAAAATCAATCAATTCAGTACAATAATAATTTATTGCCCTAATTCTGACAACTCGTGGATCTTGCTCATCAACTACTATGAATATACAATGAACTAGGCCCAAAATTGAATAGGAGGAAGAAAGACTAGTCTGCATTCTGGAAATTAAGTAATTCATTTTATGACCATAAATATCACCCTGAAACAAAACCCCATTTAAAAAAAACACACTACTAGTGATGCCCTATAACTAGCTGTGGAACACACACACACAGACACAGACACATATGCACACACATAAACATAATGATTAGTTACCCAAAAAGAATAGGAAAGTAGATGACAACAACAACAAAGAATTGTTCTGGAAAAGTGGAGTAAAGAATGTTATCAGAAAGGTAGTCCATCAGTCTTCAGTTTGATCCTTGAAAAGGGGTGTGGTGCAATGGGAGAGCTTCTAAAGCAAAAAGAGACATCTGATGGGATTAGCCATCCCCATTCAGAACTAACTTAAGGTCTATTGTTAGCCTGAGAGCAGTGAAGTAGGACTTTCCCTCAGGGAGGAACTCTCCTGTGACAAGGTCAAAACTCGGGGTTTCCAGATCCCACTAGGCCACAAGTTTGGGGTTTCTAGATTCCATGTTGACACTATAAAGAAAAGGTTGTATAAATGGCAAAGGACTATGTAATTGAGCATGTACTGTTATTTTGCTTATGTTCCACATTGTATAAACATATCTGTAGTTATTCAAAGAGGATCAAAATAACATCACTACACCAGGGGCAGTGAACAATGTGTGACTGATTAGACCAATATGAGCTCTGGACAGACTCTACCATAGATTGACATAAATAATACCTACAGACATTTAGGATAGAAGTATCTCTTAATTTGCTCATCTCATGTTTCTTTTGAGCTACTGCAATTCTGCTTTGCTCATAGAGCACAGTGACATCTTTGATTTAGGCATGCCATGCTCAACAGTCATATGCCAAGGTCTCCCATGTCTTACAATGGAACTAAAGTTCTTCACAAAGACTTTGAGAGCTCCTTTGGATTGCTTTATCTGATCTTCTAGTGAGTGATTGCCTAATATTATAGAATAGTCTTTCAGACAAACATTTGTTTGGCATTCAAACCAGTATGTTGGAGTTGTACAGTCTGAATGTGCAGTAGGTCAGCTTGAGAAGGTCATCATTGTCTAATACCTCATTTTGCTTAGGCAATCATGAGAATCTTCTTAAGACAATTCAAATGGACACAATTCAGTTTCCTGGCATTGTTTTAGTAGACTGTCCAGTTTTCAGAGGCATACAACAATGAGGTCAAGCACAATGGCTCTGGAGATGTTCAGATTGGCAGGCAGCCTAATACCTCTTCTCTCCCAAACTTTCCTTTGAAGCCCTGCCAAACATTGAGCTAGCTCTGGCAATGAGTAAGTCAATCTCAACAACTATAAGGACAGCCCTGTAATGTACACTACCAAAGTAATTGAACTTATCCACAGCATTCAGAATTTCTCCATTTGCAATAATCAATGTGAACCTCTTTTATCTTGGTGTCAATTGTCAGGCCAACTAGCAGAGAACCAATCTTAGTTTCAGAGGCAGCATTGAAGGCACAATCATTTGTGAACAGAAAGTCATGCATCAACTATTCCTCCACTTTAGTCTTGATTTGTAGCCTTTTCAAATTAATTTATTTGTGAGTGCAGTAGCTGACCTTGAGGCTATTTTCATCCTCATTGAAAGTGCCCAAACATCACTGAAATCAATAAGCTAAAAAAGCATGGGAGGGATCATAAGCATTCTCTTTCTTCATTAACTTTATTTTTTTATTAAAATATTACTTTTAATTCATAACATGAATTTTAAATTTTTTTTAGATATTTGGGAACTGTCCTGATATTGTAAACTCATTTTAAGTAGTACTCTTCAACAGTCTTCTTCATAAATAATTCAGTCTAACAATTTTATGCAAATATAATCAACACCAATTTAGTGACTCTCATTTTAGCTCCCAAAAAAGTTAGTAGACAGAAATGCTATTCATCATTTGACAGTAGGAAATAAGTATTTTGATTTATTGTCACCCATGTTGAACTACAAATACTACCAGTGCCCAATCAGTGCCACTGCTTAAAACTTATTTAACAAGAAGTTATTAAGGGCAAACAATGCTTTCATGAGGCAACATCACTGCTGTCAGATTCAGAAAGAACTCATAGGTCTTCTCTATGACATATATTGGCTATGGGACCCCAGACAGGTCCTTTAGCCTTTCATTGCCACTCTCTAAAAATCATATGTTGCAGAGTAGTTGCTAACCTGCTTTGATTAGGGGAATTTCTTTCAAAGAATAGGTCAATTTTGAGATATTAAAAAAGGACCGACAAAGAGATTAACTATCAGAGATAGTGAAACAAAGAAGGAAGGAAGGAAGGAAGGAAGGAAGGAAGGAAGGAAGGAAGGAAGGAAGGAAGGAAGGAAGGAAGGAAGGAAGGAAGGAAGGAAGGAAGGAAGGAAGGAAGGAAGGAAGGAAGGAAGGAGAAATAAATCTACACAGAAACAGCTTTAATAGGTTAGTACTGCTCCAAGAATTTTTCGAGACACCATTTACCCTTTCTCTTGAAAAATCCATAAGTTGTTAATGATTGAAGGAAAAGGCAAAAAATATAGATAAAATATTGTGTTGGTAAAATTTGAATTCCTCATTTCTTTTAATAAATTCATTGAATCAGATCCACAGGCAAATACACAGTCTATATTTCCTAGAGAGTTTGCTGAACTCTTCACCTTGTTTTCTGTTCTACATATAAAATTCATCAAGAAGAAATATAATTTGTACAATTTTATTGGATGGTCTTTAATAGACAAACAGAATTATTACTAAAGGCAGCTTTTCTACAATGTTTCATATCACTGAAATCTTGTTACTAGACACTCAAGAATTTAAGCAGCTTTTTTTTTTATTAACAAATATCTATGTGACAAGGAAAGATAATTCTTAACACTTAATGTGTGCATTCATAAAAATTAATATAAAATATTTAAGGGTTTCTTCTGTGTATTGTCTTGGGTATTTTCCCTATGCTTGTAAATTACCTTGTCTTTTTGTTCAACATGTGATCATAGATCTGGAGCTCAGAGGGATCTCAGAGACAATTTAATCCTATCCTCTCATGTCATAGATAAAGAAACTGGACCAGAAAGACTAAGTGACTTGCCCACAGACACAAAGGTAGTATGCATCAAAGGGAGGACTTAAATCCATGTCCTCTGACAATAGAGTCAGAGTTATTTCCACTGTACCCTATTGCTTTCATGATCTCTTGTATCACTTTGGAATTAGGGATACATGCAATTTCAGCAGCATCTACCATAAAATATTTTCTGTCTTCCTGTAGTCTCCTTCAATTTTACTGTACTTATGGGAATAGTTTAAAACTTTTTAAAACCACCAAACATATAAGGATATATTAATGTCTTTTTCAGAGCAAAAGTTCTCAATTCATTAACAATGACACAAGCCCAGTTTATAGGGCAGATTTATGTTGCCATACCCACTTCTTCCTTTATATTCATCAAAGAACTTTCAGCAAGAATAAGGAAATAGTTGAAAATAATTCTTATTATAATAAATCACATATATGCTATGGCTGTGAATGTAGAGGATGACATTTTAGCAATATGGAAATGACTCTTCCTTTATTAGAGAAAAATGTCTTATCTAATTCAGTTTTAAAACTGTAAAGAGTCCTACTTTCCAGAATATTTTTTTTTTTTGCATGAAGCAAAATAACTTCAGTTAATAGGCAGGCCCTTAGCAATCCCTATTATGCTCTCTGCCTTACATTTCTTTGATTTAACACTGTGAATTTCAAAAACTACTCAACCCTATTCAGACCATTCTTTAGAAGATGAGATTTAGCTATTTCCTGATCAATAACAATAGAGATACTTGGAATAACAGAATTAGGTCTTGGAAACTACAATCTCCACCCTACTCAGGGTAACAAGATTAGGAAGGGCTGCAGCAAAACTCAAGATTTAATTATTTGAGAATATGGCCTTCAACAGACATGTGCAAAAAGGACAGACCTCTGGGCAGTCCTAGGTCAAGCTAGAGCCACCATTGGCACATGTGAGAGACAGGAAGGTGAGGTAGAGGACAGCTCAGGAGTTCTGGAGACTTCCTGAAAGGAGAGAGAGGGGTTGTTGGAGCCTGGTGCTTGTAGTGGAGGAGCCATACTGTTTCTTCATTTTGGTCACGTGAGTGATAGGAACTGATCTCTTTTCTTTGCCTTGGCTATCCAGGGCTTTGGGCCTTTGGCTCAGCCTAAGCAGAGTGGGTATTTAAGCCCTATTTCCTTCTCTCCCTTTTTCCCTCTCTCTCTCTCTCTCCCTCTAATACTTTTCTTCCTCCTGTTTGTAATTAAAACACCATAAAAAGTTGACAGCTGACTTGAGTTTTCATTTATGAATTATATAACTGAATTCCTTGGCGACCTTAAATTAATATATATCAGTCTTTTAAAGTGATTTCCATATCACAACACAGACCTTCAGGGATATACTCTTAAAAGTAAGTTAGTGTGATATTTTTATGTTAATATGTTCCCTATTCTTAAAAAAAGAAATTGTTAATGATTATGTGGACCTCTCATCACTTCTCTAGGCATTTAAGAGTGATTCTCTAGTTTAAATGGAAGGTATCAAAGAATAAATGAGATTTGGAAAGCAATAAAACTATAGGTCAAGAAAAAATTATTTTTTATCTGAGATGAACCAGAACATTATAAGAAACAATGTTAAGAATAGAATTAGAGCAAGAGAATTCAAAATTTCTTTTATTTTCTACTTAATCAAATCAATCAACAAGCATTTATTAAGGGCCTGTGGAGTACCAGGCACTTGGTATACAAATAAAACCATAGAAACAACCAAAACTGTATGAAATCAACACATCCTCAACGATACTTTGGATATAATTTGTCCATTAAAATAGAATAAATAAAATCTTTGAGGATTCATTGTTTACCACCTAGAAGCTGTCCCTCATTTTAATTTATCATTTATAATATAGACCCATATAATAATGTAAATTTGTTTATGGGAATAACAGAATTAACAGAAGTTCATTTCAATGTTTTTGGTAATTATATAGGCATGTAAAACTGCTGACTAAATCTTATGCATAGAATTATTGCTATTGAATACAAGTTTAACATGGAAAAAAAATTACTGAGAAATTTAGTTGACAGCCCAGGGCATGGCTAGAACAAGCCACAGATGTAAGCTCAATGCACAGATCAGGGTAGAAAGCGCATTTAAGAGTTTGTAAGTCAAGGTCAGGCAGGATATGGATCAGGAAAGTGGCTAATATAAATATGATTTTGAAGGAGAGATTTAAAGTTGAGGATAGAAGGAATAAGTCAAAAAGTCAAAGAGTCTCTGGTCCACTGGGTCAGAGTGACATTCATTCACAGGCAGCCTATTAAACTGGGAATAAGGTTACCTTGATAATATATGAAACAGGTAGAATCTACCTTCTCAGATACTTCCAATTTTTCCCCTTTTTTTCTCTTTATAATATTGTTTGTTCAAAGAGTTGGGTTCCTAAAGAACAAAGAAATCACCTTCATCTTTGACCCAGAAAAGTTAGGATCTCTGCCCTGGAAAGAAAAGTTTTATTGGGAACTCCATGGACTTTTCATGTCTTCTGTAAATGGTACCATAGCCAGGCAGGGGGAAGTGGGAAAAGATCCTATATATCTCTTAATAAATATGTCTTGATTTTTGAGACTCTGGTTTTTTCAGAGCCTCAAACCATGCCCTAAGTATATGAGTGGTTATTAAAATTAAATATGCTCATGTGGACACACACACACACACATGCACATACTGACATCATTTGATACCATTCCTGTATTATATATATATATAGTATAGCCCTGAAACTTGCCCAGTTGTGAATATATTTTATTATTACTATTTTAGGAAATAAACCTGCATAATTAATATTACATTATAACAACCTATATATTTTAAAAAATTTTTCAAAAATAAGATAGTTATACATGATATTCTGAATGCTATAATGCACTGTAATAATAAAAAAATTACCTCCCATCTTAGAATTAATCATGCATATTAGTTCCAAGGAAGAAGAGTGGTAAGGTCTAGGCAATAGGGATTTAAGTGACTTACTCAGGCACACAGTTAGAAGTTTACAAGGTCAGATTTGAACCCAGGTCCTTTTGCCTCTAGACTTGGCTTTCAATCCACTGAGCCCCATAAATGCACTTTTTAATCTCTTAAGGTCTAAATTTCACCAAGACATTTGGAACACACGTATATTAAAATTATTAAAAGAAAAAGCAATATGCATATATTGATTTTGCTTTTCTGAAAAAAAAAACAACTCTAACAAAAAATAGTTCAAATTCATCAGTCTGAAATGCAAAACCTTCCTTAATCTAGTTTCAGTTGTTTGTTTATTTTTGGTTTTGTTTTTTCTTTTTTGTCTCATCTTTTACTGGGCTGCCCAATTCCCAATTCATCTATAGTTGATTCACTTCCAAGCTTTTGCAGAAGTCTGTGTTCCTTTAACATGCATGGATCACTCCCAACTGTCAACTCTATTTATTGACATTCTAATGCATTGGTTACATTGACTAAAGGCCTTAGCAGCTATTTCCTCTATCATAGCTTTCTTTTTCCTATAGCCTAGATGTCAGTGGATGCATATCTAGGTGTATGTGATATATTTATTAAATAAGTCTCTAAATAAATATATAAACATATAAGTTATATGTAAGAATATATAATTGATAAGCATAATATATAATGATATGTATGTTGTGTTTATAGGTGTATCAAGATATACCTATACATGTATACTATGAGTATGTGCAGATATATTTATCCATATGTATACATGTGTGCATTGTATGCATGGGTATATATGACTGTGTATGTAAACAAGAATGTGTATATATATTTATATGTCTGCATATACAAAATATAATTCTTATATATCATGCATGTGTGCATTTCCTTATAAGCAGAGAGTTAGTAAATTAGTTTAGCACAGTATACTCTGTATAATCTGTAATTAATGTAATAAGCAAAATATAATCTGCCCATGGCAGAAATTACCATCTTCCTGTTATTGGACACAATATTTTTGTCTTAATACAAACCATTCTATTTCATAAATAAGATATTTTCTGTCTAAATACCTGGAATGTGAGGTGGTGTACAAGTTGCCTGGTCTTGGAGTCAGAAGACTTGGATTCAAATTTCAGCACTGATAATAGCAGAGCAAATCAATAGATAAATCATTAGAGTCCTATTGCTTGTTTTTCTTACCCATAAAATGGGCATAATGATACTTGTACTACCTATATCCCAGGGTATAAAAAATGAGCTATACAAAATGGTTTTTAAGGCAAAATAGCTGGGATGAATTAAAGATTTATATAAGCAAATCAGATGATTATAATGGGATTATAATTCAGAGAGCCAACCTTAAGATTGCACAGCACACTTTATGGGACACATCGTCTTTTCATGAGTCAGTGATTAGGCAATCTGCACATGGTATAAGGATGGGGCCCTACCATTCTGGGAATAAAACTTAAGAGTTGAGTTTTGTGCATGGATAATCACTACATTATCACTTCGGATCTCTCTTTACCACTGACAAAGTAAATTGGGTGGTGATGCTCCCTTTTCCTTATACAACTTCTATCTGTGTTACATTTTCTTCCTTCTTTTTCCTTCAACAATGTGTTTAATGTTCATTTAAACCATATTCTACCTATTTTAAAATATACTTAGATTGAAGGGACAAGATTCGTTAATGCAATGGAATATGTTGGGAATGGTTCTCATTTATAGATAATTATATCCAGTGGTATGTGGGAACCTGTTTATACTTAAGGGAATCAATAATGCAATTTCTGTGTCAAACCAGTAAATGCCAGAAATTAGATCTCAAATTAATTTTTTTGGATTGTTTAGTTTTAAGAAAGGGATGGAGCAAAAATATTAATAATGCAGAATAAAATTAAAAGTGTGTGATGTGTGATTTTTTGACAGATGGTTATTAAATATTTACTAGTATGCCTTTGCCTAAATCCCTGCTGCAATTCTCACTTCTTTCTAGCTACATGAAAAAAGACAGAAATAACACATATCCAATGGCAGATTCAGCATTTACAGAGCAATCAGGTTGGTTTTATATTCTTAGATTGATATCTAGAACCATCTTCTTGAGTTGAATTATTTCATCTAGACCTTGACAGGGGAGGTAGAGAATTTCATTTCCTCTGTCATTGACTGGCTATGCTGTGCTGGCAACTGGCAAAAGGCCATCAATGACAATATAGGCCAAACAATTAAAACAAACAAACAAACAAATCAATGTTTAGACAAACACTATTTGGTATCTCAGTCATCCAAAGTTATGATGGAAACAACATGGGGACATGCTCTACTCTTATATTTTTAAAAGCTACCTCTAGCACCACAAATTGCTAAGTCAGCCTAAAGAGGTCACAAAATAGACTGTGCTCCCATCACACCTGATAATAATTCTAGACTCTAGGTAGAACTACCTTGGCAACATAATTCTGAAGCCAGGGATTAGGTCAGAAAATATCAGTTTGTTCTTCCTATTTATAATTTCTAGGATTCTATATGACTAGGTCACTGGTGAAGAGTTTTAAGAGCCCATATTAATATTAAGGTAGTTGGTTGTTGGTAGGTTTGTTTGTTTTTTTTAATCCAACACTCTCTTTTAGGACTAAGAACTCCACAGCCTCTGGACTAAAACAATTATTCATTAGTTAGAGGGCTTGGAAAATGATGGTCTATTGCAATGAAAGAATTATGAAGTACTTATAAAATTCATGAAAAAAGTTATAGTAAGAACTCTGACCTATTTTTTAAAACCTATTTAAAATTAATGTTCAACACTTTTTCCTATTTATATAATGTGACTTCCTGAATGTCAATGGGGAAATGCATTCATCTTCCCTGGAGCCAATGAAAACTAAATTAATTTATTTAAAGATTTTTATAAAGTTTAACATAGAGTCGATCAAGTGTTCAAATCCTCCCTATGCATACATTGGTATTGGCTTGGCTTTAAAATTACAACAGTGCTAATGGAGACTTAACCTGTGATTTCACTAACATAGAGAGGTCTCTGGGAAGAAAATTCTCTCCATGCATCTTTCAGTCTTAACAATTTGCCTACATTCCTTAAAAGTTAAGTTTCTTGACTATGGTCACACAGCCAAAATGTTTCAGAAGTGGGATTTGCATCCAATTCTTTCTGGCTCCAAGAATGCCTTTCTAATCACTAGGCAATGTCTTCTCCTAGATAATGACAGAATATGTGAGTGGGAAAATATACTTTAATGATTTGGGAAACCATGACTTCATTAACCCTTATTAATATCTACTCCAAGACAGATTAAAATATATCTAAAACATTGTAAACAGCTTCATGAGTAACAATGACTAAAAAATATCAGTTTATAGTAGCCAATCTCACTATGATGATCCTCCCCAAACAAAGTAAGGTTGAATTTATGATGAAAGACATTCAGGATATTTCTGCAGCAATTGGAATAAGCGCTGTTTTACTCTGATATGTTTAAAAATGAAGAGATGATCATTTCTCCTACAGATTTCAATTCCTTCATTTGTTAACAAATTCTTCTTTCAGTGAATGATTATATGAGATCTTTATACTTTGAAGAACTAGATATTGCCATAACATTAACAGCTGAAGTCCCAATATCAGAAGGAGTATGTATTGGAACAGGGCACCCTGATAGATTCCCTCATACTCATTGACTTAGCAGGCATACATAAACGATAATGACACAAATAAAAGAAGTTTTCTAATATTACTTCTAGGAATTTAAAGGTTCTTTACATAGATCCTTTAAAACAATAATTGATAGAGTAAAAAATGGCAAGGTTCTTTACAGATCATCTATTTAAACTTCATTTTAGAGATGCTGAACTGAGTTTCAAAGAAAGTAAGTAATGGACCCAAAGTTACAAAGACAGTAAGTAGTAGAGTTGTGATTTGAACCCAGGTCCTTTGACTGTACCATATTTCAGTGTTCTATATTGGATAGAGAGCTATATTTGTCATCAGGAAGACCTCAGTTTTTTAAAGGAAAAAGAAGCATAGTCAAAGCAATATCTCAAAATCCATGACACTATTGTTTTCATTATAATTTTCATTGCATTGAATCTTCTTTTTAAAATTTAATTGCTGTGATTACTCCATCTTTATTATTATCTTCCCTGCCCCTAGCTAACAACAAGCAAAATTACAAAATGAACAAAACAATCTTCAACAGGAAATTACCTTTATGAAAGATATTTTACTTTGCATATGGCTTAGATATGGCCCCTCGGGGGGTTTCATTACTAGGATCTGTGCTATGCCTGTGAGACCTTGGTTATTGTTGTTTTTGAAGACTAAGTCAGTAAATTCAATTAATCTAATTTTCAAATAAACAAATTATGCAACAGATATCTTGACTAGATTCCAATCTTATAAATAGCATTTAATAATTTCCTTTTAAGTCTATTTAAATTTCTAGTGTGTGTTGCATGCACATAAATTACACCGATTGAATTTTTTTTAAGTGCCAATCCCCCCAAAGTCAGTTTTGACTACTCTCTGCTCCAGATATCACGTCATATCAAACACCAAGGATAAACAGCTGAAAAAATCCTGATCTGTCTCAAAAGAAGCCAATTAACAAACCTAATTTAGTGTTAATTGCAACAGCAGTCCTCATAGTAGACTAATCAACACCTAGGGAAAGTAATCTAAAGGAGAGAGAAAGGCAGGCATTGATTTTTATTCACAGCCAAAAATGTATTGACATATTTCAACTTTTAAGCATTTGCTCTTCTCTAAAGGGCTATATAATTTTCATTTGGCCTAGAACTTTCCCGCAAAATTATGAAGGTAGAATTTTGGGGAAAGAAAGAGACAGAAAGATATCACCTTTATGAAAATGTTAAAAAAAAAAAAAACTTGAGAAATCTTTGGTCAACCTATTTGGTCATTTTGCCACCCTTGTAAATTTTTAAGAAATCTTTGTGAGGAGAATTTTTTATTCAATAACATCAGGAAGGGAACTGCTCCAGATTGCATTAAGGGGAAGATTTTCTTAGTCCACTTTGCAGTTGCAAGTTAGGCCCATTTAAAGAGGATCTTTAATGTGGCCTTCATAGGAAGTCCCTATTTCCAGGAGTTAATTAGGTCTCTTCTGGTTTCATAGATAATGGAATCATAAGATACAGAGCCAGAAGTAATGTTAGTAATTATCCAGACTTATCTCATTATTTTACAGATAAGAAACAGGTTGAGAGAAGGAAATGTACACAGGTTAAAAAATAACATAAAACTTTCACAATATCTCTCACTTTATAGTATATTACCACCAGAGTCTTTTGTAAATGCTTTGGGGCATATGTGGAGTTAGGGACTAGACATATTATTTCATACGATTAGGAAACTGGAGAGGGGGGAGAGAGAACTTACTCCAAATATCATTAGCACCTTCTCTACAAAATTAGTTTCAGAGATTTGCACAGACCACTAAGAAGTTAAGTGATTTGAACTCAGGTCCTCCTGGTTTAAAAGCACAATACACATCCCCTAAGAGATATGTATATAAAGGGAAACATCTCTTTTGACAGATACTTTATTATTTTTCATTTTTTAATTATTTTTCCAGATTAAATATAGATATAATTTTTAATAGTCTTTTTTTCTGATATTTTACAATCCATATTCTTTCCCTCCCTCCCACCATGATGGATATGTGGATGAAGTGTTTTTGTTCTCTGTTTATTGTTTTATGTGTTGCTGCTGTTAGTCTTTTGTTTTCAAAGGGGACCAAAGACATCACAAGGGTAATATCTTGACAAGTTCATAATTTAAATTTAAGCGAAGCTGAGTTGTGCAAGGTTATCAGTCTTCCTCTCTTATCCAGAGTCCTAGAAATCACATGGCAAAACAAAAAGACAGGAAGATTGACAGTGGTCTGGGACACAGTGGATGACCTTGGTGTCTCAGATGTCTGACCAAACTCTAAGTGTTCCCAATGCCTGCTTCAGCTGTCTTCACAATCATTGGAATGAATTATTCCTCTCTGATGGCTCTGCCTGGAGAAGTCTTCCCATTCTTGGGGTAAAACTCCCCCTAATTCATGAATGGGTTTGAGGTTTCTGGATTACCTTCAACCTGGTTTGGCCTGTCTACAGAGATGGTTTTACAAGACTATGGCCACCACACATGACAATCTTTCTTTTAGCCATAGGTAAGAATTAAATGAAAGGTGTATAAAAAAGAAGGAAGAAAATCCCTGAAAAGGTAACCAGAAGTGCTAGTCTTCCTTAAACAACCTCCTTATACATTTATAAGAATTCTTTTCAATTGTTTCTGTGGTGGTGCTATTCAACCAACTTCAACAAATGAATCTACACAGCAAAAATCCATTTAATTTAATTAAATTTTGAGTCAACGATACTTCAATTTTAGACAAATGAAGCATAAATCCTAAATCTGCCTCTTTTTCTCTGTTTTTGACTCAGTGAACCAGATGTTTTTAGCACTTTTACATAAATTCTCAAAAAATCAATAGTTGCCAAATGTCACAAGTTTAACATCTTTGTTCCCACAATCATGATTTTTTTTCAAGAATTTTTAATACTTTGAAAAGGGATTGCTTTAGTTTTTGTTTGTTATCCTTTCACAGAATACTTTTTCAAGGATTTGCTATTAGGTGCAAAATAGACATTTCCTGCAATGTACAAGATACTTAACTTTTATCTAAGTCTATTAAGAGAAAAGAAGGAAGACAGTTGCCAGAGGCTGATTTGTTTTATGAAATTTGCTTTTTTCATTAAAACTTCAATAAGCTGAATAACTCATCTGGAGCAATTAGAGAAAGTGTTTTTGAAGAGGGTAAGTGTAATGGAGTTGTTATTAACATTATTAGTTTAAGTAACCCTATAATAAATACATTAGGTTCATATAATCTTGGAAGGTTCCACTAATGAGAATAATGATAGTTTGTATTTGTATAATACTTTAAGATTTAAGGCATAAAGTGGAAAAAGGGTTGGAGAGGGAGCAGCTGGGTGGCTCCATGGATAGAGAGCCAGTCCTGGAGACAAAGGAGGTCCTGGGTTCAAATTTGATCTCAGACACACCCTAGCTGTGTGACCCTGGGCAAATCATTTAACCCCATTGATTAGACTTACAAGACTTCTGCCTTGGAAGTAGTATTTATTATCAATTTTAAGACAAAAAGGAAAGGTTATTTTTTTTGGCAGGGAGTGGGAGTGGTAAATACAAAGTGCTTTACATGTGGTGTAGACTGTCCCCAGCCTGCCTGAGATAAAGGGGATATACTATTCCCTGATGATTACCCACTTGAGCAACAGGGGAAGGAGGGATTCCATCAGATTTATGGATGGAATTTACACACTATTCCATCATATTTACTTCAACAGTACCCTATTTAAAACTTTTTATCCCTTTTCCAGATTTCCAATTACACACAACTGCATAAATACTGAAATTTCTCCATCCTAAGGCCTCTAGGGATATTGATAATTTTCCTGAACCCAAACTCATACTAACAACCTCATACCTAGGTGTATTCTTCATATTCCAGCGAAACCTTCAACTGTCCTTATGACAACTTGTTTCTTTCCCTCACTGCCTGCTCCTTTATTCTCATCAATCACAAAACCTTTTCGATCTAACCAATATCTCACTATAAACCTGTTCATTCCTTATACCATGCTCTTTAGAATGCCTCCGCCATATGTAACAAACTTCCTTTCATCTTAAACCTTTTCCCTTATTGCTCCTTTCATCTTTTACTGAATGGAAGGAACATGATCCTCTTCCTGTACCACTTCCCTGGGCACCTTTGCTAGCACCAGTTTCACTTTCATTCTTTCTCCCTACTCACTGGACTTGTTCCCCATTGCCTCTTCTAGATTCTCTTGCTACCACCATCCCTCAATTACTTCTTTTAATTTGAAGTTCACTCAATTCCTATTTACCATAAATCAAGATTCTGGCAGCTTGTATCTCTTGCCCCCCAAGACACTCTCCTATTTCTCAGAGTTCAGAGCCTAGCTCACAATATATGAAGGTTGATGCCTTCTCAAATGTTGGTTTCATTCCAGAAGATTTCAACATATTCCCTCAAAAATTCCTAATTCTGTTTCTAGATTTACATATTTCTCATGACTTCCTACTTCTCCACTCCACTGCAGTTACATTCAGAAGTGACCATATATACCTGATCTTACTATCACCCCAAAGTATTGTTTTCTGGTTCATGAATTCTTATATTCCCTCATCTTACAGCAATTCTGTTGTCATTCCATCTCTCTTGTTGCCTTGAGATTCAAAACCCAGATTTCTTTTATCCTTCACCCCTTGGTTCTTTTCCAGAACATTGTTCTCTTTTCTTCCCCATCGCAACCTATCATTGGTCAACCAGTTTTACTGTTCACCATCCACTGTACTAACATCCCTTGCTTCATTATCCTATTCCAGTTCTTCCCCTATCAAAGCTTGGCCTTGGATTACTCCTGCCATCTGCTGCTTTAACTCCTACTCAAGTACTACAAAGTAAAAACCTAGAGAAAATCATGAATCCATACTGAATGGGTACATTCCCAGTTTATGTTACATCATCTGGGGCCTTCACTGCAAGGAGGTGATCCTTTTATATCTCCCTAATTAACTCACTACAGAAAGTTTTCAAAACTTTTTCATTTCTTCTCAACCCTACCACAATCCCTGCTCTATCTTTTCAAATTAAAACTCGATCTCATTACTTCACTAGAGAAACTGAGACCATTTGTGGAGTTCTCCTTTTCCCCTGGTTCCTCTTCTCACATCATTTGAATTTCTTCCGCTTCTATCTCATTTTTCATCCCAATTTCAAATGAAGAGGTCACTTGACATTAAGTGATATCCATTCTATCCTGTTTTTTTTCCCCAGAAAATTTCTCCCTCTATTACACCTAATCTCTCATTAATCTTCATTCTCTTTCTGCTGGCCGCTTTCCTTCTTCCTATAAATACTCCTATATTTACACATGTTCAAAAGAATCTTCCTCATCTCTTCTACTTGATCCATATGTCTCCTCTGTACATCATCCCATATCAAATCTCTTTTGTGACAAAACTCCTTGAAAAAAACTGTCTGTAATCAGGGCCTCCCCTTCCTTTCCTCTCAATTTATTCCTACTATTATGCATGGAAGTTCAGATAAAGAACAACAAGCACACAGAAAGAGCTTTAATAATTTTTGTCAAAATACAAGGGGAGGTGGTGAACAGTTGTAAGAAAAGAAAATTTCAGTGGGTGACCCCCATACCCAAAATTGATCAGAATACAGTTGGGTCAGGGGAATGGTATTGATCTAATCAAAGACTTGAGCTCTTGATATCTCAAAATTACACTCAGTTCAAGACAAAGTCTATTTGATGCCAATGACAGATGGTTTCATTATGTGTAGGACCAGTAAAGTGAGGACTTTTTCTAAATTGCTGAGGAATGAGAAGGAAGGAATTAGAAAACAACCCTAATTGTATCATCCAGCAAAATCTGAATTAAAGGGAAGAAGGAGGAGAAAGATTGCATTTAGTAGGCTTGATATGCTTCTTGTACCCTGGGGAGCTGCTACTATGATAGTTAAATCAATTTTCACCCACCAGTAATCTAACTTGTGATCTCAGAACCAGAACATCCAGAATAAAAGAGCTTATAAAAAGTGGATGATGAAGTTACTTACCTACCATAGAATGCATTATAGCACAAAGCAAATTTTTATGATGATTTTGGTTATTTCTGTCATACAGAAACATATCAGCTCTACTAATAATTATGTGTTTCTGGAACTAAATGCCAAATCCACATACCAATGAAGTTAGCTTGTATTATTATTACCAGTGTTCAAGTATAGGAAGAAGTTCACTATTGTTTGCTCTACAATGATGTTCCTAGAGGGAAAACAAAAACAAGAAAGATTCTGTTAAAATCACAAGCCATGATAACTAAAAAAATTCAAAAGCACATTTAAAACACTACCTAGATTTAGTTGTCTCCATCATATAGGTAATGATCAGAGCCAAATATCAAGTAGAAAATCAAAAAGGTCAACAAAACATTAAGAATATAGTCAGCATGACAATTTGTTGCCAGCTATGTCTGAAGTTACCAATGGAAATTAAACAAGGAAGAGTATAGACCACAGTCTATGGTTCTCCTCCTAACTGGCCCACAACCTCATATCTAGACCTAAGTGATTTTCTCTTCAATTTCTCTATGTTAACTGTCTGCTCATCTTACTCTAACTGGGCCTTCAGGACAATTAGAACAATGGTCATCTTTGCTTCAATTGTTTCCACTATAACAATATGATCATTATTGTGTAAGTTTGTGATGTCAGATTCAAATTCAGCTTGGCTACTCTTCTTCCAAATCATTGGTGGCCAAAGGAAGGGATAGTGTGTTATCCTTGGATCCACCAAGTAAATGTATGCCACATTTTTGGCTAAGTAAAAGGAAACTGGACATATTGCATCTCCTTTAGGGGAGAACAAAAGATGATATTTCATAGAATATAATTGAATGGATGTGTTCACCATATTTCGGTCACAGTCACTATTTCTGGCATAGGAGGGGGAAAAATCAAGCCCACAAAGTGATTTAGCCTCAAGTGCTCTATGGTTAGTTGCTAAGTACCATTAGAGATTACTGCTTGCAAAAGACTATTTGGTAAAGAGGTGGTTTAGAATATAAATACAACATCTAATGGTTCTTGTTTCAAAGCAGTGATGTCTACTCCCCCCCGCCCCCTTGAATTCTATATTATTTGAGGCAAAAAAATGAGAAGGAAAGTGATATAGAAGTTTGTAATTTACTACCTCTCTCTCACAGAGTGAGAAGACATGGGCAGTAGTAGTGGTGGACAATGGCCAACCAGCATGTCTGCCTGCCTCTGAAAGGCAACTAAGTAGTTGTATGTCTCTGAAGCTTTTCTTTGATGGGGATTATCACTACAGTCTTTTGAAGGAAAATAAATGGCATAACAGAAGACAAGAAGGATATAAATGAGAAAATGTACCAGGTCTAATGTAGCTATTTGAAAAATGGTGGCAGCATTTATCAGAGAAATGGCCATCTGGAGGCCATGACCCGTAAACATTACCAGTATTGTCTTTTACAACGAGATAAAATTAAAAGTGCATTATTGGAAAGATTACTTCCAATGCTTATCTCTAACTCCCATGCCTTACTATTGTTTTCATGGGATACAAAATAGGATTTAATGGGAGCATTCAATGTCATAGATGACATTTGGCATATTGTATGGACACCAAAATTATGGGTGCTTAATTCAAAGTCATTAATTTACTACCTAAAATATCAGTGATATTTGCATGAATAATTCATTATAAATGAAAATTAATCATATTTAAGTTATTAAAATATATCAGATGAAAAATTTTAGATCTTTATAGACCATATTCATTTGTTAGAGTTCATTTCTTTAGGTCCTTATCTAATTTGGATCTAGCCTTTTATGCATTTTAACAACCAAATTGGTCTATTGACATAATGAATACATTCTGCTGTTTAGAAATCTCTGATGAAGGAATAAATCATAAAAATTCCATTAAAAACAAGTAATGGAAACCCATAAAAATACAATAATTATCGTATAGATAGGTCTTCAATCTTTGCCTAATAAATTGCTCTCTAGAAGTCTCTTTTTTGACTTTCAACATGTTATCATCAGTTAAAGTAAGTACCTTGAATCACAGAATTAATCTAATACTCTAATTCATAGAGGAAAAAGTTGAATACATGATGCTCCCTTGGGGATGCATATTATACATTACTCCTCCTGATTAGAGAAAGGTAAAATTAAATGATGAAACCTGAAGTGAGTAGTACTAATTAATTCACTTAAAAGGGCAACAGAACTATCTGAAGAGACATTTTTAAAATCCAACTTATTTCACATTTGGAAATAATGAACATACTTTCACTAAAGTAACAGTTAAGGATAGTAGTATAACTTCATCACTTTTGGATAGATTCAGCTATGTAGCTAGGCCATGTAGTTAGGGAGTCTTATTTTTAAAAGCACAGATAACATGTATTGCCATGGGCATAATGGAAAAGTGTCCATTATTTTGAAAGGCCATTGTGATGAGCTATTGCAGTGATGAAGCAATGTATTAGATGAGCCTCAACAAAATTAAATGGCATTGCCATCAACCAATGACATATCTGTCGATCTTACTGAAGAATGCTTTGCTTAAGTGCATTAAATTTTTCCAATGGATATTCATGAGCTCTTTAAGGATTACTTTAAAGAAAAGTTATCATAAAGTTCTTATTGAAGAACACACACATCATTCATTCATCCTTAATATTGAAAGAATGACTTGCTTCCAAAATATCCTTAGAAGATCACAAATGATTACAGGGGCACATAATAGGTACCTATTGTTTTATATACAATTCTCTTTTTTTCTTTTCTTACATGTATAAAGGAAATTTTATGTTGATTGATGTTTGTCAAATTTATAATAATAAAAAGAGTATTTTAATGGTTTCCAATAATTTTCCAATAAATGGTTTCCTATTATTTCCTTCTCTGTCTGTCTGTCTGTCTGTCTGTCTCTCTCTCTCTCTCTGCCTTTCTCTCTGTTTCTGTCTGTCTATCTGTCTTCCTATGTGTGTATGGTACAAGAGTAGGGAACAGGCCTGCACTGATTCATCCTTTTGGTTCAGTGATTATAATGTGACAGGGCATATTATTAATTCAGATGGTAGGTCATATCATTATCAAATATAGCAATCAACTACATAACAATTGTACAGAAGCACTGTCATTAAACACAGAAATGTTAAGACCTAATAAAAGTAAATGTTTTAGAAATGTGAAGAATACTAGCATAAATGACTATTTTGGAAGAAAAATATTACTTTGTGGCACTGAATATAAACATTCAATTGAACTACTCTCTACAAAATTAGCAATGCTTTCTCAATTGTCAAATTTAATGGAGTTTTCTCCCTAAAATTCTCATTTTTATTTAGCTTCCTATATCCCTTGGCACTATAAGTCTTTTCTGTGATATTCTCCAGTCTAGGTTTACATGATACTGCTCTTTCCTGTTTCACATATCTTCCTGACTCTCTCTTCTCTATCTCTTTTCCTGGATCTTCATACACATCACACATACCAGTACTCTGTCTTGGACCCTTTCCCTTATCTATCAATATCATTTTCTTTGATAGTGCTCCCATAGATTAAACTATTATATCTTTGCAGAACATTCTCAGATCTATTGTCCAACCTTAAATTCTCTTGTAAAACTTCTGAATCGTATAAACAAAATGGATAACTAGATATTTTCATAAAAATTTGGCATTAAAGATAAAGTAGATTAGATTCTGAAATATATCATCCCCCAATTGATAGATGGTCAAAAGATATGAAACAATCCTGAAATGAAGAAATGAAAACTATCTTTAATGATATGAAAAAATGCTCCTAATTATAGAAAGACAAATTAAAACAATTCAGAGGTATGTGGAAGAGAAATGAAGAGAGAGAGGATTTGCAGGACAATCCAGGCATGCAGACCAAGGTGAAGGACCTGATCTGCAAAATCAAGGTGAATATTCCATATGGAATATTCCCAGGAGGAGGCAGTTGAAGCTGACCAGGGGGAGAGAAATTGGGATTCTGTCTCTCTCTGGGGTTGACTGACCAAGAAAGGAGACTTTGTCTCTGAGTTTTTACTGACCAAGGGAGGCAAGTGTGGCTGTAAGGGGAAGAAGCTGAACTGATCTTATTAGCTTTTGTCCCAGGCTGAAGGACCCTTGAGGGGGGCTTCTGGAGTTAAGCTGAGAGACCTTGGTGGTTTTGTGGAGAAGAAAAGAATGACAGTTGTCCTCCATCTCTCTGACTGTCCCTCTGTCACAGTTGTGACTGGACTGATTTCCCAAACCCTCAAATTCTCCTTATAGTTTAGGGAAACCCTCATCCCTCTTTCCTCAGTTCTCTATCCTGTTTTTCCCAATAAACCCCTTACCTGATAAAGAAAACAAGAGTATCTTCATAGTCCCCTCAGGGAGGAGGGGTGAAGCCACAAGCTTCAAGAAGAAACTGCGAGGGAAAGGCTAGAAGAAGGGAAGGGGGTGAGGGAGTGTGTGAGATCTGGGAGTGAAGGGAGGAGCAGGTTAGGAAATAGATTGATCTATCAGCCATCAATAGAGATTATAGGCAAACCTCAGAGCATTCCCCTGTAGCAGCATTTCTGTTTATCTCTCTATCTCTCAGTGTCTCTCAAAGTACTTCTATCCCCATTGCAAATAGACAGCCCTCAGGTGTCCCTCTACTAGCAGTTCTTTAGTAAGCCAGAGTATTCAGTTATTACAACAGGAAAATAGTCACAGATTACCTTTTTATTACAGGTACCACTTCACACCTATCAGACTGACTAAAATAATAAAAAGGACAATTATAAATGTTGGATGGGGTGTGGGAAAATCAGAACAATAAATCACTGTTGATGATCTGAACTGATACATCCATTCTGTAGAGTAATTTGGAACCATCCCAAAGGACCATATTTTTGACCAAGTAATAACATTAGTAGGTCTGTATGCACAAGAGGTCAAAGATAGATGGAAAAGACCTACTTGCACCAAAATATTTTAGCATCCTTTTTTTGTGGTGGAAAAGTCCTGAAAATTAAAGCAATGTCCATCAACTGAGGAATGGCTAAGCAAGTTTTGATATGTGATTGTCATGGAATACTATTGTGCTATAAGAAAGAAATGATGAATGGGAAAAATAAAAACACCTGGAAAGACCTATGTGAAGTGATGAAAAGTGAAGTGAGCAGAACCAGTAGAATGTTGTACAATGATCAGTTGTAAATGACTTAATATTTATCAGAATATAAGGATCCAAGTGCAGATTTTAAGCTCTATTTATACACAAGGCAACTAACTCTAAGGGAATTATGATTAAAAAAAAAGGCTTTCTTCCACCATAGAACTGATGGACTTTGACTGAACATTGAAGCATACCATTTTTCATGTTACTTCATTTTATTCATTTATTTTTTTCTAATATAAGTGCTATGACAAACAATGAAATATGTATTACATGATAGCATAGTGTTAGATTTATTTGTGGTTGGACTCAATATATAATAGGTGGTTGCCAGGGATTTAATTTCTAAATCCTCAAATGAATTACTAAAGTAAATGGAATTTATGGTAGTTTATTTACAATATTTACAATAGAAGGAAAACATTAAGGAATGAGGGAGAGAGAGAAAACTCTGGCTTCTTCTGATATCAGTTAGAATTTCTAAGTCCAGCCAGGGAAAGAAAGTCTCAAGAAAATGGGTCTTTCTCAGAGGTTGCTCTGAGAAAAGCAGGGTCACTAAGTCAGCCTTTCACTCACCAACCATGACCATCTAAATAAAAAGAAATCTGGGTGTCTGTCTTCAGGTCACTCCTCAAATATCTATCTCCAGTCTCTCCTCCGAGTCCAACTCTGAGTCAGAGATCCTTCATCCAACTCGAAACTCAAATCAAATATATTTCCTCTTCTGGTCTTTCATTTTCTTTTTAAAGAATGTTTTTCTCTTGTGTCACCTCCCCTAAATTTAATGTCTACCAATCATAGCAGATGCTTTTCTCGAGGACTTCCCACTCTTTAGTCCTCACCTTCTTTGGTTAGATTATATCTTTTTGGGTTACTTAACACCTTTTTGTGTAAATTCACCTTTTGTAGTTACTTAACACCTTTTTGTGGTTAAAATGGGTAGATGTAATTGAAATACTTAGTTATCACTTTTTTGTAGATTAAAATCTAAAAAACATAGAGTGTGGATTGCAATTCTAGGTTCACTATAAAGCAAGAGCTAAGTACCTTCATTGTTACAATCAGGAGATAGCTAAATCCAGTCTTCACAATAGGTATAACCAATATCATATTGTCTGAAATCTTAAAGAGGGAACTGGGAGAGAAGAGAACCATAGATCTCAAAATGGGTCAGAAAATTATTATTAAAAGTATATCTGCATATAACATGGAAAACTATAATTATTAAAAAACAGAAAAACATAATTTCCTCAGAGAAATAAGAGAGACCAGTAGATTGAGAATGCAAATACACTAGAGGACAATCTAGAAGGACAAAATTGGAAACATTAAAATGAAATATGATCAGTATGAAACAAAAACTTACTGATCTAGAAGAGGAGGTATAAAACTAAGCTAAGGAACCAGGAAATCATAACAGAAATGCCTTACTATCATAATGTGGGAAATAATACAAGAATTTCTGAACAAAGGAAATGAAATGTTAATTAAGAAAGTATTTGTAAGTTTCCACCAGGAAAAAAACAAACAGCCACAAAAAAACCCTAAAACTGAAGTTTCTAAAACTCATACTGGTTGAATTTAATATTTCCTTTTTAAACCCTTACATTCTGTCTTAGGATTCATACTAAAGATAGGTTCCAAGACAGAAGATAAGTGCTAGGCAATCAAGATGAAGAGACTCACCCAGGGTCACATAGCTAAGAAGTCTGAAGGCAAATTTGAACCCAGGACCTCCTGTCTTCAGGCCTCTTTCTATCCACTGAGCCACCTAGCTATCCCAATAATTAACTTTAGAAACAAGTTTTACAAGCAATCAGGAAAAAGATTTCCAAATACTAATACAAAAGAAAAGAAATTTGAACAATTCAAGATTATTTTACCCCCACCAAAAATGAAGGAGAGAATAGATTTTGAAGAGCATTTACATTTAGGGTGCAACCAAGATTTATCTACCCTGCAAATTTGAGCTTAACTGTAAAGGAAAAAAGATAAATATTAAGTCATAAAGAAGGCATTTTAAATATTATTAAAAAGAAAACCAGACGTGAGGAGATTATTTATATCTTGAATATCCTAAATAACAGAAATGCAGGAGAGGTGAATGAATTCAGGAGCCAAGGTCAGCGGCTGGTTGAAAATAAAGACCAGTGAGAGATTTCTTCATAAATGTACGGAAAAAGAAAGCAGTGAAGGCAGAAGTCATGTGAAGGTAAAACGAAAGGGTATGCCCAGAGAAATAGATAGAGGCTCTAGTAACACACTACTTCTAGATGAATCAATATTTATTGTGGGACCACTTTCCAAGGCAAGAAGATGAATGAAAGGAGAGAAGAAGGGGGTTGGTATAGAAGAGTGTATGTGATATGCATGGATAAAACATAGGGTTAACTATGATGTAAGAATGATATATAGTACTTGTTTTAGGAACAGAAGATCCTTTAGGGAAGTGGATAAAGAAGAGGAAGAATGACTGAAAATGGTGAGGGACCGTAAGGAGTAACATACTTTAGTTTTTTCAAAATTAATTATTATTTCAATTACATGTAGACTAACATTCAGGATTCCAGTTTTCTACCTTCCTCCTCCCATCACAAGATGGTAAATAGTCTAAGAGAGGTTATACCTGTGCTTTCATGTAATACTTATTTCCAAATTGCTCATGTTGTGATAGAAGACACATGTCCCACATAAAATATATATTTCACAAAGGAAATGAAATGGAAGAGAGCTGTTTTGCTCTTTACTAAGACTCCAACACTTACTTCTTTAGTTCTGAATAGTATTTTCATCATGGGTCTCTCGTTTTTATCTTTGAAATTTGCTTTGTTGATAATAGTTTAGTCCTTCAAAGTTGATCATCATGTAATATTTATTTTACTGTATACATTATTCTTCTTGTTCTGCTAAATTCACTCTGCATCAATTCATATAAGTGTTTCTAGGTTTTATGAAAGCATTTTCTTTGTCATTTCTTATGGTGCAATAGTATTCCATTACAAACATATATTACAACTTATTCATTCATTCCCCAAGTGATGGACAACCCCTCAGTTTCTAATTCTTTGCTACTTAAAAAAGCAATGCTAAAATATTTTTGTACAGGAAAGAATTTTCCCTTGGTCTCATCTCTTTGAGATATAGACCTGGTAGCAGTATTGCTGGGTCGAAGACTATGCATATTTTTTTGGACCTTCAGACATGGTTCCATATTACTCTCCAGAATGACTATATCAGTTCACAGTTCCACCAAGGAATGCTTTGTATTCTTATAAATTTGATTCAGCTTTTTATATGTTAGAGAAATGAAGGAGTCTGAAACACTAGATATAAAATTAACTTTTATACTATGAAAGGCAGAAGAGTGGTAAGGACCAGGCAATGGGGGTCAAGTGACTTGCCCAGGGACACAAAGCTAGGAAGTGTCTGAGGCCAGATTTGAATCTAGGACCTCCCGTCTCTAGGCCTGGCTCTCAATCCACTAAGCCACCAGCTGCCCCCTCCGAGTCAAATTTATAAGAACACAAATCATTCTTGAATTGAAAAATGGTTAGAGGACATGAAGATAGTTCTCAGTGGAAGAAATTAAAACTATCCATTGTCTTTTGAAAAACTGCTCCAAATCACTATTGATTAGAGAAATGCAAATTAAAACAACTCTGAGAAAATATCTCACACCTATCAAATTAATTAACCTGACCAAAAGGGAAATGACAAATGTTGGAGGGGATGTGATAAAATTGGGGCACTGATACACTGTTGGTGAAACTATGAACTGATACAACCATTCTGGAGAGAAATATAAAAATCCAGATTAAAGGGCCATAAAATTATGCATAGGCTTTGATCTAGCAATACCACTTCTGGGTCTGTATCCAAAAAAATCAGAGATTCCATGAGCAATATGGAAATATGTATTGCATGAAAGTATGTATATGATCTATCTTAGATTATATACTGCCTGAGGGGAGTGGTAGGAAGAAATTTTGAATTTTAAAATGTCAGAAAGCAATTGTCAAAAATTGATTCTATATGTAACTGAAAAATAATTAGGTAAAAACAAGATCGACAGGGAAAAGCTTCTTTTGGACAGTTGGATTTTATCTGGTACTTGAAGGAAGCACAACTAGATGGCACAACAAATAGACCTCTTGGCCTGAAACCAAGAAGTGTCCTGTTCCTGAGTTCATATCTGGTCTCAGGAAACCAGTGGTGTGACCCTGAGAAAGTTACTTAACTTTATTTGCCTCAATTTTCTTATCCATAAAATGAGCTGGAGAAGGAAAAGGCAAATTATTGCAGTATCTTTTCCAAGAAAACCCCAAATGAGGTCATGAAAATAACTGAACAACAACAAAATGATGGAAGTCAGGTAATCCTAGAAGCAATAATGAGAAAGGAGAATATTTCACTGACGGGGGACAGAGTTGTTATCAGAATTGGGAGATGAAGTTTCTTTTCCTAGGAACAGGAAAGGGGCCAGTGTCAAGACTATTCAGAACACAGGAAAAGGTAGAATGTGGGAAGGGACTGGAAAAGTGTGCTCTGAATATTAGAGGATTCCATATTTGATCCCGGGGGTGATAAGGAGCTTTTTGAGTGAGAGAGTGACCTGGTCATGCCTAATCACTTTGGTATCTGACAAGAAGATGGATTTAAATGAGGAGACAAAAGTAGAAAGCAAATAAACCAGCAGGCATAAGAAAATGAGGGCTTATATAAGAATGGTGTAAGTAAGAAATAATAAAGACTGAGAAAAGGCCATTCATTGGTTTTGTTCATTAAAAGATGATTCTTCCTGATTCCAAGTCTAATTCTCTAGTCCTGCACCAATAAAGATATAAAAAAATATTTGCTCCATTAACGGTACTCACTTCTTTTCTCTTTAGCCCTCAATCAATATGAGTTAAAAATATTATAAACATTTTTATGTAGTAGAAGCAGAAAGGAATTGTTTTAATTATTTCCTTTTTCCTTCTTTACTGTTGAAAATTTTCTCCTTATATATCTATATCTATCTAGATCTATTTGCCTAGAAATATGTGGATGAGGGGTAGATTGTTTTCATTATTTAGTTTTTTAATTGCACTAAAATGTATTTCTTAGTTTTCTCTTTATATTATTATGATTATATGTATATTAATGCATATTATGTTTATTATATATTAAATTGTAATATTAACGTAGATTAATGTATATTAAACCTTTTGCTCACATCTGACTTCTTTTGGATAAATGTCTCAAGTGCTGCACCATTTAGGGATTGTCCATTGTTTATTTTATCTTTAATGACTAGATTAATCTTTTCAGGTTATGTCATTTCATCATCTATCCTCATGTCTTTTGCTTTTACAATATGTGTTTCAATTCTCTTCATTGCATTCTCTTGTGACAGAAAGGAATTCTCTACTTTCTGAATAGATTTATTTCAATTGCTAAAGTCTTTTCTTTTCTCTCCCCCAAATATTTATTTCTAGATATAGAAATTCCAGAGATTATCAGTACATTCCTTGGTACATTCCTTGGTTGGAGTATCACTCAAATAACTGTAATTTCTAACACTTAGCACTTTATCTTATTTTATTTTCAATTCTGGTATACAATTTGATTATATGATTTCCTAAATAATAGTATCAGGTTTTTTTTAAATTAATTAGATTGAGGGAATGGGGATAAGTTCTCAAAATTATCTTTGCCCACAATATCTCTTGTGTGAGCTCTTTTGGCTCTTAAAACATTCATTTTTTAAACCTCTCTTTTTATAAAATAAGTCAATAATATGATGACTTTACTGCAGCATGATAAACCAAATACATTAATTCATGAGATTCAAATAAGCATGAATGATCTTATTTTGATGGATTTTATAAAACAAAAACTTTATCTCAGCTGGATTAAATGATTCAGAGCATTCTAAGAAATATATATGTTCATGATGAAGTTAATAATCAAAAGTCACAAATATTTTAGCATAAAAGCTATTCACTGGTTTATTTTATATGTGGTCATTTTTCTGAGACTGTTAATTTTTTAAATTTACTATAATAGATTCTTTCAAATTCTCTGAAGAAGCCATCATATGTACACAATGAACTTTTTTTATTTTTATTCATGTTTATTTCTTCAATATCTTATTCTTGCATCATTGCTATAATTTCTAGAATTATATTAAATAACAGTGATGAAAATGGACATACTTTCTAGACTAGATATTACTGTAGAAAAAACTCCAGCATTTATCCATTACAGATAATGTCCTTCCTTGGTATTAACAAGATATGACTTGTAATTTTAATGAAAGGTTATTATTTTTATATTTTAATATAATTTTGAACATAAATAATGTTATATATTTAGGTTTTCTGTAATTATTTATATTATTATATGATTTTATTAGTGTCAATGTATTCATTTTAATTTTTCCCCACTGCTTCCCTTATATAGGCTCAATACATGAATTCTATGAGGTCTTAATGATTAATATTTTGAGTTTTTTGCAGTCTATGAAAATATTTTATTCTGTCTTTTTGCATTTATGTTCATTAGAGTCAAATTAATTTTTTTTAATTTTGGTATTGAAATTTGCTTTTTCTTTTTTTCAAATTAGATCATTAGATAAGTTAGATGTTTTCTTATTGTATTAATCTTTTAAAAGATCCTTTTTCATTTTATTTAAATGTTATTTTTGCTTTTGATAATTCATATTTTTATTTGTTTCTCCTTAAACTTTTATATACAATTTACTTTTTTGTTGTTCATTTACTTTTTTGTTGATAAAACTATTTATAAATATTAATTTCTCCCTTTATTGCATCTCAATTTTTCATTGTCTAATATTTTAATTTTCTATTAAGATTATTTAATTTTTCTATGATTTGTTTCATGACCCCCACATTCTTTAGGATAATATTGTTCATTTTCCATTTTGAGTATGAATTCTTTTCTCACACTCCCTTTATTGATTAGAGTTTTTACAAATTTTACTGTGTTGTGATAAGTAAAGAAAATGTTTTCTTTTTAAAGATGGCCTTTGTATATAGTTTGCCAGGTTTTTTTGGGTGGAGGGGTTGTTTCTGAATTTTTGGAATCCAAATCTTCTACTGTCTTTTTTGTATTAATTCATGGAGTATGGGAGGGGATGTTGGTGTTATTGTTTTGTCTGGCCAAAGAACCATTTCATCCACTCTAGATCTTTCTGAATCCCAGTTTTCTAATCCAAAATTTAGCTATCCTTCCTCTTTGTAACATTAAGAATTTATTTATGCATGTTATGTATCTTCTTTGACATGATAAAAGAAGTTTTCTCTACCAGTTTTTTTTTCCTTTACAAATGAAATTGCCACTCTAAGAAAATAAATACATATATATGTATATGTATTTGTTTTTTACCAACAAAAGACTAAAAAGTAGACCTTGCAGCTCATCTATATGGGTAAAGGGGTCAGGTTTCAAACTGATACAGATACTAATCATCCTCTATGAATAGCCAAAACCAGTACCCTCTTGCTTCCTAAATAAATAATCCAAATAACAATTCATAATATTATCAGTCTAGTTATTTATTTATCAAGTTATTTTTAAAAATCATATTCTGAATAAAAATATAGAATATGTATCTAAAAGAGACAGAGTCACCTAGAATAGGGACTGATATGAGAGATACTGGTAAAGGATGGAGAAAAGTACTGAATTTGGAGTAAAAGAATCCTTATTATTAATCTCTGTTCTGCCATTTATTATGTGTGTGATTTGGTTCAAGTCAATTCAACTTACTAGTTTCTTCATGTGTAAAATCAAGTGGTGGTATTGAATGGTCTTTAAAGTGTCTTCATCTCTAAATTTAGTATTTAGGGCAAGTGGGTGACATCATGGATATAGTGCTAGGTCTGAAGTCAGGAAGCCTCAAGTTTAAATCCAGACTCAAATATTTACTATTCGTGTGCTCATGGACAGGTCATTTAGCCTCTGTTGGCCTTGGTTTCCTCATTTGTAAAATGGAGATAATAATAGCCCACTTTCTAGGGCTGTTGTGAGTATCAAATGAAATAATTTTAAAGTACCCCAGGGCTTGCCAGGTACTAAGTAATATATAAGTATTAATTATTATTCTTATTATTACTATTTCATATCAAAAGTGTTGTGGCCCCTAAATAAGCAGGTAGTGGTAATGTTCATTTTGGATAGTAGTAGTCTCTCGGAAGCCGAGAATGATGATGATACATATTCTTTTTCTCATTATGTATGTGGGAAAAGGTAAGCTATAAATGCATTTGCAGTTAGAATAAATGTTGGACTAATTTTTCCATTCACATTTTCAACATTTTTCTGGCAATTTTTAATTGACGAATGAAAATGTAAACATTTTTATTTTAGGTGATTTGTCTGGAAGACCCAAAGAAATGAATTATTTACAATGTGCTATAGACCACATTTTACATTTCTAAAATAACAGTCTTCTACTCTGCAACCACCGTAGTATAAATGTTTCCAGCTGGGCTTTGTTGGCTTGTTCTCTATGATAAATTCTATCTGCTATCTCATCTAAAGGTGTTAAAGGATGGGGCAAAAATAACACAATCTCTTCTGGCTTTGTGGCCTACATGGCACAACTACAGCAAAAATGCAAATTGCTTCCTAAAAACAGGCTATGTTTTTGCAATGAAGATTTCTTTCCAATCCATTTCAACAGTGAAGGTAAGTAATACTTTGAGTATAAATTATAGGGGAATCATATAACATTATTTGAAATCTTTTGAAGCCATTAGTCTCAGATATCAAGCAGAGGCATTAAAATAAAATTGTCTCTTTTATCCTTATTTCCCAATTGCTTTTTAAAGTAAAATTTGAAAAAATATACAAGTTAATTCTTATACATTTCAACTGTACACTTAATCTAAACAAATGTCCATCACGATACAATCAAAAATCGGTCCTATAATAGCTAACAAATAATTATTTTTGAGGAGCTTTTATGCAGAAGGTGCTCTGCTGGGAAATGCAGTGAATGCAAAGCAGAACAAAACTTGGCCTTTGTCTTAATGGGATTACCAGCTATTTTTGTTGACAATAGAGAAAAAATAAAGAATAATATGAAACTGTATATGTGAACAATCAAATGAAGATTTGATATCTGTGAAGCAAAGCTAGAGTAAAATATGATATTGATCACAGCAAGCAAGCAGATGGCTGGGGATTGAACTGAGATAGTATTACTATTGTATTCTGTCTTAAAAAAAGATAAAAGATGGAAGTTTTGTGCCCCAATAGGGAACATAGACTTTTGGTATGGAGAGGGGGAACAAGAGGAGAACCCCCTTCTCAAAGCGGGGGTCAGGGGAGACAGCAGATGTAATGTAATGAAAGACAGCTCAGAGAAAGGAGAAGGGGTTTGAAGATTTTCCCCCTTTTGCCTTCCCTCCTTAGATAAAGCTGTTCTCCCCAATTTGCTCTTGTCCTTCTTGTCCTCCCTCCACTACTCAAGACCAAAAGGTCTCCTCTTGATCCATTTTGGGGAACAGTTTGGAGCTCAGCTTGGGGAACAAATAACTTTTAATGTCAACTCAATCAGGTAATATAAAAGGAATAATGGGCAGGGAAGAATGGGAAAAGGAAAGTGGGAAAAAGGGGTCCCTGTCTCTATCTAAACCCTTTTCCTCCCTCCTCTAGTTTGGTGGGGGGTGGGGGGGGACTCTGATCTTGACAGTCTGAGTTCCCTGAGTGAAAGTCAGGTTAACTCACCCTTGGGCAACAGGAGCTGAGGTAAAGTCTGCTCAGGTTTCTCTTCAGAAAGTTGCTTCAATTGGGAAGTGTTGGGGGGGGGGAAGATTTCCAGTCACCAACAGGAAAAATGGGTAACCCTCAGGAGAAAGTCTTTTTCCCTACTTCTCTCTTGGGATTCTCAAGACCAAGAGACCCTCACTGCTCTCCCAGACAAAGTCTTCTCCCCTCAGGATTCACTTCCTGAGGCCCCTCCCCCATCGAGGTGATCAATTTCACATACTCTTCAGTCTGGCGCTTTTTCTTTAGTGCCAGCCTCTGTCACAAATCCCAAACTCAAAGCACACTGGTATGGTTCTATCTCCTCTTTTATAAAGAACAACATCCGTCAGGAGTGGGGTGGAGTTGGACAGAGAGGAAGAGAGGAGAGCTCCAGACTCTTCAAGCCTTTGCATGTGCTTTGAGTCTCTTGAGTTTTTCTGGGTTCTTTAGGCTCATCAGGTTCTACAGTCACTTTAGGTGCTTCTGGTTTCCCATCTTTGAAGGAGAAGACAGATGATGTACAATCCTAACCCCACATCAGCTTGCTGCAGGGAAAATAAACTCTGGCAATAAGCCAATATTAGAAGAGCTGACAATCTCCATCACATCCCTGTCCTCAGTTTGTTACACCAGAGTCTCAAGGGAACTTCCCTTTGGATGAGACACAGGACTCTGACTCTCTCTGTGTCCGTCTCTGTCTCTCTCTGTCTCTCTCTGTGTCTCTTTCTCTCTGTCCTTCTCTCTTTCTCTCCCTCACACTCTCTTTCTTTATCTCCCTCTATCTCTGTTTCTCTCTCTATCTCTGTTTCTCTCCCTCACTCTCTGTCTCTTGATCTCTCTCTCAATCTCTTTCTCTCTCCTTCACTCTCTCCCTCTCTCTGTCTCTCCTTCTCTCTCTCTGCCTCTCTCTGTCTCTCTCCCTGTCTCTCTCTTTCTCCCTCTCTCTTTCTCTCTCCGTGTCATCTTTTTTTTCCAATGGAAAAGCCACTTCATTCTGTATTGTCTGGAATATACTCTGCATATATTTTCTCTGATTTGGTATTCCCTATTGAATAGATAAATAGGTGTATGTTCATTGTGTAATTGGCATTTGATGGAAAGGGAGTTGAATCTTTAATTTAAAAAATTGAGGATCCTGCTTCCTCCAATAATGAACAGGAATCAGAAATTTAACTCGAACTCCTAGACTAACAATATTTAAGAGAACAAATAATTATAATTCTACTCTGGTAGCCTCTTGCTCCAAAAGAGCAGAGTGACCAAGCCTGAACCTCCTGCTATTTTTCTTGGCAGGAAATAAAGTCTCCTTTGGAAAAGGGTATGTAGGAAAAGGTTCTAGAGATGATTATTCTGACTCCCTTTGAACCACTTAAAGACAACCCCATGCTACACATTGGTGACAACCTCCCACTTCCCTGTCTTCAAGAGATAGAGCAGAACTTCAGTCTATAGTTCCTTATTCCCCTTTCCTCATTAAGGAAAAGGTTAAGGAAGGTCTGTTAAAGTTTAAATATTTTGTATCATTTCTATTTCTGTACCTCTTCAGATAGCTGAGAGAAGAAGTGGAAGGAAGATGGAGCTCAATCCAACGTCAATGACTTGAAAGCCTTGTGTGATTGTTTGCTTGGAGTCTGCTAATCTATATGATTGTGTTTAAAAAATTAGATTACTATTAACTGTAAAATGTTGAATCGTATGAATTTCTTTCATTTTTTTTCTTTCTTCCTTTTTTTTTGGAGTGGGGGAGAAAGCAAGTGCTATAACTATGAATTTAAATCTCACCCCTAGGAAGGGAAGAGGGGTGAATGAGTTGAAGAATGTTTCTGTTTTGCTGCATTTGGGATTTGTTTCTGTTTAAGATTAATCATAGAGTAACCTTTCAAGGGACCTGGGGATGATTTAGTCCCAATAGGACTAGGAAAAATTGTAAAGGGAAAGAATTGTAGGGGAGTAAGCTACTCTGAGGAAACTGGATTGCCATCTGGTGGCCAAAAAGTATACTACATTACCTCTCAGCTAAATAATAAATTAGCATATCAGGTGATAACCTGATTTTCTTTAAAATATAAAGAATAGAACCTGGAAGGTTACTGCATATGCATCTCTTGGTAGTGCTGCAAACATGACTCAATCCTCTTATTACATTAACAATGCATTTAATTAACAATTTATTTCTTACAAATAGCCATGCACTGTAACTCAGATTGAATTGCTTGCAAGCTCTGGGAGTGGAGAGGGAAGAAGGGAGGGAGACAATTTGGATCATATTATAATGAAAAATTTAGATGGCAATTTGTTTTTAAAATAAAAATATATTTTTAAAAAGAATCACCATGAAAAATAAAAGAGAAAGAAGAGGGGAGGAAAGTGGTTCATAGACTAGGATGAAGGTCCATTAGTTAGAGTCACACCTATGCCATGTTGAAACTTAGAGGACAGTCTGCAGAATATTGATTGGAACTTCGTTGGAGGTCTACAGAGAGTACATCAGTAAGAATCACATAACATGAGAAATTATGGATAGGTTGAAATCAGAACCATTCCAACAGTTACATTGATATATCTGTCCTTATAACTTCTGAGGATACTTATCCTAATCTTAACTCAGGTTGATTAATCATATTACTAATATACTGTTTTGATCCTTCCCTCAGAGTCCCAGAGTACCCATGATTGTTTTGTAACCACTGCTTTATAGTATAGTTTGAGATCTGGAACAATTTTAATACCTTCAATTTCTTTTCCTTCTCCAATTGCTACTGCAAGTGTTTCTAGTACAATGTTAAATAATATAGGTGATAATGGGCATCTTTGTTTCACTCCTGATCTTATTGAGAAGGCTTCTCGTTTATCCATATTGCAGATGATGTTTGCTGATGGTTTTAGATATATACTGTTTATTATTTTTAGTAAAGGTCCTTCTATTCCTATACTTTCTAGTGTTTTCAATAGGAACAGGTGTTGTATTCTATCAAAGGCTTTTTCTGAATCTATTGAGACAATCATGTTATTTTTGTCAGTTTGCTTGTTAATATGGTCAACTATGTGGATAGTTTTTCTAATGTTGAACCATCCTTGCATTCCTGGTATGAATCCTTCCTGGTCATAGTGAATAACCCTTGTGATGACTTGCTAGAGTCTTTTTGCTAGTATTCTATTTACAATTTTTTGCATCTGTATTCATTAGGGAGATTGGTCTATAGTTTTCTTTCTCTGTTTCTGAACTGCCTGGCTTCAGGATCAGTTCCATGTTTGTGTCATAAAGTGAATTTGGTAGAACTCCTTCTTGGCTTATTTTGTCAAATAGTTTGAATAATATTGGGATGAGTTGTTCTTTGAATGTTTGATAGAATTCATTTGTGAATCCATCTGGACCTGGGGATTTTTTCTTATGGAGTTCTTTGATGGCTTGTTCAATTTCTTTTTCTGATATGGGGTTGTTTAGGTAATTTATTTCTTCCTGTGTTAGTCTAGACAATTTATATTTTTGTAAGTATTCATCCATTTCACCTAGATCTCCATATTTGTTGTCATATAATTGGGTAGTTTTTAATGATTGCCTAATTTCCTCTTCATTAGAGGTGAGGTCTCCCTTTTTATCTTGGATACCGTCAATTTATTTTTTTTCTTTCCTTTTTTTTATTAGACTGGCTAGTACTTTGTCTATTTATTTGTTTTTTCAAAGTACCAGCTTCTAGTCTTATTTATTAAATCAATTGTTCTTTGACTTTCAATTTTATTAATTTCTCCTTTGATTTTTAGGATTTCTAATTTAGTCTTCATCTGAGAATTTTTAATTTGTTTGCTTTCTAGTTCATTATTCATGTGCATAAATACACATGTATGTGTATTTATGCATGCATATATCTATATACCTATTTATGTCTTGTCCTTTCATCCTATAGAGTTTGTCAATGTTCCCTCTAAGTGTAATACTTCTAGCTGCCCAGGTGATAGCAACAGTTTTTAAGAGTTACCAATGACCTCTATTCTTATAGGGATACATATAATTTTAACTTATTGAGTCTCTTAAAATTTTTTGTTGTTGTTTTGTTTTGTTTTTCTTTTTCCACTCTTTTTTAATGACTTTTTGATAATTCTCAATTTCTGTGCTTGGACATCAAATTTTCTGTTCAGGTCTGGTCTTTTCTTTACAAATGCTTGGAATTCTTCTATTGTGATGAATGACCATACTTTCCCCTGTAAGAATATAGTCAGTTTTGCTGGTAGTTGATTCTTGGTCATAGACCTAGTTCCATTGCTTTCCAGAATATCATATTCCATGCCTTTTGGTCCTTCAGTGTGAATGCAGCTAGATCCTGTGTTATCCTCACTGTGGTTCCATGGTATCTGAATGACTTCTTCTTGGCAGCTTGCAATATCTTTTCTTTGGTCTGATAGTTCTTGATTGTGGCTATTACATTCCTGGGTGTTGTCAGTTGGGGATTAAATACAGGAGGTGATCTGTGGATTCTTTCAATCTCCACTTTTCCCTCTTGTTTTAGGATATTGGGGCAGATTTATTGAATAATTTCCTGTAGTATTATGTCCAGGCTTTTTCTTTTGTCATGTTCTTCTGGTAGACCAGTGATTCTTAAATTGTCTCTTCTCAAACAATTTTCTACATCATCTGTTTTGTGAATGAGATGCTTCATATTTTCCTCAATTTTTTCATTCTTTTCATTTTGTTTTATAGTGTCCTGCTGCCTTGTGAGGTCACTTAATTGCAGTTGTTGTATTCTGGTTCTTAAAGACTGGATTTCATCCCTGGCTTTTTGGTCATTCTTTTCCTTCTGGTCTGATTTTCTTTGAAGGTTATCTTTCATCCTCTTTACCTTGTTGTTCATCTCCTTTGTCTCATCTTTCATCTTCTTTGCCTCATCTTTCATCTCCTTTGCCTCATTTTCCAGCTGGTTGATTTTGACTTTCAAGACACTATTTTCTCATTTTAGTTCAAGTCCCTCTGTTTCCCGATGACTTATCTTAATTTTTAACTTCTTTTCCCAATTGTCTTCAGCCTCTCTTAATTGTGTTTTGTGTTCTTCCACAGCCTGTATCCAATTCACTGGGATTTCTGATTCATCGTTTCTGATCTCTCCCCCTCTATTCCGTTTGTTGAATAGAAGCTGTCTATTCTACTTTCTTTCTTCTTTTTCTTTTGTTTGCTCATATTCACCCCTTCTTTACTCCCCATATTTGTCTGTGCTCTTGCTCTTCTAATTTTTTTGGTTTGGGGGGCTTCTGTCAGTCTCCCCTCCCTGAGCTTTAACAAAAAATCTCTCGGTGTGGTCTCTGGGAGAGGGTTGTTGGAGGTTTGAGCTTTCCTGTCCTCTGGAGGCTTTTGATTGGATTAAAGTTCATTAGTCAATAAGGACTGGTGTGGAGCCTGGGATTCCCTGAGTTCTGGAGACTTTTGATGGGATTAAGTTCAGCTTAGTTGGGCTAGTTGTGCTCTGAATCCAAAAGAGACCTCTTGGAAAGATGGAGAAAATATGGAGGATCTCCACAGCTCTGGCCAGGCTGACAGGTCTATGCTCCCTCTCTAGCTCTTTCCCTGCCATCTGTGTTGGATGCTCTGAACTTGGCATAGCCCTGCCCACAAGGTATATACTCCATACCAGCACCTTTGCCCGCCCAGAATTTCCCACTGCCTCTAGAGTCTCAGCACTCTAGTTGGAGGGTGGATGGGTCCTGGGACCTTCCCTCTGTCTTCCCCTTAAACCCAAGTTTTCTCGGATTCCAGCTTTGGGGGGGGGGGCTACCTTTTAAATTTAGTCCAGCAGGAGGGTTTTTTGGCTCTGTCTTGTTGTTAAGTTTGATTTTCAGTCCCCTGGGAGCATTCAGTTTTTGATTGGTTAAGAAGGGTATTCAGAGGTCTGAATTTCTGCTCCTTCTAGGCCGCCATCTTGACTCCGCCTGTTTAATAGTACTTTTAAAATATGTATTTTCAGTATTTGTTTGACACAACTTACCCAATAAGTATATATTAAAGGCATTTTGTCACTGCAATATGGAAAATAATAAGGCTGTTTCAGAGATACTGCAGTGTACTGAAAGACTACATCTTATTTGGCATTAATCCAAGTCACTGTGACCCACATTCCCAATGGACTTCTTTTGATTGCTCTGCAGGTGCATCAGTGTAAGTGAGCAATTATCTCTTTGGGGCATACACACAAATAGATGCACCTGAAAATATGGAAGTACATTTTTAGAGGCCCATTATCTGTTTATATATTCCCCTAGGGATCTCTGGGTTTCTCTTTTCTTTCTAGGTGATATACTCAGCTATAAACAATAATGGTGACCATCTATTGTTATTACTATTATCATGGACATTATTAATAATTCTAAGTGGCTGGGATATATTGTCATTATCATGTTCTGGGCACCCTACCAAACAGAGAAGAATTTCTGTAAAGAGGCCATAGAAACCTTGCGAGTACCCACATCTTTCATATGGTAATTGGCAAGTAAGGAACTACAGTAAAATATTTCTCAGACTTATCTTTTCTCAAAAGATGTGACTGACACTCATTTCCTCTTAATGCATAATGGATAATTCACCTAGTTTTCCTGTGAAATAGAAACAACGCCTTCAGTTAAGTATATAAGAGCCAAAGCTTAACACAAATGCTTGTTTGAAAGAGGTTTAAAGCTTAGATAAAAGACAAAATAAAAACAAAACACATTCTCAAAAATAAGCTTAGAGGGAAATGGTAGATAATATGAGTAGTTTAAATGGTTATTGGTAAAGAAAATTTAAAGTGAATGTTAAATTTCTTGAAAGTTAATTTGAAAATGGTAATCAATAATCATTATCTTCATTTAGAATCAATTTTAAATTCATTCAGTTGTGAAATAAATGTACATATTGGATAGATGAAAACCACAGATGACTCCAAATTCATTTCATTTGTTAGTCAACTTCCTACACCACCAAAACACTTCTTCAGGCTGCTATTAAAAGATTTTTTACTGACTTAAGTTTCACCATCCTTCCTCTGGATGAGATATTCATAAGCAAGAAAATGGAACAAATACCACAGTAGGAAAGAGAAACTGGAAAGTTTTATAACCACATATAAAGGAACACAAGGAACCCCAGAAAAATTTCAAATTCGATGCAAAGTCACAGGATGTTTGTTGAAGACAGGTTTACTGAATCCTTGTTTTATTTTAATTAGCAATGCAAATATTATCCAATTCAAATTTCTCTACCTACAATTTTTAAAAATCTGTTACTACATTTTATTATAAAATTCAAATTTATTAAAATTAGAGGCATAGAAGTAAGATGGCAGAGAAGGAGAACATAAATGCAGAGAGCAGGAAGCATTGCCGGCCCAATTCTCACAACATTTCACTAGAAAAATCTTTGTAATAATTCTTCAAATCAAATTGTGGAGTAGTAAATCCAACAAAAGAAAGGAGTGAAAACTTTTCCCAGCACAAGATGACTAAGGATGTTGGAAGGAGAGGTCTGTGATACTGGAATAGGGACTTGTCCAGAAGTCACATGGAAGCAGTTCCCAAGTGGGGAACTCAGAGATAGCAACAAGAATAGTAGCTACTTCAGAAAGTCTCAGCTCAGAAAATGTAAAAGGACAACTTAAGTGACCCCTTTGCTAACACTGGGTATAGAAGAGGACATTGTTTGGCAACCTCATTGTGTATGCTAATGTCCAGGTCAAAGTTCCAGAACAGAGGAGCACTTGTGGTTGCAAGAGAGGAGGAACCTTGGAGAACAGTTGATCTTGAAACTACAAAAGGACCATGGCCTTTCCAGGGTAAGGACCAGAGTACAAACAAGCAAAGAACAATGATCACATCTTTCCCCAGATGCCTCTTTGGAAGCACTAAAAATTTCTAAATCTCTAGAAGTTCTGCAAATAGCAAAGAGAAAAACCTGAATCTTTTGAAAGGAGTTGTCCTCACCATGACTACCTAGGTGAGCAGAGTGCAACTTAAGATAAAGTCGAAAGCAAAAAAACAAAGAAAGGGTAGCGAAATGAGCAAACAAACAAAAAAAAATCTGATCATAAATAGTTATTATGGTAACAGGAAAGAGCAAAACACAAACTCAAAAGAATACTATGATGTGATAATAGCTATAAGCAAAGCTTCACAGAAATGTACTGACTGAACAAAGGCCAAAAAGAATTCTGAAAAGAGCTAAAGAAAGATAAAAAAAAGACTTTATCTGAAAAATCAACTAAGACTATGTAAAAAGAAAACAAATTTAAATAATGTGTACCTACAGTCAGAAAAATCCAGGATTTAGTAATCTCAACAATAAAAGTATGAAGGTCATGAAACAAAATACTCCAAAGAACAAAAGAAATAGGTTTACAATTAAGAATTACATATCCACCAAAGCTGAGAGTAATTATACAAGGAGAAAACAAAAGGTATGTTTTAATTTACACTCAGACTTCATCTGTTCCTTCTATGGCATAAAATGACTTAAAATAAAGTCCCTGCTGACTAGAGAAATGTAAATTAAAAAAACTCTGAAATACCAACTCACAGCAATCATATTCGCTAATATGCCACATATGGAAAATAACAAATGTTAGAAGGTACACTAATGCATTTTTGGTGGAGTTGTGAATCCAGCCACTCTATAGAGCAATTGATAACTCTGCCTATGGAGTTATAAAACTGCATACTTTTTGACTCATCTGTACTCCTCTAAGGTCTCCCAAAAACATTTTTTAAAAAGATAGAAAAAGTAACTACATATACAGAAATATTTCTAGCAGTTTTTTTTTTTTATGATGGAAAATAATTGGTAATTGAGGAGAATCTCATCAATTAGAAAATGGTTGAAAAAGTTTTGGTATATGATTGTGATGAAATATTATTGTGCTATAAGAAATAAAGAGCAGGATACCCTAAGAAAAACCTGAAATGATTTACATTAAACTGATGCAACGTCAAGTAAGCAAAACCAAGAGAACATTGTACATACACAACAATAGGAATATTGCATTATGATCAACTGTGAATGACAACTATTCTTAGCAATACAAAGATCCAAGACAATCCTGAAGGGCATAGGATAAAAATGCTATCTACCTCCAAAGAAAGAACTAATTAAGCTTGAATTAATATTGAATCATACTATTTTTTACATTTTTTTTGTATTTGGGGGATATATTTCTTTTCTTTCAAAATCTGACTAACATAGAAATATGTTTGGCATGACTACACATGTTTAAACTATGTCAAATTGCTTAACTTCTAAATGAGGATGAAAGGGATGATATAATTTGAAGCTCAAAAACTTTAAATTAATGATAAAAATATTTTAAATGTAATTAGAAAAAATAAAATATTTTAAAATGAAATGATCTTCTATATTTCTGTATTATATTATATATAGTATATCCCTCACTCTATAAATATATGAACTTGTCTAAAATCTTACTGACATAATTCTTTCCATCTTGTTTTTATTTTTGTTTATACTTTTTATAGGGGAAACAAAAAGAAGTTTTAGATTTTTCTTAAACATCAAATCAATTTTCATTACAGTTCTATTTTAAGACTACTAGGAGTAACATGTCATAGTTGAGACATGTAGTAGGTTATTTGTTAATCAAGAATTAATTAAGAGTTCGTTAGGAAATAGAGCAAACAGCATAAGTTATTGATAAATGCATAATAGATTTATAAGATAGGTCTCTTTTAAAAATCTTAATAGAATCTCAGATGGACTTATGGGTAAGAGAGAATTTTTCCAGAGTGCTTTGGAAGACATTTACCCAACTAACACTGCATTCTGTGGGCTAATCCTGTCCCAAAAGGAGGTCCAAAGAGCAGATCTGTGAGATTTGAAAAAACTCAGTGTTTTCACATCAAATATTTATCTAGAAGATCTGACTAGTGAAGGAGGTTGTTGGTGAACATCGGTGCAAGCCCAACAAATTTGCTGGGTGAGTGGAGAAGGCTGTGGAGATTCAAGCTATTTGTAATCTATACAGCAAGGAGAGAGAGAGACCTGACTTATTTATCTTGTGTATAAATTTAGATAGGATAGCTAGACTAAGGTTTTGGGGGATTTAGATAGAATAGGAAGAGAGTAGCCTCAACTCTGTTGGTGAAGAAAGAGATCCATGAGGATCAGATCTGGTTGGTTGGAGTTAGGAATTACAGCTTAGGGACTTACATATGTCATAAGAATTTATTTCCACTAGTTTCCTTTTACTATCCCTTTCCTTGGTTTTTTTTTTTTTTTTGCATAATAAAAAATATATTTTTATACAACTGACTGAGCCAGAATTATTAGGCTTATCTGAGAAGCCATTTTCTCAAACAGTTAGATCCAACAGCCTGTCCACACAGGATATAATTATTGGTATTACCATCTTATACCAATAATCAGTAAGGGTTAAGAAGCTTTTCATAACAGACAAGAACTTTCAAGACCAAAGGAACAATTTCTCACATAATATCAACTTCAAGATATTACTAGATAAAGACTGGGGTGTATGGGGTGTTCAGGGAGGGGTAGCAAAATTCATCAAACTGATCTAGCTCTTTCATGTCGACATGACAGGGGAAGTCCTATCTGGTGGAGAGACTTCCGATGGCTTCAACATCTCCAATGGTGTGAAACAAGGCTGCGTCCTTGTTCCAGTGCTATTCAACCTATACTTCACCCAAGTATTATGACATGCTATGATGGATCTAGACCTGGGTGTCTACATCAAATACCAACTGGATTGCTCACTATTTGACCTTTGCCGCCTGACTGCAAAAACAAAGACAATAGAGAGACTCATCCTGGAAGCTCTCTTGTAGATGACTGTGCTCTCATGGCCCACCAAGAAAATCATCTTCAAACCATTGTGGACAGGTTCTCCACCACAACAAAACTGGTTGGCCTGACTATCAGCCTCAGCAAAACAGAGGTGCTGTTCCAACCTGCACCAGGGAGGCCAACGAACCAGCCGTGCATTACAATCGACGGCATGCAGCTTTCTAACATCAACACTTTCAAGTACCTGTGCAGCACCATCGCCAATGACAGGTCCCTAGACCATGAGATGAATGCCAGGATCCAAAAGGCCAGCCAGGCACTTGGGCAGCTGCCCTGCAAACTCTTCCAACATAAAGGTGTAAGCACTACTACGAAGCTCAAAGTGTATAACGCAGTGGTCCTCTGCTTGCTCCTGTACGGTTGTGAGACATGGACACTGTACCGGAAGCACATGAAACAGCTGGAGCAATTCCACCAATGCTCTCTCTGATCAATCATGAGGATTCGATGGTAGGACCATATCACCAACCAGGAAATCCTCGACAGAGTCAACTCCACCAGCATCGAAGTCATGATCCTCAAAATCCAGCTATGATGGTCTGGACACGTCATCCACATGGACCCACAGCGAATATGAAGACAGGTATTCTAGGGTGAACTGTTAGCTGGACTCAGGAAACAAAGTCGACCAAAGAAAAGATTGAAGGATCAGCTAAAGTCAAACTTGAAGTGGGCTGACATTACACCAAAGCACCTAGAACTTGCTGCCTCTGTCAGAAGCAGCTGGCGAACCCACATTAACCATACCACCACCACCTTTGAAGATGAATGACGTCGACGTCTTGCCATTGCGCGTGAACACCGACACCAGGCCAAACCCACACCTCTTGTAACAACTGGCGTCCCATGCCCCATGTGCCACAAACTTTGTGCCTCAGTAAAGACTTCAAAGCCATATGAGGTTACACCATAGATGAAAATGCACAAAGACAATTGTCATCCTCAATCACCGAGAGACTACTACTACTAGATAAAGACTAGGTGACTCATATAAAAGGAAATGCAATGGATGCACCATTTCTTTAATTTTCCTAATGTAGAAAGGGACTCCTTAAGAAAATAAGGTGCTTATAAAATATGTTAAATGTTCAATTCAGTCACTGACTTCTATTTGTTGCAGTAGACATAAATGTCATCTTAGAAGCAAGTAAAATCAATTTTCCCTGTATGTACAAGTTGAGGAAGTAATGATTTCTTTTTCTTAATTTAAGTACCTTAATGTACTGTAAGCTCAAAAGTAATCAGGTGGTTTTATTGGATTGCAATATAATAAGATTTGATATGGCATGCAGTCCAAAAACTAAAACACCTTCTGCTACTATTAAAGAGACAGAATTTCCCAGAGGGTACTCCCAAAGATACAAAAACTTCTCCTGATGATTTGTTCCAATGGTAAAGAATTCAGACAGCTGAAGTAGGTACTATGGAGAACTTAGAGTTTGGTTAGACATAGAAGATGCCAAGGTCATTCACTGCATCCTAAGCCATCATCACTCATCCTGACTTTTGTCCTGCCATTGATAACTCTGAAAGAGTGAGGTTGACAACTTTGTGCAACTCTGCCTCATTTAAATCCAATTCATACACATTCAGACATCAGTCCATTATCCTCTTAGAAATGCTTTGAAATGACAGTTTCCAGGAGTAAGAAAATATTCTCACTGTGCTTTGTCTTGTCAAAATGCACCTGATATTTTTATTCTGAAAGCTAGAGTTTAAGGATATATAGTAACTGTAAAATTTCCAAAGAAGAACCAGGATAGTAAAGGCCCTTGATGATTGATTTATCAAATATTTTATTGAGGGAACTTGTGTACTTTAGAAAAGATATGGTTAAAGAGGGGCATAATTTGAACAATCTGCAGGGATCTAAAAAAAATACTACCCACAAGCAGAGGATAAACTGTGGGAGTAAAAACACCGATGAAAAGCAACTGCTTGACTACAGGGTTGGAGGAGATAAGACTGAGGAGAGACTCTAAATGAACGCTATAATGCAAATTCCAACAACAGGGAAATGGGTTCGAGTCAAGAACACATGTGATAACCAGTGGAATCATGTGTCGGCTATGGGAGAGGGAAAGGTGGGGGGGGGGGGGAAAGGGGAGGGGAGAAAAAGAAAACGATCTTTGTTTCCAGTGAATAATGTATGAAAACGACCAAATAAAATAATGTTAAAAAAAAGAGGGGCATAATTAAGGTATTCAAGTATATAAATGACTATCTGGTGAAGAGAGTGAGCTTTATACAAATTAGTAGTAGTAGTAGTCATTGTCATCTTCATCATTGTCTTTGTTGTCATCCTGTTTGAGATTAGAGATAAGAACCAGAAGCAATAAGTGGAAGCTGATAATAGGTACCTTTAGGCTTTCTTTCAGGGGAAAAAAAATATCTTCCTAAAACCTGACCAGACTAGAAATGGAATTGGCTGCCTCCAGACATGGCTTATTTACTCCCCTTGGAATTTTTCAAGCAGAAGCTTGATTATTCTTGATAGGTTATGTTATAGTGGTGATTTCATTCGTATAAGTGTCACCCTAAGTGACCACTACAAGGAGTCCCTTCCAAATCTTACATTTTATGATTCTCTAAATTTAGGATACTCAAAACAATTTTGATTTGGCAAGATTAAATAATAGTTAAAAAAAAGGGAGTTTTCATAGTTCCCCCATAGCTGCTTCCACAAAATGCTTATCTTCTTACTAGGTTGAATAAGAATCAAAGTGTCCAGGGAAAAAAGAATTAACTTTTCCCATCTCACGTGTCTATATAGCTCCAGTGTAAATTTCAAGGAAAACATATAGTCTGAAATGCTCAGTGTAGAGAGGAAGCAGAGGTTTCTCCTGAGAAAGTCCTAAGATAATTTAAAAAATAAAAAGTTTCAATAAGGTCACCTTTAAAGTCCCATCAAAGATAATGGAAATACTACACTTTGAGGACTTCTCCCAAGATGGCAATAGTAGGAAATAAGTAAACTTTCCCAATGAACCAAATTTTAACCATCTTATAATTAACTGAAAAATAAGAATATAAAATTCCATTATGCGTATTGTTTAACTAATAAAAGAAACTATGTGTCGAATTTCAGGAAATATGTGGACGAGAGTTATCGAGGAGGAAAAGATGTTTATAATCTGTATTGTTTAAGGTAACTCCTACTTGTGTATGTTGGGACCAAGAAGACACTCACAGTCCACTGCTTATAGTGTGTAGGATAATACCAAAAAAAATTAGGAGGAAAACAAGCAGTCCTTTTCTGATTATCCAAGTCCTACATGTCTTTATCATCCGGTGCTATTCTGTAGAAGATAAATGATACCTAACTGAAAGTATGACACATATCTTTATTAGCCAATCAATGAACATGTATTAAGAGCAATACTACACACAGAGATTAGACATTGATGTGAAGAGATGCTGAAAATATGGGCACAGTACAGGAGAGTAGACAGACTAATGCTACCGTCACTGTACTAATCAGTGCCCAGGACACACAACATAGCACTGTGGTTGGTTGCCTTTCATTCCATCAGCCAATAGTGTGTGTGTACAAACTCACATTGACAAACTTACAGAAGTGGTAGTGGAATACTGCATTTCCATTGTGTATGGTATGGTAATCAGCCACAAAATGCCACAATATAGCAAAAACTCTGCAATACAGAATCAGATTTTTTTTAGACCCACGATACAGTGAAGCTGGGATGTGTGAACCACGATATAGTGAGGGATGACTGTATACAGAATAGGAGGAAAAATCTTAGAAATAAAGGAACTAAATATAACTTAAAACTCAAATCTCCCAAATTCCAAATCAGTTCCCTTTCTGATGTACCATGTCATTGCATTGCTGAATAGAAGGAAAATGTGACTATAAATATGAGAATCCTAGATGATTGTATCTGGAATTCATTAAATCTATCTTTCTGCTTCAAATGAGAACTTGGTTTAGATGTCATCATAATTCAGAAAAGTAATTTTGAAGCATTAAATATCTTTAGGGAATTATATTACAGATTAATTAATTCTTAATAACTTATTTTCACTGAAAAGTTAAAAAGAAACCTCAAGGGGGGGGAGAGAAGAACCATATGAACTGACATATGAACTGACAGAACAAAGTGAGCAGAACTAGGAGACCAATTTATAAAATAACAACAATATTATAAAGACAAAAATTTATAAAGACTTATGAACTTATGAACTAATGAACTTTTGCAAATTTACAGAAGTCTTATGATAAAGGTTGGTATCTACCTCCTGAGAGTGATGATGGATGCAGAATGCCACATATAATTTTTTTTGGACAAGATAAATGTAATAATTTGTTTTGCTTAACTTTGTATGTTTTTATAAGGATTTATTTTTCTTTTTTTAATTAGTGGGGTGCGATGGAGAGGAAAAACATTTTAATTAATAAATTTAAATTTTAAAATTCTTATTGCTACACTATCAATTATAGTTCAAGGAAGCATGTGATAATATTTTAGGATGTTAAAAATTAGGGAGAGGGTAATTGCCATCTATGCTAGCAATGGAAATGTTAGGGGTAAAAAAAGTTTAGGACATAATAAAGAAAGGGGACAAAAGTACAGATATGATGTATAGTTATATACTAAGGGGAGAAAGAATAGATTTGATGGAATGAGGCTATAAGTGATATTTTTCAATATTTTTCCAATTACATGTACAAATAATTTTTAATATATATTTTCTAAAATTTTGAGTTCCTGATTCCATGTGACATTACCATTTCATCTAATCTAGTTCTTTGTCAAAATTATATAATGTCTCTAGATCACTATCTCTCATTAATTCACTTAGTACTCTTTTCATAGACTTCTACACCCTGGTCCCTGCTTCCTTCAAACACTTCAACCTTCTAAATCTCTCACGACCTTAGGCTCTAGTCTAACCAAACCAGATTGTAGAAAGAGCACAATAATCCTCATATTTCAGTCTGCTTAATTAAAATGGATTTGATCTAGTTGGCAGAATGCTAGACTATGTGAAGTGGACTCCTTATGGATCTATCCTTGGCTCTATCATATTCAAATATTTTATCAATAATTAGTTGATGGAGCAGGAAATATTATGAGATTTTCAGATGACACCATACTAAATGATAGTCAGTGAATGGAGGAAGATAGAGAGTAAACTATATAAAGATAATCTGGACATTTTTGCAGATCACAAACTCAATATGGGATAATGATGTGTGATATGGCAGCCAAAAACCCTAATGTGTACAGAAGTTGCATAGATAGACATAATATCCAGAACAAGATTGATTATAGTCCTACTATGATCTGCCTAGATCAAAACATAGTTGAACTCCTGTGTCTTGTTCTGGGATCTACATTTTAATAAGAGTATTGGTAAATTGGAGAGTATCAAAAGGGTGGTGAGACTAGAATGTTAAGAGGACTTGACACTATAGTAAAATGATTGACTAAGTAATTAAAATCAGGGGGATGGGGAAGCATTAACCTGGAGGAAATAAACTTTAGCTCCTCTCAAATATTTTCTGTCATATGGAACAAAGATTAAACTTGATTAATAAACTCCCATGGAATTACGTGGGAGCAATGAATGCAATTTAAAGAAATAGATTTAAGCTCAATTTAAGAAATAATTTGTGGAGTAGGTGAAGTCAAGATGGAGACTTAGAAGCAGAAGAAGTTCAGACCTCTGAAAACCCTTCCTAAGCGATCACAAACTGAATGCTCTTAGGGGACTGAAAATCAAACCTAACAATAGGACAGAGTCAAGGAACCCTCATGCTGGACTCAATCCAAAAAATACACCTCCCCCCAAAAGGCAGAATTCGAGAACACCCAGGTTTTAGGGGAAGGCAGAAGGAAGCTATCAGGACCCCTCCCCCTTCCACCTACAGCGCTAAGCCTACAGTGGCAGCAGGAACCTCTGGGTGGGCAAAGGCACTGGTCTGGAGGGAGTACCTTGCAGGCAGAGCTGTGCCAATATCAGAGTGTTGAACATAGGTGGCGGAGAAGGAGCTGGAGGGGGAATGAAGAGCAGAGAGCCTTCTCACAGCGGCTGAGATCCTCCATATTCCAGCCTTCCAGGAGATTTTGGCCTCAGGGCACATCCAGCCCAACACAGCTGAACTTAATCTCATCAAAAGTCTTCAGAACTCAGGGAAGCCTAGGCTGCAACACTGACTGCTGGACTTTAATCCAATAAAATGCCTCCAGAGGACAGTGAAGGGCAAACTCCAACACTCCTCCCCCAGAGACTGCATGGAGAGATCTTTTTGTCAAACCTCCAAGAGGGTAGACAGACAGAAAACCGCAAAACCAAAAATAATGAGAGGAGCAAGAGCACATACAAATACAGGGAGCAAAGAAGGGGTAAATATGAGCAAACAACAGAAAAAGAAGAAAGAAATTACAATAGACAGCTTCTGTAAAGGCAATAAGCAAAGAGCAAAAAGAACTGAGAGGGAGGGATCAGCAAATGATAAATCAGAAATCCCAGCGAATTGGATACAAGCTTTGGAAGAAGTCAAAATGCAATTCAAAACACAATTAAGAGAGTCTGACGACAATTGGGAAAATAATTTAAAAACTAAAATAAGTCATCTGGAAACAGAAAATAGTGTCTTGAAAGCCAAAATCAACCAGTTTGAAAATGAGGCAAAGGAGATGAAAGATGAGGCCAAGAGGATTAAAGATGACCTCCAAAGAAAATCAGATCAGAAGGAGTAGGATGACCAAAAAGCCAGAGATGAAATCCAGTCTTTAAGAACCAGAATACAACAACTAGAATTAAGTTACCTCACAAGGCAGAAGGACACTATTAAAAAAAATGAAGCATATCATTCACAAAACAGAGAATTTAGAAAATCGTTCAAGGAGAGACAATTTAAGAATCATTGGTCTATCAGAAGACCATGACAAAAGAAAAAGCATGGACATAATACTACAGGAAATTATTCAAGAAAACTGCCCTGACACTCTAGAACAAGAGGGAAAAGGGGACATTGAAAGAATCCTGTAACAATTAAAATAGTTAAAGCCATAAACTGTTATATTTAAAAGAGTTGTCTGCCATAAACTGTGGCAGTTAAAAGAGTTAATGCTATAAACTGAAAGAGTTAAAATGGTTGAGGTTGTAAACTGTAGTGAGTAAAATAGTGGAAGACCTTAAATTGTGATAGATATAAGAATGGGTGAGTAAATTTGTGACCACAGAAAATATGTTTCACTACAGTGTCTTGGTTTTAAATCAAATATAAGGTGGTTGCCAGGGAAATATACCCAATTATGAATATACTCAAGTCAACTGGGTTTTATAGAGGTTTTAATTAATAATACAAGAAAGGAGAGAAAAAGGAAATAAGTATGAAGGGCCTTAAGCCAACATGGCCTAGACCTGAGTCTTAAGAGAGAGAGAGATCAGTCAGTCAGTCTTTTATCACTCACTACAAGGTCTGTCTAAGCAAGGATTCTAGTGACAGAGTCTCCTCAGAGAGAGTTCCAGCCAGAGTCCTCCTCAAAGAGCCTTCCAGCCAGAGACTGTTTCAAAGGGCCTCTTTCAAGAGCCTCCAGAGGGACAGAGTCCCCTCAGAGGAGCTCCAGCGAGACCTCCTTAGAGATTGTCCTCCAAGAGCTTCCCTTCTCCAGAGCCTCTCTCAAGAGATTCTTCCCAAGTGATCCTCATCAGAGATCTTCCAAAAGGATTCTTTTTCTCAAGAGATTCTGCTTTTTCTTATATAGGGGGTTTTCTCCTACGTCACCTCCCCTAAGTCCTTACATCTACCAATCACTGTAGACGTTTTCCAAAGGACAACCCATTCTAAAAACACTGCTGGGTCGACTAATCCCTTTAGTAGAAAACCTCTGAGTAAGTCTGAAGAAGAGAAAACACAGCTGAGTCGACTAATCCCCTCAAGAGAAAACCTCTGAATAAGTTTTCACCTCTTTGCTCCTGGCAAGTTTACAAGTTGCCCGACCTTTATAGATACCTAGCATCCCATTGTATCAATTCTAGCATGGCTCAAAGAACTCCTTGCCTCAATATCAGTATGGGTCTAAGTACTTTCATTGTTTAGCAAGGAGTTTTGTCCCCTAAAGCAGTCTAAAGTACAGGTGGAGTAGAGGTCCTCCCATTTCTGATCATGGTGAGTTCTCACAGTCAAAATGGGGATTGTTTCCAGTAGGGAATTGTTCCAATGGAGGATTCCCCAATGGAGAAATTTTTAACATTCACAAGTCTGAGAAATTTCAAGATTTACAATCCACAGATCACCTCGTGTACTTAATCCCCAACTGAAAACACCCAGGGATGTTATAGCCAAATTCAAGAACTATCAGACCAAAGAAAAAAATATTACAAGCTTCCAAGAAGTCATTCAGATACCATGGAACGGCAGTGAGGATAACACAGGATCTGGCTGAATCTACACTGAAGGACTGAAAGGAAAGGAATATAGTATTCCAGAAAGCAAGGGAACTAGATCTACAACCAAGAATCAACTACCCAGCAAAACTGACTATATTCTTACAGGGGAAAGTATTGTCATTCAACAAAATAGAAGAATTCCAAGAATTTGCAAAGAAAAGACCAGACCTGAACAGAAAATTTGATGCCCAAGGCACAGAACTCAAGAGAACCATCAAAAGGTAATTTAAAAAGATGGAAATAAGAACAACAACAAAAAAAAAACACTTTTTAAAAGAGAGTCAATAAGTTAAAAATGATATGTATTCCTATAAAAAAAGAGGTCATTGGTAACTCTTAAAAACTTTTGTTATCATCTGGGCAGCTAGAAGAATTACACTTAGAGGACACGAACTGTATAGAATGAAATGCCAAGACATAAATAGGTATATAGATATATGTATGCATAGATACATATACATGTGTATATACATATATATGCACAACTAGATCTAAAAAAAGAGGATAATAGTAAAAGAAATGGAAAAGGAAACAAAAGGGGTAAATTTATATGTCACAAAGAAGCTCAGTGGGAGGGGGAGAACATCAATATACTGGAAGGGTAAAGAGGTTGGAGACAGGAAATACTCAACGCTTAAGTGCATTGAAATTGACCCAAAGAGGAAAGAACAATCCAATCCATTGGGGCAGAGAATACATTCACGCCCTATAGGGCAATAGAAGGGTAACAAAGGGTCTGTTGGAAATGGAAGCAGTATAAGAGAGGGAGAAGGTGGGGAGGTAGTTGTTTTTTTTCCACATTTGAATTAGTTTAATTAATATAGAACATTATTCCTTGGTTACAATAATCACATTGTTTCCCTCCCTCACGTCCACCCATCCTTCCCACAGCCAACAATCAATTTCATTGTATATTACTTGTGTCCTTGATCAGAACCTATTTCCATGTTGTTGTTTGCACTAGGATGTTCATTTAGACTCTACATCCTCAACCACATCCCTTCCACCCATGTATTCAAACAGTTGTTTTTCTTTGGTGTTTTTACTCCCACAGTGTTTCCTCTGGATGTGGATAGTAGTTTTACTTGTAGATTCCTCTAGATTGTTTGGGGTCATTGCATTGCCACTATAGGAAAAGTCCATTACAATCGATTGTACCACAGTGTATCAGTCTCTGTGTACAATGTTTTCCTGGTTCTGCTCCTCACACACTGCATCACTTCCTGGAGGTTGTTCTAGTCCCCATGGAATTCCTCCACTTTATTATTCCTTTGAGCAAAATAGTATTCAATCACCAACATATAGCACAATTTGTTCAACCATTCTCCAATTGAAGGGCATCCCCTCATTGTCCAATTTTTTGCCACCACAAAGTGTGCAGCTATAAATATTTTTGTACATGCCTTTTTCCTTATTATCTCTTTGAGGTACAAACCCAGCACTGTTATGGCTGGGTCAAAGGGCAGACAGTCTTTTATCGCCCTTTGGGCATAGTTCCAAATTGCCCTCAAAAATGGTTGAATCAATTCACAACTCCAACAGCAATGCATTAATGTCCCGACTTTGCCACATCCCCTCCAGCATTAATTGCTTTCTGTTGCTGTCATTTTAGTCAATCTGCTAGGTGTGAGGGGATACCTCAGAGTTGTTTTGATTTGCATTTCTCAGATTATAAGAGATATAGAACACTTTTTCATGTGCTTATTAATAGTTTTGATTTATTTAACTGAAAATTGCCTATTCATATCCCTTGCCCATTTATCAATTGGAGAATGACTTGATTTTTTGTACAATTGGTTTAGCTCTATATAAATTTGAGTAATTAGACTTTTGTAAAAGGTTTTTGAACTGAAGAGTGTTTCCCAATTTGTTGCTTCCCTTCTGATTTTTAATACATTAGATTTGTTGGTACAAAACCTTTTTAATTTGATGTAATCAAAATTATTTATTTTACATTTCATGATTTTTTTCTAGCTCCTGCTTGGTTTTAAAATCTTTCCTTTCCCAAAGATCTGACCAGCATATTATTGTATATTTACCTAATTTGCTTACATTTTCCTTCTTTATATTCAGGTCATTCACCCATTCTGAGTATATCTTGGTGTACCTCAGCAAGACAGTCTATGATAAGCAGAATGTTCCCAGTTTTGGGGACCATAACCAACTATTTGATAAAAACTGCTGGAAAAATTGGAAGACAGTATGGGAGAGATTAGGTTTAGATCAACATCTCACACCTTACACCAAGATAAAATCAAAATGGGTGAATGACCTGAATATAAAAAAGGAAACTATAAACAAATTAGGCAAATATAGAATAAGATACTGGTCAGATCTTTGGGAAAGGAAAGATTTTAAAACCAAGCAAGAGCTAGAAAAAATCACAAAATGTAAAGTCAATAATTTTGATTACATCAAATTAAAAAAGGTTTTGTACAAACAAAACTAATACATTCAAAATTAGAAGGGAAGCAATAAATTGGGAAACAAATTTCATTACAAAAACCTCTGACAAAGGTCTAATTACTCAGCTGTATAAAGAGCTAATCCAATTGTACAAAACATCAAGCCAGTCTCCAATTGATAAATGGGCAAGGGACATGACTAGGCAATTTTCAGTTAAAGAAATCAAAACTATTATTAAGCACATGAAAAAGTGTTCTATATCTCTTATAATCAGAGAAATGCAAACCAAAACAACTCTGAGGTATCACCTCACACCTAACAGGTTGACTAAAATGATAGCAAAGGAAAGCAATTAATGCTGGAGGGGATGTGGCAAAGTTGGGACATTAATGCATTGCTGTTGGAGTTGTGAATTGATCCAACCATTCTGGAGGGCAATTTGGAACTATGCCCAAAGGGAGATAAAAGACTGTCTGCCCTTTAACCCAGCCATAACAGTGCTGGGTTTGTACCTCAAAGAGATAATAAGGAAAAAGCCATGCACAAAAATATTCATAGCTGCACTCTTTGTGGTGGCAAAAAATTGGACAATGAGGGAATGCGGCTGACCAAATTCCATGGGGACTGAAACTACCTCCAGGAATTGATGCAAAGTGAGAGGAGCAGAACCAGGAAAACATTGTACACTGTCGTACAATCGAATGTAATGTACTTCTCCATTAGTGGCAATGCAGTGACCGAAACAACTTGGAGCGATCTTCCAGAAAAAACACTACCCACATTCAGAGAAAAATCTTTGGGAGTAGAAACACTGAAGAAAAACAACTGTTTGAATACATGTGTCTAAGGGATACTGTTGTGAATGTAGACTCTAAATGAATATCCTAGTGCAAACATCAACCATATGGAAATAGGTTCTGATCAAGGATACAAGTAATACCCAATGAAATTGTGCATGGGCTGTGGGAAGGGTGGGTGGAAGGGAGGGAGGGAAATGAAGTGTATATTGTAACGGAAGAAAAAAATAAAATAAAATAAAATATTTTTTTTTAAAAAAGTAAGGGCGTGTTGGAGCACAAAAGACAACATGGCCATCCACTGCAGCTGAGGAAGTCTCCAGGTGTAACAATTTTTCATGCCACTGGACCTAGGCTTCCAACGCCGAGAGAGTGGGACTGTCTCTGTGCATCGACTTTTCCACTTAAATCTTCATGCACAAGTATCTTTGTGCACAAAAACTCACAAAGACAATAGTCATCCTTGGTTACCGAGAGACTACTACTACTACTACTATTGTAACGAAAGAAAAAAATAAAATAAAATAAAATATTTTTTTAAAAAGTAAAAAAAAAAGGGGGGCAGTTGGGTACCTCAGTGGATTGAGAGCCAGGCCTAGAGATGGGAGGTCCTAGGTTCAAATCTGGCCTCAGCCACTTCCTAGCTGTGTGACCCTGGGCAAGTCACTTGACCCCCATTGCCTAGCCCTTACCACTCTTCTGCCTTGGAGCCAATATACAGTATTGACTCCAAGAAGGAAGGTAAGGGTTAAAAAAAAAGAAAAAAAAAGAAATAATTTCTGTGAACCATTCCAATTCACATTATGTTCTGTCTTCACTGGTAATGATGTGTTTTTTTATCCACTCAGTCTTTCCTGTTTTAAAAAAAAACTGATTTATATCTACTGAGGCAATCTTCACCAAGTAGCCCAGTTAGTGTTCCAGAGCTCAATTAAATCTGAACTACATTATCAGCAAAAGGCAGCATCTATAGATTCTTACAATAACTCCTCTTATCTTTCTGTATTTTAGAGGATGACTTTTTGATAATGGAATACTTCTTTGGCAAGTATATGGCTCCATGTTTCATGTGTGGCTAGATATTAGCACTGAGAACAATTGAACAAACTTATCTATGTTATATCTTTCAAGGACTATTTCTCAGATAAACATTTTGGGGACACTCCTTTCCAGGAGAACTCCAACAGTTGAACTTTGTTCCACTCAAAGTCATTTTTGTACTAAAAAATACAGAGATGTCCTTAATATTTAAACTAACTGTGAGGAAGGGAGAGTGTTTAAGACTTGAATAATTCCAATTGCCTAATAGTAAAAAAATTATTAATATTTAAATTCAAAGTTTTATTATATTTCATCAAGGAGGCAGTAGACTATAGTATAAAGAAGATCTGACCCCAAAGCAACAAAAATTTGAGATCAATTCTTTCCTCTGACATATAATCATTATGTGACCCTAAGGAAATCACCTAATTCAGTCTTTTAGGGTTCTTGGAATTTCTCTAAGACTGTAAGTTGCAAAAATGTGTCAACTTACATTAGTAGAAAGAGTTTCTTCCTCTGGAAATTGCCTAAACTAATTAAACATAGCCATTAAGCTTCAAGTCAGCTAGCATTTATTAAATATTGATTATGTACTAATATTGAAGTAAACAGAGCCAGGCGGGTAGTAGTAGTAGATGCTATAATAGAGATAGGAAATCCTGAGCATCTTCTGTGATATGAAAGCCACAGGGACAGAGAATTATTAAAGGATGTGAATACTTCAAGGAGATGATGGTGACAAAGTCAGAAGAGTGAGAACCAAAGTTGAGATAGGAATATCACAAACGTAGATACTATCCCTATATCTTTATCATGATATTATACTAAGTAAGAGAGATGGTTCAACCTTGGAGTCAGGAAGCCATGAGTTCTAATCCTGACTCTAATGTTTATTAGTTCTACCACAAACATAAGTTACAGATGACTTGACAGGATTCTTTGATGGAAAGGACTTCTGTGTCAGAATTTCTCTGCACTGAATAAATCTTGCTTTATACCATAATAGACATCTAAATTTCTGGAAATTCATGACAATTCATACAAAATTATACAGATTTGTTTAATAGACTGGTTATTAGATCTGATAGAGAGCAAGAGATCATCTAGTCAAATCCTGTTATTTTACAGGTGAGGAAACAAAAGTTCCAAAAAAAATGGAATAAAATAATCATTACTGATTAAACAGTTGGAAAAATTGGGTAGAGGATGTGAATTTCCTTACTTTGGGAATGATCTCATCTTTCCATGATGCATTAGGTTAATTCCTAATTCCTAATCACAATGCCAAGCTAAATAAGAATGAATTGTTCATGTAATAAAACATAGAAAGTCTCAGCAACAACTTTTTTTCTGGTATCATTTTTATGGCAATGAGAACTGAGTTTGAGTTTCAAAGTTCTTCCCTACTGGGCTACAGGCTAAAAACTATGATTAAATATAGTCAGCTTAAGGTGACAACAAAGGATTTAATTTGCTAGAATAATTTCCAATTGTCAATAAGAACATTTAAGCTAAATTTTCCTCAGATAAGTCAAATACAAATAAACCTAAAATGTGTATCAATATAATACATTGCCTATAATCTTTCACAAGAGCTTTTATGTACTTGACACCATATAAATTTTGTTTTCTTTTTCTTTTAGAAACTTTTTTATATAAAAGACTATAGTTTTGAATGCTACACATTATAGTAGATGAAGGAAGTAAAAAACAATGATCAAATCATCCAAAATGTTCTTGGTCAAATTGTACTATTTCTTAAAATAATATGTCCTTTCAAGCAGACATACAATAATTTCAAATGTTCAGTGTTTTGGAAGTCACACCTCCTACTCAGATCAATATTTTATATTGTAAAGAAGCTAATTTTAATTTCTAGTACAGGATTTTACGACTTACTATTAAGTTATTTCTTTTTCTTTAGTCTTGAAATATTCCTATTCATGTAATTTCAAAAATTCACTTCCCTTTTTATATCTTATCATGGATAATTTCTTTAAATCACAACCAATAAACAATAATATTAAATAAATTTGAACATGTCCTAAAGTTGCATTACAGTTAATCAATTGCTACCTCTGGCATTCATGCCGATTGTGTCATACATGGTGATTTAAATAATATCCATGCTGCTATTTCCATTAAAGTCATGAAAAGTTGAAATTAAAGCTAAATTTTGAACATATTTATAATTAATTATATGTATTAAGCAGTTGTAGTATACAAAGGATGATGATGGGCCATATGAGAAAGTATCAAATTAATATAAGAAATAGAACTTAAGACCTACCAAGTAGGCTGGCCTTCCTTGGTCATGTGGATCCATTCAACAAAGAAAAAAAAATATTATCTAAATGTCCTCTGTTCTATGTGTCACATTCTTTCTTTCACAGAGTAGAGGGATACCAGAGAATAGTGACTAAATCAAATTATTTTAGACAAATTTAAAACTGTGATTTTATTCATATTATTTTGATTTGAAATTATTCATTGATGAGAAAATTATTTTCCTTAATTTTAATCAATTTAATTCAATTATTAAAATGTTTAAGTACTATTATTCCCAATATGAATAACATCAGAAGATCTATACAATAGTTTCAGTTAAATGGTAAGGTGGATTATTGAAAAATTAGTTGACATAGTGTGTCAAAAATAATAATATAATAAAGTAATGATAGTTTACATAGTGTCCCAAAAATAAAAATATTATTTCATTTGATAATTTGTCATCTTGCTTTGAAGTACTCATGATAAGCATATACAAAAGAATCTTCATAAAGATAATTGCAAAGGAAGCTTGGTGGCTCACTGGATTGGGAGCCAGGCATAGAAATGGTAGGTACTGGGTTCAGATCTGACCTCTGATAATTCCTATTTTTGTGACCCTGGGAAAGTTATTTAACTCCCATTGCCTAGTCCTTTCATTTCTTCTCCCTTGGAACCAATAAACAGCATTGATTCTAACATGTAAGGTAAGAGTTTAAAAGAAAAACCTCTGACAAAGTTCTAATCACTCAAATTTATAAGGAACTAAATCAATTGAACAAAATAATCAATCCATTCCCCAGTTGATAAATATGCAAGGGACATGAATAGGCATGTTCAGATAAAGAAATCAAAACTATTAATAAGCACATGAAAAAATGTTCTAAAACACTTATAATCAGAGAAATGCAAATCAAAACAACTCTGAGTTATCACTTCACATCTAGCAGATTGGCCAACATGACAGCAATGGAAAATAATGAATGTTGGAGGGGATTTGGCAAAGTTGGGGAATACCCCAATAGAGTTGTGAATTGATCCAAACATTCTAGAGGGCAATTTGGAACTATGCACAAAGGGCACTAAAAGACTGTCTGTCCTTTGAGCCATCCATAGCACTTCTGGGCTTGTACCCCAAAGAGATAATAAGGGAAAAGACATGTATTAGAATATTCACAGCTGCACAGTCTGTGGTGGCAAAAAATTGGAAAATGAGGAAATGCCATCCAATTGGGGAATGGCTGAACAAATTGTGGTATCTGTTGGTGATGGAATACTATTGTGCTTAAAGAAATAATAAAGTGGAGGAATTCCATGTGAACTGGAATGACCTACAGGAATTGATGCAAAGTGAAAGGAGCATAACCAGGAGAAAATTGTATTCAGAGACTGATGCATTGTGGCAAATTCAAATGTAATGGACTTCGCCACTAGGAGCAATGCAATGATCCAGAACTATTTGGAGGGACATATGAGAAAGAACACTATCCACATCCAGAGGAAGAACTGTGGGAAAAGAAACACAGAAGAAAAACAACCACTTGATCACATGAGTCCATGGGGCTATGTCTGGGAAAGTGGACTCTAAAAGACCACCCTAGTACAAATACTTATAATAAGGAAATGGGTCTTTATCAATGGTACATGTTAAACCCAGTGGAATTGTGTATCATGTACGGAAAGAGGTAAGGGGAGGGGAGGAAAGGAACATGAGTCTTGTAATCATGGAACATTATTCTAAATCATCTAATTAAATAACACTTAAAAAAGAAAAAAAAAGATAGGTGTGTATGTCAAAAAAAATTGAGGTTAAATTGAAGATGGTGGCATAGAAGCAGCAAAAGTTCAGAACTCTGAAAACCCTTCCTTACCAATTACAATCTAAATGCTCATAAGGGACTGAAAACCAAACAACAACAGAGACAGAGCTGGAGAGGCAGCTCAGAACGGGCAGCCTAGTCACAGTGTAAGAGACCCTTCATATTACTCCAGCCTTCCAGGAGGTTTTGGCCTCAGAGCACATTCAGCCCAACCCAGATGAATTTATTCCCTTCAAAAGGCTTCAGAGGTCAGGGAATCCCAAGCTCCAACACTCCTCCCTCACAGACTGCTGGACTTTAATCCAATCAAAAGCCTCCAGTGGACAGGAAAGCTCAAACTCCAACACCTCCAGGAATTGATGCAGAGTGTGAGTAGCAGAACCAGGAAAACATTATACACAGAGCTTGATACACTGTAGTACAATCGAATGTAATGGACTTCTCCTATAGTGGCAATGCAGTGATCTGAACAACTTGGAACGATCTACGAGAAAAACCGCTACCCACATTCAGAGGAAACACTGTGGGAGTAAAAACACTGAAGAAAAACAACTGCTTGAATACATGGGCCAAAGGGATATGGTTGGTGATGTAGACTCTAAATGAACATCCTAGTGCAAACATCAACCACATGGAAATAGGTTCTGATCAAGGACACAAGTAATACCCAATGAAATTGTGCATGGGTTGTGGGAAGGGTGGGTGGAGGGGAGGGAGGGAAATAATGTGATTATTGAAACCAAGGAATAATGTTCTAAATTGACCAAATAAACTAATTCAAATGGAAAAAAATAAAACTAAAGAAGATGGAAAAAATATATAAAGAACTTGGCAATATCCTCTAAACTAGAGATTATTTACTTTTTTTTTCTTTCTCTCATGGACTCTGATGGAAGTTAAATGAAGTCTATGGAATTTTTTATAGAAAAAATAAATTAATCTGTAATTGAAAGAAATGCTAAAATTCAACTAGAAATTAGAGAAAACACTAAATTATCTTTTTTTTTTCATTCCCAAAGAGTACATTTAGAATTTATTCTCTAGACAAAGTCAATATCAGCTTTGATGGTGGGTTTATTTTGAAGATCGTTATAAATATTGGGGGAGTTTTTTGAAAACATGTTTTTAAATTGAAAAATGAAAATAGTAAAATATTTGTTGATTTTTAGAAGCACCATAACCCTGCAATATGAATATTTTCTTTGAGGAGATAGTTAGAAAGATATGGATAAATTATACATCAAACAAAATAACTTACAAAAATCCAAGAAAAATCATTTCTATAGTGCTGCTTACATTATTTCCTAACAAATATTCTACAAATAAGGTAATGCAAGTATCATTCTCATATCTGAGATAAAGAAACAGGATCAGAGAGATTAAGTGACATTGGGTCATATAGTAAATCTCAAAGGTGGAAATCAGAGGAAATGAAATTGACAACAGAGATGACATGAATGGCTATCAATGGAATCATTTCAAAAACAGTTTTCTGTGTATCATGGTGAAAAAATAAAAGTCAATATTAGATCAAAAGGAAAGAATAAAAAGCAAAATAAATTATTCAGTGCAATTACAATTTCTCCAACCAAAGTTATTCCACAAAACCCTTGAATGAAAAAGAAAAGCAAAAAATATATATAGAAACTAGATAATATAAAGACATAGTCTCAATCAGCATTATTTAGACAAATTTAAGTGATATGAAATTGTTGCTATGATAAGGAAGTCAAAGAAAAATAAAAGTCACTTAGATAGATATGCATATTCATGCAGTATGGTACAATTGAAACAATACATATAAGGTTAAAGAAAAAGTTTGAATATTCAGTAAGTAGAACTTACTACCTTAAATAAGGACAAATCACTTTTGTTAGTCAGTCAATAAACATTCATCAAGTGCCTGCTACATTCCAAGTACCATGTTAAGTCTGAAGGAAACATAGACAAAAGGGTAAAAAACAGTCCCTGATTTCAATGAGTTGCAATTTAATGAACAAGACAGCACAAACTAGCTACATATATTTAAACTATATACAGGGTAAACTGAAAGTTTTCAACATGGGAAAGAGCCTATCATTAAGGGGAATCAGGAAAAGATTTCAGGTAGTGAATGGATATGAGGAGGTTGAGCATACCAGGCATGTAAGATAGCCAGTGAAAATGCTAGAGTTGAGATACAGTGTCTTTTTTTGAGGTACGGGAAGGAGTATAGTGTCTAAGAATTCCAGAGTTTGGGGATAGTCTTGGGGTCAGGGCATAGATCAGAGTGTAAGGTATACGAATATTGGAAGTTGGTGAAGTTATTAAGTGTTTTGAAAGTCATATATTATTATATTTTATCCTAGTTTTGATAGGGAGACAGGTGGATTTTATTGAATAGGATATATCTTGACAACATGGTTGGACTTGCAATTTTGAAAGACCACTTTAACAACTAACTAGAAGATGCATTGGAGTGGGGAGAGGCAGGAAGATCAATCATTATACTCTTTTAATAGTTCAAGTAAGAAGTGCAAAGTCCTTGATCTAAGGTGTTAGAGGTGTCAACAGAGGGAAGGGGGTATGTGCAAGTGACATTTTGCAGGCAAAATCAAAAGACGTTAGATATTGGGAGGGGAGACAAAGAGTAAGGAGTTGATAATGACACCTACATTATGAATTTGAGTGTCTGGAAGGATGGTGGAGTCCTCAAAGTAAAAGGGAAGTTAGGAAAAGGAGAAAGTTTTAGGGAAAAGATAATGAGCTTAATTTTGGACAACATGAATTCAAGGTGTGTAGGGGACATCAATGTTGAGATGTAAGCAGTTGCAGATGCCAATATGGAGATCAACAGAGAGTTAAGATTAGATGAGCAGATTTGATAATCTTCACCATAGAAATGAGCATTGAAATTATGGATGCTTATCAGATCACAAAGAGAAATAGAATAGAGGGAGAAGAGAGAGGACCCAGGACTGAGCCCTATGGAACTCAAGGTCAGCAAGCAAGATGAAATCATATCAAAAGAGACTGAGGAGTAGTCATGGATGTAGGAGACTTAGGTAAGAGTAGATTCACCAAATCTAGAGAGAGTATCAAGATTAGAGTGATTAATAGTGTCAAATACTTAATTAAAGACTGCAGAAAGGTCAAGAAGGCTGATCATTTAGAAAAGGACATTAAATCTGGCAATTGATTTAATCCATTATTAACTGATAATGAAAGAAGAAAGAAAGAAAGAAAGAAAGAAAGAAAGAAAGAAAGAAAGAAAGAAAGAAAGAAAGAAAGAAAGAAAGAAAGAAAGAAAGAAAGAAAGAAAGAAAGAAAGAAAGAAAGAAAGAAAGAAAGAAAGAAAGAAAGAAAGAAAGAAAGAAAGAAAGAAAGAAAGAAAGAAAGAAAGAAAGAAAGAAAGAAAGAGAAAGAAAGAGAAAGAAAGAAAGAGAAAGAAGTTAAGAGAGAGGAAGGAAGGGGAAGGAAAGAAGGAAGAAAGGAAGGAAGGAAGCATGGAAGAAAGGAAGCAAGGAGAAGAGGAGAACATATTGTAGAAAGTCTCAAGGAGCTGAGTCATAAAATTGTAGAGATTAAGGGAGGATGGATGAAATGAAAGTTTTTTGAGGATGGGGAGAAATAGATAAGTTTGTAAATAGGGATATTATCATTGAATCATTAAAGATTGAATAAGCAAGTAGTAATGATATAAAGGGCAATCTTCTGGAGAAGATGAGGTGAGATGGGATAACTTCTGAATGTAAAAGAATCATCTTTGGCAAAGAGAAGTGACACCTCATTTGGTAAAACAGAAATGTGCCTCAGGGTCTTCATTATAAAAGTGAACAAATTATCAGATGACCTCTGAAGGTTCTTTCCAGCTTCACATCTGTGGTCCTGTATGCAAAGTGAAAAAATATGTCAGTTAGGGACAACAATTATTTCTACAATAAATAATTACCATTTTCTAAGGTTTTATTGAAAATTAAAAAGCAGTCCTTCACATCAGGAAAAAGACAATATTGGTATAAAGAAAGCTTAAGGAAAAACATTTATTAATATAATAATCCTGAAAAATCTGTAGATGAAACTTGAGGAAGATAAAAAGAATATATAAAATAGAAAAGATATGCAAGCATTCCTACAGTGATTTATTTCTTCATCATCCATGAAATTAGAACCACTTCTTCTGGGTACTACTTCCTCATCACTGTTTTATTCTATATACTGGGGAAATCATTCTACATTAGATTATTTGCCAGGAACAAAAGAAATCCATACTGACAGCGACAGAATTTTGAAATTCACTCAGAAATTACTTTTAGAGATAGAGCAAAAGATGAGATATCAAGAAAGAAAGGAAGAAATGAGGAACATCATTATTTTCCCTATATAAAGCAACCTAAGCAACCTATGTACTAAAGTTTAACCAACTTGGAAAAAACTGAGGCATCAATTTTCTTCTTTTGAAAAAAAAAATGGTAATATAATTTTTCCATGCTCCTCATTTCCAAATATATTGTTGTTCTCTCCTTCATCCAGAGAGTCTTCCTTCTAAACAACTAGTAAAAAAAGAGAGACAAAAAATTGGTTTGACAAAAATAACCAATTTATTAGTCCAATCCAAAAGTATATAGTGTTCTATAGTCATAGTCAACTGCAAAGGGAAAGAATTATCTTGTCTCTATTTCAGGAAAACGTTTGATCATTATAATTTCTCTGAACTAAGTTTTGATTTTGTTCTTATTTTTCTTTACATTTGGCTCATTGTAAAATGTCTCGTTTCTATTCACTTCACTTCTCATAAAATTGTCTTTCCATGTTTTTATGTTCTTCACATTCATCTTATATTATATGCAAATGTATTCCATTATACTAACGTACCACAATGTATCTTGCTGTTTCCCAATAGGTAAGTAATATTTTGTTTCCAGCTATTTGCTACTATGAAAACCACTACTGTTAATATTTTAATGTACTTCATTGTCTTTTTCTACTTATGACTTCCTTGCCTAGAGTGAGGTCTCTGAGCCAAAAATATGGTTATTCTAGTCACTTTCTAAGAATAATTCACAATAGTTATCCAGCATGATTAGGCCACTTCACAAGTCCAACATTGTTGTCTGTCTTTCTACTACCACATTTTGCTGTCTTGCTGCATGTGAATTCAAATATGAGATAGTTTTGATTTAAATGTGTCTTGTCAACAACAGGAATAACATTTACATGGTGATTGTTTACATTTGTTTTGGGAAGAGATTATTAATAAGAGTTGACCACGTACCCACTGAGGAACAACTCATGTTTTACATATCTATTGATTCTCTTTTCTATGACATGATAGCAGAGATATATAATGTAAATATTTTCCCAATCCAGAGCTTTCCATGCAATTCTACTTATCTTGATTTTATTTATGCAAAAGCTTGTCAACTTCATGTAATGAAAATAGCCTATATTTCACTATTGCTTTTTCTTTAAACCCTAATCTTCAGTCTTGGAGTCTTGATTCCAAGGCAGAAGAATGGTAAGGGCTAGGCAATGGGGGTTAAGTGACTTACTCAGTGTCACACAGAAATTATCTGAGGTCAGATTTGTACCTGTTACCTCCCATCTCTAAGCCTCAGTCAACTGACCCATCTATCTTCCCTCTTCACTATTAATTAAAAAAAACAGGCTTAATGAAAATTACATTCCATAATATTATACATTTTCACAGTCAAATAATTGACTGAAAATTTCAGAAAATATGAAGTTATTTTAAAAATTACTCTATGCCAGGCACTGTGAATTTCAAAACTACTCAACCCTATTCAGACCATTCTTTAGAAGATAGGATTTAGCTATTTCCTGATCAATAACAATAGAGATAGTTGGAATAACAGAATCAGGTCTTGGAAACTACAATCTCCACCCTACTCAGGGTAACAAGATTAGGAAGAGCTGCAGCAAAACTCAAGATTTAATTATTTGAGAATATGGCCTTCAACAGACATGTGCAAAAAGGACAGGCCTCTGGGCAGTCCTAGGTCAAGCTAGAGCCACCATTGGCACATGTGAGAGAGACGAAGTGAGGTAGAGGACAGCTCAGGAGTTCTCGTGACTTCCTGTGAGAAGGGAGAGAGGTGTTGGAGCCTGGTGCTTGGAGTGGAGGAGCCCACAGACTGTTTCTCCATTTTGGTCACGTGAGTGATAGGGACTGATCTCTTTTCTTTGCCTCAGCTATCCAGGGCCTTGGGCCTTTGGCTCAGCCTAAGCAGAGTGGGTATTTAAGCCCTATTTCCTTCTCTCCCTTTTCCCTCTCTCTCTCTCTCCCTCTAATACTTTTCTTCCTCCTGTTTGTAATTAAAACACCATAAAAAGGTTGACAGCTGACTTGAGTTTTCATTTATGAATTACATAGCTGAATTCCTTGGCGACCTTAGATTAATATATATCAGTCTTTTAAAGTGATTTCCATATCAGAGCATTATGCTATATGTTGGGGATAAAAAACAAAAGTGACAAACAATCTCTACTCTCAAGGACCTTATTGTTTAATGAGACAATATGCAAACACACATATGCCTATATATGAATACACACAAAATAAATTGGAGGTAATCACAAGAGGAAGGTATTAACATTAAGAAATATTGATAATTGTTTCCTGTGAAAGTTAAGGATTGAATGAAATCAGGGAAACCAGTACCCTGTTGTACTTGTAGCTATTGAAACACACAAAAATCTTACCCAGAGGAACAAAATGTAGCTTTAAATATATCCTCCAACAAAATATTTACACATTGTTCTTCTCATTTCCCTCAATTATGATGAATATTAAGTTCAAACCCCTTATTCCTCTTTTCTAGTGTATTAAATCTTCTGCTCCCCAATTCCCCATGCTTTTAGACCCTCAGAAGAGAACCCACAGAACTGCTTATCTTTTTCCTTAACTTTCTTAATTATCTTTGAAAACATTAATGTTCTGAAGAAGCACTTTTCCTTGTCTCCCAACTAAATGTTATCACTGCAATAATGTACAACTAACTCAAATAAATTGCTTTTGCTTTTATATTCAACATCTGTGAAGATTTAATTTAGCTCTCCCCTAATTGTAACAATGAAGGTACTTAGGTCTTCCTTGATTGTGAAGATTGAATTGTAATCCTCTGTCTATTTGTTGATCTAATCCCCAGAAATGTAAGCACAGTACTTGAAGTTGAGTGGGAAGATCTGTCCATGTTAGATCTACCAAGGATGTAAATCTCCCACTTAATCATGAAGTGGGATGTCTGTGACCCACATGTGCAATAGTTGGTAACAAATTAGAATCAACTAATTGCCTTCTGGGCAGTCCTAGAGCAGAGCGTCTGCTGTGATTGGTAGACATGAAATTTAGGGGAGGGGACACAAAAGAAAAAACTCTTTAAAAAGAGGACCAAGGAAGGGATTCTGGATTATTGAAAGAACTCTGACTCGGAGTAAAGACTGGAGGACAGACACTTGAGGAGAGACTGGAAGAGGAACTTGACCCTGGAAGAACTCATGCAGGAGACCTCAGACTGCTTTCCTTTTAGATGGTCACCCTTGGTGAATGAAAGACTGACTTAGTGACCCTACCTTTCTGGAGGCATGAAGCCTCCAGGAAAGGCACATCACCTTTAGACTCTTTTCCCCTGACTGGGGTTTAGAATTTCTAACTGGTATCAGTGGAGCCAGAGCTCTATCTTTCTCTCTCTCCTTTTTTTGTCTTCCTTAATATCTTCCCTCTATTGTAAATAAACTACCATAAATTCCATTTACTTTAGTAATTAATTTTGGGATTTAGCAATTAAATCCCTGGCAACCACATATATAAATATTCAGAATCCAACCACCAATAAACTTAACAATTCCTAATACTCTCCAATGTGTTTATCAAAAATGCTTTAAAAACATATATTCCATTAAAGATTAATCTCCTTCCTGAAAAAAACTGTAAAATTGAGATTTGAACTCTGGACTTCAATCCCCACAAGCCCTTGCTCCACTTCCCCAAAATGCTTTGTAATCTCACAGGAATTCTGAGGTGGGCCGAGATCGAGGAAGGATTTAAGCTAAAAGGATTTAAGTAAAGGTTTTGGGGTCTTTTTTTGGAGCAGACATGGCTCTTTCCATAATGTAGGTGAGGTCTTGTCTAGGCCTCTGGCCTAGGCACGTTTTCCTTATCCTGTATTTTCTTTAATCATTAATCCTTAATCCTTAATAAACCTCTAAAAAATATAATACTCCTTGCAGAGAGAAACTAATTTCTACCTGCCATAGTCTCTCCCCATATCCCTAAATTTTCATCTTTACAGATGGCGACCACTAGATTGGATGAGAACTTCTCAAATGTTTTAGCCTAGATAATGATTTTTTTAAAGCCACATTTCTCCAAGATGCTCTTTAGAAAACCATCTTGATCAGCTCCTGCCTGTGGCCCTCTCCGGCTCCTGCTTCTGCTCCTGGCCTCTCTCCTGGTGCCCAAGCTCCCAGCCCTGCTTGTCTGAGCTCCGGCTCCCGGCCCTACCTGTCTACATTCCGGCTCCTGTTGTGGTGAAAATTTCACCTTTTAAGATTGTTATAATATTGAACAATGGCCGCCAAGGAATGTACTTATGAAATTCCTAAAATGAAACACTCAAGTCAGAATGGAGTTTATGGAGGTTTAATCACAATGGGAGTAGGGAAAAGGAGAGGGAAAGAAGGAGGGAGGAGAAAAGGGAAGGGGGTTACTCAACCTCTGACCAAGGCAGAGAGAGTTTAGGCCCAAAGGGCCAAGGTGGAAGGAATCAGTCCTTGACTCACATGACCGATCTGAAGGGAAGCTGTCTGCGGGCCTTCTCTGTCCAAGCTCCTCACATGAACTGCCTTCTAGCCCTGTCCACAGGAAGTGAGCAAATTTCCGAGGCTGCTCTCTCTGTCACAAGTGCCAATGGTGGCTCAAGCTTGGCTTAGGACAGCCCAGGTGGGCAGTTATTAATTTCTGATTTGTCATTGACTAGCACATGCCCGTGTAGTGTGGGTGTGCACAATTTTGGGTGCTAGACCAAGATAGAGATTTTAAAATTCACAATACAAACAAGCAAAGACCTTGTGTTCCTTTAAAGATCAACTCCCCTCCCATAAGATTAAACCATACAGAGTAAGTTATTCATGCTTGTTGTCTGTGTCTTTTGTCTATTGGTAAATCATATTCCAACTTCTCTCATTTTTTAAAAATGTAATTATTTAATTTTATTTTTTATTTATTTTTTTTTTAATTTGGACAATTTCAAACATAATTCCTTGGTTACAAAAATCATATTCTATTCCTCCATCCCGTCCCCCCTCCCTTCCTTTAGCTCACATGCAATTCCACTGGGTATTACATGTGTCCTTGATCAGAACCTATTTCCATGCTGTTGATGTTCATTTGTTCCATGATGTTCATGATGTTCAGTAGGATGTTCATTTGAGGGGTAGTTTTAGAAAGACTGCAGGGAAAATTAGGGGGGGGAATAAGAAGGGAGGGGTAGAAAGGGAAGTAAAATAAGGGTGGGAACTAGGGGGACTGATTAAAAACAAACATTGGTGTAGAAGGAAATAGTGAAAGAAGAAAAGGCAGAATCAGAGTAGAAATATAGTCAGTTTTGATGGATAGGTGATCCTTCATTGAAAACCCAATTCTCTTGCCTTTCTGAATATCATATTCCAAGCCTTGCAGTCCTTTAGTGTGGAAGCTGCCAGGTCTTGTGTGATCCTGATTGGTGCTCCTTGGTATGAGTTGTCTCTTTTTAGCTTCTTGTAGAATTTTATCCTTAGCTTGAAAGCTCTTGAATTTGTCAATTACATTCCTGGGAGTTGTCATTTGAGGATTTAGTGTAGAGAGTGTTCTATGAACTCTTTCAATGTCTATTTTTCCCCCTTGTTCAAGAACATCAGGGCAGTTTTCCTGGATGATTTCTTGTAGTATGATATCAAGATTTCTGTTTGTTACTGGCTTTTCAGGTAGATCAATGATTTTCAAATTGTCTCTCCTTGCTCTGTCATCTTGTCAGTGAGATGTTTTATGTTTTCTTCTATTTTGTCAGTCTTTTGACTTTGCTTTATTAATTCCTGCTGTTTTGCAAGATCATTGTCTTCCAATTGCCTAAATCTGGATTTTAAAGACTGGTTTTCCTTTCCGGTTGGGGGTATCCTGCTTTTCTTGGATTCCATCTGTGTCTCCAATTGGGAGTTCTAGTTCTTTAAACTGTTATTTTCTCTTTGAACTATTTCCCACTTTTCTTGCCAGAAAGCTTCCATCATTTTCATAAGTACTAATTTCAATTCTTCAAGAGCTTGTGGACAATTTTCATATTTTTTTTTGGAAGGTGTTGGTGTATTTATTTGAATTTCCTCTTCTCTTTCCTCTGTAACCTGGGTTTTTCCTCTTTAAAAATTTTCCAGGGTCAATCCCTACTTCTTGTTTTTCTTGCAGTGACATTGTTGTTGCTGGGCACTCTTTGCCATTACTGTGTAGGTTTTCCCTTCTCTTTTTAGTCAGAAGTCTGAGTGAGATGGGAAGGCTTTCTGTGTATGGAGTTAAGGAGCAAGGATTTCGCCTGAGGCAAGCTCTTGAATCTCCGCAGCTTCTACTGTTCGCTTCCCTTCTCTGTGCTATCTTCCTGTGAGTGCCCACGGCCTGTGCTCTTCAGCTTGCTGGGCTTTCAGGTCTAGCTGCTCTCAGGGGTAAGTCTTTGGTGATCTTAGTCAGCTCCCAAGGACCTAGAGGTGCCCCTTACTCACTGGCTGATTCTGGCACACGCTGGCTCTGACTCTGGCTTCATAGGTGGGGTGGGGGAGGGTAGATCAGCTCATGTTTTGGTGGGAGCTTTTTCACCCCCTTATGGTGTGGAAATTTCCAAATCCAATGTACCTTCGAGGCTGTGTCCTAGAGTAGAGTCCCTTTATTGTCGTGAATTTGGTTTTTTTGGTCTTTTGAGGTAGTCTATATCAGTGGGTGCTGAGGAAAGGAAGAATCTTGGGTCTAGACTGCCACCATGTTTACCTGGAAGTTCTACTTATTTCCTTCTCTCATTTTTTAGCCATAACTGTGTAGTCTTGGATGATCCTAATATTGAACTGGTTCTTTCTGGATACTTGAAGCATTTTTATCTGATATGGGAGCTCTGAATTTGAGCTATGATACTTCTGAGGATTTTTAGAGTTTCTTTAAGAAGTGATTGGTTAAAAAGTTTTTTTTGTATATCTTCACTCTATGTTCTCAATAGATTTGGATAGTTTCCATCTTTGGTTTTCTGAAATACATTTTAATTTTTATTTATAGGGAACCTAAAGATCTTTGGAATCATGTCTATTTGATCTATTTTCCAGGTAATGTTTTTGATAGCAGCTATCTTAGTTTTATTTCATTTAATTTTTTAAATTCAAATTTATTATTAATTTTAAAATAAATAATAATTATAAAAGAATATAAATAATATAAATAATAATATAAAAATAATAGCACATAATAATATCCTGTAGTCATTGATTTCTTCTTGGTCTGTTTGAAGGCAGTTCCTTTGCTGGGGAGGGGATAGGTCAACATTTACTTATAAGCACTTTTTCCTACTTTCAATTCTTTTCCCCAGAGATTTTATTTAATTTTTTTTTATCAATTGCTTGCTTCTAGCTATTCATGTAATTCTTAAGAAAAATCCACCTTTTTTCTTTTTAATTACTGCTTGTCGTTGTTACAGATTTACTTATGCCTCTTGGAGAAATTTCAAGATTTGCAATGATTTTTGGCATTGTTCGATGTTTTTTTGTTTGTTTGTTTGTTTATGTACACAAATCTCCAGTTAGTTACCAAACAGGAGCTTTGTTCCTACAACAGGCTGTAGTTTTTCATATGATAGTTATCCCTACTTGTTTTAAACGATGAAGCCTCAGAATCTGATTTGCCTCCTCCATTTAGAGCTTGGACTCCCCCAACTTTGAGATTTAAAATACTATATCTTCAAGGCCCTCTCTGGCAAGTTAGCAACTTTAGAGTTTGGGGATCTCTCAATAGAAGTTGTTGTATGATAGTCACTGCATACTGTTGGGGTTTCCTAGGTCCTGACTCCTTGAACATCACATATTTTTTTACTATATCTGGATTTTCTCAAAACAATCTTCCATTATTTCTTCTTCAAAACAGACTATGCATGTCCTTGATTCTCTCTGATTAATGTTGGGTGGACACACCCAACTGGATAGGATTTTAATTTGCTGGCTGTGTACTTTATCCTAATGCCTTTAGACTTCTGGTTTATGTCTTGTGCAATTTGGGGGTAAAAGAACTCAATCTAATTTATCAATATGACTCAATTATTACTTGGTCAGGGTTTTGATGATATAGATATATAAGAGATAGATTGTCTGATTGCCATTCAGGCAGCCAACTTGGGAAATAAATGACTTACTTAATTTTAAGATTTTAGTATAACAAAAAGTGCTACAAAAATTCTTGAATCTATGCATGTTTAAGAAATAATTTTACAAGTATAAATTTAAGCAAGTCGCCACTGAGACTTCTTTGAACTTTGACATGATATGGATAGCCAAAGTAAATACAGAGTGATTCATCGACAGGTTAGAAGTTTAGGCATTATAGTTTTATACAACAGCAATATCTGTAGAACAATAATAATAATAATAATAATATATGATATTTATTTATCAATACAAATTTTGTAACCAGTTCACCCTGGTGTTATTATTTCTGTTTTGATGGTGTGCATGTAAATTTAAGCTCAGAGAGCTTAAGCAATTTGTGGGTGAGTTCAAACTCAGGCTTCTTGACTTCATATCTGATCTCTTTTCACTGTGCCAACAGAAGTTTTCCTTTGTATATTTATACAGAGACCTCCTTTCAGGATCATGTACCTCCTAGATCAGCTGTTTGGTCCCAAGCAATCCTCAGCATAGTTTTCCAGTGGAGGGAATATTCATCTCATCATAATCAGTTCCTTAAAATATTAAAGATAAAAACAGAGAGAGTAAATTTGCAATATGCTGTTAATTTATTTCATAATGTATTATATGTTCATTATATGCAGAGCACTGGTGAGATACCAGGAAGACTAAAACATGCTCCTTGAAAATGAAATTTATTTTTCAGAAGGGTCTTCCCATAAAACAAAAGTATGCATTCCTTTCATAGAAAAGAGTTCACTTTTAATCTCTTTGATTCAAGGATAGTGATATTCTACCTATGAGCAGGGTGGGAAAAAGGAGTTTTAGCTCAGTTGCTGGATACCTTGACCCTAAGATTACAAGCAATGGGGTCTCTTGTGAAGTGGAGGATTCTTCTAGGAGAAGTGCTTTTTTTACTGTTTAGAAACTGCAGGTGTTGGACATAAGAAGAGCATAGTTATGCCAGGAACAGTTCATTTTGAGAGACTTTCATAGAGATTACTTGGGGAAATTTTTAAAAAGAAGGATCACTTTTGAAGCTGATACAGTGAGTACAGAAGTCTAGGTCTTTGATCTGTCAAAACCCTCCTGAATTAGTAACATTTCTGTTCTGTCTATTCTTCATGTTAGCAGCACTGAACTAGATGCAAAGTAAAAATAGCTGATGGATGTTTATTAAAAAGATACTGGCAGACCTTTGGAATCTATCTTTGTTGACATGGTAGCTGCACATATTTTGTTCAAAATGAAGTCACTATTATAATTGTTTTCTTTATTCTTTCTCTTCTCTCTGCCACCTCCCCATATCAACTAAAAGGAAATAATATAGGAACAATCAGTAAATGAAAGTTTATTATGAAAGTTTTATGAAAGGAAACAAAAATATAACAAAATTATATTTTCTTTTTGTCAAAAAAGGAAGCAAGGAATTAAGAAATGTATTAGTAGAACTCGGGAATATACTGTTTTGGAGCTAAAATGGTTCTGAGGACTATTTTTCCTACAAATTAGCAAGTCAAGAAGTAAACTACTTTGAATCCCTATTCTGTACCCTTTCTCCTCTCTTCACCATGTGAGCCAGAACTGTTAAGAGAGTCAAACTAGAAATAGTCTTCATTCTCCAGGAAATAATTCATTTCAATGCTGTCCCCTAAACCTAAAATCAAAAAGATTTGGGAGTCAAAAGAAAAGTGAAGAACATCACAAAAGTTTCTCATTCTACCTGAAAACAAGCCCTAAAACACAGATCAATTGATTGACCAATTTAACCTCTAATCCCACTATACCACTTTTTTTTTATTCATAGATGGTATGTTGGCCTGTCAGAAACTAGGGAATATAATTAACAACATATATGATACTATAGAAATATACTATGAGAAAAATAGAAATATACTATAAGAAAAATATTATAAGAAATAGAAAGGCTTTCAGTAGCCATTTAGATCAATTATCAAAAGAAATTCCCTACTATAACATATTTGACAAATAGTTATCTATTCTTGCTTGAAGACTTTGAAGGAGAGAGAACTCACCATCTCTTTAATTGTCCCTCCATTGCAATTTTGAACAACCTATTATTAGGAAGTGTTTTGTTTTGTTTTTCCCCCAGCATCAAGTTGAAATTTGCCTTAAAACCTTATCCTCTGGCAAATTTAATTTTTCATTTACCCCCTCTCTTCGACTGGATTAAAAAAATCTAACTAGGAAAACTCAGGTTTTTCAAACCACTGACATGGGGACTATAGGTTTTGAAGTATCAGGCTCTTTAAAATCATATCTTATTGCTTTGAAGTTTTAATGTCTCTGATTCATAGTGGCAATGTTTCTGGAGCAACAATTGTTTTGTTTAGCTCTTGGGTGTCTATGTTGTCAGTATTGTTTTGATAGACTACATCTCTTCTGAGTCCAAGTGACACCAGTGGAACCACTATAGAATAAAAGTGTAAAACTCCTTGCCCACTTCTGAGTGCCATCCTAACCATATTAAAAGGTAATTGGGAAATGTTTAATATGATACAAAATTGTTAATATAAATTTGTGGAGTTCTAAGTTAATATGTAATCTTCAGGGATCAATTTCTATTTGAGTTTGACATCACTGCTCTAGGATCCCCATCAAATACCTCTCTGTGCTACATTACTTCAATTCAAGTGCTCTGAATCTGTCACAATATAGACATTTTCTAGCTATGATATTCTGAGCAATTCATTTCACCTCAGTTTTCTCATTAAATCTCAGTTTCCTAAACAGCCAAGAAGATAACACTTATGTGTCCACTTTACAAGGATTGCCATGCATCCTGACTTTTGTCTTGCTACTGAACTTCAATGATACTGGAATAGAGGATAAAGCTGAGAGCTTTGTGCAACTCTGCATTACTTAAATCAAATTTGTTGACAGGTCAAGGCATCAGCCCATGATGTCTTATTTGAAAAAGAAGAATTAACAACAATTAATTAATTTTATAAAAGAAGTTTCCAGTATTAGAATTGACTTAATTTGTTCCCCTATTGGGAAGTTTTACCTGACACTGGAATCAAACATGCGTATGAATTTCTTCTCCTTGCCTGGGACCACTCTTAGAAAACAGAATTCATTATTTTGTTTGAAGAGAATTCTGAGAAAAGCAGATAGAACTAGCTTTAATACGTATGTAAAAAATCCAACTAAATTAAAATGATTTAGGGATTAACTACTATATGTAATCAATAACTACTATATGCAATCAATAGGAAAGGTGTATCTTATAAAATATGTCCTCTATAAAAACCTTTCTCCACTATCTCCTGGTTGTCAAGGGACCCCCAGATTCAGTAGAGGACAAGTTCTGGAAGCTTCTTTGAAGCTCCTTTCTAGGAAAGGGGTCTGGAATTGGCCTTTTCCACAGGCCATGTCTCTGCTCTCTAAGTCAGTTTTTTAATAGAGACTTCATACCTGAAAACTGGCCACAGAGTGACAAATCTTTGGAGGAGTGAGATGTGATTGAAAAAAGAGGGGTACTCATAGTAGACCATGCAAAAGAAAGAGTGGGAAAGAGAGAAAATTTCCTTAAGTCATACTAAGTGGTACTTTCAGGTCATAGACTTTACCCAGAGAGATGGAGGAGTTCTTTAAGAAAACAGAGAGTAAAGGAAGAATGCAAATATGTGTTCCATGGGATCCCACAAAGTTTATTTTTTTACAGGTGTGTTTGCTGGGAGGAGAGGTTAGAGAATGATTAATGCAATGATCTCTATTTTTAAAAATATTTCCTCTATTTATTTATTTGTTTGTTCATTTATTTATTTATTATCTATTTATTATTTATTTCCTCTATTTCTTTAAACTATACAGGTTTGTGTTGACAGAAATAAGAAAATAACCAATTCCTGATAGCCATACTTATAGTTATCTACATTTTGGAATGCTGCTTGACATGAGCCATGCCTAAACTTTGAGAAATTTTCTCAAACTTTTACTCCAAACTAGGAGGAAAAAAAACCTGGAAGCCATTTTCTTCCCCCACTTTGGAGCTGGGATTTTGCAATAAAAACTCAGATTGACAAGAAACTAGAACTCTCCTATTGTTGATAGCCCATATTCGATGAAAATACATTTAGAAAATTGATTCCCTAATATGTTTTCCTACTCAATAATGACAGCTATCTAGGTTCTATAAAGAATATGGTTTTTAATTCTTGGGATCTGTTTTAAGATAAATGATGAGGACATGCCAAATAGTTTTCCAAACACTAATGTCTTTACAGTCATAACTTCCAAAAGGTATTGAGAACCTGGGGGCATTGTTCTTTCTATATTGCTACCATGTAACACTGGAAAATTTTGGAAAGGCTTATAATAGTTATTGCAGTATCTAACTAGAAACCTGGAATTTCAAGTCAATTTTTTTCTCAAATATATATCTAATTTGTAGATAATAGGGATTGAACATTCCTTAGAGTTAAAAGGGAGAAAAGGTACTTTAAGTGATGTTCATGTTCTTAAAATGTTTATTTTATAGAAAATTGATTTCTAAATATTTTGAGATTTCATGTTTAGCCTATAATACCAAGATTAGGAGAAGAGAGAGGGTACTTAATACTGCTACCAATTCTGGTACAAGTGTTGATGATAGTTCCTTAAAATTGTGGTTGATCATATATTAGCAACTAGGCATTCTTTGATATCTTTTTAGCCTTCTTTTTTTCTGATTTTCTTTCCAACAAGCTGTGTTTTGAGCTCTATATGCTGGACCAGTTGTCCAACATTGTTCATCACAGAATGTTTCTACTCTCTATTGTCAACCTGGATCTCAAGGCTCCTTGCTATATGTAATACAAAGGTAAATGTGCTTAACTGAACTTAAATTAACTTTCTGGGTAAACGAAAGCAGGTTAAATAGTTATAGAGTATAATAACTTAAAATATACTTGTCATACTTAATGCAAATTTTAAAAACAACAAATAGGTACTTGTCAAAACGTGTCACTTTTTCTACTGTGGCATGCTGACAAACTGTGAAGTATTTTTGGTGTCTTTTGACAACAGGGCATAATTAACTCTGGCTCCATTTAGGTACAGAATTTTGCTGAGAAGATCAACTGGCCCAGATTCTCCCAGCAGGAAGTGTATTTGTTTGGAAAGGTTTTTTTTTCTTCCTGAGATTTTTGCCATTAGGTTCTCTCTAGGAGTTACAAAGCAATCATATTCCTCTCCATGGCACCAGCGGCACACTTACAAGCTCTCAAATAGCTCTCAAAACACCTTTTTTCAAACATTTGGTCAAATGGTCAAGATTGACTTTTGATCCCTCATTTCATTTTCACCTTCTTATTACCATTATCATCTCAAAATAATATATTCAAAATATTTTCATTAGTCACATACAAAGCACATATTTGTTTTCTTTTGAAATGATCATAATGGAAATTGGAACAAAATTGCATAATCAAAAGGTACAAAAACAATTACACTTTAATGAGGATTTTAAGAAGTGCAAAATAGACCAGTGCCAGGCATGTTGTGCTTTTAAGTTGTTAGGACTCTAATATATACATGCATACATATATATATATATATACATATATATGTAATATGGCTTTATTTTGACTATTTTTACTTAAGATTTTTTTTACTATTTTTATTTAAGATGTATTTTGCAATGTATTTTGCAAATAACAACATACCTTAAGTAAAAATAGGTAGTCAGGTGGTGGTGCAGACCTGTATTAATTCTGAAGTAGAGTAGGAGCAAAGCCAATCAGGGACCTGTACTTAGACTGGAGCCAATGTGATAAGCCTACAAGAGCTGAGGACTAGCAGGCTGTCTAAGGCAGTATCAATCAGTCCAAGTCAGAAAAAAAGATCATGTTTAAGCTTCTGAATGGCTGCTACAGTCCTAGTTTGGGAGATCAGTTGAGAGAGAGAGAGAGAGAGAGAGAGAGAGAGAGAGAGAGGGAGAGAGAAAATAAAAAAATAAAGCAATTCTCTCTGGTTATCCTTTGCAGTACAGTTTTTCAGTCAAAAAATATCATTTAAACCAATAATCCTGTACTTCACAAATTGCTGATCATTCTATTTTTTGAGTACCTAGAGCCTACAGAGTCTCTTATTTCTGAGAAATTCCCACAAATTGCCACATCTTTCTTCTAGTAGGACCATGAAGCAAGTGTTCTCATCTTTGTTTTTTCTTTGAGAATCAGAGAAATAAAGGTACTGTGAAGTTGAGTGGTTGGCCCTGGGTTAGTCATTATATCAATGACAGCTTAAGTGCTGTAGTCTAATGACTCATTAGTCTCTTGATCCATAAGACAATTTTCCCCCACTGAAATAGACTACTTTCTTAATACTTCTAGTATTTTAGGAAAATGGCTCTGTTTCATGAAGGTATGGATATTTAAAATCAGGTAATATCCTCTGCACCCATCATAGCCCCTTGCACAACTGACACAATAAATGAATGTTTTGGAAAGGGTGGTTGCCAAAGCAAAGGAACTTACAGTGCTACAGAAGAAAAAAATAAAAAGCTATCCCCAGCTCCTAGTGACACACAGTCAGATTTCAAAGAACATCAACATAACTCACATTAAATGAATTTCACTATAGACTTTGTTGAATGACATATAAATCACATGTATATAATTATTCATTCAAGGTAGTTGTAAGAAATATGGGAACATTTCCTTCACTGCCAAGAGCTAAGGCCTTCTCTTTGTCTGGCTTGGGGAAATGAAGCTGTAAAGAAAGGCAGGTGGCCCTGAGAAATGGGGACATGCAGAAATAGTAGCCTGGCTGGCTCACCAATCTTAAGAACTTGGCAGCTGCACAGAGAGTGAGACAAAGGGAGCTGGAATCCTTTGGAAATGGACTGATCTTGGTGTCCAACAGACATGGTTAAAGACAGAGATCAATTGATGTTATAAGATGAGGCCTGATGATGTTGTGGTCACCATGACAATCTCTCCTTTTAAAAGACTATAAGTTTATAGAAAATATTCATGAAAAATTGCATATATATATTTCCATGAATATAGCCATATGTAACATGTATTTATAATTAAAATAATATATATTATTATAAAATATTTTTGAAAGATAATTAAATATAATTCTATTATTACATAATATTTAAATGTTAAATAAATATATGGATATATTACTAGAAATATAAATATGTAAATGGTTATATTACTGGAAATGGCATTAAAGGAGATACAATACCATGTGCTTCACTAGTGTTCAAGAAAGATCACTAACCTTTCTATCTGAATTGTCTCCAAAATCTTTATATATATATATATATATATATATATATATATATATATATATATATATATATATAGTCTCCCCCATTAGAATCTGAGGTCCTTCAAAGCAGGTATTGTTTTTCTTTATTATTTCAATGTCCAGAATTTAGTGAAGTGCTTCACATATATTAAGTGTTTTAACAAAATGCTTTTTCATTCATTCATTCATTCATGATCTTCTCATTTCTGTACTTAACTAAGCTGGTGACCCTCCTCTGGGCCTGTGCTCAAAGCCTTCTCAGTTTGATAGGACTTGCTCATGGATTTACACTTCTGGTACTCTTCAAGAAGCCTGACTCATCTCCAAACTATAAATAACAGATGCGTACATTTTAAGGAACAGAGTGCAAATCTAGGACTGAAAATATATTTAACTGAAAAATAGGTGCTTAATAAATATTTTTCCAATTGAATCAGACACAGATGCATTTGCATCAAGGAATAAAACTTTGGATTATGAGGGATAAATTCAATAATGTGAAGCGGTAAAATTAAAGCATAATTTAATTTTAATAAGACCACCATTACATTAGCACTAGATTTCTACTAAATGGCATTCAGTGTGCACACTCATAAAAACTTCAATTTCTTTCAAACATTCATGAATTGTATAACCACCAATTAGCAAATTTCCTTTATGTTTTAAAGATAAATTCTTCACTTCAGCTAATACTCTGCTACATTTTTAAATCACAGAATAGATATGTGTGTGTTTATATGGATTCAACAAAAGCTTTTTTTCCTTTAAAGCTAAATCATGCTCCCTAAATATATTATTTTACAGATAATAGCAAGTTAATTTTTTACTTCTATATAATGCATTGAGCTAATTCTATGATCTCTTTAGAATTCATAGCATTCCCTGAAGAGACATAATGGAACTAATTGATGAGACAGACAACCACAAACCTTGGATTATTCCAGAAATACCACATATATACTCTCACTCCAAGAAATTATAGTTTTATATTATTATGTGTATTTGGAGGGTAGAGAAGAGATAGAAATCATTCTGTTACTTTTTAATAATTCCCCATTGTCCCTTAAGATTTATATCAAATTGTATTTGCTAATGATAAACTAAATTAACATCATATATAATCGCATTACCAAGAAAATGCAGCATATTAGTTTTTGGTAAAATTATTAGCTAAAATACATCAAATTAGTCATTTCATGTTTTAAATGAAGATCACTAAAATCTATTTTTATTAAATCATATTAAAATATCTAATGAAATTATTGGTAATGATCATATTTTCATATAATGGAACATATTAGCTTTTCTGTAAAATGAGAGCAGGTTGGGATTATATGACATAAAAGGTCTCTTCATATCTTAAACTATGATTGTGATGACTCTGATTGTATGACAAAGGCCAAAGATTGCTGACAGATTCGGCTATTAAAGAATCTATCAAAGAAGTTGTCCTCAATATGCTAGTTGAGATCACAGTTTATGTTTATAAAATTATAAATGTAGAAATAAATGGATTTCATGTTATCATGTTCCATGAGGCATTAAAATTGTTTATCTGATGCTTTAATACCATATCAAGGTGTTGTTCTTTTGAACTGATTTACCTTTTCCTGGGAAGAAATAAACAAAAACATGTTTGATTTTATGCATGATGAAAATACATGAAATGATTCCTTTTCAGATAAAAGTAACTTTAAGAATATTTGATGAAGTTAAATGGCTTTAATACCTTGCAGCTTGTCCCTTACCTCCCCACATCTCCCTTAGAAGTTTGTGTTCAAGGAAGAGAATTGTAGATGTATCTACCACTTAGCTGCTGCTCTATATAATCTAGAGAAGGCCTTGCCACTTTCCTTTCTCTGCTGTGGATCCAAATATTACATCTGGACCAGTTTCAGTTCCAAGCAAGTATGGCCTCTAATGAATCATAATTCATTTAATTCACTTTGCTCACAACTCTTTTGCAAGTTAATCCCCAAATCCAGTGCCCTGTGGGGAAAAAAAAACTATTTAAAGCTTAAATTCAGGCTTACATTTGGAGTTTCCCCAAAATGGGACATTTAAAAAGGCCCTTAACTATATGAATTGGTTATGAGACAAGTATTTATTTTCTGCACAGTAAAGGAATGCTCAAGACATAAAACTCACAAGTAAACATTTGACTCCTCCAAAAGTAGAATTTAGTAAAACAGTTTGCAGGACTGATATTTAAGATTTTAAATTTCACCATAGCCCTACACTGTCTAAACATATCCCAGTACATTTGCTTATTAAAAAAAAATCCTTGTTAGACATTCTCTCCATGACTTCTGGAATAGTTGTTGGGAGTTCCTTTCCTGCCACCATTAGCCCTGACATGATCAGACCAAGAATCTCTAAGTCTCTCAAACTCAACTCCAAATATTGAACATATCCATCTCTGGATAGATACTTATTAATTTAAGCTTAAGGAAGAACACAAAATGGGCAACTAAAATCCTGACTTAAGCTTGCGTAGTGAACATATGTGCTTTAGATATTTGAAAAGTGTCTGCAAGAACAAACAGTTCTTCTTGGCAAATAACTCAAAAAAGTCCTTAATGGAATAGAAAAGAGGTGAGAAAGGGAGAAAGGCTGAATATTGTAAGAATTAAATTTATGGTTGAGACTGAATGTAATAATTACTAGTCACCAAGGATTTTAATTTCTAAAATCCTAAAATGAAACACTCAACTCAGAATGGAATTTTATGGTGATTTAATTACAATAGGAGGAAGAAATTAAGAGAGAGAGAGAGAGAGAGAGAGAGAGAGAGAGAGAGAGAGAGAGAGAGAGAGAGAGAGAGAGAGAGAGAGAGAAAGGGTTAACTCAAACTGCTCCGGCTCAGGCTGAGCCAGGCAGGAGTTCAAGACCTTGGCCAAGAGCGGCCTTCCCCTGGGAGCCAAGGGAAAAGGGAGTCAGTCCTTTTCACTCACATGAACAATTGAAGGAAAGCGGTCGGTAGGAGCTTTGCCAAGCTCAAGTTCCAGGATCAAACCGGCATCTCCCCTCTGCACAGGAAGTCACAAGAACTCCAAAGGCAATTCTCTACCTCACTTCCTGCATCTCACATGTGCCAATGGTGGCTCAAGCTTGGCTTAGGACAGACCAGGGGACAGTCAGTTGTTTCTGATTTGTCATTTGCTATCACATGCCAGCATAGTGTGGGTGTCTACGTCCCTGGGTGCTAGACTAAACAAGATGGAGAAAATCTAAAAATCACAATCAACCCTGATAATGATTGGGGGACTAGTCACCCCAATTGATCACTAAACATAAGCATCCTGATCTCCAAAAATTTCTAACTGCAGGTGGATACAAAATTTTATCCTCTAAGAGGAAAACTACAATAGTTAGAGGTAAGGAGGAAATAGAAGAGAGAGAGAGAGACAGCAAAACCAATATTTTGCTGGGGACATTGACAAAAGCCAATTAGGGGACAGTCCCCTTTGGCATAAGAATGTACATTCAAAATAAATGTTCAATCAACCTTCAGGTAAATCAACCACACCCCAAAGTTCATTCTGGATCTTCCTGTAGTGTAAGGGTTTAGGTATCTTTATGCAAACAGTTCATTCTCTGGATTTAGGAGTTAGCAAGATTCTGCTCTGAAGATCTTTCTCAAACAAAAACTTAAATCTTGGATTTTATGAAAATACAATCCCCCCTGAAGAAGAAAAAGACCCAGTTCAGCTCAGGATGCAAGGTTTAGTCATGGGGGGGGGGGGAAGGGCGGGGGGGGGGGTGAATCAATTTACAAAAAAGAAAAACAAAAAAAAGAAAAAAATAATGAAAGAAAAATTAAACCCTTTTATTATATATATGTATATATATATATATGTGTGTGTGTATTTTTTACAGAAGAATTCAAAATCAGTATCAAAATAGCAAAAATCTATGCATACAAAAGTTTGAGTAAGCAAGAATAAATTTCTAATAGGCCCTTGTATTAGGGCCCAATTAAAGTAATTTCTAATGCCACAAGTCTGTAGAACAGAATGCAGTAATATTTCACTTACTCATTTACAACCAAGGTTACAGGAAGTGGTTATACTATAGGAGAGAAAAAAAGGACCAGATTTTTATTTTCATAGGGAAGTGTCATTCCCTGGTCTGATTTTACCTTCATTCTCGAGTATAGAGGGATCCAGGATGATAGCCAAACTTTGGTATTTGTTTGTAAGTGTTTTCACAAAGAGTGTGGATACAAGGAAGGCCTATGTCTTAACGTATGTCAAGGGTCGCGACCTCAAGTCTCACACTAGGTTCAAGTCCTTTGTATTGGCTTAAAAGTACATCAATCCTACTTGCATTGCTTTCTTCTTTTATTTTTTGAAATGTGGGCTCTTTTGGCACTATTCAGGTTAAGTCTGTGCTCCTTTTTTGATCCTGTTCCTAGAATAAGACACAAACATTAATCATAGTCCCATAACAATTATCAAGAAATGGCAGGTTCCCACAGTCTAAACCTGTTTGGGTATGGATTAATATTATAGCAAATATATATATATATATATATATATATATGTGTGTGTGTGTGTGTGTGTGTGTGTGTGTGTACATATATATATTAACTTAAATTACTGTAGAATAAAAAAATTAATATTGATTGTATGTACATTAAGTACATAGAAATAAGAAAAGATAAAAATCAAATATTTTAATAAAAATGAAAGAAAAGCAATAATAAAAATAAATAAAAAGGAAAACAGAAAAAATATTCAGGAATTCAATGTGTTAGGGGAAAAAAGCATCCACTTGTCAATGGGTTATTATCTCCAGTGCATGTGTAGGATACAGTCACTCAGTTTCAATAGAAGATGCTCTATTTTACTTGTGAGCAATGAATCCAAGAGTCCTTCTCTCAAATTTTTATAAAATTTGGAGTTGTTAACAATATTTGGAATGGGATGTTCTTTATATACACCTTGTCTCCTGGGTTCAGGACATGAAATGAAAAGTCTAGTGGTCTGGCTTGTACTGCAGTTCCGAATTCATGGAATTCAGGCAGTTTGTGCTGCAATTCCTGTATATAGGAAGTAATAGTAATATCTCCCACTAATAGTGATGTATATGCCAGGGAGAAGGGCATAGCCTGTATAGGTGGATGTCCAAAAAGCATCTCAAATGGTGAGATGTGTAGGTCTCCCTTGATACTGCTTCTAAGATAAAATAGTGCCATAGGGAGAATTTCAGGCCATTTTAAATGCGCCTTAGTGCATAATTTGCCTATCATACTTTTAAGTTCTCTGTTCATTCAACTTGGCCTGTGCTCTGGGGATGATATTGAACATGGAATTTGGGAGTTATCCCCAAGCAAGAATATATATGATTTAGAACAGAATCATTAAAATGACTTCCTCTAGTATGGGCATTCAACAAAATAGAAGACTTCCAACTTTTTGCAAAGAAAAGACCAGAGCTCTGTGGAAAGTTTGATACCGAAAATCAAATAGCAAGGAATACCTGAAAAGGTAAATATTAAGGAAAGGGGAAAAATGTCATCTTCGTCTTTTACTCAAACTCTCTTCTATAAGGACTACATTTATATCAATCTATGTATACTAATATGTGGGGAAAATATAATGTATAAATAGGGGGTAAAGAAAGACCAAATAGAATAATCATTCTCACACAAAGATTCACATGGGAAGGGGAGGGGAAGAAAACACCTAAAGAAGGAGAGGAAGAGGGGGTGGGGTTTACTAAAACCTCAATCTCAGGGAAATCAACTCTGAGAGGGAAAAATATCCAGATCCATTGGGATCTTGAATTCTATCTTACCCAACAAGGGTAGGGAGAAGGGAAAACCAAGGGGGTGAGGGGGAGAGGGAGAACAAAAAGGGAGGGAAAGAGAGGGGGGAGGGGGAGGGAACAAAAGGGGAGGGACTAAAAAGGGAAACATCAAGGGAGGGGACAAGGGGGACTGATTCAAAGTAAATCACTGGACTAAAAGGTAGAGCCGAAGAAGAAAAGGTTAGAATTAGGGAAGGCTATCAAAATGCCAGGGAGTCCACAAATGACAATCATAACTTTGAACGTGAATGGGATGAACTCACCCATAAAACGTAGACGAATAGCAGAATGGATTAGAATCCAAAACCTTACCATATGTTGTCTTCAAGAAACACACATGAGGCGGGTTGACACCCACAAGGTCAGAATTAAAGGATGGAGTAAGACCTTCTGGGCCTCAACTGATCGAAAGAAGGCAGGAGTGGTAATCATGATATCTGATAAAGCCAATGCAAAAATAGACCTGATCAAAAGGGATAGGGAAGGTAATTATATTTTGTTAAAAGGGACACTAGACAATGAGGAAATATCATTAATCAATATGTATGCACCAAATAATATAGCACCCAAATTTCTAATGGAGAAACTAGGAGAATTGAAGGAAGAAATAGACAGCAAAACCATACTAGTGGGAGACTTAAACCAACCATTATCAAATTTAGATAAATCAAATCAAAAAATAAATAAGAAAGAGGTAAAAGAAGTGAATGAAATCTTAGAAAAATTAGAATTAATAGACATATGGAGAAAAATAAATAGAGATAAAAAGGAATACACCTTCTTCTCAGCACCACATGGCACATTCACAAAAATTGACCATAAATTAGGTCACAGAAACATAGCACACAAATGCAGAAAAGCAGAAATAATGAATGCAGCCTTCTCAGATCACAAGGTAATAAAAATAATGATTAGTAATGGTACATGGAAAACCAAATCTAAAACCAATTGGAAATTAAACAATATGATACTCCAAAACCTTTTAGTTAAAGAAGAAATCATAGAAACAATTAATAATTTCATCGAGGAAAATGACAATGGTGAAACATCCTTTCAAACCTTTTGGGATGCAGCCAAAGCAGTAATCAGAGGTAAATTCATATCCCTGAATGCTTATATTAACAAACAAGGGAAAGCAGAGATCAATCAATTGGAAATGCAAATGAAAAAACTCAAAAGCGATCAAATTAAAACACCCCAGCAGAAAACCAAACTAGAAATCCTAAAAATTAAGGGAGAAATTAATAAAATGGAAAGTGATAGAACTATTGATTTAATAAATAAGACAAGAAGCTGGTACTTTGAAAAAACAAACAAAATAGACAAAGTACTGGTCAATCTAATTAAAAAAGGAAGGAAGAAAAGCAAATTAACAGCATTAAAGATGAAAAGGGGGACAGCACCTCCTATGAAGAGGAAATTAAGGCAATCATTAAAAATTACTTTGCCCAATTATATGGCAATAAATACACCAATTTAGGAGAAATGGATGAATGTATACAAAAACACAAACTGCCTAGACTAACAGAAGAGAAAAAAGAATTCTTAAATAATCCCATATCAGAAAATGAAATCCAACAGGCCATCAAAGAACTTCCTAAGAAAAAATCCCCAGGGCCTGATGGATTCACCAGTGAATTCTATCAAACATTCAGAGAACAGTTAATCCCAATACTATACAAACTATTTGACATAATAAGCAAAGAGGGAGTTCTACCAAACTCCTTTTATGACACAAACATGGTACTGATTCCAAAACCAGGCAGGTCAAAAACAGAGAAAGAAAACTATAGGCCAATCTCCCTAATGAATATAGATGCAAAAATCTTAAATAGGATACTAGCAAAAAGACTCCAGCAAGTGATCAGAAGGATCATTCACCATGATCAAGTAGGATTCATACCAGGGATGCAGGGCTGGTTCAACATTAGGAAAACCATCCACATAATTGACCACATCAACAAGCAAACTAGCAAGAAACACATGATTATCTCAATAGATGCAGAAAAAGCATTTGATAAAATACAACACCCATTCCTATTAAAAACACGAGACAGCATAGGAATAGAAGGGTCATTCCTAAAAATAATAAACAGTATATATCTAAAACCATCAGCTAACATCATCTGCAATGGGGATAAACTAGATGCATTCCCAATAAGATCAGGAGTGAAACAAGGATGCCCATTATCACCTCTATTATTTGACATTGTACTAGAAACACTAGCAGTAGCAATTAGAGAAGATAAAGGAATTGAAGGCATAAAAATAGGCAAGGAGGAGACCAAGTTATCACTCTTTGCAGATGACATGATGGTCTACTTAAAGAATCCTAGAGATTCAACCAAAAAGCTAATTGAAATAATCAACAACTTTAGCAAAGTTGCAGGATACAAAATATACCCACATAAGTCATCAGCTTTTCTATATATCTCCAACACAGCTCAGCAGCAAAAACTAGAAAGAGAAATCCCATTCAAAATCACCTTAGACAAAATAAAATACTTGGGAATCTACCTCCCGAGACAACCAAGGAACTATATGAACAAAACTACAAAACACTTGCCACACTACTAAAACAAGACTTGAGCAAATGGAAAAACATTAACTGCTCATGGATAGGACGAGCCAATATAATAAAAATGACCATCCTACCCAAACTTATTCATCTATTTAGTGCCATACACATTGAACTACCAAAATACTTCTTCACTGATTTAGAAAAAACCATAACAAAGTTCATTTGGAAGAACAAAAGATCAAGGATATCCAGGGAAATAATGAAAAAAAAACACAAATGAGGGGGGCCTTGCAGTCCCTGAGCTAAAATTATATTACAAAGCAGCAGTCATCAAAACAATTTGGTACTGGCTAAGAAACAGAAAGGAAGATCAGTGGAATAGACTGGGGGAAAGATACCTCAGCAAGACAGTATATGATAAACCCAAAGATCCCAGCTTTGGGGACAAAAATCCACTATTCGATAAAAACTGCTGGGAAAATTGGAAGACAGTGTGGGAGAGACTAGGAATAGATCAACACCTCACACCCTACACCAAGATAAATTCAAAATGGTTGAGTGACTTAAACATAAAGAAGGAAACCATAAGTAAATTGGGTAAACACAGAAAACCAAGCAAGACATAGAAAGAATCACAAAATGTAAAATAAATAATTTTGACTACATCAAACTAAAAAGCTTTTGTACAAACAAAACGAATGTAACTAAAATCAGAAGGGAAACAACAAATTGGGAAAAAATCTTCATAAAAATCTCTGACAAAGGTTTAATTACTCAAATTCATAAAGAGCTAAATCAATTGTACAAAAAAATCAAGCCATTCCCCAATTGATAAATGGGCAAGGGACATGGATAGGCACTTTTCAGATAAAGAAATCAAAACTATTAACAAGCACATGAAGAAGTGTTCTAAATATCTTATAATCAGAGAGATGCAAATAAAAACAACTCTGAGGTATCACCTCACACCTAGCAGATTGGCTAACATAACAGCACATTAATTCATTGCTGGTGGAGTTGTGAACTGATCCAACCATTCTGGAGGGCAATTTAGAACTATGCCCAAAGGGCGACAAAAGAATATCTACCCTTTGACCCAGCCATAGCAGTGCTAGGTCTGTACCCCAAAGAGATAATGGACAAAAAGACTTGTACAAAAATATTCATAGCTGCGCTCTTTGTGGTGGCCAAAAACTGGAAAACGAGGGGATGCCCATTAATTGGGGAATGGCTGAACAAACTGTGGTATATGTTGGTGATGGAATACTATTGTGCTAAAAGGAATAATAAAGTGGAGGAGTTCCATGGAGACTGGAACAACCTCCAGGAAGTGATACAGAGAGAGAGGAGTAGAACCAGGAGAACATTGTACACAGAGACTAATACACTGTGGTATAATTGAATGTAATGGACTTCTCCATTAGTGGCGGTGTAATGTCCCTGAACAACATGCAGGGATCCAGGAGAAAAAAAACACCATTCATAAGCAAAGGATATACTATGGGAGTGGAAACACCGAGGAAAAGCAACTGCCTGAATACAGAGTTTGAGGGGACATGACAGAGAAGAGACTCTAAATGAACACTCTAATGCAAATACTATCAACAAAGCAATGGGTTCAAATCAAGAAAACATCTAATGCCCAGTGGACTTAGGCGTCGGCTATGGGGGGTGGGGGGGAGGAAAATAAAATGATCTATGTCTTTAACGAATAATTCTTGGAAATGATCAAATAAAATATATTTTTAAAAAAAATGACTTCCTCTATCTGAAGCAATACATACTGGCAGGGAAAAGCAAGGAATAATCTCTTTCAAAAGCACCTTAGCAACAAAAGCCACTGTGGCTCAGGCCATAGGAAATGCTTCTGTCCATTATGTCAGTGGTCTACTATGACAAGACAAAATTTTTATTCTTCAGTCATTGGCATTGTTATAAAATCTATCTGCAGGTGCTCAAAAGGTTTGTAAGCCAGAGGATGCCCAGCAAAGGCTTTGCCACAAAAGGCATGTTGGTTATATGCCTGGCAGGTAGAGCAGGCTGAACACTCTTTAGAGACTATGGTTATATCAAGGGCTATCCATACTCTCTTAACAGATTCCACAATGCCCTGAGTACCAAAGTGATCATTTTAATGAAAAGATTGGCAAATATGGTGATATAAACTTCTAGGGAGCAGGGCTATTCCTTCAGATGACACCTAGACTCCAATAACCTGTTTTGCTTTGAATTTTTGTTTCCATTTTTCCAATTCCTTTTCATTATAGTAAAATGATAAATTTAAACCATCAGTGGTTGTTAATGTTAAAATAAATTCAGGCCCTTCTATGGCTGCTAGCTTTTCAGCAGTATCTGCTTGGTCATTTCCCCTAGAGACAGGGTCAGTGCCACCTGTATGGGCAGAGCAATGAACTACAGCTAGGTCTTCAGGCAACTGGAGAGCAGAAAGAACTTCATTAATAATTTCTACATTAGAGACTTCCGGTCAAGATGGCGGTGTAGAAGCAGCGAAAGTTCAGACCTTGGAAACCCTTCCTTACCGATCGCAAACAGAATGCTCCTAGGCCACCGAAATTCAAGCTGAACAACAGGATAAACCTGGGGAAACCTCCTCCTGGACCTGGATCAAATGGTACCGCACCCCAAAAGCCAGAACCCTAGATCACTCAGATCTAAGACAGAAAGAAGGTCCCAGGACCCATCCACCCCAACCCAGAGTGCTGAGCCCACGGCAGCAGAGGGAACCTCAGGGCTCTGAGGACTCACCTTGGAAGCAGCCTAAGCCAGTCTCCGGGGGTCCCAACACAGACGGCAGGGAAACATAGAGAGAAGGGGAAAGCCTGTAGACCCTGGCTGGGTCCCTCCATCTGAGTCTCAAGGAAGGTCCCAGCATTAGGGCACCAGCTGAACACAATCCCATCAGGAGCCCTCAGAGCTACTGAAAGGACAGAAAACTCAGGGCTGGCAAAGGGGTTACTCTGAAGAGCTTACCTTGAAAGTAACCCGGGCCAGTTTCCAGGCATTCAACACAGACTGTGGAGGAGGAGGTTGGTGCTTTTTTTTTTCCTTCTTTTTTTTGGCTCGGGGATCATTCCGCCCACACCACCTGAACCTAATCCCATCAGGAGCCCTCAGAGCTTCTGAAAGAACAAAAACCTCAGGGCCAGTGAAGGGTTTACCTTGAAAACAACCTGGGCCAGTCTCCAGGCATTCAAAACAGATTGTGGAGGAGGATGTTTTTTGCATCAGGGCTCATTCAGCCCAAACCAGGTGAACCTAATCCCATCAGGAGCCCTCAGAGCCCAGGCAAGCCATGACCCCTTCCCCCTTAGAGAGCAGGGACTTATGAAAGAACCAGCTGAACCTAATCCCATCAGGAGCCCTCAGAGCCCAGAGAGGCCATGCATCTCCCCCCTTAGAGAGCAGGGTCTTCTGAAAAAAACAGAAACCTAGAGGCGAAGTCAAGATGGCAGCCTAGAAGAAGCATAGACCTGGCAGCCTGGCCAGAGCTTTAGAGGTCCTCCATATCTGCTCCTGCCTTCCAGGAAGTTTAAAACTCAGAGTAAACCCAGCCCAACTAAGCTGAACTCAATCCCATCAAAAGTCTCCAGAACACAGGGAAGCCCAGGCTCCCCATCCATCCTCATTGACTGCTGGACTTTAAGCCAATCAAAAGCTGCCACAGGACAGGAAAGCTCAACCCCCCAACAACCCTCCCCCAGAGATTACACCAAGAGATCCTCTGTTAAACCTCCAAGAGGGGAGACTGATAGAAGTCCCCCCAAAAAAAACAAAAAAAATGAGAGGAACAAGAGCACAGACAAATATGGGGAGGAAAGAAGGGGTGAATTTGAACAAACAACAGAAACAGAAGAAAGAAACTACAATAGACAGCTACTACTCACCAAATGGAAGAGAGGGGGAGAGATCAGCAAATGATAAACCAGAAATCCCAGCAAAATGGAAACAGGCTGTGGAAGAACTCAAAACACAACTAAGAGAGGCTGAAGACATCTGGGAAAAGAACTTAAAAATTAAGATAAGTCATCTGGAAACAGAGGCACTTGAACTAAAATAAGAAAATAGTGTCCTGAAAGCCAAAATCATCCAGCTGGAAAATGAGGCAAAGGAGATGAAAGATGAGGCAAAGGAGATGAAAGATGAGATGAAGAGGATGAAAGACGATCTTCAAAGAAAATCAGACCAGAAGGAAAAAGACAACCAAAAAGCCAGAGATGAAATCCAATCTTTAAGAACCAGAGTAAAACAACTAGAATCAAGTGACCTCACAAGGCAGCAGGACACAATAAAACAAAACAAAAAAATTGAAAAAATTGAGGAAAATGTGAAGCATCTCATTCACAAAACAGGCAATTTAGAAAATCGTTCAAGAAGAGAAATTAAAGAATAATTGGACTGCCAAAAGACCACGACAAAAGAAAAAGCCTGGACATAATACTAGAGGAAATTATCCAGGAAAACTGTCCAGAGATCCTAGAACAAGAGGGGAAAGTGGAGATTGAAAGAATCCACAGATCACCCCCTATATTTAATCCCCAAAGGACAACACCAAGAAATGTTATAGCCAAATTCAAAAACAATCAGAACAGGTATTACAAGCTGCCAAGAAGAAGCCATTCAGATACCATGGAAACACGGTGAGGATAACACAGGATCTGTCTGCATCCACACTGAAGGAACGAAAAGGCATGGAATACGATATTCCAGAAAGCAAGGGAACTAGGCCTAAAGCCAAGAATAAAATACCCATCAAAACTGACTATATTCTTACAGGGGAAAGTATAGTCATTTAACATGACAGAAGAGTTCCAAGCATTCATAAATAAAAGACCAGACCTGAACAGAAAATTTGAAGTCCAACCACAGAACTCAAGAGAATCATCAAAAGGTAATTAAAAAAGAGGTGAAAAACAACAACAACAACAACAACAAATTTTAAGAGACACAATAAGTTAAAATGATATGTATCCCTATAAGAAAAGAGTTCATTGGCAACTCTTAAAAACTGTTGCTATCACCTAAGCAGCTAGAAGAACTACACTCAGAGGGAACAATAACAAACTGTATAGGGTGAAAGGGCAAGACATAAATAGGTATATAGATATATGCATGCATAAATACATATACATGTATATGTATATATGTACATATATACATATACATGACTAAAGCTAAAAAAGAAAAGAGGTTATGACTAAAAGAAATGGGAAAAGAAACAAATGGGGGAAAATGTATATGTCACAAAGAAGCTCATGGCGGGAGGGGGGAGAACATTGATACACTGGAAGGGTAAAGAGGTTGGAGATAGGAAATACTCAACTCTTACGTACTTTGAAACTGACCCAAAGAGGGAAGAATAATCCAATCCATTGGGGAAGAGAAGAGATTTGCAACCTATAGGGGAGTAGAAGGGTAAAAAACAGACTGGTGGGGAGGGAAGCAGTACAAGGGAGGGAGAGGGTGGGGGGGAAATTTTTAAAAGACTACAGGGGAAAATAAGGGAGGGAATAAGAAGGGAGGGAGGTAGAAAGGGAAATACAAGGGGGACTGATTTAAAGTAAATCACTGGACTAAAAGGTAGAGCTGAAGAAGAAAGGTTAGAATTAGGGAAGGATATCAAAATGCCAGGGAGTCCACAAGTGACAGTCATAACGTTGTACGTGAATGGGATAAACTCACCCATAAAACGTAGACGAATAGCAGAATGGATTAGAATCCAAAACCCTACCATATGTTGTCTCGAAGAAACACACATGAGGCGGGTAGACACCCACAAGGTCAGAATTAAAGGATGGAGTAAGACCTTCTGGGCCTCAAATGACAGAAAGAAAACAGGAGTGACAATCATGATATCTGATGAAGCCAAAGCAAAAATAGACCTGATCAAAAGGGATAGGGAAGGTAATTATATTTTGTTAAAAGGGACTTTAGATAATGAGGAAGTATCACTAATCAACATGTATGCACCAAGTAATATAGCACCCAAATTTCTAATGGAGAAACTAGGAGAATTGAAGGAAGAAATAGACAGCAAAACCATATTAGTGGGAGACATGAACCAACCATTATCAAATTTAGATAAATCAAATCAAAAAATAAATAAGAAAGAGGAAAAAGAAGTGAATGGAATCTTAGAAAAATGAGAATTAATAGAAATATGGAGGAAAAAATAGGGATAAAAAGAAATACACCTTCTTATCAGCACCACATGGCACATTCACAAAGATTGACCATACATTAGGTCACAGAAACATGGCACACAAATGCAGAAAATCAGAAATAATAAATGCAGCCTTTTCAGATCACAAGGCAATAAAAATAACGATCAGTAATGGTACATGGAAAACCAAATCAAAAACTAATTGGAAATTAAACAATATGATACTCCAAAATCATTTAGTTAGAGAAGAAATCATAGAAACAATTAATAATTTCATCGAGGAAAATGACAATGGTGAGACATCCTTTCAAACCTTTTGGGATGCAGCCAAAGTGGTAATCAGAGGTAAATTCATATCCCGGAGTGCATATATTAACAAACTAGGGAGAGCAGAGATCAATCAACTGGAAATGCAAATAAAAAAAACTCGAAAGTGACCAAATTAGAAACCCCCAGCAGAAAACCAAACTAGAAATCCTAAAAATTAAGGGAGAAATTAATAAAAATGAAAGTGATAGAACTATTGAACTAATAAACAAGACAAGAAGCTGGTACTTTGAAAAAACAAACAAAATAGACAAAGTACTGGCCAATCTAATTAAAAAAAGGAAGAAAAGCAAATTAACAGCATCAAAGATCAAAAGGGGGACATCACCTCTGATGAAGAGGAAATTAAGGCAATCATTAAAAATTACTTTGCTCAATTACATGGCAATAAATACACCAATTTAAGAGATATGGATGAATATATAAAAAAAATCTGCCTAGACTAACAGAAGAAGAAATAAAATTCTTAAATATTCCCATATCAGAAAATGAAATCCAACAGGCCATCAAAGAACTTCCTAAAAACAAATCCCCAGGGCCTGATGGATTCACCAGTGAATTTTATCAAACATTCAGAGAACAGTTAATCCCAATACTATACAAACTATTTGACATAATAAGCAAAGAGGGAGTTCTACCAAACTCCTTTTATGACACAAACATGGTACTGATTCCAAAACCAGGCATGTCAAAAACAGAGAAAGAAAACTATAGACCAATCTCTCTAATGAATATAGATGCAAAAATCTTAAATGGGATACTAGCAAAAAGACTCCAGCAAGTGATCAGAAGGGTCATCCACAATGATCAAGTAGGATTGATACCAGGGATGCAGGGCTGGTTCAATATTAGGAAAACCATCCACATAATTGACCACATTAACAAGCAAATCAACAAGAGTCACATGATTATCTCAATAGACGCAGAAAAAAACTTTGATAAAATACAACACCCATTCCTATTAAAAACACTAGAAAGCATAGGAATAGAAGGGTCATTCCTAAAAATAATAAACAGTATATATCTAAAACCATCAGCTAACATCATCTGCAATGGGGATAAATTAGATGCATTCCCAATAAGATCAGGAGTGAAACAAGGATGCCCATTATCACCTCCATTATTTGACATTGTACTAGAAACACTAGCAGTAACAATTAGAGAAGAAAAAGAAATTGAAGGCATCAAAATAGGCAAGGAGGAGACCAAGTTATCACTCTTTGCAGATGACATGATGGTCTACTTAAAGAATCCTAGAGATTCAATCAAAAAGCTAATTGAAATAATCAACAACTTTAGCAAAGTTGCAGGATACAAAATAAACCCACATAAGTCATCAGCTTTTCTATATATCTCCAACACAGCTCAGCAGCAAAAACTAGAAAGAGAAATCCCATTCAAAATCACCTTAGACAAAATAAAATACCTAGGAATCTATCTCCTGAGACAAACACAAGTAGTATATGAACACAACTACAAAACACTCACCCCACAACTAAAACTAGACTTGAGTAATTGGAAAAACAATAACGCCTCATGGATAGGATGAGCCAATATAATAAAAATGACCATCCTACCCAAACTTATCTATCTATTTAGTGCCATATCCATGGAACTCCCAAAAAATTTCTTTACTGATTTAGAAAAAAACATAACAAAGTTCATTTGGAATAACAAAAGATCAAGGATATCCAGGGAAATAATGAAAAAAAAAACACAAATGAGGGGGGCCTTGCAGTCCCAGGCCTCAAACTATATTACAAAGCAGCAGTCATCAAAACAATTTGGTACTGGCTAAGAGACAGAAAGGAAGATCAGTGGAATAGACTGGGGGCAAGCGACCTCAGCAAGACAGTATATGATAAACGCAAAGATCCCAGCTTTGGGGATAAAAATTCACTATTCGATAAAAACTGCTGGGAAAATTGGAAGACAGTGTAGGAGAGATTAGGAATAGAGCAACACCTTACACCCTACACCAAGATAAATTCAAAATGGGTGAATGACTTAAACATAAAGAAGGAAACCATAAGTAAATTGGGTAAACACAGAATAGTATACATGTCAGACCTTTGGGAGGGGAAAGACTTTAAAACCAAGCAAGACATAGAAAGAATCACAAAACATAAAATAAATAATTTCGACTACATCAAACTAAAAAGCTTTTGTACAAACAAAACCAATGCAACTAAAATCAGAAGGAAAACAACAAATTGGGAAAAAATCTTCATAAAAATCTCTGACAAAGGTTTAATTACTCAAATTCATAAAGAGCTAAATCAATTGTACAAAAAATCAAGCCATTCCCCAATTGATAAATGGGCAAGGGACATGGATAGGCAGTTTTCAGATAAAGAAATAAAAACTATTAATAAGCACATGAAGAAGTGTTCTAAGTGTTCTAAATCTCTTATAATCAGAGTGATGCAAATCAAAACAACTCTGAGGTATCACCTCACACCTAGCATGACATGCTAGCTTGACATGACAACTATGGAAAGTAATGAATGCTGGAGGGGATGTGGCAATGTAGGGACATTAATTCATTGCTGGTGGAGTTGTGAACTGATCCAACCATTCTGGAGGGCAATCTGGAACTATACACAAAGGGCGATAAAAGAATGTCTACCCTTTGTTCCAGCCATAGCACTGCTGGGTCTGTACCCCAAAGAGATAATAAGGAAAAAGACTTGTACAAAAATATTCATAGCTGCACTCTTTGTGGTGGCCAAAAACTGGAAAACAAGGGGATGTCCATTAATTGGGGAATGGCTGAACAAATTGTGGTATATGTTGGTGATGGAATATTATTGTACAAAAAGGAATAATAAAGTGGAGGAGTTCCATGGAGACTGGAACAACCTCCAGGAAGTGATGCAGAGAGAGAGGAGCAGAACCAGGAAAACATTGTACACAGAGACAAACACACTGTGTTATAATCGAACGTAAAGTACTTCTCCATTAGTGGCGGTGTAATGTCCCTGAACAATCTGCAGGGATCTAGGAGAAAAAACATTATCCATAAGCAGAGGACAAACTGTGGGAGTAGATACACCGTGGAAAAGCAACTGCCTGACTACAGTGGTTGAGGGGACATGACAGAGGAGACTCTAAAAGAACACACTAATGCAAATATTAACAACATGGCAATGGGTTCAAATCAAGAACAAATGTGTTACCCAGTGTAATCACGCGTCGGCTATGGGGTTTGGGGGGGGGGGAAGGAAATGAAAATGATCTTTGTCTTTAATCAATAATGCATGGAAATGATCAAATAAAATACTATAAAAATAATAATTTCTACATTAGCTATGGATTTTCCAGCTAAAGTTAAAAATCCTCTCTGGAACCATAGCATCCCGACTGAGTGACAAATACCAAAGCATATCTAGAATCCGTATGAATTATTGCCCTTTTATCCTTTGCAATTATACAGGCCTTTTTCAGAGCTATGAGTTCTGCCCCTTGAGCACTAATGTTAGAGGGCAGTGAAGCTTACCACTCAGTGGCAAATTCTGTGACGCCAACAGCTCCAGTGTAGTGTATGCCATCCCTCATAAAAGATGAGCCCTCAGTAAATAAGACCAGATCTGAGTTGTTTAAGGGAGTGTCTAAGAGATCATCTTGAGGCTTTTCTGCCATGGACACTAGTGTTTCACAACTGTGTAATGGTTCTCCTGAAGTTGGTAAATCTGGAATCAAGGTAGCAGGGTTGAGGGTTGCACAGCATTTTAGAGTAATTTTTTCATTCTTTAACAAGGTTATTTCATACCTTGTAATTCGCTGATCAGAAAATGCCTCTGTTCTATGTCTTAGCAACAATGCTTCTACTTCATGTGGGCACATAATTGTTAATGGGCATCCCAATACTAGATCAACAGTTTCTGTCACTAGTAAAGCTGTAGCAGCCATGCCTCTAAGACATGGTAGTGCTCCTGAAGCTACTGGGTTCAGCTGGGCTATATAATAAGCAACTGGGTGCTGAGAAGGTCCCAAAGTCTGAGTTAAAACACCTGAAGCTACTCCTCTTCTCTCATGTATATACAAAGTAAATGGCTTGTTGTAATCTGGGATGCCTAGAGCAGGGGCAGACAGGATAGCCTTTTTTAGATCTGATAGAGCTGACAGGTTTTCTGGCTTTAATTTAAGTGGTTCGGGGACTGAATCTCTTGTTAATGATATAAGGGGCTTGGTAATTTCCCCATAGCAAGGGATCTGCAAAACCCTGTTGCCCCCAGAATTGTTCTTAACTGTTTCTTAGTGGTAGGAGCACTCAATTTTTAAATATTTGCAATTCACTTGGGAGAAATAGAACAGGCTGCAGCTGTCAGAATGAACCCCAAATATTCTACTTTGGGGAGACACCACTGAACCTCATCCTTCAAGATCTTATGCCTTTTTTTGTGAAATTCCAAAAGAAGGTGTTTACTATCTTCCTGACATGCTTCTGCATCTGTTGAAGCCAAGAGTAGATCATCTATGTATTTGATTAATTTGCTGTTTTTAAACTTTATATTATCTGTATCTTGACTCAAAATTTGTGCAAGTACAGCCCAGGGCACAGTCAGTTGTTTCTGATTTGTCATTTACTATCACATGCCAGTGTAGTATGGGTGTGTACATCGCTGGGTACTAGACTAAGCAAGATGCAGAAAATCTAAAAATCACAATATGAGGTTTCTCTTTTTTAAATATCCAGGCATCATATCTTCAGACTTTATTTTTAATAAGAGGATACTTCATCATTTCAGTAATGAATCACAAACTACTCCCAATAACAGATCCTTGCAAAGTTCCCAGGTGTTCATCTGGAACTAGAAAAGGCAACTCAGAGCATGGTCCCAGGGATGGAGACTCAGTTTATATTGAAGTATAAACTAGTAGAAGAAAACAATAAACATGCCTAATTTAACAGAGATATTTAGGTAATCTATGAGTGTGGTGAAATGAAAGGAGTGATTAATCATTGTAACAAACTACTAATGAAAGGATCTTAGATTTTAATCAGAAAGAGGGGAAGAATCATTCACTTTATATGTGAAGAAACCAATAACAGAAATAAAGTGACTTGTCACATCTCTAGTAAATATCTATGGAAGGATTATGAATTTAGGTTTTCCTAAAGTCTGGAGTTCTAACCATTATACCACCTAGTTGCTTCTGTTTTCTCCTTAAGAAACCTAATAAGATTGATGACCAACGTATCATCTAAAAAAACCACTCCCTAGAATTCAACTAGCACATTTCAGAATACTTTCTAGTTGTTAGATTCTAAGATGCTGTTAAAAAGATGAAATTGTCCATTTCAGATTTTTATTCATTTCTGTCAGAAACAATTATATTCTAAGAAAATGTGAAGAAACCTGACAGTTGTAAGTATATGTCAATGAAACAGAGCATTTTAAAAACATTTTCAAACAAGTCATCTCAGCTGGGAACCAGAACTAGCTGTTAATTCCAAGTAGGGAAGTAGCAAGGAATAATGAAAAGTACCCCAGCATGAGGCAAGAAAGCTGGGAGCCTAGTCATGGCTCCATGGCTAATTTGCAAAATGCCCACTATAATGTCATTTAAGCTCTTCAGCTTTCAGTTTCCTGATCCATAAGATGTCAGGATTGAACTATGCTTTCTTTAAGGTCTTCCTTCTCTAAAATTCTATGATTCTCAGTGACTACTCTCATTCTCAGCTTTAAGTCTAGAGAAAGATGAATAATTTTAGTTGAAAATAAAGCAGGTTTACAGTTAATGTTTCATACCCTGCCCTTGTTTTCCTTCCCCATTTGTTTCCATGGTAGCAGAAGGCAGAAGCAACTGCAATTAACAAAGATTCCAATTCAGCAAAAGAGTCTTACTTTTTTCCCTAGCTCCTAAAAACATCATTAATGATATTGAGAAATTAAAAAAAAAATCTTCAGTAGTTAGAAGTTTCAAGTACCAGGTAAAGATCTCTAAATTGAATTGGTATACTTCTAAACATGAGAGCTTTAATAACTAATTTGATCAATGAGATACTTCTAATAAGTGTTCCATGTATTCCTGACATGCAGTGTACTATCATTGAAACCAAAAGACTTGAGTACAAATCCTAACTCTGATACTAGCTAACCAAGGCTACCCATTTAACCTCTTCAAAGTAAAATCATTTAACATCTTTAGCCCTCCATTTCTTTATTTCTGAAAAGGAGATTATTCTTGTATATATGATTATATTAAAAGTACCCAATAAACATTCATTATCTTGTTAAAATTAAGGAAACTGTAATTGCGTAGATTATATTCTATAATAAAAAATATAGTGTATTTCTATAACAAAAAATACTCATTTAAAACAGTCTATGTAATTAAGTGCAGGTAACATATTTTTAAATGCTACTCAGCGTCTACAGTCAATGCACAATAAAAATTAAAAAGCTGTCCAAAGAAAATGCCTTTTAACCAAAGGATGAAATACAATACTTCTCTTTTTTGTTGCCAAAAAGAACTCAACAATTTCCTTGCAACACAAGCAAACTATGTGAAGACACGTTACAAAATCATATTTTATCCTGGCCCCGGTCTAGCATACTGATTGATAAGCTGGAAAGCATCCAAGAGAAAATAATTAGGTTAGCAAAAGGCCTCAAGATCATGCCATGAGAGAGTGCTGAAGGAACTAGAAATGTTTAACCTGTGAAAGAAAAGCCTTACGAGTAAGTAAGATGTGGAAGAGGGAAGAAATATTTTTTCTGCTGAGTCTTAATAGGGCAGAGTTGGGTATAATTGCTAAGATTGCAATTTGGTGTGAGGAAAAACTTTCAAACAATTAAGCTACCAGAATAGAAGTTAGACTGCCTCAGACAGTAGTTCTTCCTCAACAGAAATCTCCATGCAAAAGTTTGACAACCATTTGTTGGATGAGTTGTATGGGAAATCATATTCAGGTGTTCATTGGACTGACTGGCTTCCAAGCTTCCTTGTATGTCAGTTTGAGCACAGAATCTACCCTTCTAACTGGAAAAAAGATTTCCAAAACAGTCCCATGCTTGAGTTCTGCCTTTGTTAATAATCCCAAATTTGAGAGTTCCCCTAATTCCCAAAGTTTGGTCACTGGACCTTTTAGAGAATCAGTCCCTACATAGTTCCTGAATAGTTTTCAATCTTAGAAGAGGATCACTCATGAGTACTCTGCAGCTGAAGGATTTTATTCCTTTAACCAGCCAGTGGTTCCTCAATGTTGAGGTTTTTTAATTTGTTTTTACCTCTAGAATAGTCATAGAAACCAAAGTCTCATTGGAATATGCAAGCACAAAAATATGCCTTATTCTTAGTCAGAATAGGAAATATAGACTCCAGGAATTTATGAGTAAATGAGACGGTAATATGTGGAAATGTATGCAAATATTTTCAGAATAATATCAATTTATAATGATACAGATGGTTGACTCTAACTGACTTTTGTCAGATCAGACATATGCAAGACAGAAAATTCCCAAGTTGTTTCTTAGTCACACTCATCCTCAAATGAGTTCAACATGAGGTAAGACCATTGTAATTCATGACTTATACAACTTTACATTCAGAAATAGGTAGTTTTTTTTAAGAGGAATTATAAACCACCTGAATGAAAGGTATAAAAAGAAAAACATGAACTAATAAGGGCAATAAAAGACTGTCTGCCCTTTGATCCAGCCATAGCACTGCTGGGTTTGTACTCCAAAGAGATAATAAGGAAAAAGACTTGTACAAGAATATTCATAGCTGCGCTCTTTGTGGTGGCCAAAAATTGGAAAATGAGGGGATGCCCTTCAATTGGAGAATGGCTGAACAAATTGTGGTATATGTTGGTGATGGAATACTATTGTGCAAAAAGGAATAATAAAGTGGAGGAATTCCATGGAGACTGGATCAACCTCCAGGAAGTGATGCAGAGAGAGAGGAGCAGAACCAGGAAAACATTGTACACAGAGACTGATACACCGTGGTACAATCGAACATAATGGACTTCTCCATCAGTGGCAATGCAATGTTCCTGAACAATCTGCAGGGATCTAGGAGAAAAACATTATCCACAAGCAGAGGACAAACTGTGGGAGTAAAAGCACCGAGGAAAAGCAACTGCTTGACTACAGGGGTTGAGGGGACATGTCTGAGGAGAGACTCTAAATGAACACTCTAATGCAAATATCAATAACGTGGAAATGGGTTCGAATCAAGAACACATGTGATACCCAGTGGAATCGTGCATCAGCTATGGGAGAGGTGGGGGTTGGGGGGAAGAAAAGAAAATGATCTTTGTCTCCAGTGAATAATGTTTGGAAATGCTCAAATAAAAAAAATTAATTAATAAAAAAAATACTCTGTAATGTATCTTCTAAAGCTTGTCTTTACCCTCTGGCATAAAATCAGTACGGTTTAAAAAATAAATAAATATTAAATGTCAGGTGTCAAGTTGATGTCATTAGATTTTCATAACTGGAAAGAGAGTGGATATTGTAAAGCTATTATCTGTAAAATTGTGATTTGTAAATGCTAAAGAGTGAATTATTTCCATGAAATTCAAGAAAAGGAAAAATATTTACTCTACTATGTTTATTAACTAATTTCTCTTGACCTTATTTTTCTTCTACTATAAAATGGGTTATAATCATACTTATACTCTTTACCTTTAAAAAATTGCTGCCCAAAGAGATAATGGACAAAAAGACTTGTACAAAAATATTCATAGCTGCGCTCTTTGTGGTGGCCAAAAACTGGAAAACGAGGGGATGCCCATCAATTGGGAAATGGCTGAACAAATTGTGGTATATGTTGGTGATGGAATACTATTGTGCCCAAAGGAATAATAAAGTGGAGAAGTTCCATGGAGACTGGAACAACCTCCAGGAAGTGATGCAGAGCGAGAGGAGCAGAACCAGGAGAACATTGTACACAGAGACTAATACACTGTGGTATAATCGAATGTAATGGACTTCTCCATTAGTGGCGGTGTAATGTCCCTGAACAATTTGCAGGGATCTAGGAGAAAAAAACACTATTCATAAGCAAAGGATAAACTGTGGGAGTGGAAACACCGAGGAAAAGCAACTGCCTGAATACAGTGGTTGAGGGGATATGACAGAGGAGAGAATCTAAAGGAACACTCTAATGCAAATACTATCAACAAAGCAATGGGTTCAAATCAAGAAAACATGTAATGCCCAGTGGATTTACGTGTCGGCTATGGGGGGTGGAGGGAGGAAAAGAAAATGATCTATGTCTTTAATGAATAATGCTTGGAAATGATCAAATAAAATATAATTTAAAAAAAAAATAAATAAATAAAAAATTAAAAAAAATAAAAAAAAATTGCTGCCACCCTGACAAACCTAGAAATGCAAGGTAAGAGGACAGTGAGACAATATGCCTATATTTCTTTCTGCTCCAAGGTTGGTTTTGGTCTATAGTAGGAAAGAACTCGGTATGATTCCCAGTAGCCTGTGTGGCATCCTAACAAGTTTTGCACTTTATAGTGACTGGAAAAGAGCAAAAAGGCCTCCAATTACTGAAAATCTACTTAGGTTCTCCTTTGTGGTGCTCACCTGGGTTTCCAAGAAATTCTCAAGAATCCTTCCTAACAATTACAGATTGACTAAGAGATTAGGACTGGTACTCAATAGTCTAATGGTGTGTACTAATAAGCAAAAGCTAAGTGGCTATTAAATGAATTACTAGCCCTTCACAGTATTGCTTTCATATAATTTAAAACTTATTTTCCGAGTTTTCTAGTCATTCAATTTCTCTCTCTCTTTCTCACTCTCCCTCCCTTTCTCCCTCTCTCTATATATCTCATAATATATATACATATATATACATATACATATACATATACATGAATATTCTACAAAAACTACTGTCATCTAATCACTTTTCATAATAATATGCTAATACAGATTTATCTGTATCTGAGCCAGCATACAACCTTGATAGTCTCTCTTTGTTTATATGACTGAATAGCACAGAAATTAGAAGAATAATGATAACTGAAATTAATACAGCACCTTGAATTTAGAAAAATGATTTGTAAACCTAAATTCATCTGATCTTCACCACTGGAGATTGATGCTACAGATATTAGTCTCATTTTACAGGTGAGAAAAGATAATCTCACAGAGGTTAAGTTTGCCCTAATACCAACATGTTCTTAGTTCATGTTTAAGATTGAGGGAGTTTTGCTTTTTTTAAATACTTAATAAAAGGAAGTTAAATTTCTCCTAAGAGGATTAATGATATATAACAGTATCTGACACATAGCACGCACTTGAATAAATGTTTATTGCATTGAACTTAATATATATACAAACTCTCTTACAAACATTTGGAAACACATTTGGTCAACCTAACATGATAGCAAACTGAGTACGTCATCCCCATGGACTTCAGAACCATTAAGTCCAGACCTCTACTGCATATGGGTAGGACTTTTTTTATAACTTTCGGTGAATAGGGAGATTTACCAAAGAAACAGGGACAAATCAAATCCCCAACTACTTTGTCTACTGGAGAAAACTAATCTCTGCTGCATGAAGGAAGGAAGAGGTATGGGTATAACCCATGAGATGGAGAAACCTTGGTAGATAATAATCCTATAACATCAAACAAGCCCTTTATTTTGCTCACTGAATTTCCTCCACAAGAAACCTTTCATAAACTGCCTGTTAATGCCTTCCCATTGCTGATTTACTTCTAATATATCCTGTAGCAAGTGTATTAGAATAACTTGACTATATTATTTATTAATCTCAAACTCAAAATTTTACTATAACATCACTGTTCAACACATTTGTGTTGTTCTTCTGCTAAGATTATTTTCCTTCTCCAACTATAGATTCTATTTTCCATTTTTTTCAAACCTCATTACCCAGATTGTAGTCCCAATGCTTTATGCCCTGTGAACCATAGCCTTTCACAGTAGATGTGGATGATTTTCTATGGCATGGCTTGTCAACTCCTCTTGAGTTTTTATAAGTATTGGAGAGAGTATAAAGCTCAGGAGTGAAATGAAACAGACTAGATCAAGAGAGACACCCCTATAATCTGTTCATGATTCTGAATAGAAATCTGAAGCACCCACATGGGTGATAACAAAAGTCCCGATGGGATGGTCTGATAGCTTACTGAGGGTCTTATTCTAGCAAAGCTTATGCTCCATCTCTTACTTACAAAAGTCTGCTGAGGTTTCAGTGATTATCATTCATCTCCTCATGCTGGCTTCATGACTTCTCTGGCAGCCTAAAAAAGACAAGTGTTGTTTGTTTATTTGTTTTTCTCCTCCAAATAGACATACAGCACTAGGCCTAGGTGATGAGGCTTGAGAAGAATAGAAGAGAACCTACGGAGAAGAAAAATAATCTTAGCAGAAGACCAAGTAGATTAAATAGTGATGTTACAGTAGAATTTTGAGTTAGAGGTTAGTGAATAACATAATCCAGTCATGCTATGATATAAGGCTAAGCTGCAAAAATACAATTATAGCTTATAATATTTCATTTGATCATCACCTTAATTGTAGTAAGTTGTGAAAATGTACATTTTGATTTGGGATTCAATCAGTAGGGAAGTCCAGAGATGCAATATGAAAAAAAAGATGTCTTGAACTCAATTTAGATGAGAGGTAATTCAATGAAGCTAGAAAATTCATTGAACATTGATTTTTTTCCCCCTATTAACAGGATACTTCACCAGAGAGAATACAGTGATTTAATTTCCTCAAAGTACCCATTATACAAGAGTAACATCCTTTCCAATTGGGTCACAGAAACAGTATCATTTAGTCAATGGAGAAAATAGGGAAGATGTGGTTCAGACACGAGTTTAAGCAACCTAAACTGGAACAGAATGTTCTCCATCTGAACTCAGGTTGCTGCTGCTCATCCAACTAGTTCTGAAATCTTCATTTTATGGGTCAGTAAGCCCCACACCCTTTTGTAAATCTGCAGGTACATAGACATTCACACTTTTGCTTCTTCCAGCTTTAAACCTCATGATTCCATAAACCACATCAATGGAACAAAGGTATTTTCCTTGCTCACCACTGAGTTTAAAAATCCAGAAAATACTTCAAATTCAGAAGCTCATAGTTTGTCCTTTCTTTTCAAACTAAATCCAGCCCATAGAAACCAAAATTACTGTAAGCCACTGACCATAAATAATAAAAACTAATAAAAGAATGGGAACCAAAAGAGTTATAAGGTAAACTTAAATGGATATCAAAGAGGCCACTGGGCTGTTATTTGAGGTCCACATGAACAGACAGCAAGATTTTATTATATAAGTTGTCATAAAGGAATGCAATTGAAAGTGATATCATTTTTTCTTCACCCAGGTTCATGATTTAGTTTTCTTTACATTAACATGCTTTCATATTTTTTCTTTTTAAATATATGTATACATATATATTTATACACAAAGGTGTATATTTATTGTCATTGACTTCCCAATATTTTTCTTCTACCCTTGCTGTAACAAATAAAGTCCATCAACATAATTACCTATATTATCCATTTCTTTACTCAACACCATTTCTCTGAAGAGTGGAAAGAAACATGCTTCATCACCAACCTTCTGAAATCACAATTGAACTTTACATTGATGAGTTTTTTTCCTTTACATTATTGTGGTCATCATATAAACTTTGCTAATGATTCTATTTTACTCTGCATCAGTTCATACAAGTGTTATTGTTGTTTTTTTTTCCTAAATTCTTCATGATCATTATCCCACATGCCTCAGTGGCACAATAATATTTCATTATACAACATTTTTTCAACCTTTTTCCAATAGATAGATATCTAACTCCTTCTGATTCTTTGCTACTACAAAAAAAAGTATTTCAAAATATTTGCAAAGATATGCAAAACACACTTACATTTTAGCCAGTTCATAAAAACAGATAACTAAACAAATAAATATCTGTGTGTATATATAAGACATTTTCCTGTCTCTTTGGTTTTTTAAGGTTCTATGCCTAGTAATTGTATTTTGGTACAATGTTTCTGTATGGTTGATTACTAAATTAAACTGAAACTAACTTGATTTCATATTGGGCTTTACCAATTCAAAATACCATCAACAATGTACTAGTTTGCCAGCTTTCCCAATACTGCTGCAATGTTATCCATTGTTGTCTCCTGTCAGAGTTGCCTGTTGATGGGAGTTGGGTGAAATCTCAGAATTTTCAGTTTATGTTTCTTAAATTAATTAATGACTTGGAGCATTCCTTCACAAGAACTCTAATAGCTAATATTTATTCTTTTGAAAGATGTTTTTTATCTTTTGACTACTTTTCTATAGGGAAATCATTTGAGTTTTGAATATATTTATGTCAATTTCTTTTATATCTTGGATATAGAATCATAGCAACATAGGTATGGAGCTGGAAGGGATGCCAGACATTATTTTGTTCAGGTCCTTCATTTTAGAGATAAGCAAACTAAAGTTTAAAGAGTAAAACGGCTTGCCTATTGTCACATAGATAGTAAGGTATGATGGAACCTGGTAATTCTAAATCTAGAATTAGTAAGTTTTCTACTTCTATATTACATTGCATCAGAGATATTCACTGCGGTTGTTTTCTTTCTCTTTATTTTAGGTGCTGAGTATACAAAGGCAAAAAGAAAACTATTAACAAACCATTTACAACCTAATGATTATATATATATATATATATATATATATATATAAAACATACATTAAAAAATACCAGATAGTCAAGGGAGTATGAGGGAGTGGAGAGGAGAAAAAGTCACAAGCAACTACATGGAGCACAGAAGGCATCATTCAGGAAGCAGTGTTTTATCTGCATCTCTAGAAGAAACCAAAGTTCCCTAGAGGCAGAAGTCAGAAAGAAGAATGTCTCAGGCATAGGATGAAAGCCTTGGAGTCAAAAAATGGAGTGAATGCTTAAGGAACATCAAGAAAGCCAGCATAATTTTACTATAGAATTCATGAAAGGTAGTTCATGAGAAATAGGGATAGAAAGTTAGGTTTAAGTTCTGTTGTAAATATCTTTAACAAAATGAGGATTCTGCATTTGATCCTAGAGGTAAAAGGGAACCACATTGATTATTGGCTAGAGAGATGATATGGAGGATGTTTTGGAGAGGAGAGAAACTTGAGGCAAGTGGACCAACTATTGAGTTATTGAGGTAGTTTATGTAAAAGGTGGTGAGGGTGGTGGTCATGGAAGCACATTGATTTTGTTTACACAAAGCTTTACAATATTTTGAATTGTAATTGAAATTGTTTATCTTATCAGCTGTTATCACTGCTATATTTTAATTATTTAAAATTCTTTCATTAGTCCTAATAGTATCAGATGCCTTATTCCCTTTTCCTGTATTAGACTGTGAGATTCTCAAGGGAGAGATTATCTTTTATTTCTCCCCATATTCCTAGGATTGAGCATAGTTCCTGGAACACAGTAGGAGCTCAATAAATACTTAGTTAATGGCTATGATTTATGATGTGACCCTTCATATTTAGGCCATGTATCTATTAGGTAATTATTATTTACAATGTAAGACATTGATCTATATTTAATGTCCATTAAATTGCCTTACAGTTTTAGTAGTATTTTGTCAAATTGGTGTCCTTGGGCATAAATTCATTTGAGTAAATGTAATTCTTAAACATGACTTAGAGCAGAATAGCTTTTTAAATCAATCTCTATTGTCCATATGAGGACTTTAGGCATTAGTGGTAAAGAAAAAGGAGAAACTTTTTTGTATTTTTAAATATTCTTCATCTCAAATGCATTTATTTCAGTTTAAACTTATGTCTATTAGTCAATTATGATGTCTTCATGAAACACATTTCTAGAAATATATTTAAATTTATATATTTCTTTCATAGAATTAAGTACACTAAAGTTTTAGGTGCTGACAACACTAAAGTAAGGAAATCTTGGTGAAATATAAAGGTTTGTGAGACAATATGGTACAGTGAGAAACTGAGGAATTTAAATTCAGAGAGCCTGGATTCAAATCCTGGTTTTGATATTTACCACTTCTGTGACCTTGGGGAGCTTACTTAACATTTATAATACTTGAGTTTTGTGAATCTTGAAATTTCTCAGATTTGTGAATGTTAAAAGATTCTCAGGACTTCCTGGTAATCATGGCTGCAATCTAGACGCCACACGCTTCCTCTCCCCAGCACCGAACAAAATAGACTACATCAAAGGAGCACAAAAATCACCTTTGATGGAACAGGACTCCCCAGTATCCCACAGAGGTGAAGGTACGTGGGGCTTGAACATTTCCACACTATAATAAGAAGGAGGTAAAGCTTGCACAGAAAAGTGAACTGAGCCACCCTTCCCCACCCCACCTCCCCCACCAAACCAGAGTGAGCTACCTGAGCGCTCACCGGGACAGCGAGTGAGTGGGGAACGTCTCTGTCGGGGGGGGGGGCACTCCAGGGACCTTGGGATCTGGGAACTGCCAGGAAAAAACGTCTCAGGGCGGTTTCATTGGAGAACCAGGCGCTGATTACGGGGGTCAGCGGAGCTGTACTTCGGGCGGCTGCGCTGAACATCTCCACAGAGCTAAACACCAGTGGCAGACCACACGCTGATTATCTGGGTGGAGCTGAACACCTGGGCAGTATGGCTGTGATCAGGGACCCAGCGCTCTAAGAAACCTCAGAGGCTGGGAAGAACTAGTCTGAAGCAACCTAAATTCACAGAAAAACCGCCAATATAACCCAGACCCCAGACCAAAAAGGAAAGGGGAATAAAACCACCAAAGGGATGGCTCACATGGCCCAAAATCAAGCTTCCAGGAAGAAAGGGAAAAAGGTGACTATTGAAAACTTTTATGGTGGAAGTACCCAAGGAAAAGAGGAGAATGAGGAGGAAATCCAAAAAAAAAAAAAAAATCAGAACATGCCTCTCAAAATGGAAACTATCAACAAGCTCTGGAAGATCTCAAACTGGAACTTATCCAAAAGATGGAAACCTGGAAAGAAAAATGGGAGAAAGAGATCAGCAGTCTGACAGATAAGAATGCTCAATTGGAAAAAGAACTCAAAGCATCCAATAGAAGGCCAGACAAGGCTGAAAAGCAAAACCAGTCCCTAACGACCAGAATCAAGCAACTCGAAGAAAGCGAGATGATAAAAAAGCAAGAATCAATAAAACAAAACCAAAAAATTAATGAATTAGAAGAAAACATAAAATATCTCACTGAGAAGGTCACCGATCTCGAAAACAAAGGGAAAAGAGAAAACCTCCGAATTATCGGTCTCCCAGAAAAACCAGAGAAAAACAATAAACACAATATTATTCTACAGGAGATTATAAAAGAAAATTGCCCCCAAGTTCTGGAGCAAGGGGGCAAAATAGAAATAGAAAGGATTCATAGAACACCTTCTATACTAAATCCCCAAAGACAACCCCTAGGAATGTAATTGCCAAATTTGAAAGCTTCCAAGAAAAGGAGAAAATCCTACAAGAAGCCAAGAAGAGGAGCTTCAGATATAAGGGGGCTCCCATAAGGATCACACACAACTTAGGGGCTAACACACTAAGAGACCGCAAAGCATGGAACACGATATTTAGAAAGGCAAGAGAGCTGGGTCTCCAACCAAGAATCAACTACCCAGCAAAACTGACTATATACTTCCAGGGGAAAGTATGGGCATTCAACAAAATAGATTTCCAAGCATTTCCTAAGAAAAGACCAGAGCTCTGTGGAAAGTTCGATATCCAAGCACAGAAAGCAAGAGAAACATGAAAAGGTAAATATGAAAGAAAGGGAAAAGGAGATAAATCTTATCTTTTTCTTTAAGTCAAACTCTCTTCTTTAAGGACTACATTTACATCAAATTATATATATTAATATGTGGGGAAAATGCTTTGTGTAACTCTCATAAATTGTAGCATCATAAGAGTAGTTAGAAGAAACATGCATAGGGAATGATTGGGGCATTAAGAAGATTTGGTGAAAGGGGGGGCAAAGAAAGGAAAAGGGAGGGGAGAACCGTCAATAATACTGAGATTTACTTCAAGAAATAGGGGGGACTCAATAGAATAATCTTTCCCATATAAAGATACACATGGGAAGGGGAGGGGAAGAACTCTCACATGAGAAGGAGAGGAAGAGAGCGTGAAGTGGAATTACTTAAACTTTACTCCCAGTGAAATCAAATTTGAGAGGGAAGAACATCTAGATCCAGTGGGATCCTGAATTCTATCTTATCAATTAGGGCAAGAAAGAAAGGAAAATTAAGGAGGGGGAGGGGAAAGGGAGTATAAAAAGGGAGGGAAGGAGAGGGGGAGGGGAAGGGAGCATAAAAAGGGAGGGGCTAGAAAGGGAAGCATCTCAAGGGAGGGGACTAGGGGGACTGACCTAAATCACTGGTTCAAAAGGAGAAAACTAAAGAAGAAAGGTCAGAACTAGGGGAAGATATCAAAATGCCAGCGAATCCACAATGACAATCATAACTTTGAACGTGAATGGGATTAACTCACCCATAAAACTTAGACAAATAGCAGATTGGATTAGAACCCAAAACCCTACCATATGTTGTCTTCAAGAAATACACATGAGATGGGTTGACACTCACAAGGTTAGAATTAAAGGTTGGAGTAAGATCTTTTGGGCCTCAACTGATAGAAATAAGGCAGGAGTTGCAATCATGATATCTGACAAAGCCAAAGCACAAATAGACCTGATCAAAAGGGATAGGGAAGGTAAATATATTCTGTTAAAAGGGAGTATAGACAATGAGGAAATATCACTAATCAACATGTATGCACCAAATGGTATATCATCCAAATTTTTAATAGAGAAACTAGGAGAATTGATGGAGGAAATAGACAGTAAAACCATATTAGTGGGAGACTTGAACCAACCATGATCAAATTTAGATAAATCAAACCAAAAAATAAACAAAAAAGAGGTAAAAGAGGTGAATGAAATCTTAGAAAAATTAGAGTTAATAGACATATGGAGAAAAATAAATAGGGACAAAAAAGAATACATCTTCTTTTCAGCACCACATGGCACATTCACAAAAATAGATCATACAGTAGGTCATAGAAACATGGCACTCAAATGAAGAAAAGCAGAAATAATAACTGCAGCCTTTTCAGATCACAAGGCAATAAAAATATTGATCGGCAAGGGTGCATGGAGAGCCAAATCAAAAATTAATTGGAAATTAAATAACATGATACTCCAAAATTGGATAGTTAGAGAAGAAATCATAGAAACAATTAATAATTTCATTGAAGAAAATGACAATGGTGAAACATCCTTTCAAACATTATGGGATGAAGCCAAGGCAGTACTTAGAGGAAAATTCATATACCTGAGTGCATATATTAACAAATTAGGGAGGACAGAGATCAAGGAATTAGAAATGCAAATCAAAAAATTGAGAACGAACAAATTAAACCCCCCCAGAAGAAAACCATACTAGAGATCCTAAAATTTAAGGGAGAAATTAATAAAATCGAAAGTGACAGAACTATTGAGCTAATAAACAAGACTAGAAGCTGGTACTTTGAAAAAACAGACAAAATAGACAAAGTACTGGTTAATCTAATTTAAAAAAGGAAAGAAGAAAGGCAAATTAACAGCATCAAGTATGAAAAGGGGGATCTCACCTCCAATGAAGAGGAAATTAAGGCAATCATTAAAAACTACTTTGCCCAACTATATGGCAATAAATATACCAACCTAGGTGATATGGAAGGAATATTTACAAAAATATAAATTGCCTAGACTAACAGAAGAAGAAATAGTTTTCTTAAATAATCCCATATCAGAAAAAGAAATCCAATAAGCCATCAAAGAAATTCCTAAGAAAAAATCCCCAGGGCCCAAAGGATTCACAAGTGAATTCTATCAAACATTCAGAGTACAGTCAATCCCAATACTATACAAAATATTTGACATAATAAGCAAAGAGGGAGTTCTACCAAACTCCTTTTATGACACAAACATGGTACTAATTCCAAAGTCAGGCAGGCCAAAAACAGAGAAAGGAATTTATAGACCAATCTCCCTAATGAATATAGATGCAAAAATCTTAAACAGGATGCTAGCAAAAAGACTCCAGCAAGTGATCAGAAGGGTCATCCACCATCATCAAGTAGGATTTATACCAGGGATCCAGGGCTGGTTCAACATTAGGAAAACTATCCACATAATTGACCACATCAACAAGCAAACCAACAAGAATCATATGATTATCTCAATAGATGCAGAAAAAGCCTTTGATAAAATACAACACCCATTCCTACTAAAAACACTAGAAAGTATAGGAATAGAAGGGTCATTCCTAAAAATAATAAACAGTATATATCTAAAACCATCAACTAATATCATCTGCAATGGGGATAAACTAAATCCATTCCCATTAAGATCAGGAGTGAAACAAGGATGCCCATTATCACCTCTATTATTTGACGTTGTATTAGAAACACTAGCTGTAGCAATTAGAGAAGAAAAAGAAATTGAAGTCATCAAAATAGGCAAGGAGGAGACCAAATTATCGCTCTTTGCAGATGACATGAAGGTCTACTTAAAGAATCCTAGAGATTCAACCAAAAAGCTAATCAAAATAATCAACAACTTTAGCAAAGTTGCAGCATTTCTATATAATTCCAACACAGCTCAGCAGCAAGAACTAGAAAGAGAAATCCCATTCAAAATCACCTTAGACAAAATAAAATACTTGGGAATCTATCTCCCGAGACAAACACAGGATCTATATGAACACAACTACAAAACACTTTCCACACAACTAAAACTAGACTTGAACAATTGGAAGAACATTAACTGTTCATGGGTAGGACAAGCCAATATAATAAAAATGACCATCCTACCCAAACTCATCTATCTATTTAGTGCCATACCCATGGAACTTTCAAATTTTTTTTTTTTGCTGATTTAGAAAAAAACATAACAAAGTTCATTTGGAATAACAAAAGATCAAGGATATCCAGGGAAATAATGAAAAAAAAAACACAAATGAGGGGGGCCTTGCAGTCCCAGGCCTCAAACTATATTACAAAGCAGCAGTCATCAAAACAATTTGGTACTGGCTAAGAGACAGAAAGGAGGATCAGTGGAATAGACTGGGGGCAAGCAACCTCAGCAGGACAGTATATGACAAACCCAAAGATCCCAGCTTTTGGGACAAAAATCTACTATTTCATAAAAGATTCTCAGACTCTACCTTAGAACATTTGGTTAAGACCATTCCCCATTTTAAACAATGAAGCTACTTATATCTAAAATGTGAGAACTCTACTTAGATCAGAAATGGGAAGACCTCTACTAAACCTGTATTTAAGACTGCTTTAGGGCAGAAAACTCCTTGCAAAACAATGAAAAGTACTTAAACCCATACTTAAGCCATGCCTATTTTTAGAATTATTACAAAGGGGTGCTAAGTACTTATAAAGGTCAGGCAACTTGTGAACTTAAAAAGAGCAAAGAGGAAAAAAATTTACACAGAGATTCTAACCTACTCAGGTGTGGATTACTAAAAGGATTAATCTACTCAGGTGTGAATTCAGAATGGACTGTCCTTTGGAAAACATCTACTGTGATTGGTAGATGGAAGAACTTAAGGGAGGTAACATAGGAGAAAACCCACTATATTAGAAAAAGGACAGACTTTTGAAGAAATAGATCTCTTGAAATGGAGAACAAGCTCTTGAGATATACAGGCTCTTGAGAGACAATCTCTAAGGAGGTGTCTCAAGGGAGGCTGACTCTGTCTGCAACTCCCTCTGGGGAGACTCTGACCCTCTGAATCCTCGCTGAAACATATCTTATGGTGAGTGATTTAGATATAAGGACTGACTGATCTTTTCTCTTAGGGCTTAGGCCTGGGTTGGCCAGGACTGGCCAGGGCCGGCTTATCCCTTTCTCATTATTTCCTTTTACTCTCTTTCTCTCTTTCTTTAATTCCTCATTGTATTATTAATTAAATTCTCTATGAAACCCAGTTGACTTGGGTATATTCATAATTGGGAATATTTCCCTGGTGACCACCTTATATTTGATTTAAAACAAGTGTTAGATTTAAAATGGTTGAGGTCTTAAACTGTAGTGATTAAAATAGTGGAAGATATAAATTGTGGTAGATATAAGAGAGGGTGAGTAAATTTGTCTGCAGACATATGTTTCACTACAGTGTCTTGGTTTTTAAATCAAATATAAGTTGGTCACCAGGGAAATATTCCCAATTATTCAATTACCCAAGTCAACTTGGTTTATAGAGATTTTAATTAATACAAATTTGGAGTTAAAGAAAGAGAGAAAGAGAGAAAAAGGAAATAAGTATGAAGGGCCTTAAGCCAACATGGCCTAGACCTGAGTCTTAAGAGAGAGAGATCAATCAGTCAGTCTTTTAACACTCACCACAAGGTCTGTCTAAACAAGGATTCTAGTGACACCAGGCCAGCTCCATCTCAGCTGACTTCACCAGAGAAAGTTCCAGCCAGAGTCCTCCTTAAAGAGCCTTCCAGCCAGAGACTGTTCCAAAGGGCCTCTCTCCAGAGCCTCCAGAGGGACAGAGGCCCCTCAGAGGAGCTCCAGCGAGACCTCCTTAGAGATTGTCCTCCAAGAGCTTCCCTTCTCCAGAGCCTCTCTCAAGAGATTCTTCCCAAGCGATCCTCATCAGAGATCTTCCAAAAGGATTCTTTTTCTCAAGAGATTCTGCTTTTTCTTATATAGGGGTTTTTCTCCTATGTCACCTCCCCTAAGTCCTTACATCTACCAATCACTGTAGACATTTTCCAAAGGACTGCCCATCTGAATTCCTGCTAAGTCGACAAATCTCCTCAGTAAGTCTGAACCAGAAAAAAATGCTGCTGTGTCGACTGTGTCCTTAGTAAGTCTGAACCAGTAAAAACACAGCTGAGTCAACTAATCTCATTAAGAGAAAACTTGCCCGATCCTTTTAGGTACCTAGCATCTCATTGTATCAATTCTAAAAAACAAGCATGGCTCAAAGAACTCCTTGCCTTATTATAAGCATGGGTCCAAGTACTTTCTCTGTTTAGCAAGGAGTTTTCTCCCCTAAATGGGGAATGTTCCCAGTCCAATGGGGAAATTTTTAACATTCACAAGTCTGAGAAATTTCAAGGTTTACACAAGACACTGTAGTGAAAACATATTTTCTGAGGTCACAATTTACTCACCCACTCTTATATGTACTACAATTTATATCTTCCACTATTTTACTCACTACAGTTTACAACCTCAACCATTTTAACTCTTACAGTTTATGGAATCCACTCTTTTAAATGCTACAGTTTCCTCATATGTAAAAGGAGGATTTAGCACTGTAAAGTTCCTTTCATCTCTAAAGCTAAGATCCTAATCTCTTATGAGTATAGAATTTAAATAAAATGAAATTCATTAATCCTAAAAGTATTCTTATCTTGGGAAGAAGAGCAATGGCTCATATATGATTGTGATATTTCAGTGGTGATCAAAATATGTAATAAGAAATATTCTTCTTATTACCTAAAAATTATTTGTTTTAATATATTTGAGTTAAAAAATACTGTAAAAGGAAAAAAAAATCAAAAGCTTATTAACTCTTTAGTAACCATCTCATCATTAACATGGTATCCTTTCTTCATTTTTAGTTATGTAAACTATTTTTCATTAATTCTTCTTCAAAAGAAACTGTAATTAGTGTTCACTAAACTCCATTCAAAAACTAAAAGATTTCCATTCATTCTCATTTGTGTTCACATTTGTCTCCCCAGGTGTAAGGGTACACACTTATCCTCTCTATCTTAGAAGCATAATTCCTTTGATACTAGGACATGGAGTTAGGTGTATTTCACTAGAATATAAAACTATTTCTCTCAGCTTATTACTATAAACAGCTATTTTTAAAAATCACCTTTCTGAGAAGAGTTAGGAAGATGTATTGGCAGGAAGAAACAAATGCCATCAAATGCCCTAGATTGAGTCTTAAAAATAATTGATTTTCCCTTAAAAAAGAATTCATTAACTGAAAAATATTTAACATCTGCTTACTATGTACCAAGGACTGTACTGAATCCTGAGGATACAAATACAAAAAAAAAAAGGAAACAATCTCTACTCTTAAGAAGCTTGCATTGTCATAGTGGGAGTGTTGACTAGGAAAAGGTATTTTGTTTTTAAAAGTTTCAGGAATAATAGGACAGTAGATTGATTCCCTTTTCCAAGGAGCAACATGATTATAGGAAAATATATTTTAATTACTAAAAATAGAAAAAAAAACAAGAAAATACAATTTTACTAAATAATTGGCTGATAAGTTGAAAAGAAAAAGAAATTGCAGAATAGTAAAATCCCCCTGTGGAATTACTTTTGAAAGTTGACATTACCTGATAAGAATCAAGGAAATGCTCTAACACTTCCTTGGTGACCCAAATACTGACAGAATTCAGTGAGATGGATGCCTAAGGAAGTTTTTTAAATTACTATCTTGAGCAAAGTGTCCAGGAAATTGCCTATTTTTCAACATTGTACTCTTCTAGGAATATATATCCAAGAATCAAGAACATTTCACAAATAGAAATAGCTAAATCCCCCTAATAGAGAACATCAGACAAACAATATTATCATTTTGATGCTTCCTTTGAGTCTCAAAAGGTATGAATCAAAATGTACTTAAAATAAATAAAATGCTTTCAAACAACTGTTTTCATTTAGAATATCCCCTCTGAGATTTAACGTCTATATGAATTGTTTGAACTTGACTTGGGTGATAATATAGCATGACAAGGTAACAACCTGTCATGATGAATTAATCTTTGAAAGGTACTTTTTTGCAGACCTATCTGAATTCTTTAAAAACATGGCCTGTATATGACATGGGTTATTAATGTATTTGTGTTGCAATTCTGTGAATAGTTAAATGAATAAATGGTTGGCTATATACCTTAAATATTAAAATTTGTTAAAATATTTAGAGTACTACATAGATATCTATCAAAACTAGAGAAACAGCTATTTTTTAAACAAGTAATTTGAAATACAAAGTTCAATAGATTATATATTTACATGTATGTTAATATGTATACATACATATAGAAAAAGTTCCAACTTTCCTGTTTTTTACTATTGTTAATTATAATTATTTTCTTTATCTTACATATTAAATTTTATTCACTTAAACACATTATTCCAAGAATTCCATAGCATCCACTAGCCTATAAAATGAGTCCACAACACAAAATCTGTTTAAGAATCCCTGGTCTTGATATAAACCACATTTCTATCATTACATTTATATTTAAATTCTCTTCTAAATGCTTCAAGAATCTGTTTTATTACAATGAGTATTCCTTTTACAGAAATCAACTATTCTAAACCAAAACTTTCATGAGTAGTGATGGCTGAAAAATATTTAATCACTTGGTGCTAAACTTTCTGATGTTGAGCTTTTCTAAACAAAAGTATATTTAACCCTTAATTAGAAACTCAGTTTATCAGTGAGCCTGTACTTGAAGTCTTTCTAACTTTGAAGGAAGTGCTATAATTTATGATTAGTAGACTAATTTAAGTCATGTTAAGGAAGGATGATTTGAAAATACAGCTCTATGTGTCAATTATATGACTATGTACATGTTTCGAGGCACCAAGGGATTAACAAAATCAGTATAAAAATTCCATTTCTTAACACCTAGGGAAAAAAATCTATCCACTGAATCATTTATTGGTAAGAAATTATATGCCTCCAAGATATCTTTCTTTGAAGTTGTATACAAGAGAGTTTGAGCCAGGTTCCTTTGGATTGGTTTAAGGGAAGATCATGAAAGGTAAGGTAAATGATGATAGATATTGTAACATTTAAATTTAGGTTTTGACTCAATATGAGAGTTATAAAAGTGGTCACTGTTTATAAAAAAAAAATTAGCTCCTAAGTCAAAATGACTGCTAGTAGTTTTTATTTACATTAAGGTAGAAATAGTGAACATGGGAAATGTAGGCATGAGACAGCTTAACAAGCCTACCAGCCCTTCTTTGGTGAAGTCCAGCTCAGCCCCTAGCAGGGGCTTCCCCAAGTCCCAATATCCACATGAATTTCCAGGTAATCCTCAGCTAGAACTCTCGGTGGTGTCTTCAGCCAGAGTTCTACCAATGCAGAATGACTACAAAGAAAAGAAAGTAGCTCCACTCATCCATGAGGGATCCATGGAAAGATTTCCTCCAAAAGCCAAGGCAGGAATGTCTCCAAGCCAGAAAAGAGCCTAATCTAGGTAGACATGATATTTCATAGTCCTTTTTCCATGTCACTTCCGGTTGATTCCCCACTTCACAGGAACTAATCACAGCTTCCAAATTGCCTAGTGTCTGGCTCTCAATCCACTGAGATACCCAGCTGCCCAGGGGAGTGTTGCCCAGGGGAACACTGTCTATGGGATCCACCTCTCATTCTTTGAGGGTGTGTAAACTCTTATCAGAAGAATTCACAAGTTTCTGACTGATTGGGTGACTAAAAGGGTGGAGCTTTCTAAGTATTTGATTGAGTTAAGATAATAAATTTTCTTTCATTATCCCTCTTGTGATTCTATTGGAAGATGAACATGCTTAGTCTCTCCAATGAATCATTTAACATAACTAGCTTATACCTCTAAAGATCTTCCAGCTAGAGGTGTATACAATATTATACTTTCTAAAAGGAAATTACAGAAGTCACTTGACCCCCATTGCCTAGCCCTTACCACTCGCCTTGGAGCCAATACACAGTATTGACGGAAGGTAAGGGTTTATTAAAAAAAAAAAATCTATTTAGGGGCCCGGCTCTAAAAGGTATCAACAAAAGAATGTGTTTTATAATATGGCCCTTCAACAGCTTGGAATGTTTAATTTAATCATTATACCTCCCTAAATTTTTAGGTGGAGGTGTTTCAGAAGCCTACAGTGCTTAACTTTAGCCAATGTTTTTGTTGATGTTTAGTCATTTGTTCAGTTATGTCCAATACTTTTTTATTCTATTTGAGATTTTCTTGACAAAGATACTAGAGGGGTCTGTCATTTTCTTCTCTAATTCATCTTACAGATTAGGACCTGAGACAAACAGGATTAAGTGACTTGCCCAAACTCATTATTCAGTAAGTATCTGAGGATGAATTTGAATTCAAGTCTTCTGACTCCAGGCAGGGCACTCTATCCTATCCACCACCAGCTAGTTTGCCCCAGGCAGTGTATTTATTTAGTTGGCAATTCCCTTAACAAAATCTATGTAGGCTTTTCACAAACTAATAAAGCCAAGAAAGACATAGACATAGAAGAAAGGGAAAATGGTTTAATGGGGATGTCAGGAGACCAGGTTAGGAAACAAAGAAGTTATTCACTTGACTAAAAAATATTAAGTTACTGATTTCTTCTTTGGCAACTTTGAGGTCCCTCTAACTTTTCTATAGCTCCTATTTTACTAAAATCTCATTGAATCCCATTTGCTTTAAATTAGTTTACATTTCTTTTAAAAACTACATTATTCTTATAAAATAGGCAGCCAATCAGCTTTGCCCAGAATTCAGGAACTTTCTTAAATTTTGCAGTATAATTTTAGAAATACACTTTGCCAAGGAAGAGGAAAAGTGCTAAAATTCTTCATCTGCTAAAACCAGCTAGCAAACCCAATTACCAGGAAGAAGTTGATTTGGAACTGTCATTAATGTTACAAAGTTACATTTGGTGAAAGTACAGAATATTATAGAATTCAGGCTAGAAAGTACATTTAAAGTCCTCTAGTTATATTTTGCATGACTATATATGTAATGGGTATCTCATTTGCTTGCCTACTGGATGGATAGAGAATGCACTAGAGGGAGGAAAAGAAATTGGAACTGAAAATTTTTTTTTAAAGAATGTTAAAATCCTCTAGTAATATCATCTAATTTTACAAATGATAAAACTGAGGGCTTAAGAGGTAAAACAGTTTGCTCAAGCTAGCTAATAGCAGAAGAAATATTTGACTTTTGAAATAGCCTTATTCTGAAATTAGTCTTAGACTAATATTTCAACTTTCAGCTTTTCTGATATTGAATACAGACTGATATCAATGCTAGGTTAATATTCCTAAATCATCTCTTTCTCATGCCATGTCCCTCAGGCTTCAAGAAATCCTCACTGTCTAAAATTAGAAATCAATCTTGCCTATAGCTTTTAAGTTCTTCCTAAACTTGGTTCTGATTTTCCTTTATAGAATTGAACCTTTTTTTGTACTTCATTTTCTCTTTGTATGTGGCAACTGACTTCCTCTTACAAATCTCTGCTATTTTGGAAAAGAACTCAAAATCTGTATTCATTTAAACTTTCAAACCTACTCCCTCTTTCCAGTGATGATATTTTGAAAACTAGACCCTTCCGCAGCAGGAAGTCAAACAAAACTACACTGCGCTCACATAATTTGAGTGAGCAAGGAATCATTAACTGAAACACATATAGCAAGATGGAAAATCTCTGCTCTTGCTAATCCCTAAAGCCACACAGGAACGGCCTTCAGATATGAAAATCTCCATAAGAACCCCATTTGCCTTGCCAAATGCCCCAGTGCTAATTCCTCAAGACTTTTAGACCTTTCCATCTGCCCTACTATATTTCTCCTGACTATATTGTGAGTTCCATAGAAAGCAACTTTCTTGCTTTCTATTTGAACGCTTAATGATTAGCAAAAAGTCTGGTACTCAATCAGTATTTAGTAATTTTTTTCATTCTCTCTTATCTATTATATTCAAAACTTACTTAGAACTTTCATAACTATACTTTTGTTACACTATTCTACACAATTGCAATACTCCCCTTTTTACTTACTTAAATTTGACATATCCTTCAAAGAATAACCCAGTTCACTCCTCTTCCATGAAAGTATCCAAGGTAACATAAACATGTAGAATAGCATATTTATTTTATTGTTCATTCCACTAAGAAAATATTGATGTTTCTTTCATTATAAGCCTATTCAATTGAAAAAATGTAAAAAAACAAACTCCCTACCCTCAAATATCATGATATTTGTGGGTAGGGAACGATATTTGAGGGTAGGGAGTTTGTTTTTCTATATGCTTCATAATGCTCAACATAATTTTCACATCATAACAGCTTACATAATTAAAAATTTTGTCTAACTTTACAAATATACACTGTTTAATGGTCAGATTGGCATAGCACTGCTTATAATTTTGTTTTAAGTAGAATTATGATTTTATTATTGTGGTCTAATAACAAGCAATAAATATCTACAATTCTTATTTTCTTTCCTTAAAATATTTATTTGCCTGGAAAATGTGTTGACCTAGACATTTTGTACATTCCATAGTTACTTAAATGGTATTTATCTTTCTTTCATTTTTTTTTAAAAATATTTTAAATATCTAGAAATTTTAGTGATTTTGTGAGCTGGTTTTGAAACTTTATACTTTATTGAAAGTCCAAATTTTCTCTCTTAGTTTTATTTTGGTTTTTACTATTTCTCTTTAGTTTCCTAAGTAACACCTTCTATGTTTATACAGTTAATGTCTTTATACTGCTTTCCTCCTATTATATGATCTATAGGGCTAAGATCTATGTCAAAAAATAGTAAAGATTTTAAAAATAGTTTATTTTATTTTTTTCAACTCTTAACTTCCATCTTGGAATCAGTACTGTGTATTGGCTCCAAGGCAGGAGAGTGCTAGGCACTCAAGGGATAGGCAATGGAGGTTGTGACTTGCCCAGGGTCACACAGCTAAGAAGTGTTTGAGGCCAGATTTGAACCTAGGACCTCCAATTTCTAGGTCTTGCTCTCAAACCACTGAGCCACCCAGCTGCCCCCAGGTTTATTTTATTTAATAAATATTAAGAAAAATTCTTATGTTTCTCAGTTTCAGGTAATACAAAGTCTTTTTGTTTTAGTTAAATATTTTTATTATATTACAATATACCCTCCAGGCTTATACTTTGAGTTTTAGCATAAACTAGCATTGTCCTTGGTCAAAGGTTTTTTCTACATCTGTTAATATAATCATGTAGTTTGTTTTCATTTTGTTTTGAATATGATTAATTATATTAGCTGTTTCTTAAAGTTGAACAATCCTTTCTTCCTAGGTATCAACTTAATTAAAGTTAATAATTTCTAGGAAGCATATAGCTTTCACTTTATAAGATATTTAAGGACTTCTGGATTAACATGGCTGCAATCTAGATGTGAATCGCTTCCTTTCCCCCTCACCAAATGAAATAGACTACCTTAAGAGAGCATAAAAATCACCTTTGGAAGAACGGAGGGACTCTCTAGTACCCCACAGAAATGAAGGTATGTGGGGTTTGAACATTTCCGCACTATAAAAAGGAGGAAAAGCTTGCAAAAAAACGTGAACTGAGCAGCCTCCCCCCTCCCAACTCCCCCACCAAATCAGAGTAAGGTATCAGAATGCTCACTGGAACAGCAAGTGAGTACGGAACATCTCTGTCTGGGGGCGGGGGGGGCACACCAGGGTCCTTGGGATCAAAAGACGGCTAGGAAACAAACTCTCAGGGCAGTTCCACGGGAGAATCCTGCGCTGAGCACAGGGAAGGCCGCACTGAACATAGGGACGATTGTGCTGAGAACGAGGGTGGCCATGCTGAGCACAGGGGCGGTTGTGCTGAGCACAGGGGCCTGAGATCTAAGAAACCTTGGAGGCTGGGAAGAACTAGTCTGAGGCAACCTAAATTCGCAGAAAACCCGCCCATACCACCCAGACCCCAGACCAAAAAGGAAAGGGGAATAAAACCACCAAAGGGATGGCTCACACGGCCCAATATCAAGCCTCCAGAAAGAAAGGGAAAAAGGTGACTATTGAAAACTTTTATGGTGGGAGTATCCAAGGAAAAGAAGAGAAAGATGATGAAATCCAAACAAAATTAAAATGTGCCTCCCAAAATGGAAATTATCCACAAGCTCTGGAAGAACTCAAATTGGAGCTTACCCAAAAGATGGAAACCTTCTGGCAAGAAAAATGGGAGAAAGAAATCAGCAGTCTAATAGACAAGACTTCACAATTGGAGAAAGAGCTAGAAGCATCTAATAGAAGGGCAGACAAAGCTGAAAAGCAAAACCAGTCACTAATGACCAAAATTAAGCAACTGGAAGACAGTGAGCTTGCAAAACAGCAAGAATTAATAAAGCAAAGCCAAAAAATTAATGACGAGAATAAAACATAAAATATCTCACTGAAAAGGTCACAGACCAGGAAAAGAGAGGAAGAAGAGACAACGTGAGAATTATTAGTCTGCCCAAAAAACCAGAGATAAACAAAAACCTTGATATTATTCTACAGGAGATTATAAAAGAAAATTGCCCCCACGTTCTGGAGTAAGGGCCAAAATAGAAATAGAAAGGATTCATAGAACACCTTCTATACTAAATCCCCAAAAGACAACCGCAAGGAATGTAATCACCAAATTCAAGAGCTTCCAAGAAAGGGAGAAAATCCTACAAGAAGCCAAGAAGAGGAGCTTCAGATATAGGGGGGCTCCCATAAGGATCACACATGACTTAGCGGCTAACACACTAATAGACCACAAAGCATGGAACACAATATTTAGAAAGGCAAAAGAGCTGGGTATCCAACCAAGAATCAACTACCCAGTAAAACTGACTATATACTTCCAGGGGAAAGTATGGGAATTCAACAAAATAGAAGATTTCCAAGCATTTGCTAGAACTTAGTGGCCAGAACTTAGTGGAAAATTTTATATCCAATCACAGAAAGCAAGAGAAACATGAAGAGGTAAATATGAAAGAAAGGGAAAAGGAGATAAATCTTATCTTTTTCTTTAAGTCAAACACTCTTCTATAAGGACTACACTTACATCAAATTATATATATTAATATGTGGGGAAAATGTATTGTGTAACTCTCAAAAATAGTATGCATCATAAGAGTAGTGAGAAGAATCATGCATAGGGAAATATTGGGGCATTAAGAAGATTTGGTGAAAGGGGGGGCAAAGTAAGTAAAAGGTAGGGGGAAAATCGTCGATAATACTAAGATTTACTTCAAGAAATGGGGAGGGGACTCAATAGAATAATCTTTCCCATACAAAGATACACATGGGAAGGGGAGGGGAAGAACTCTCATATGGGAAGGAGAGAAAGAGAGCATGAAGTGGTATTACTTAAACCTTACTCTCAGTGAAATCAACTCTGAGAGGGAAGAACATTTAGATCCAGTGGGATCCTGAATTCTATCTTATCCATTAGGGCAAGAAAGAAAGGAAAATTAAGGAGGGGGAGGGGGAAGGGAGTATAAAAAGGGAGGGAAGGAGAGGGGGGAGGGGAAGGGAGCATAAAAATGGAGGGGCTAGAAAGGGAAGCATCTCAAGGGAGGGGACTAGGGGGACTGACCTAAAGTAAATCACTGGTTCAAAAGGATATAGCTAAGGAAGAAAGGTCAGAACTAGGGGAAGATATCAAAATGCCAGGGAATCCACAAGTGACAATCATAACTTTGAACGTGAATGGGATGAACTCACCCATAAAATGTAGACAAATAGCAGATTGGATTAGAACCCAAAACCCTACCACAAGTTGTCTTCAAGAAAAACACATGAAGTGGGATGATACTCACAAGGTTAGAATTAAAAGATGGAGTAAGACCTTTTGGGCCTCAACTGATAGAAAGAAGGCAGGAGTTGAAATCATGATATCTTATAAATGCAAAGCACAAATAGACCTGATCAAAAGGGATAGGGAAGATAAATATATTCTGTTAAAAGGGAGAATAGAGAATGAAGAAATATCACTAATCAACATGTATGCACCAAATGGTATGGCATCCAAATTTCTAATGGAGAAACTAGGAGAATTGAAGGAGAGAATAGACAGTAAAGCCATATTGGTGGGAGACTTGAACCAACCACTATCAAGTTTAGAGAAATCAAACAAAAAAAATAAATAAGAAAGAGGTAAAAGAGGTGAATGAAATCTTAGAAAAATTAGAGTTAATAGACATATGGAGAAAAATAAATAAGGACAAAAAGGAATATACATTCTTCTCAGCACCACATGGCACATTCACAAAAATAGATCATACACTAGGTCACAGAAATATGACACTTAAAAACAGAAAAGCAGAAATAATAAATGCAACCTTTTCAGATCATAAAGCAATAAAAATATTGATCAGTAAGGGTACATGGAGAGCCAAATAAAAAATTAATTGGAAATTAAATAACATGATACTCCAAAATTGGATAGTTAGAGAAGAAATCATAGAAACAATTAATAATTTCATTGAAGAAAATGACAATGGTGAAACATCCTTTCAAACATTATGGGATGAAGCCAAGGCAGTACTTAGAGGAAAATTCATATACCTGAGTGCATATATTAACAAATTAGGGAGGGCAGATATCAATGAATTGGAAATGCAAATCAAAAAACTTGAAAACAAACAAATTAAAAAACCCCAGAAGAAAACCAAACTAGAGATCCTAAAAATTAAGGGAGAAATTAATAAAAATGAAAGTGATAGAACTATTGAACTAATAAACAAGACTAGAAGCTGGTACTTTGAAAAAACAGACAAAATAGACAAAGTACTGGTCAATCTAATTTAAAAAAGGAAAAAAGAAAGGCAAATTAACAGCATCAAGAATGCAAAGGGGGAACCTCACCTCCAATGAAGAGGAAATTAAGGCAATCATTAAAAACTACTTTGCCCAACTATATGGCAATAAATATACCAACCTAGGTGATATGGATGAATATTTACAAAAATATAAATTGCCTAGACTAACAGAAGAAGAAATAGATTTCTTAAATAATCCCATATAAAGAAATCCAACAGGCCTTCAAAGAACTTCTTAAGAAAAAATCCCCAGGGCCTGATGGATTCACCAGTGAATTCTATCAAACATTCAAAGAACAGCTAACCCCAATACTATACAAACTATATGACATAATAAGCAAAGAGGGAGTTTTACCAAACTCCTTTTATGACACAAACATGGTACTAATTCCAAAGCCAGGCAGGCCAAAAACAGAGAAAAGAAATTATAGACCAATCACTCTAATGAATATAGATGCAAAAATCTTAAACAGGATGCTAGCAAAAAGACTCCAGCAAGTGATCAGAAGAGTTATTCACCATGATCAAGTAGGATTTATACCAGGGATGCAGGGCTGGTTCAATATTAGGAAAACCACCCACATAATTGACCACATCAACAAGCAAACCAACAAAGATCACATGATTATTTCAATAGATGAAGAAAAAGCCTTTGACAAAATACAACACCCATCCCTATTAAAAACACTAGAAAGTATAGGAATAGAAGGGTCATTCCTAAAAATAATAAACAGTATATATCTAAAACCATCAACTAATATCATCTACAATGGGGACAAACTAGATGCATTCCCAATAAGATCAGGAGTGAAACAAGGATGCCCATTATCAGCTCTATTATTTGACATTGTACTAGAAACACTAGCAGTAGCAATTAGAGAAGGAAAAGAAATTGAAGGCATTAAAATAGGCAAGGAGGAAACCAAGTTATCACTCTTTGCAGATGACATGATGGTGTACTTAAAGAATCCTAGAGAAGCAACCAAAAAGCTAATTGAAATAATCAACAACTTTAGCAAATTTGCAAGATACAAAATAAACCCACATAAGTCATCAGCATTTCTATATATTTCCAACACAGCTCAGAAGCAAGAACTAGAAAGAGAAATCCCATTCAAAATCACCTTAGTCAAAATAAAATACTTGGGAATCTATCTCCCGAGACAAACACAGGAACTATATGAACACAACTACAAAACACTCTATATACAACTAAAACTAGACTTGAACAATTAGAAAAATATTAACTGCTCATGGGTAGGATGAGCCAATGTAATAAAAATGACCATCCTACCCTAACTTATTTGTCTATTAAGTGCCATGCCCATTGATCTTCCAAAGAATTTTTTTACTGATTTAGAAAAAAAACTATAACAAAGTTCATTTAGAAGAACAAAGGATCAATGATATCCAGGGAAACAATGAAAAAAAAAAATACAAAGGAAGGGGGCCTTTTAGTCCATGATCTCAGACTATATTATAAAGCAGTGGTCATCAAAACAATTTGGTACTGGCTAAGAGACAGAAAGGAGGATCAGTGGAATAGACTCGGGGTAAGTGTATAAGACAAACCCAGAGAACCCAGCTTTTGGGACAAAAAGACACTGTTTCATAAAACTTGCTGGGAAAATTGGAGGACAGTGTGGGAAAGATTAGGTTTAGATCAACACCTCACACCCTACACGAAGATAAATTCAAAATGGGTGAATGGCTTGAATATAAAAAAGGAAACTATAAGAAAATTAGGCGAACACAGAATAGTATACATGTCAGCACTTTGGGAAGGGAAAGACTTCAAAACCAAGCAAGAATTAGAAGGTCACAAAATGCAAAATAAATAATTTGGAATACATCAAATTAAAAAGTTTTTGTACAAACAAAACCAATGTAACTAAAATCAGAAGGAAAGCAACAAATTGGGAAACAATCTTCATAAAAACCTCTGACAAAGTTTTAATTACTCAAATTTACAAAGAGCTAAATCAATTGTAGAAAAAATCAAGCCATTCTCCAATTGATAAATGGGCAAGGAACATGAACAGGCAGTTCTCAGCCAAAGAAATCAAAAGAGATGCAAATCAAAACAACTCTGAAGTATCACCTCACACCTAGCAGATTGGCTCACATGACAGCTATGGAAAGTAATGAATGCTGGAGGGAATGTGGCAAAGTAGGGACACTAATTCATTGCTGGTGGAGTTGTGAATTGATCCAACCATTCTGGAGGGCAATTTGTAATTATACCCAAAGGGAGATAAAAGATTGTCTGCCCTTTGATCCAGCCATAGCACTGCTGGGTTTGTACCCCAAAGAGATAATAAGGAAAAAGACTTGTACAAGAATATTAATAGCTGCACTCTTTGTCGTGGCCCAAAATTGGAATATGAGGGGATGCCCTTCAATTGGGGAATGGCTGAACAAATTGTGGTATATGTTGGTGATGGAATACTATTGTGCTAAAAGGAATAATAAAGTGGAGGAATTCCATGGAGTCTAGAACAACCTCCAGGAAGTGATGCAGACGAAAGGGGAAGAAACAGGAAAACATTGTACACAGAGACTGAGACACTGTGGTACAGTCGAACATAATGGACTTCTCCATTAGGGTCCATGCAATGTCCCTGCACAATCTGCAGGGATATACAAATAACTATCCACAAACAGAGGATAAACTGTGGGAGTAAAAACAGCGAGGAAAAGCAACTGCTTGACTACAGGGGTGGAGGCCTGAGGAGAGACTCTAAATGAACACTAATGCAAATACTAACAACACAGAAATGGGTTCTAATCAAGATATTTAAAAGGAGAACAATGTCCAAACAATATGTAAAAATGTATAATATTTATACTTCCAAAAATGGTGACATAAGCTTTAATAACAATTGACCCATTTGTCTATTTTCTCACATTCATGAATAAAGGCAAAATAGTTTATTGGATAGTGTATTTTAATCTATTACTACTAGGAAGAGTGGGATTTTGTCTAACTTATTAGCAGAAAAATTGTTTAAGTCAAGGCACTTAACTTTTCTGAACTACTATAGATATATTTCCTTGTCTAAAAATGTAGACAATAATACCTATGACAGTTACCACACAACATTGCTATAAGAATACAAATAGTGTAGAGTAAGTTTGTAAATCACTTATCAAGCTTAAAACTACCACCACAATGTCAATAATTAGTAATACATGAAGCATTTGGATTTGTCAAACACTAGCTTCCTGTGGTCATTTACTACTAGGTGTTGAATGCCTAATCTATCACATTGATCCACTAATCTATTTCTTAGTCAATGCCATATTTTTTGATGATTGTCACTTTATTGCCACTTTATTGCTATTTTTGATGATTACCACTTTGAGATCTGATACAGCTAAGCCACCTTTCTTCATATTTTTTTCATCAATTCTCTCACTATTCTTGACCTTTAGTTCTTCCTGAAGAATTTGTTTACTGTTATTTCTAGCTTTATGAAAAAAAATTTGTGTAGTTGGACTGGTATGGTATTGAATTGGTAAATTAATTTAGGTAGAACTGTCATTTTTATTGTATTGACTCAGCCTATACCCATCAGCACTTACTGTTTTTCTAGTTCTTTAGATCTGACATTGCTCACATGGAAAGTGTTTTGTAGCTGTGATCATATAGTTCTTGGTTTGTCTTGGGCAGGAAGACTCATAGGTATTTTAAATTTTCTACAATTAATTTAAAAGGAATTTCTCTTTCTATCTCTTGCTGTTGGCTTTTATTGGTAGTATAAAGAAATGTTGATAATTTATTTTATGTCCTACAACTGATAAAGTTGCTAATTGTTTTGATTAACTTTTTCATAGATTCTCTAGGATTCTCCAAGTATACAATCATATCACTGACACAAAATGATAACTTTATTTCTTCATTTACCTTCAATTTCTTCCTCTTCTCCTGATTATCTATTTGAAGATACCTTGTGATATCAATGGTGTCCCAAAACTTTAGAACAATTTTAAACTTTAGCTTAATATTGTTGGGTTCTTAAAAATCTGTTTTCCCCTAATATTTCATTTCATATTCTTTCAAATCCTTTATTTAAAAAAATATCAGCACCCTAGTTTAATTATTTTTCATTGGTTGTGTGTGTATTTCTGTGTATGTGCATATGCTTAATTTTCCTGCATTTATTGTTCATCTAGATATTTATCTTACCCTATGTTTTGGCTTTTTGAGTGTTTGTTTGTTTCCTCTGGGATCTATAACAACCCTGGTTCCCTTCATTTCTCTCACTTTGACATCTGAGATCATCTTCAAGAAAAATTATTTACTGACTATCATCCATCTGGAGAAAAGTCTCTAATAAAATACCCCCAAAGATCTATTATAATTACTCTTGTTTTCTTCAACACTTTTATCAAAGAATTAGGTAAAGATGTAGATATCTTGCTTATCATATTTCAAAGAAACAAAGATAAATGTGACACCTAACATTTTTAGCCAGCCATAAGTATCCACAAAAATCTTGACAGGCTAAAAGAAAAAAATAAATCTATTAAGTTGAATTTTAATAGAGGTAAAAGTATTATTCTGTAATTGGGTTTAAAAGTTCAATATCAGAATTTAAGGTTATATAAACAGGTATTTTAAATCTGGAAGTTTTAGTGAACTCCAAGTTCAATAGACAAAAATAGAATGATATAATAAGCAAAAACAATTATAATTTGGTCATAAGTTTCATTAATAGGAAAGTAACCTAAAGAATCAAGAAAATAGTGTTGTTGTTGCCCTTTGTCCTGGTTAATCCATACCGGGTTTATGGAATCCAATTCTAGGTCTAAAATTTTAGGATGTTGATCAGTTAGAGTGCATCTAGACCTAACTCTATTTGAAAGAGCTAGAGGAGATGGAGTCAAGATAGTAGCATAGTGGCAGCGAAAGTTCAGAACTCTGAAAACCCTTCCTTACCAATTACAAACTAAATGCTCCTAGGGGACTGAAAAATCAAACCTAACAACAAGACAGAGTAAAGGGACCCTCCTGCTGGACTCAGCTTAAAAGGTATCCCTCTCCCACCCCCCCCTCAAAGCCTGAATTCGAGAATACTCGGGTTTAAGGGGAAAGAAGAAGGAAGGTCCCAAGGCGCTAAGCCTCCAGTGGCAGCTGGAACTTCTGGATGGGCAAAGGTGCTGGTCTGGAGGAAGTACCTTACAGGAAAAGCTGTGCCTGACTCAGAGTGTTGAACACAGATGGTGGGGAAGTAGTTAAAGTACAAGCACACAGCACAGAGTGGGCATCCTAGTTGCAGCAGCAGAGACACTCCATATTGCCCCCCTTCCCAAGGTTTTGGTCTCAGGGCACATTCTCTCAACCCTGCTGAACTTAATCCCATCAAAGCTTTCAGAGGACAGAGAAGCTCAAGCTCCAACACCCCTCCCCCACAGACTGCAGTGAGAGATTTGCTGACAAAGAGCCAAGGATGAAGGCTGACAGAAAAGCCCCAAACCAAAAAAATAATAATAATAATAATGAAAGGAGCAAGAGCACAGGCAACTGCAGGAAGTAAAGAAGGGGTAAATATGAGCAAATAACAGAAAAAGAAAAAAATTAATTACAATCAACAGCTTCTATACAGGCAATGAACAAAGAGCAAACTGAATGGAGAAGGATGAGGGAACACCAAGCAAAAAAAACAGAAAACCCAACAAATTCGATACAGACTCCAAAAGAACTCAAAATACAATTCAAAACACAATTAAGACTCTTATGTGCATTGAAATTGACTCAAAGAGGGAAAAACAATGCAATCCATTGGGGCAGAGAATTGATTTGAGACCTATAGGGAAGTAGAAGGGTAACAAACAGACTGGTGGGGACTGGAGCAGTACAAGGGAGGGAAAGAGTGGAGGGTGAGTTTAAAAAGACTGTAAAGAAAATAAAGCAGGAATAAGAAGGGAAGAGGGTAGACAGGGAAGTAAAATAAGGGTGGGAATTAGGGGGACTGATTAAAAACAAAACATTGGTGTAGAAGGAAATAGTGAAAGAAGGAAAGGCATGACTAGGAGTAGAAATCAAAATACTGGAAAATACACAGCTGGGAATCATTACTCTAAATGTGAATGGAATGAACTCACCCATAAAACATAAGCAAATAGCGGAGTGGATTAGATTCCAAAACCCTACCATATGCTGTTTACAAGAAACACATATGAGGAAGGTAGATACTCATAGGGTAAAAGTAAGATGATGGAGCCAAATCTATTGGGCATCAACTGATAAAAAAGAAGACACAAGTCTCAATCATGATGTCTGTCAAAGCCAAAGTAAAAATAGATCTAGTTAAAAGAGATAGGGAAGGTAATTGCGTCCTGATAACAGGCAGTATAGACAATGAGGAAATATCTGTACTCAACATGTATGCACCAAATGGCATAGCATTCAAATTTCTAAAGGAGAAACTAGTGGAGTTCAAGGGTGAAATAGATAGAAAACTACACTAGTGGGAGACCTTCCTCTATCAGAACTAGATTAATCAAACAAAAAATAAATAAATAAATAAATAAATAAATAAATAAATAAATAAATAAATAAATAAATAAGAAAGAGTTAAGAGAAGTGAATAAAATCTTAGAAAACTTGGAGGTAGTGGATATATGGAGAAAAATAAATAGGGACAAAAAGGAATACACCTTCTTTTCAGCAGCATATGGTACATTCACAAAGATTGACCAAGTACAAGGGTATAAAAACATTGCAAACAAGTGTAAAAGAGCAGAAATAATAAATGCAACCTTCTCAAGATCACAATGCAATGAAAATAATAATTAGTAAGGGAACATGGAGAGGCAAATAAAAAATTAATTGGAATTTAAACAATGTGATTCTCCAAAATCTCTTAGTTAAAGAATAAATCATAGAAACAATTAATAATTTCATCGAAGAAAATTACAGTGATGAGACATCCTAATTGAAAGAGGTATCATGATGTTTAGTCTGAAGAATAGGAGATTTGGGCAACTGGGGAAGGAAATATTTGAACAATTACTGTGTAGAAATGACATTAAATTACTTCACATTAGTATCTTCAGGAGAGAACCAGGTTCCTCATTTTTTTAAATTATCCTTGCTAATAATTAAAAAAGTTAAGTGCAATATGTTTCCTCAAGAGCTAAAAAATTCCCTATTAAGCATATATTGAATGACTATTAGAAATATTACAGTAGAGATCTACCGAACAGGTGAAGATTTGGAAAGGAAATCATTTTAAGATGATTTTCAGAGTTTTTTGTTAAACAGATTTAATAGGCCAATTTAACAAACCAAATCATGCACTAATTAAAAAGAACCTCAAAATTAATAATTATGCCAGAACATAGTGAACAGGCACTCAACTGTTAATATATCAGATAAAGCAGTTTAGTTTAATGTTGTTGCATTTACCAGAATAATAATGATAAAAAATTCAAATTCAAAACATTGGTTCTATGTTCAAAACGCATAACTACATAACACAAACACACAGGGACTAAGCCTTTTATTTCATTTTTATAGGTAACTCCTAAGTGTGCCTTTTTTTCTACACCCACAGGGAGGTATTAGAAAATACTATTTCCTTCTATTGCAGGTACAAATGTTTAATCTTAGAGAAATGCCTAGAATGCACGGAGGTTGTAACTTGCCTGGTGTCACACAATAAGTTTGTATCAGGAATGAGACTAACTCAGAAATGAGGGCAAGCTCCATCTACCATGATTTCATGCTACCTCTGACATGCATATATACATGAATCATACGAATATTGATGCATGAATATATACCCTTGAATAACTATATTTCCATAAGGCTTTCAATATAATCATGAATATTATACTAGAGAATAGTAACTTCCCTCACTGTTGAGATTATAAGGTGTTATAATGTGCCAGTCTAGAGACTCAGTTTGGGATATTTTGGAAGCATATTTTAGTTGAAGAAAATTATTTTGCAAAATAGTTTATGAGTTAAGAATGTTTTAAAATGTTTTAATTTTGCAAATTACAATTACTGTCAATGATTCCAAATGTTTACAATTTAACCCCAAGCTTCAATGAATCTGTGATCTAATCAATGTACTTCCTTGAAAGATAGCAACCAATTTATGCAATTTATGCCTACCCATTCTGTGAAACTCTCATTCATTTCCTCTCACAAATTTGCCACAAGGGACTCATATTGTCATGGCACTGTGTGGGGAAGGATGGAGTTTGCGAACAGTCCATCAATTGTCCCTCACTCTCACCTTTGACCAACTCACTTTTTTATGGCCATTCGTTTCTCTAATAACAGACTTTATTCCCATTTCCCTGCATAATTGATTATAATGTGTTATATAGCCTGCTCACACCCTCCATATGTCTCTCCATTAATTTTTGGGTGATGTGCAACTTTCTGTGGAAAGCAGTAGTTTTACATGACCCACAGCAATACAACATTATCAGAAGAATAACATTTTTTTTAATTGGGCAGTATTTTTTTTCCATGAATTTTCTAATTCAACGGTGAAATAAATACTTTGTGGTTTGCACCAGGGTGGTTAGAAATACATAGAATTGAGTTTCATCATTTTAATGATATTTAAGTTTTCAATCTGCTCTATGTTGAACAGTAATTTGTTGTTATTGTTGTTGAATTAAATTGAATAATCCAGGTTATCCAAAGAGAACAAAGATGCTGTAATAATTAGTGGACCAAATTTTCCTTTTTTCAAAAATCCAATCTGACAATTAAAATTGTTTTAATGTACTGCCTGAATTGATTTATCAAATTACAGTACCTGGATTTGTGTGTGAAGATTAATTTTGTGAAGGCCAACAATTTCAAGAAATATAGTTTTCTTAAACTGATCATCTAAAGAGTCCACGCTCCAAGAGAAATAAAGGTTCCCAAAAGACTTTCTCTCAGGTATTGCTTGCAAAGACATTTTAGTCAAAAGAATTGATATGGTCTTTGTGGTTATTTAACAGTTTCAGAAAATAAAACACATTCCATTTCCCACATGATCAATGTTCACAAAGGTTTTTGGAGAGGTTCTTAAAAATGGTTTTAAGGCAAATTTATAGAATCTATTACCTATTGCTTTTTCTAATTTAATAATCAGTTCCTGGAAATATACAACTGAAAATTGTTCACAAGACCACAATTAAACAATAAGGCTTCTAGACTCTTATTCTTACACTAAACTTCAGTTCCTCATTTAAAAATAATAAGTTAACAATCAAAGAAAAAAAGTCTGACATTTGATATTAATGGAAAATATTTCACACTAGAAAAATTTGGCATTCATCAAAATATATTTTCTCTATGTTGTACTTGGAACATCTGTTTTGAAACTGATAAATTACATCATTGGGGGATGTGATTCTTCTTCAGAGAATTATAGAAATGAATCATACAATGAATGGCAAATAGAATGAACTGTATCATACTAACTTTTTTACAACTCAAATATTTCTCAAATATTTTATTTGACATGTTTGTTAAACATAGGGTGGTAGCCTGAAAATTTCAAAGGAAAATGCTGATTGTCTCTAGTTTTAAGAAGAGAAAAGGAAATCAAGCAGCCATGCATGAAAGCATGTGAAAATTTAACCCTGCTATTCCATTATATTATTCCTTATGTTTCTATTTCTTACATCCAAGATTTGCCTCTGATATGAAACTATTGTATCTGTATTTGATGAGAAACTAGCTCCAGAATTCTAACTCCCAGAAACTCCCATTAGATAAACCTTTCTCACCCTTGGAAAAGCAGCTGTAGCTTATGACTTTTTAACTTTGACTTTCTACTATCTAATAATGAGGAGAAAGATTAAGAGGAATGTGTGTCATGATAATAGCTATAAATGGTCTTATATTTTACATTTTACAGACATAGAAAGATAAATGTCATTATTTTACATGTATATCATTATATATAATATATGACTATGAAATCCATATAATTACAAATATGTGTTTGACCCTCAGAACAACTCAATGAGGCATGTGTGTACCAAAATTAATTATTATTATTCCAATTTTACTTAAGTCTGAGACTGAGATGTCTTGCCTATCATCACGTAGCTAGTGTTAGAGTCAATATTCACAGTTAAATATCTCCTGATTGCAACTCTGACATTCTTCCCATTACTCTTACATAATACTCCCTTTCTTATAAGAAAAACATGGGTACTACAATTGATATTACTTAAGAATAAATTACCTTGATTTTGGACAAAAGAATAATTAAAATACTTCAGCCAATTTAATACTTCAGATAATTTCATATTAACTAATTAATGATGTGTTGAAAATTTGGTTCCATTTTACCCAATATATGTGTCCCTTAAATTTGATTCTTTTTTGTTGATACTAAAAAAAATCATCTAAATCCATCACTAAGCAATCATTAAAGATTAAAAATCATTAAAAGATATAAATTTCCATGGTATATAAAATTTCCCTACATTTTCAATAAAATTAATATGAAGCATTGCCATGCCCCTACATTCACACACACAAACACTTTTCTGCAGAATAATAAAGGGAATATGATAAGAATAGTTTTTTGCAAATCTTTATGTACAGTTTTATATGTTATATATGTCTACAAGATATCAGATGATGCCCTAAGCTTGAACTCCTTCCTCAAGAAAATGGTCATGCATGACCATCCCAATATTTTACTCCTGAGCTACCTACTTACTACTGTAATGGATAATAGCATTGTGACCTAAATTATATTAATTATTTGGTCACCATGGATATCCCAAATAAAAAAAAATACCCAATTCAGCTGGAAATTTATGGTGATTTAATTAATATAGTGGAAATAAATTAAGAAAAAGGGAGAAGAAAGGGTGTAGGGTTTCTCTCACCTGACTTGTGAAAGGAGGAACACTAGAGGCTCTAGGAAAGTAAGGTTTTGGAGAGCAAAGGAGTAAGGAATCAGTCTGAACTCCAAGAGGGTTCAGTCAAGAATCTGAATTAGCTCAAGGGAAAACTCACTGCGAAAACCCAGACAAATAGCTGCCACCATGCCAAAATGATGGAATGCTTAGCAAACTGCCAGCCAGAGCTGCCTCTCTGGGGAAAAAGAGCAAAGAGAGGAAGTCATGTGCTCTATGTAGAAGGTTTAACATCACTTTCATGTGGCTCATCTGTACCAATGTTATCTTAGCTTAACTTAGGACAGACCAGGGGTCTGTCAGCTGTTTCTGCACATGTCTGTTGAAGGCCATCTTCATAGATACTTAATCCTTGAGTATGGGTGCAGATATTCCTGACCTTGTTAAACTAAGTAGGGTGGAGCAATGTAGAGTTCCCAAGACCTGATTCTGTTAGACCAAGTATCTCCATTGTTACAAATCAGGAAATAGCTAAATCAAATCTTCTAAAGTATGGTCTGAGTAGGGTGGAATAGTTTTAAAATTCACACTACCAAAAGAGCTTGCAAAAATTAAGTATTTAGTTTCCTTTTCTGGGATTCTGTCAAATGAGGCTTGATTTCATTCTCAAAAACCATAAATGATTTGCCTCAGATCCACCTTCATGCCACTCATTTTCTTAATTCTGCTTTCTTCATTATCATGGACTTTAAAAATCTATCACTTGTACATAGGATAACTGGAATTTTAACGATAATGAGAATGAAGACAACAAAATTAACTCTAAACTCAGCACTGATCCTTGTAAATTTTGAAATCTCAACTCCACCACAGCTCTTCTAATGGTTTCTATGGAATCAAAAAGTCAATGGGCATATATATATATATATATATATATATATATATATATATCACCTACTATGTGCCACACAGAGAGATAAAAGCAACTGATAATAATAGAGTCACTTCCTTCCAAAATATTTTTTTTATGCCTAATGCGAACTTTCTGAACTTACCACATTCCAGAAACTCAGGATTCTGCCCTCAGAGAAATAATTATTAAGAATTCCCAATGGACCCAGGCAGGTCCTTAACTGTATATCCCTATTGACCATTTCAGATGTCTTTCTTTAGATCACACTACATACCACCTCCCTTCTATCCCCTCTCCTCCCTGCTACTCCCAATCAGCCATACAATCAGATATAGTTCAATCCTGGGCTAGCTAGTGAGGGAAAGAGCATGGAAGAATCAGGAAAATTCTAAACTTTATCTCTCGTCAAAGTCTCTCAATCTTCTTTAACACTTATTTTATCTTTTGACTTCTAGTACTTTCTTTACTGCAAACCCCAGGGTATATTCAAGCCTGAATTTCCTACCCCATGAAAATCCAAGAGAAGTGCACAGCAAGCTTAAGCAGGGGCCACTTTAATAAAGGATTTACATCAATTTGTCTTCAGTGCTCATGCAAACAATGCCAAATCATTTCCAATATTTTCTCTAATCTATTCAACATTAATACATAAAAGAAATATAAAATTGGCTCTCTCTAAAGGAGAAAGTACGTGAGTACACTACTCTCAAAGAATAAATTTATTGTTATTTACCCCCCTTAAGAAAGTATTGAGGTAATGTTTCTCATGGATTCATTTTTTTAAAAGGACTAGAAATAGTATGATTGTCCTGTTTGTTGTTACTTTAGAGCAAGGATTTCAAAATTCTAGAGGTAAAATTCAGAAGGCACTTGTTATTCTCTTACTAACAGTCAAATATGCAGATAGGAAGATGAATGAATAAAATGTTCTAAAACTTTTTACATTTAATATGGGCTAAATGCTTTTAATACATGTTTCTCATCAGACTTCCTATTTTATGAGATGTCCATTAAAGAGTCTTTTCAAGAAAAAGAAAGAACATCCACTTAGATATAGATCAAATACTGGTGATAAAATTTCCATCATCCACCTGTTATTTTCCAGTCACCCTTTAATGAACACCTGCACATAGTTCTTAGTTTCAACATGGGACGCCATAACTTTTATATTACCTCCTTGCAAATGCAATAACTGCATCATTAAAATAGCTATAATATGTAAGAAGAAAGCTCAAATCCTTTCTTGCAAAGCCAGTCATTGAAAATTACTTAGCACAGATCTTACCATCTGAGAGTGAAATAAGGTAATTGTATGAATTATACATTACAATAAAATAGTTTAGAAGAGTATACCTATAAACAAATAAGTATGAATGCTTTTCCTTACTGATATCCTTCTTTAGATCTGATAATTTACCTGGTATTTCAGCTCTATTAAAATCTTTAAACATATAACTGTGTAAAGAAAAATACACAGATTTGTGTCTTAGCTCCATTATATTTCAGTTTTGAAGGTGGAGAATTTATCCTAGATATTTTGGGGTTGCCTATTAGTATGATTTTAAATGTTTATTAATTAAATGTTAAATGCATTAAACTTAATTTATGTAAAGGTATGGAGTTCTTAACCAAATTGGCAAGTCTTCAAGCAAGCTAGTGATTTTCTTTCTTTTTTTCTCCTTTTAGTGCTTAGACTTAATTTCCTTTGTCAGAGATCTCATACTAATTTAGAGTAACTGTTCAATCTATCTACAAAATCAATTTTTTTGTTCTGAAACATAGGCTACAAACTGAATAATGGTCAAAGCCATTGTATGAAATCATTCTAGCTAACATAACATAACATGTAAGGAGAATAACATGGAGAAAAGAAAGCATTAACTAAAGTTTTCATTATGAAATCATAGCCACTAGTTTAATATAGTCTTTTCATCCAAACTATGAAAGACCCTGGGTGTGAAATTTTTTTAATATTATCAAATATATTCCTTAAATTTTTAAGTATGGAAACTATAATGCAAGTTAGTTAATGGTTGTTATGCTAATAATTTCCAAATAGATCTCGGGTATAAGATCTCCTGAATTTTTATACCCTAATTCTTTCTTCTTTGCCCATGTAGATGATTGGACAGACAAAATGTGCAGAAAGAAAAAAACTAAGCCTTGAATACAAGATCTCTGTCACCAGCTCAAACCCATTTCCCAGAATTTTTATATATAGATATAGGCAATTAAAGTCTGAAATGTGTTTTCCCTGTATCTTTATGGATATGTAATTCTTTTTCTTCAAATCTCCTTGGTACTTGATAGATATTTTCACTCAACAAGGGACAGAAAGCAGGGAAACCCTGGGAAATAAAGAAGCTTCATAATGCAATAAAATAAAAAAATGGAAGGAATAGAAAAAAATTGAGTGAACTTCCTACAAAGTCATTCTCAAAGCAAAACTAAGCTAACAAGTACCTCCTAATGGTGCCTCACCATCTAGAGATAATGCCTTTGTAAGGTAGGTCAAGAGTCTGGTCATGGCTCAAGTTAAGACAACTATAGTTATAGAAATTGTCTTTTGGAATTAACCACATAAAGATGTAAGGAGAACACTATGAAAGCATATTAAAAGCTTCCAATTTTGCAAAACATAAAATATTTTTAAGTAACATTTTATCTAAAGTCTCTTGAAAATTCCTGGTTTAAAAAAAACCACACACTTCCAGTCAAGATGGCGGCTTACAGAAAGCTAAAGTTCAGATCTCTGGAAACCCTTCCCTACCAAACTCAAACTATATGCTCCTAAGGCACTGAAATTCAAAAAGATCAACAGCATAGACCCCGGGAATACTCCTCCTGAAGCTGGATCAAAAGGTACCCCCCCCAAAAGCCAGAACCCGAGATCACTCGGACCTAAGGGGTAGGCAGAAGGAAGGTCCCAGGACCCATCCCCCCAAACCCAGAGCGCCGAGTCCAAGGCAGCAGAGGGAACCTCAGAGCCTCAGGGCCGGCTATTCTGAAGGCCGTTTCTTGAAAACAACCTGACTCAGATGAGGGGGCACCCAACACAGACAGAAGGGAAACAGAGAAAGATGGGGGGAGCTTGTAACCCCGTGGCTGGATCCTTCCATCCATGTCTCACAGGAAGGTCCCTGCCTCAGGGCATACTCAGTTCAACCCTGGGAAAGCTAATCCTATCAGGAGCCCTCTGAGCTCCGGGAAGCAACGGCCCCTCCCCTCTCAGTTCTGGCTCTCCTGACTGGCTAAGGCACAGAAACAAACACCCTGTGGAAAGGGCCAAGCCAGGCTCAGAGCTTGGAAGTAAGGCAATGGAGAAGCATTGGGAGGGAACAGAGGAGGGCAGTAACATGGAAACACCAGCAATTCCTGGCTTCCCCTGGAAAACAGAACAATAACTGCATAGAATGGACAATCTGCCTAGGGCTAAAACCTCTGAACACCAGACAGAGATGAGAAAAGCTAGTCCTCCCCACTCAGATAGAGATGGAAAACTCCACAGAAGCACAAAAGCCCCTAATTCCAAGAAAAACAAGAAGAAGGGGGCGACTTTGGACACATTTTATGGAGCAAAAATACAAAACACAGAGGAGATACAAGAGGAAACACAACCAAATGCTCCAAAACCTTCCAAAGGAAATGGAAACTCTCAACAAACCCATTAAGAATTTGAATCGGAAAGAATCAAAAAGATGGAAACCCTCTGGGAGGAAAAGTGGGAAATAATGCAAAAGAAATTCACACATCCACAAAACCAGTTTGACCAAAGTGAAAAGGAAAATCACAGGCTTTAAAAGTCAGAATCAGGCAACTCAAAGACAACAAACAAGAATTAATAAAGCAAAGCCAAAGATCAAGAAATTAGAAGAGAACATAAAATATCTCACTGAAAAGGTGACAGACGTGGAAAATAGAGGAAGAAGAGATAATTTAAGAATAATTAGACATCCAGAAGAGCCAGAAATAAACAGCAAACTCGACATCATAATACAAGATATAATCAAAGAAAATTGCCCAGAAATTAGAGAACAATGGGGAAATACAGCAACTGACAGAGCTCACAGAACACCCTCTACACTAAATCCCCAAAAGACAACTCCCAGGAATGTAATTGCCAAATTCCAAAGCTTTCAAACAAAAGAAAAAATCCTATAAGAAGCCAGAAAAAGACAATTTAGATATAAAGGAATGCCAATCAGGGTCACACAAGACCTTGCAAGTTCCACTATGAATGATAATAAGGCATGGAACAAGATTTTCAGAAAGACAAGAGAGCTGGGTCTTCAACCAAGAATCAGCTATCCAGCAAAACTGACTATATACTTCCAAGGGAAAGTATGGGCATTCAACAAAATAGAAGATTTCCAAGTTTTTGCAAAGAAAAGACCAGAGCTCTGTGGAAAGTTTGATATGGAAAAACAAAGAGCATGGAATACCTGAAAAGGTAAAAATGAAGGAAAGGGAAAAGGAGAAAAATGTTATCTTTTTCTTTCACTCAAACTCTCTTCTATAAGGACTACATTTATATCAATCTATGTATACTAAGATGTTGAGAAAATGTACTGTGTAAATAGGGGGAAAAGAAAGACCAAATAGAAAATCTTTCTCACATAAAGATTCACACAGGAAGGGGAGGGGAAGAAAACTCCTATAAGAAGGAGAGGAAGAGAGTTTCTACTTAAACTTTACTCTCAGGGAAATCAATTTTGAGAGAGAAGAAAATCCAGATCCATTGGGATCTTGAATTCTATCTTACCCAACAAGGGAAGGGAGAAGGGAAAACCAAGGGGGGAAGGGAGGAGGGAACACAAAAAAGGGAGGGAAGAAGAGGGGGGAGGTGGAGGGAACAAAAAGGGAGGGACTAAAAAAGGAAACATATCAAGGGAGGGGACAAGGGGGACTGATTCAAAGTAAATCACTGGACTAAAAGTTAGAGCTAAAGAAGAAAGGTTAGAATTAGGGAAGGATATCAAAATGCCAGGGAGTCCACAAGTGACAATCATAACTTTGAACGTGAATGGGATGAAATCACCCATAAAACGTAGACGAATAGCAGAATGAATTAGAATCCAAAACCCTACCATATGTTGTCTTCAAGAAACACACATGAGGCGGGTAAACACCCACAAGGTCAGAATTAAAGGATGGAGTAAGAGCTTCTGGGCCTCAACTGACAGAAAGAAGGCAGGAGTTGCAATCATGATATCTGATAAAGCCAAAACAAAAATAAACCTGATCAAAAGGGATAGGGAAGGTAATTATATTTTGTTAAAAGGGACTATAGATAATGAGGAAATCTCACTAATCAACATGAATGTACCAAGTAATATAGCACCCAAATTTCTAATGGACAAATTAGGAGAATTGAAGGAAGAAATAGACAGTCAAACTATATTAGTGGGAGACTTAAACCAACCATTATCAAATTTAGATAAATCAAATCAAAAAATGAATGAGAAAGAGGTAAAAGAGGTGAATGAATTCTTAGAAAAATTAGAATTAATAGACATATGGAGAAAAATAAATAAGGATAAAAAGGAATACATCTTCTTCTCAGCACCACATGGCACATTCACAAAGATTGATAATACATTAGGTCACAGAAACATGCAAAAAAGCAGAAATAATAAATGCAGCCTTTTCAGATCACAAGGCAATAAAGATAATGATCAGTAATGGTACATGGAAAACCAAATCAAAAACTAATTGGAAATTAAACAATACGATACTCCAAAATTGTTTAGTTAGAGAAGAATTCATAGAAACAATTAATAATTTCATCGAGGAAAATGACAATGGTGAGAAATCCTTTCAAACCTTTTGGGGTGCAGCCAAAGCGGTAATCAGAGGTAAATTCATATCCCTGAGTGCATGTTTTAACAAACTAGGAAGAGCAGAGATCAATCAATTGGAAATGCAAATAAAAAAACTCAAAAGTGATCAAATTAAAAAACCCCAGCAGAAAAACAAACTAGAAATCCTAAAAATTAAGGGAGAAATTAATAAAATCGAAAGTCATAGAACTATTGATTTACTAAATAAGACAAGAAGCTGGTACTTTGAAAAAACAGACAAAATAGACAAAGTACTGGTCAATCTAATTTAAAAAAGGAAAAAAGAAAGGCAAATTAACAGCATCAAGAATGCAAAGGGGGAACCTCACCTCCAATGAAGAGGAAATTAAGGCAATCATTAAAAATTACTTTGCCCAATTATATGGCAATAAATACAACAACTTAGGTGATATGGATTAATATAGACAAAAATACAAACTGCCTAGACTAACAGAAGAAGAAATAGAATTCTTAAATAATCCCATATCAGAAAATGAAATCCAACAAGCCATCAAAGAACTTCCTAAGAAAAAATCCCCAGGGCCTGATGGATTCACCAGTGAATTCTATCAAACATTCAGAGAACAGTTAATCCCAATACTATACAAACTATTTGACATAATAAGCAAAGAGGGAGTTCTACCAAACTCCTTTTATGACACAAACATGGTACTGATTCCAAAACCAGGCAGGCCAAAAACAGAGAAAGAAAATTATAGACCAATCTCCCAAATGAATATAGATGCAAAAATCTTAAATAGGATAGTAGCAAATAGACTCCAGCAAGTGATCAGAAGGATCATCCACCATGATCAAATAGAATTTATACCAGGGATGCTGGGCTGGTTCAATATTAGGGAAACCATCCACATAATTGACCACATCAACAAGCAAAGAAACAAGAACCACATGATTATCTCAATAGACGCAGAAAAAGCCTTTGATAAAAATACAACATCCATTCCTATTAACAACACTAGAAAGCATAGGAATAGAAGAGTCTTTCCTAAAAATAATAAACAGCATATATCTAAAACCATCAGCTAATATCATCTGCAATGGGGATAACCTAGATGCATTCCCAATAAGATCAGGAGTGAAACATGGATGCCCATTATTACCTGTACTATTTGACATTGTATTAGAAACACTAGCAGTAGCAATTAGAGAAGAAAAAGAAATTGAAGGCATAAAAATAGGCAAGGAGGAGACCAAGTTATCACTCTTTGCAGATGACATGATGGTTTACTTAAAGAATCCTAGAGACTCAACCAAAAAGCTAATTGAAATAATCAACAACTTTATCAAAGTGGCAGGATCCAAAATATACCCACATAAGTCATCAGCTTTTCTATATATCTCCAACACAGCTCAGCAGCAAGAACTAGAAAGAGAAATCCCATTCAAAATCACCTTAGACAAAATAAAATACTTAGGAATCTATCTCCCGAGACAAACACAGGAACTATATGAACACAACTACAAAACACTCTCCTCACAAATAAAACTAGACTTGAGCAATTGGAAAAACATTAACTGCTCATGGATAGGATGAGCCAATATAATAAAAATGACCATCCTACCCAAACTTATTTATCTATTTAGTGCCATACCCATTGAACTCCCAAAAAATTTCTTTACTGATTTAGAAAAAACCATAACAAAGTTCATTTGGAATAACAAAAGATCAAGGATATCCAGGGAAATAATGAAAAAAAAAAACACAAATGAGGGGGGCCTTGCAGTCCCAGACCTTAAATTATATTAAAAAGCAGCAGTCATCAAAACAATTTGGTACTGGCTAAGAGACAGAAAGGAGGATCAGTGGAATAGACTGGGGGCAAGCGACCTCAACAAGACAGTATATTATAATCCCAAAGATCCCAGCTTTGGGGACAAAAATCCACTATTCGATAAAAACTGCTGGGAAAATTGGAAGACAGTGTGGGTGAGATTAGGTTTGGATCAACACCTCACACCCTACACCAAGATAAATTCAAAATTGTTGAACGTCTTAAACATAAAGAAGGAAACCATAAGTAAATTGGGTAAACACAGAATAGTATACATGTCAGACCTTTGGGAGGGGAAAGACTTTAAAACCAAGCAAGACATAGAAAGAATCACAAAACATAAAATAAATAATTTCGACTACATCAAATTAAAAAGCTTTTGTACAAACAAAACCAATGTAACTAAAATCAGAAGGAAAACAACAAATTGGGAAAAAATCTTCATAGAAACCTCTGACAAATGTTTAATTACTCAAATTTATAAAGAGCTAAATCAATTGTACAAAAAATCAAGCCATTCTCCAATTGATAAATGGGCAAGGGACATGGATAGGCAGTTCTCAGATAAAGAAATCAAAACTATTAATAAGCACATGATGAAGTGTACTAAATCTCTTATAATCAGAGAGATGTAAATCAAAACAACTCTGAGGTATCACCTCACACCTACCAGATTCGCTAACATAATAGTAAAGGAAAGTAATGAATGCTAGAGGGGATGTGGCAAAGTAGGGACATTAATTCATTGCTGGTGGAGTTGTGAACTGATCCAACCATTCTGGAGGGCAATTTGGAACTATGCCCAAAGGGCGACAAAAGAATGTCTACCCTTTCATCCAGCCATAGTACTGATGTGTCTGTACCCCAAAGAGATAATGGCCAAAAAGACTTGTACAAGAATATTCATAGCTGCACTCTTTGTGGTGGCCAAAAACTGGAAAACGAGGGGATGCCCATCAATTGGGGAATGGCTGAACAAATTGTGGTATATGTTGGTGATGGAATACTATTGTGCTAAAAGGAATAATAAAGTGAAGGAATTCCATGGAGACTGGAGCAACCTCCAGGAAGTGATGCAGAGCGAGAGGAGCAGAACCAGGAGAACATTGTACACAGAGACTAATACACTGTGGTACAATCGAACGTAATGGACTTCTCCATTAATGGCGGTGTAATGTCCCTGAACAATCTGCAGGGATCTAGGAGAAAAAACACTATTCATAAGCAGAGGATAAACTGTGGGAGTAGAAACACCAAGGAAAAGCAACTGCCTGACTACAGCGGTTGAGGGGACATGACAGAGGAGAGACTCTAAACTAACACTCTAATGCAAATATCAACAACATGGCAATGGGTTTGAATCAAGAACACATGTGATACCCAGTGGAATCATGCGTTGGTTATGCGGGGTGAGGGAGGAGGAAAAGAAAATGATCTTTGTCTTTAATGAATAATGCGTTGAAATGATCAAATAAAATATTATAAAATTTAAGAAAAACATGGAAAAGTGGGTGATAGGCAGAATACAAGATATCAAGCCACTTTCCATCAGGGACTGTGATTTGTTTGGACTCCACAGAACATCATGCTCCTTGGGGCTCCTCATTCCTCAACTCTAACCAACCTTAATACGTTCCGTATTAGATTGTAAGTTCTTTGAAGACAGGGACTGTTTTTCTTATTTGTATCCTGAGTGCTTAATATAATGTTGGGTTTATAATAGGAAAAATTGAAAATGTAAGAGTAATAATTATACCCAGGTTTTTTTTTTATTGATGGCATTGCCTCCCCACTTGGTATTATTGATTCTAGGACCCATTCTTTTATATTGAGAAAAGATTAAGATATTGATGGAATGGAGAATTGAGATTAGTCTTTGTGGTATGATTACTAACTGTACTTAAATATTGACCCATATAGCATTTTAACATATATTTTGTTATTTAAGACCCCTGTAAATAATCTTAGAGGTTCTGTTGGGAGGAACTTTCACAGTTTGTATATCTTTGGGGATATAAATTGATTTTAAGTTAAGTAAAATTATTTTTTGCATATGAATCTAATTTCAGAGTACAATATGAAGACTGATAATTTTTTCTTTGATATACCCCAACCTCAAGTCTAGTTGAGTTCTATCATTCACATAGGGTACATTGGTAAAGAAAATGGAAAAGGAATAGGTACAGAAAAATGCAAAACCAAGAGAAGATTATGTAGAAAGAAGAGCACAAAGAGTGTAATAGCAGTTATAATTCCTTAATGGTAACCAGCAGGAATGAGAGTAGGTAAATGTGACAAATTATAAAGATGACCCACAGAATTCGTTGTAATATTTTTAGTTTCAGGAAACCATCTTGACTCTTGGTTAATTTGCAGTTCAGCATCTTGAAGTACCCCATGAGAACTGTCTAAGTGGAGCAGTGATAAACTACAAAGGCAGCCAGGGACCTAAAGAAAACCAGAAGAGTAGGGTGGATCACAGAACAGTGAGTTTTGAATTACAATGGTTTCTTTATGTCACCCTACAAAACTGTCACAATGAGTCATTCTCTTCTGTTTTAAGTAGCTCAGAGCTATTCTTGGAACAACTGGTCTGTAGACAATGGAAACCTGGGTCACTAGTCTCACTGAACCACAATGGTAAAGAAAATAATAAATAGGAAACTATTTGAACCCCCTATCTGCCTCTATACCACAGTTTTATCATGTTAAGATGAGAGAAATGAAATAAAAGAATTCACAGCCATGGCCATAGTAAAAAGGAGAGTGGACCAATAAAAGAGAAGGTTGAGTGATAGTAAAAAATATGCTGTAATAAAAATACTATAGAAAAATCAGCAGTCATTGGAAAAAGACAGATGAAAGCTATCCAAGAATCAAGATGGTCTCAGGAAAATGAATATATTATAGCAAATTCTGCCGGTCATACTAAAATGACTATCACGTAATTCCAAGAACCTTGAGGGTGAATCAAAAGAGCAAAGAATTAAAATAAAATGAAATATCAAAGAAATACTAAAAAAAACCTAAAAATTTTATGGAAGAAATGAATACATCAAATAAAACAACAGATAATTTTTAACAAAAATAGAATCATTGGGAAAACAAAAAGAATGACTCAATTGGATTAAAAACATGAAGACAAAAATGTTGTTGTGGTGGTAGTTTGTGTTTTGTTTTCAAAGAGGACAAAGACATGATGGGATGATATTGACTTCTGAATGAATTGTATTTAAGTGAGGCAGAGTGATATGTACCTCAAACATATGAAGATTTTCCCCCAGGGCACTGAAAGACAAAAGGTAGTTAAACAAATATAAAGGCAGTGAAATTGGAAAACATAGAAGTCAATACTTCATCAAGAATATTGAAAATGAGGCTAGTGTGAAGAAATATGTGGGGATTATAGATCTCAGACTAGTGGTAGAGTAGGATCTGGAAGGGGAGGGGGGGCTTCGGAAATTAAGCTGAGAGACCTTGCTGATTTTGTGAAGAAGAAGAAAGATTTTGAACAGATGTTGTCCTCCATCTCCCTGAATGTCTTAGAGTCACAGCTTGTGACTGGACTACTTTCTCAAGCCCTCATTTTAGATTAGGGACATCCTCATCCCTTTCACCTCAGTTTCCCATCCTGTTATCCTAATAAACCACTTGACTTGAAAGAGGAAAATAAAAGAGTATCTTTATAGTCCACTCAGGGGAGAGGGAGGAAGCCAAAGGCTTCCAAGAGAGGGTGGTTAAGGGAGAGGGTGAGGGAGGAATGAGGTGAGGAAATAGATTGATCCATCAGCCATCAGTAGGGATTAGTAGGCAAACCCCAGAGCATTCCCCAGAGCAATCCCCTGTGTAGCAACATCTCTGTGTAGCAGTATCCCTGTGTGGCATCCCTCAGCATTTCTCATTCCTACCTCCATTACAAATAAGCAGTTTCAGGTTCCTGTAACAACTCTCTCTAGTCACAAGCCAGAGGACAGCAGTCATTGCAGAAGAAACAGTTTCCCTCAGTTTACTTTCTCTATTTCAATAAGAAATAATTTTGTCAGTTTACTTTCTCTATTTCAAGTGGCACCCTTAGTCTAACTGTACCCAACAATCCCACAGGCGGGAAAGATAGTAAATATGTTCAAACAAGTGGTTTTTGGTGTGGTGATCATTGCAGCCATCGCTTGCTTTTGGGTTTACCATATTCTATACAGCTAATTGACTCAAATGGTAGTGGAAACTATGCACTTTGTAGGAAACTTGACAATGACTGTGTTACAACTGCCTTTTCAACATGAACTGTTTCTCTGGAAAGTCCTGGCACAAGTATATGTAATCTTCATGACTGTGTTACAGAATCTAACCCAAGTGCAGAAAGTTTTCAGATTCATGGTTCCCCTTAAGGCAGAGAAGGTTATGGCCATTGACAACAACTTAGACAAGATGATTAAGGCAGTGTTTGAACAACTCTTTAAGGAAAAAAGATCTAGATCTAGTTATGGGCAAGGACAATGGGCAAACCAAGAATGTACCTCAGGAAACTGAAGGTAGCAATGAAAATGAGAACCAGGCTTCTAGTGCCCCTCAGAATATCTGTCCATTGAAGGAGGTCACCAAGCAAACAACTAATGCTGGTGTTATTCACTCAAAGGCCCATAAACAATTCACTCCTCAGGAACTTGAGTCCATTAAATATTGTTTTCCAAAATTTGTGGACAATCCTTTTAAATCCCACAAGGAGCTGAAGAGAGCATTTCGGATCTTTGATGCAGACTTCAAGGATGTTGAATTTTTGCTATCAGAACTTTTCAGCTCCCATAAAAAAAAGACAATTTTTGGAAAGAACTAGGTCTGATCGAAATTTGACCAGCTGGCCTACAGATCAAAGAAGGGATATGGACCTTTGCAAATGCCACCTGCATGTCATACCGTAAAAGGTGCAGAGAGGATTTACTACAAACAATTAAGCAATGATGTTCCAAACCTACTACATGGTCCAAGTTTGATAAAATCAGGCAGGATATAGGGTAACATCCTGCCACATACATAGACCATCTGTCAGAAATGGCAGAGGCAATCTTAGGTTTAGAAGCAGATAATGAAGAGACAGCTGGCCATGTACACAGACAATTTCTGAGGGGATGCACACCCAATTTGAGGACATTTTTCAAGAACTATTTTCCTAAATATGACTCAGTTTCCCCAATTGAATTGAGAGAGGCTGAAGGTTACCTATTTGAAAATAGTTCAGATCAGAGCAAGGAAGTTCAAGACCTGAAAGATAAGCTAGAGAGGACTGAAAAGGATTTAAAACAGAAGGAAATTGAGGAAATAAAGAATCTGAACACGGTCAGAACATATACAAAACCTGTTTCCCAGAAACCTAGTTACCAGGCAAGATCAGTGCAAAAAGAAACTAAGGAATGTTTCTTTTGTCACCATAAAGGACACTTGATTAGAAATTGTTTCTTGAAGAAGAAACATGAGAATAATAACAGGCAGAAACTAGGTACAAGAAATCCACTTGCTGTTCACACTGCAAGCTAAAGTCCTCACAGCAAGATCCTGATTTGAGGGAAATGCAAAAGGCAATAGAAACTAGAGCTAAGCCTAAATATTCAGATATGGTTACAAGGGAATTGTGATGCCAGGACCATAGTGTGACACTTGGAGGTAGAAGAAATAGTAATAATGAGGCTGAAGATAAAAATAATAGAAGAAACTTGGGAAATAGTGTGAAATTGGTGGAAGAAAGTGGTTCTGTGAATGATAGCCATTGCAATGAGTCAAGAGTAAGACAGAGTCAGATTAAAGAAAATGAGGATGAAATTAAGGAAATAACATCTCAAATTGCAAATGAGATGAAAGACTTTGATAAGACCTGTATAGTAACCACACAGGAAAAGTCTATAAAGGAAATCAAATCATTCCTAGAAAACTTTTTCCAGTGTAGAGTGAATAATGGGATTGAATTATGCAAAAGAAAAAGAAAGAGTCACAAGAACTTAAGAAAAAGTTAGTGACTAGTACAAAGACACATAATTTCAATTCCCTAAAGGTTACTGTTGATAAAGATGACAAGGCTCTAAAAACATTCACAGATGACATCCCACCAATCTTAGTTAATTCTCCCAAGAGCTTTATGGCAGAAGTACCCTTTGTAAATACATCTAGTTTGAATCTAGAAGCTGATACCTTCCATCCAGAGATAAAGAAAAACTAACTGATAATGTAACTGATGTTGCTTTTGATCACAAAGATTATCCTATTTAAAGTATTGGAGATAACATTTCAGTTAAATTTGAATCTGGGGATGGAATGGCAGGCATAGTAACAACCAAGGATTCAGTTAGTGCCAACGTTCTATGGGGCACAGGGGTATCTAACCAGAGCAACTGCCATGGTTTAGTTTCATGTTCCATTGAAGATTTCATTGGGAATGAATCAAATCAAGAAGAATTAACTGGGTTACATATGCACCTAGAAGAGGGTAGCAAGGACATGAACAATGGGTCAATAGTTATGAACACCTTGGCTACTAAACCAGAAACAGATACATGTTGTTGTGGGGGCAAGTGAAGACATACATCCTGATGGTGCAGAGGGAAATGCAGAAGTAAAAACCTTATTCCCAGAAGAAAGTAATAACTTAGAGGAAAAGATTCCTAACTTTACACAGTCAAATGAGAGTGAAGATAAACATAAACCTCAGACTAGTGGTAGAGTAGAATCTGTGATTATTAACAGTGGAGAAGATCTGCATAACCCCATACCATCAAGTTTACCAATTAAAGAAGTAAATCTAAAGCTTAGTAATGACAACCTACCTGAAACTGACTTGAGGAACACAGAAGCTCTTGATATAGGCTTAGGTCAAAATTCAAAGCCAGAGTTGCCAACATCTGACAAAAGTTTACAAGGTATTAAGCAAAATCCTAAAAGCACAGTGATTGCATCCAGTGAATCAGATTCAGTCACTGAATCTGAAGGGATACCAGAAGGTGTAATTATAATGGATACAGATGATGTAGAACAAATGCCTTATCAGTTTTATAAGCTTTATGAAGTGGTAGATGAAGAAGGGGATGTGTGGGACACAAGTGAAAAGATAGAATACCGAGAACCAGTGCAAACAATGTAATCTTGTCATCAGTGACGATACATATACAGATGGCATCTGAGAAAAAAGTCCTAGTCATGAACAGCAACAAATAGCCCAGAAGAAAGCAATATCAGTTCTTATGCATGAAAGACTACTGAAATCACTGGAGAATACTTGACACCAGAATACAGTAGAGAGAGCCCTGCATATGTTAGTGTTAGGAAATTTTTCTTAGTGACTATATAGACATTAGGATAAGAATGTTTGCATGTTCAATATGTTAGTGAAATTGTTGAGAGGATTTGAACATTGTTAATTGACTTGCGATGTGGAAAACTATGTTCATGTAATTCCCTACCCTACAGCTGTTCAAAACCTTCTTTCTTCTCCTTCACAAAATCAGCAAGGTCTTTCAGCTTAATTTCTGAAGGCCCCCCCAGTCTCCCCAAGGTCCTTCAATCTGAGACAACTCCCTCAAGAGAGAAAACAAAGTTCAAAGTCTTTCAGTTTCTCCTGGCCAGCTCAACTCTCAAATAGACCACCAACTCAAAAGCCAAGTTTCTCCTTCCTCTTCTCTCTCTGTCACAGTTTTCTCCTGGCCAGCTTAACTGCCAGAGTCAGAGCCAAAGTCAAAGCCTAGTTTTTTGCTTCTTCTCTGTGTGGTCAGAAACCCCCAACTGCCACTCCTGGGAACATTCCGTTTGGAATCTTCTCCTCTATTGACAGCTAGGTCCCCAGTTCTTGCATCTTGGCTTACAAGTTCTCTCTCTCTCCATGCCTCTACCACACATTGTAAAATTTTAGAGATAATCAGGAAATATGAATTTTAATCTCTTCTCTGTTATTTACTGTCTGTATGACTTAGATCAAATTACTCTTCACTGTGCTATAGTTTGTTGTTCAGGCATGATTCTATGGATTATAATGTCCATGGGGGTCTTCTTTGGAAGGATACTAGTTTGCCATTTCCTTCTCCAGTGGATTAAGGCAAAGAGAAGTTAAATGATTTTCTTCCTAACTCCAGGCCCAATATTCTATCCACTGAGTGCCCTCATTGCCTCCATTATTATAGTTTAGTCAGATTAAGATAAGAATAATGAAACAAAATAATGTTTCCTTCCATCTCTGCACACTATGATGAAATAAGGTTATAATTATAGTTCATTATTGAAAGGACCAAGCAGAAGTTGCATAGGTCAAGAATGTTCAATACTGCTTACCAGAACAGGTGATCTGTGTAAAATGAAAAGGAAGAAAATCAAAGGAACATAAGATCAAATAAGAGCTACAAGAGACCTCAAACACCATTCAATCCAACTTTTTTATGTGACAGATGAGGAAACTGAAGCCTAAATAATGACTTGTCCAAGGTCATATGCATGGGGACTAAGACTTGGTGGTAGACTCACGCTAAAGGAGATAAACCTTTATCCCAGAGGATGAAATGATAGTGAGGTAATTTTAATCTAAAACTAGAAGCAACATCAACTATTTTTCCCATAAGAGGATTTTATCCTCACAGAGGAACAGAGTGATAGTAGCTTTCTAAGTATCACTATTGAGTTCACCCTTGAATTTCATCTCTTTTATAGTAAAGGTTCTACATATGCACTAAAAGGGCTTAATTTGGCTCCAGGTCTTATGATACTAGAGGTTTCTGAGAGTGAAATCATCCCTTGATAAGATTTTCTCCTAACTTGAATTTAGAACTTATCTCACTCCCAAATAAAGAGCATATTTATCATTGTGTATTCTTTGATATATTATAATTAATAAAATGCTTTCAATTTTATTTTTCGTTTTCTTTTGTGTAACCAGTTTTTGGTAGGAAGGGGCTATTGCTGGGGAGTGAAAACCAAAGGTTTTATACCCACTATATTCACTTAAGAGTGCTCAGGTAAGCTGATTTTGTTCTGAATCTCCAAACATGTTACCTGTAGAGTAAAGACATTTGAAGGATAAAAGATAGATAAAATTCTACCTTGAGATTCTTCGTGGAGATTTAAGGGGAAATCATCCAGTCTCAACAATCTCTGCTCCCTCCAATTAGGTTACAAGTGCTAGATCTACACTTTTTCAGTTCAAAAGAAAAGGATAGGTTGGACTAAAAGTGATCTCATATTTAATCAGGCTAAGACACCTTGGAGTCATACATTTATATATATGCACACAAATACTGATACATACACATATTTATGTGGTTCCTGATACATATATACACATATGTATATCTACATTCATACACATTTTTATTTGTTTAGACAACATAGGGAATGACAAGTCTTGGGATCTCAGACATTCACTAAGTCTCAGAGGTGTTGCTACATGCATCTGGAACCTTTTATGCCCCATGGTTTGAAAGTACCATCAGAGAAAGTGGAATCAAACAAGTTGTATCAGAAGATGGAGATGTGTCAGGAAGTCATTGATCCTATCACAGGAGTACATGAACTTTTTCCTCACCAGTATCCTTATTAGAGTTGGATGAAGAGAGATTCTTAACTGTACAAATGATAAAGGAGTTCCTAAAAGACAATATAGATATTCACTCTATTATCACCTGTCTCCCTCATCAATATTATAGCAATTAAAATATATGAAAGAGTTTTACTTAATAGAAAATTCAATCTAATAGATTTTCATCTTTCCAAGCATGTGCAGAAAAAATGAACCAGGAAAGCTTTTATTAATTTAAAAATACTTCACAGAGAGCAATGAAGGCCTCCTTTCTCTCTGCCAAAAATGTGCTAAATTCAAATTTAAGAAGTATATGAGATTGCTATCTAAATATATAAACATAGAGATTAGCTATGATATTTATAAGCATGAATTTGGTTCTGTTTGACTTGGGGGTAGCATTTTCAGTATTGTAGGTCATGAGAGGGGCAGGCGGCATCTATGACCTCCATGTTGGTAAATCACTTCTTTCTCCAAGAGAATTACATCTATCATGTCATCACTCAACTATATGTAATCTAGAAGAATTAGTATAGTTTCAGAATGAAAACCAATTCTCTCATTGATATCAAGAGGAGGGAGCAACCTTAGCTTACACTTACCACACCAGCATCTTGAACCAAATGCTGATAAGAACAAAAAAAAATTACAAATGATTCAAATAAACCCAAAGAATATCAAAGAGTAAATGACCTCTTTATCTGAGAGTGAGATAAAATCTGATATCAAATTCAGAGAGAGAGAAATTTCTGATGTAGCAGAAGTTATCAGCAGTCAGTAGAGATTCTGGCATCAGCATGAGGAAAAATTTTGGTGATTAGCTTCCTTTACATGTTCAGGGCTTCAGGTGCTCAAAATGATATACCTTCTTTCTTGAATTTTGTTTCCAACCCCTCCCTTAGCCAGGTAGCTACCAAGTTGCACATAGCATCCTCTTAGCCACTAAGGAATCATCTTTCTCTCTGCCTATGCAACACACATTATAGTCATATCACTCAGAAAATCCATCTGAGGCTTGGATAGCCTTGGGACATACAAAATAAGAAGCACCTCTGCTTCTACTCTTGAATAGTTATTTGTGATTAGGGATTTAAATGGCTATTATTGAAAATATCTATAAGCTTATGATATCATCCTTGTAATTGACTTGATCAATTGGGAAATGTTAAAAAAAGGTAATATGTCACAAATAGGGGCATGGAGTTTACAAGCAGGAGATGTAGGTTCTAGTCCTAGTTTTAATATGACTCTAGTTACAACTTCTCAATTTTCTAATTCATTAAAGATTACAATTTATTGTCTACTCTGCATAGAGCCTTGTATTTAGTGTTGAAAAAGATCATTTAAAATAATACAGTTCTCATCCTAATGAAACAAATTTCAATAAGAAAAGGAGAAAAACATATATAGAGAGAGTAGAAAATATTGAATAGTAAATGCATTAGACATTGTAAAACAAAACCTTTTTATGTGGAATATGAGGGCAGAAGGTTGCTACCAATAGTTGAGTTCAGGCTGCCATTAACCTCATAATAGTTTTAATTGAATTTACTGCAATCAAGACCCATCATAATGCTAAAAGGCCAGGGATGTCAAGAAAATTTCTTGAGAGAATATGGTATGTTATTGCCTAAAAATATAGTGAAATTTTATTTTTAAAAAAGGTTAGTGTCCTCTAGCCATGATCTTTATGATCCTTATAGCATACTAGTAAAGAGATAGGGTGCTTAATTTCATTCTCTACTTTTTCAATATTCTGTCTACAAAGTGAATCTTGTTATACCTTGCTGCTCCATGCTTCTCTCATCTATTTTCTTTGTAGCTTCCCTTCATTATTTCCAGAAAGGATCTTAGTCATTCTAAGGGGAACAGGGGAGAGGGTGGAAAAATATAAGCTGTTTTAGTCTAAACATTATTTCACTCATACTTGTATCCAAAGCACCTAGCATAGTGCCTAGCACATAGTAGGAGCTTAATAAATGCCTGTGTATTAATTGGAAGAGAACAATTCAGAAAAATATTCTGAGAGAGCACATTAAAGAAAACTTTAAACTTGACTGAAGATACAGAAGGAATTTCTATTAAGTAAAGTCATTTACAAATTATAACTAGAGTGAGGTAACTAGTATTTTGTTCCAGAGCAACAAAATTTAGAGGGCATAAAAATATATATTAGTGAAACCCAATCCTCTAATACTCTTTTCTTGGAATCAGTTTTCCTTCAAATCCATGGTTCTTCTCCTTGGGACTGGTATAAGGGTTTCTTCCTGCCATGGTTAACTTGAGAGCATGTTCTGGCTGCCTCACATGTCAAAATTACAAGTTCCAGCTCTGCACTCTATGATAAATAATATCATCATTTACTTATAAAAGTGATGCATTACGGACTAATTTTACACATCCTAAATGGTTTTTGCAAAAACAAAATCAGTCATTATACTACTTTAAATAGTTGGCCCTCTGATGCATTTTAAACAGGACATAATTTACAATCAAATTTTCAGGAACAAATAAATCGCATAAATTTAACATCTGTATTTTAAACAGCTGTCAATATATGCAAATGATATGCACTTACATTTATTGTTTGTCTACTTAAGGTATCTAGATATAGTCTCTTAGGAGTTTCTAGTGGGAACAACCAATGAGAATTCTTATCTCAAAAGGCCTTTTTTTTTTAAATAAGGAAAGCTCATTATAAACATTAAATGCTGTATAAATGCATTGCTCAAGCAATGTTATTATTCTATTATCATTACCATAATGTTTCATGTCATATTCATATAATGTCATATAGAAACTGGAGACCTATACTAAGGATCAATAAGTGTTAGAAAAAGGAAGTATAGATTTCTTGCTTAGTCAGATTCTTTCATATTTTCTGATTTTAAAATGTCACAAAGATTGTTTTAAAATCTGAATTTATATTTCAAACTTTTAAAAAGTATTTTGGCAAATTATCATCTTTAGTTATTTAAATTTAGTTATTCTTTCATCCTTATGAATGAAGTACCTATCTTTCAAATCAATTTTCTTATTTTAAAATGTTATATGATGATGTCATATGAATCTTTCACTCCAGCAAGTTACATCACACTACAAAATGTGCCAGTTACATCACACTATAATCACACCTCAGTGGCGGGTTATTTCACTCAACCTTTTCCAGCATTTTAGGGAAAGGATTCTGGCACCAGACACGGGATTAAAAAAATATATATATCCTTTTTTTAAAAAAATATAATCATTCTTTACTTTATTTCCTCCATGAATTTTCCTCTAGTATAAGCAACATATGGCTCATTTTGCATGATAAATGGAGAAATATGTATTATATGATAATTTGTACAGCCTATATAATATTACCTGCCTTCTTGGAGAGGGGGGAAAGAATGAATGGGAAAGGAAGAGAAAAGAATGAGACGTGGATTTTTAGGAATAGCTAATGTGAGAATTTGCTTCTCTTGGATAAACACATTTATTATAATTTATTATAGATGAATGACAAATCACATGTAAATATTATTTTACACATTATATTGTCATATATTTAAGTAATAAAAATAAATAGTAACAAAAAATGGAGAAAAAGAAGGGGACAATATATATCATTGTCATTCTCCTGCTCCAATCTTAAATCAATCAGTTGTTCCATATTCAGGTTCTTACTGTGGCTTCTTGACCTACATAGAGATTCCTCAGGAGATAAGTAAGATGATCTGGTACTCCCATCTCTTTGAGAACTTTTGACATTTTGTTGTGATCCACACAAAGACTTTGGTATAGTCAATGAAGTTGAGATAGATATTTTTCTGGAACTCTCTTGTTCTCTCAATAATTCAGTGAATTTGGCAATGGTTCCTTTGACACTTTGAAAATCAGCCACTCTTCCGGTAATTCTTAGTTCATATACTACTGAAGACAAGAATGCAGAATTGCAAACAGAACCTAGCTAGCATGTGAAATGAGCACAATTATTTGGTAATAAGAACATTCTTTGACATTTCCCTTCCTTATGATTGTGAGGTAAACTGCTTTTTTCCAATCCAGTATCCACTATTTAGCTTTCCAAATTTGCTGGCATATTGAATGTTTTCATTTTTGAAACTTTGACAGCATTGTCTTTTGGGATTTTAAATAGCTCAGCTGGAATTCCATCACTTCCATTAGCCATATTGTTAGCAATGCTTCCTGAGGTCCACTTGATTTCATTCTCCAAGATGTCTGATTCCAGATCAGTAACCACACCATCTTGGTTATCTGTGATGTTAAGATCTTTAATATATAGTTCTTCTGTGTATACTTGCCACTACTTCTTAATCTTTTCTACTTCTGGTAAGTCTCTACCATTGTTGTATTTTATAATACCCAATTTTGCATGAAACATTCCTTTGGTATTTCTAATTATCTTGAAGATATCTCTTACCTTTCCCATTGTTGCATTTTTCTTCTATTTCTTTTCATTGCTCATTTAAGAAAACTTTATCTCTCCTTGCTATTCTCTGGAATTCTGCATTTAGCTGGACATATATTTCCCTTTCTCCTTTCCCTTTTTCCTTTTTCTCTTTCCTCAGTTATTTTTAAAGTCTCATAAAACAATCATTTTGCTTTCTTGCTCTTCTTTTTCTTTGGAATATTTTTGTTGCTACCTTGTACGATATTGTAAACTTCTGTCCATAGTTCTTTGGGTGTTCTGTCTATCAGATCTAATTCCTTGACTCTACTCTTCACTTCCACTTCATATTCATAAAGGTTGTTATATAGGTCATACCTATATGGTCTGGATTCCCCTCTTTTCTTCTTTTTTAATCTAAATTTTGCAATAAAAAGCTCATGATCTTAGCCAGTCATCGGTAGGTCTTGTTTTATCTGATTATATAAAGTATCTCCACTACTGATTGCAAAGTAGATAATCAGTCTGATCTTTTCATACCATCTGGTGAAGTCCATGTGTGGAGTCACTTTTTGGGTTGTTAAAAACAATAGCATTTGCTTGACCAACAAGTTATCTTGACAAAACTCTATTTGTCTCTGCCTTTCTTCATTTTGTACTCAAAGACCAAACTTGACCATTATTAAATAATTAACTTTTGATTTCCTACTTTAGCATCTTTGTGATGCTAAAGTGACATCTTTGGCAGGGGTGGTGGAGAGGCCTTTCCTTTAAAATGTTTCACATTTTTATAGAACTGATCAATTTTATCTCTGTGGCATCAGTGGTTAGGGCATAGATTTGAATTACTATGATGTGGAATGGCTTGGTATTACTTTTCTTACCCTTCTAGTGACTATGAGAGCTACTCCATTTCTTTGAAGGGATTTTTGCCTACAGTACTATATGTAATTATTGCCTGAATTAAATTCACCCATTCCCATCCATTTACTTTAATTGACACCCAAGATATTGGCATTTAATCTTTCCACATTCTGTTTGATCACATGCAGCTTAACTTGGTTCATAGATCTTACATTCCAGGTTGTTCTGCAATATTGATCTAATACAGCATTGTACTTTCTTTTCAACACCAGATACATTTCTAGCTGAACTTCCTTTTGACTTTGACCCAGTTGTTTCATTCTTTCTGGAGCTACTTGTAGTTGTCTTCTACTCTTCCCCAGTAGTGTGTTGGATACTTTCCAACCTGAAGGTCTCATCTTTGGATATCATAAATTTGATCATTTTATACTTTCCATGGGGTTTTCTTGGTGAAGACACTAGTGATTTTCTGTTTCCTTCTCCACTTTTTGTCAAAACTCTCTGCTATAGCCTGTCCATCTTAGGCAACCTTGCCCAACAGAGCTCATAGTTTCATTGAGCTACACAAGCCCCTCCACCATGATAACCAAAGCTCCTCTATGTGTCCAATTAATGAATATATATTAATATAACTCCACAGAATTAGAGTTTAATTAAAGCTTGTTGGCCAATTGGTGATTAGCTACGTGATGTCCAGAGAAAATGAACCGGGAAGTTAAAGATATTTAAGACCATTCTATCTGAGGATGGTTGGAAATATTGGAGCCGAATGGCCTGGTTTTTCCCTGAGTCTGGCTGTGAGATGGAACTGGTACTGCATGCCTGTTGGGCAACCAACTGTGACTCTTACCTCACTCAAGCAGTCATCTTGAAAACCTGCCATCTCCACAAACTGACCTTTTTGGCCCTGACTTCTGTTTCATTCGGTTTCTGAATATACTTCTCTTTCATTTCTTGGGTCTCCGTGTGCGTTTGTGCCTATATATGTGCTCTGGATTTTATTCTGTCTTATTTATTTTCCTGTCAAGCTTTCTGGATGGCGAGGCACATCTTGATCATCAGCATTTTCATGACTGAAACAGTTTTTATGAAGTAATGATAGATTATAGTAAGGGAACTGCTCTGATACCCTGGAAACTCTGACCAGACACAGGAGCTCCGCAGACCCTTTCAATGTCAATTCTCTGACCTCCAACGCCAAAATCACACAGCCCTGGATTTAGATAATCCACCTGAGGGCAGAGGTGGAGATCGATAGAGATGGGGAGAGGGGCGGGCATCCAGCGATCTTTGACCTACTGCAGCCTCACGCTTAAGGAGGTTTCTTATTTAGAAACATTCTTTCATAATCTCACAGAAGATAGTTTAATTACTTTGACCAATGCACGCACAACCAAACCTTCCATTCCTCTCGTACTGAGCAGGATTACTATAGCGACAACCTACCATCTGCAGGATGAAACTAACTTGTAACATATCCTTTTTTAATGGTAAGTAACAAAATTTAGTGGTGCTGTGCTCTAAATGCACAAAAGAATTTTGTTTAGCTAAATGACTGATGTCCCTTGTACCTGGAAGGCCAACAGCTATGAGCATCTAGCATGTGTTTTAGAGTTATAGTTTAACATCTGTGAGTAGCATTAGGTACCCCTCTACAGCTTCCCCCACTCCCAGTAAATTACTGTTTCTCCAGAGGAAACATCAATATTATCTTTTAATTAGTGGATCATTAACTCTTCCAGCTCTCTTAAAATGAAGACATTATTTATTATAACTTGGAAAGTTCTACATGAAGTAACGAATAATGAAATTAGTAGAAGCAAGAGAACATTATATACAACCACAGAATTAATATTTGAAGAATAATTTGTAAATGTCCACTTCCAGAGAATGAACTGAAAATAGAAACACAAAAGATACAGTCTATATACACACATCTTTTTGTCAGGTGATATCATATATAGTGTGAGAAGAGTAGGCTATGCCTAATATCTGGGGGAATAAATAAAAAGAAAACAAAAAATAATTTTATATGAAATTTTAAAATCTTTCAAATTCTAAGCTTTTTGAAATTGTGTTTAAAATTATTTTTCTAAACTTAGATTTCTGTCAACTCAATTATGTCTATATAATCTATAAAGTGGAAATATCAGGTAAATTTAATTAAATTACTACACACACAACTGTGATGGCAGGAGTGGCAAATTTGGTATAGGGGTGTTTAAAGTATTAATTATTCAATAATTCTTTCAAAGTGAATTTATATAACTACAGCAATAAGAACATAGAAGGTATATATATGAGGAAAAAGGGAAATGAATTATTCCTATTTATAAGTAACATCATGATTTTGTTAGAGAAACCTAAGGAATCAACAATAAAAGTAATTCAAATCACTAATGGTTTTAATAAAGTAAAAAGAATACCAATATTTAGTATAAAGACTAATACAAATCAGGAAGAAATAATGAGAAATTCTACTTAATAACTATAAAGTGCATAAAATATCTATTGCTTAATATGCTAAAATTTATATAAATACAACTTGAAAACAATCTTTACAGAATAAATGAAAAGCAAATAAGTGGGAAGATTCAATTCATTCTTAAGCTGGCCCCAAGACAAATAACCTATTGTCTAGATATATTTACAGATTTAGCATTATGACAATCAAACTATCAAGTTCTACTGTTAGAACAAGACAAAAATATTTACAAATTTCATTTTGTTTCATAGAAAATAATGGGAGGTTCAGAAATTAAAGGTACATCTTTACCAGATATTAAGCTATATTAAAAAACAATAATCAGCAAGACTATTTGCTATTTATTTACAACAGAAGTAAGTCAAAAGGAACCTAAACAGTAGCCTCAGGATGTATAAATCTAGGAATGCAAAATATTTTGGGAAGTACTCTATTTTTGACAAGAATTACTGGGAAAACTGAAAAGCAGATTGGAAGAAAGTAGATTTAGAACAACATATTACACCAAAAATCACAATAACCTCAGAAAAAGAAGAAAAGGGAAGAAGTACAAAAAATAAGGGGGGGAGGGGAGGAGGAAAGTCAATGTATGTAACTCAGGGAAGAAATTGTGGAAAGGGAAAAAAAACATGTTTTTATCAAAACCATTCATAAGGGACACCCTATGTGACTCAGTGGAAAGAGAGCCATGCCTGGAGACAGGAGGTTTGGGACCCAAATCTGACTTTAGTCACTTCTAAACTACATGAATCTGGGCAAGTCACTTAACCTCAGCTTCCTAGCCCTTAGCATTCTTCTGTCGTGAAATCAGATTCAATCTGAAAGATATTTAGGGAATTGACAAAAGATAATGATTAATAAATAATGATTGATAAAAGAGCCAGATCAAATATTTTTCAAAATAGTTATATGAACTATCAACAGCCATATGAAAACAGGTGAAATTATCAATATGAAATTTTTTAAATTAAAACAATTCCAAAGGTTTACTTCATACATTACAAATTATCAAAGATAAGAAAAAAGAAAAAGTTGTCCTGATGAGAAAGACTGTGGGAACACTGCTATTTGTTTTTGGTGGAACTTTAAACTGGTCCAACAATTCCATGAGACAATTTGCAATTATGCTAGTAAGATGAATCAAATGTGTACTCTCATTGACCCGTTTATTATTCTACAATATACATTCCCCTAAGGTGGTAAAGAGCAGATAGAGATTCTTTTATTTTCTCTTTTTTCTCTCTCTCTTTTTTTAAATTTTATTTGGTCATTTCCAAACATTGTTCACTGGAAACAAAGATCATTTTCTTTTCCTCCCCTCCCCACCTCCCACCAACTTTCCCTCTCCCATAGCCGATTCACAATTCCACTGGTTATCACATGTGTTCTTGACTCGAACCCATTTCCTTGTTGTTGGTATTTGCATTAGAGTGTTCATTTAGAGTCTCTCCTCAGTCATATCGCCTCAACCCCTGTAGTCAAGCAGTTGCTTTTCATCGGTGTTTTTACTCCCACAGTTTATCCTCTGCTTGTGGATAGTATTTTTTAGATCCCTGCAAATTGTTCAGGGACATTGCATTGACACTAATGGAGAAGTCCATCTACTTCGATTCTACCACAGTGTATCAGTCTCTGGGTACAATTTTTTCCTCGTTCTGCCCCATTCGCTCTGCATCGCTTCCTGGAGATTGTTCCAGTCTCCATGGAATTCCTCTACTTTATTATTCCTTTTAGCACAATAGTATTCCATCACCAACATATACCACACTTTGTTCAGCAATTCCCCAATTGATGGGCATCCCCTCATATTCCAATTTTTGGCCACCACAAAGAGCGCAGCTATGAATATTTTTGTACAAGTCTTTGTGTCCATTATCTCTTTGGGGTACAGACGCAGCAGTGCTATGGCTGGATCAAAGGGTAGATATTCTTTTGTCGCCCTTTGGGCATAGTTCCAAATTGCCCTCCAGAATGGCTGGATCAATTCACAACTCCACCAGCAATGAATTAGTGTCCCCACTTTGCCACATCCCCTCCAGCATTCATTACCTTCCATAGCTGTCATATTAGCCAATCTGCTAGGTGTGAGGTGATACCTCAGAGTTGTTTTGATTTGCATCTTTCTGATTATAAGAAATGTAGTGCACTTTTTCATATGCTTATTAATAGTTTTGATTTCTTTGGCTGAGAACTGCCTGTTCATGTCCTTTGCCCATTTGTCAATTGGAGAATGGCTTGATTTTTTGTACAATTGACTTAGTTCTTTGTAAATTTGAGTAATTAAACCTTTGTCAGAGGTTCTTATGAAGATTGTTTCCCAATTTGTTGCTACCCTTCTGATTTTGGTTACATTGATTTTGTTTGTTCAAAAACTTTTTAATTTGATGTATTCCAGATTATTTATTTTGTATTTTGAAACTCTTTCTAATTCTTGCTTGGTTTTGAAGTCTTTCCCTTCCCAAAGGTCTGACATGTATACTATTCTGTGTTAGCCTAATTTTCTTATAGTTTCCTTCTTTATGTTCAAGTCATTCATCCATTTTGAATTTATCTTGGTGTAGGGTGTGAGGTGTTGATCTAAACCTAATCTTTCCCACACTGTCCTCCAATTTTCCCAGAAGTTTTTATGAAATAGTGGATTTTTGTCCCAAAAGCTGGGATCTTTGGGTTTGTCATATGCTGTCTTGCTGAGGTTGCTTGCCCCCAGTCTATTCCACTGATCCTCCTTTCTTTCTCTTAGCCAGTACCAAATTGTTTTGATGACCGCTGCTTTATAATATAGTCTGAGATCTGGGACTGTAAGTCCCCCTTCCTTTGTATTTTTTTTCATTATTTCCCTGGATATCCTTGATCTTTTGTTCTTCCAAATGAACTTTGTTATACTTTTTTCTAAATCAGTAAAAAAATTTTTGGAAATTCGATGGGTATGGCACTAAATAGATAGATGAGTTTGGGTAGGATGGTCATTTTTATTATATTGGCTTCTCCTACCCATGAGCAGTTAATGTTCTTCTAATTGTTCAAGTCTAGTTTTAGTTGTGTAGAAAGTGTTTTGTAGTTGTGTTCATATAGATCCTGTGTTTGTCTCGGGAGATAGATTCCTAAGTATTTTATTTTGTCTAAGGTAATTTTAAATGGGATTTTTCTTTCTAGTTCTTGCTGCTGAGCTGTGTTGGAACTATATAGAAATGCTGATGACTTATGTGGGTTTATTTTGTATCCTGCAACTTTGCTAAAGTTGTTGATTATTTCGATTAGCTTTTTGGTTGAATCTCTAGGATTCTTTAAGTAGACCATCATGTCATCTGCAAAGAGTGATAATTTGGTCTCCTCCTTGCCTATTTTGATGCCTTCAATTTCTTTTTCTTCTCTAATTGCTACTGCTAGTGTTTCTAATACAATGCCAAATAATAGAGGTGATAATGGGCATCCTTGTTTCACTCCTGATCTTAATGGGAAAGGATTTAGTTTATCCCAATTGCAGATGATATTAGTTGATGGTTTTAGATATATACTGTTTATTATTTTTAGGAACGACCCTTCTATTCCTATGCTTTCTAGTGTTTTTAATAGGGATGGGTGTCGTATTTTATCAAAGGCTTTTTCTGCGTCTATTGAGATAATCATGTGGTTCTTGTTGCTTTGCTTGTTGATGTGGTCAATTATGTGGATAGTTTTCCTAATACTGAACCAGCCCTGCATCCCTGGTATAAATCCTACTTGATCATGGTGGATGACCCTTCTGATCACTTGCTGGAGTCTTTTTGCTAGTGTCCTATTTAAGATTTTTGCATCTATATTCATTAGGGAGATTGGTCTATAATTTTCTTTCTCTGTTTTTGGCCTGCCTGGTTTTGGAATTAGTACCATGTTTTTGTTATAAAAGGAGTTTGGTAGAACTCCCTCTTTGCTTATTATGTCTAATAATTTGTATAGTATTGGGATTAACTGTTCTCTGAATGTTTGATAGAATTCACTGGTGAATCCATCAGGCCCTGGGGATTTTTCCTTAGGAAGTTCTTTGATGGCCTGTTGGATTTCTTTTTCTGATATTGGATTATTTAAGAAATCTATTTCTTCTTCTGTTAGTCTAGGCAGCTTGTATTTTTGTATATATTCATCCATATCATCTAGATTGGTGTATTTATTGCCATATAGTTGGGCAAAGTAGTTTTTAATGATTGCCTTAATTTCCTCTTCACTGGAGGTGAGATCCCCCTTTTCATCCTTGATGCTGTTAATTTGCCTTTCTTCTTTCCTTTTTTAAATTAGATTAGCCAGTACTTTGTCTATTTTGTCTGTTTTTTCAAAGTACCGGATTCTGATCTTATTTATTAGGTCAATAGTTCTGTCACTTTCGATTTTATTTATTTCTCCCTTAATTTTTAGGATCTCTGGTTTGGTTTTCTTCTGGGGGTTTTTAATTTCTTCGTTCTCAAGTTTTTTCATTTGCATTTCATATTCCTTGATCTCTGTCCTCCCTAATTTGTTAATATATGCACTCAGGGATATCAATTTTCCTCTAAGTACTGCCTTGGCTGCATCCCATAAGGTTTGTAAAGATGTTTTGCCGTTGTCATTTTCTTCAATGAAATTATTAATTGTTTCTATGATTTCTTCTCTAACTATCCGATTTTGGAGTATCATGTTATTTAATTTCCAATTAATTTTTGATTTGGCTCTCCATGTACCCTTGCCGATCAATATTTTTATTGCCTTGTGATCTGAAAAGGCTGCAGTTATTATTTCTGCTTTTCTTCATTTGAGTGCCATGTTTCTATGACCTAGTGTATGATCTATTTTTGTGAATGTGCCATGTGGTGCTGAAAAGAAGGTGTATTCTTTTTTGTCCCTATTTGTTTTTCTCCATATGTCTATTAACTCTAATTTTTCTAAGATTTCATTCACCTCTTTTACCTCTTTTTTGTTTATTTTTTGGTTTGATTTATCTAAATTCGATCGTGGTTGGTTCAAGTCTCCCACTAATATGGTTTTACTGTCTATTTCCTCCATCAATTCTCCTAGTTTCTCTATTAAAAATTTGGATGCTATACCATTTGGTGCATACATGTTGATTAGTGATATTTCCTCATTGTCTATACTCCCTTTTAACAGAATATATTTACCTTCCCTATCCCTTTTGATCAGGTCCATTTGTGCTTTGGCTTTGTCAGATATCATGATTGCAACTCCTGCCTTCTTTCTATCAGTTGAGTCCCAAAAGGTCTTACTCCAACCTTTAATTCTAACCTTGTGAGTGTCAACCCATCTCATGTGTGTTTCTTGAAGACAACATATGGTAGGGTTTTGGGTTCTAATCCAATCTGCTATTTGTCTAAGTTTTATGGGTGAGTTAATCCCATTCACGTTCAAAGTTATGATTGTCATTTGTGGATTCGCTGGCATTTTGATACCTTCCCCTAGTTCTGACCTTTCTTCTTTAGCTATCTCCTTTTGAACCAGTGATTTGCTTTAGGTCAGTCCCCCTAGTCCCCTCCCTTGAGAAGCTGCCCTTTCTAGCCCCTCCATTTTTGTGCTCCCTTCCCCTCCCCCCTCCTATTCCCTCACTTTTTATGCTCCCTCCCGCCTCCTCTTCCCTCCCTTTTTATGCTCCCTCCCCCTCCCTTAATTTTCCTTTTGTTCTTGCCCTAATGGATAAGATAGAATTCAGGAACCCACTGGATCTAGATGTTTGTCCCTCTCAGATTTGATTTCACTGAGAGTAAGGTTTAAGTAATTCCACTTCATGCTCTCTTCCTCTCCTTCCCATATGAGAGTTCTTCCCTTCCCCTTCCCATGTGTATCTTTATATGGGAAAGATTATTCTATTAAGTCCCCCCCCAATTTCTTGAAGTAAGTCTTAGTATTATCAACAGTTTCCCCCTCCATTTTCATTCTTTGCCCCCACTTTCCCCAAATCTTCTTAATGCCCCAATCTTTCCATATGCATGTTTCTTCTAACTATTCTTATGATGATACAATTTTTGAGAGTTACACAAAACATTTTCCCCCACATATTAATATATATAATTTGATGTAAATGTAGTCCTTATAGAAGAGAGTTTGACTTAAGAAAAAGATAAGATTTATCTCCTTTTCCCTTTCTTTCATATTTACCTTTTCATGTTTCTCTTGCTTTCTGTGCTTGGATATCGAACTTTCCACAGAGCTCTGGTCTTTTCTTAGCAAATGCTTGGAAATCTATTTTGTTGAATGCCCATACTTTCCCCTGGAAGTATATAGTCAGTTTTGCTGGGTAGTTGATTCTTGGTTGGAGACCCAGCTCTCTTGCCTTTCTAAATATCGTGTTCCATGCTTTGCGGTCTCTTAGTGTGTTAGCCGCTAAGTCGTGTGTGATCCTTATGGGAGCCCCCTTATATCTGAAGCTCTTCTTCTTGGCTTCTTGTAGGATTTTCTCCTTTACTTGGAAGCTCTTGAATTTGGCAATTACATTCCTAGGGGTTGTCTTTTGGGGATTTAGTATAGAAGGTGTTCTATGAATCCTTTCTATTTCTATTTTGCCCCCTTGCTCCAGAACGTGAGAGCAATTTTCTTTTATAATCTCCTGTAGAATAATATCGAGTTTGTTGTTTACCTCTGGTTTTTCTGGGAGACCTATAATTCGGAGATTTTCTCGTCTCCCTCTGTTTTCCAGGTCTGTGACCTTCTCAGTGAGATATTTTATGTTTTCTTCTAATTCATTAATTTTTGGGGTTTGCTTTATTGATTCTTGCTGTTTTATGATCTCGCTTTCTTCGAGTTGCTTGATTCTGGTCGTTAGGGACTGGTTTTGCTTTTCAGCTTTGTCTGCCCTGCTTCAAGCTCTTTTTCCAATTGAGCATTCTTATCTGTCAGACTGCTGATCTCTTTCTCCCATTTTTCTTTCCAGGTTTCCATCTTTTGGGTAAGCTCCAGTTTTAGATCTTCCAGAGCTTGTTAATAGTTTCCATTTTGGGAGGCTTGTTCTGATTTTTTTTGGATTTCCTCCTCATTCTCTTCTTTTCCTTGGGTACTCCCACCATAAATGTTTTCAATAGTCACCTTTTTCCCTTTCTTCCTGGAGGTATGATTTTGGGCCATGTGAGCCATCCCTTTGGTGGTTTTATTTCCCTTTCCTTTTTCGTCTGGGGTCTGGGTGGTATGTGGGGGGGGGGGGGTCTGTGAATTTAGGTTGCCTCAGACTAATTTTTCCCAGTCTCCAAGGTTTCTTAGAGACCTGGGCCCCTGATCACAGCCACACTGCCCAGGTGTTCAGCTCCGCCCAGATAATCAGTGCGTGATCCACCCCTGGTGTTTAGCTTCACCCAGATACTCAGCGCAACCGCCCCAAGTACAGCTCCTCTGACCCCCGTGATCAGCGCCGTGTTCTCCAGTGAAACCGCCCTGAGAAGTTTTTTTCCTGGCTGTCTCCAGATCCCAAGGACCCTGGAGTGCCCCCCCAGACAGAGACATTCCCCACTCACTCGCTGTCCCAGTGAACGCTCAGGTTGCTCACTCTTGTTTGGTGGGGGAGGTGGAAGGGGGGGAAGGGCAGCTCAGTTCACTTTTCTGTGCAAGCTTTCCCTCCTTCTTATTATAGTGTGGAAATGTTCAAACCCCAAGTACCTTCGCCTCTGTGGAGTACTGGGGAGTACTGGGGTGTCCTTCTGTTCCTCCAAAGGTGATTTTTATGCTCCTTTGATGTAGTCTGTTTCGTTCAGTGCCGGGGAGAGGAAGTTTGTGACCTCTAGATTGCAGCCATGATTACCCGGAAGTCCAAAAGAGATTCTTTTTAAAAGAATTTGACTTGTGATTTCATTGTATTTGAAAATTCAGGATAAAAAACCTTTCTTCTATGACAAAATATTCACAAGAATATTTTTATGGTAGCAAAAAAATCAAAATTAAAATAGATGCCCAATAAATGGGAATGACTAAATTAATTATTATTTATAAATGTAAAGGAATATTATCATAATATAGGAAGAGACAAATATTAAGAATTAAGAAAAATATAGCAATGTTTAAGAGAAACAATACAATTAATAGTTAATATCAGAAAAAGAAATTAAACAATAAAATTAAGGAAAAAAAAACACTAAATAATCCAAACTAAAAGTTGATGGGAAGGGAGGGAGAGTCTCATAAAACAGGAACCTTTCTTTTTTTTTTTAATATAGAACCATTCATTTGTACTCAGTATACACTTAAATTAGTTTTATCATGGTTTGCTTTGAAAGTAAATACTTTGGATTTTGTTAGATCAGTCTTTTAATCCATATAATGCTTCCTGATGTAGTCTTCTAAATGTTATCCATCATAACAACTAAGAATTTGGCCATACAATTTATTAGAAAAATGAAATATATAAAAATATACATCTTAGATTATTTAATTCATTTGGATATACAATCCACCAAAGTGATCCAACAGTAAATGTAATATTTGAGCACTACAGACAAAAAAAAATTAGTTAGTCTCAAAACCTAATAAAAGGAGTCCATTTTATAAATTTCTAAGATGCTCTTTTTAAACATATATAATGTTATTTTGTATTGTCACATTGTATTACTTTCCTCATTTGTCATATTGTTTTATTGTGTTGCATTCTATATTATTTAATTATATCTCATTATATATAAACACTAATATTCTTCCACTAATGTTACATACTTGTGAGTCATGAAACACCACAATACCTGAACAATCAAAATTTAATTTTATCCAAAGGGCAATGGAGACACATTTGGCTAATGTGCCAACTGTGACTTATAGGTGCAAGAAACTGTAAAAACAGACTACACAAGAGATAGATTATTGGAAAGAAATGTCAGTCTTTTAATAATTGAAGATAATGCATAGACAGCCAAAGCACAGCACTTCTACCCACATTATGTTTGAATGCTTAAAGAAAGGACTCTGGCACATTGACTGAATTTCCTATAGATAATTTATAGGATGACACAAATAATAATAGCAGAGAATGAAATTCTATGGATGGTTATTTACCATGAAATATTCACATTGAAAGAGTCACACTGTCTTTGAAAAATGAAAGAATCAATAGTACAACAGGAGGCATTATATCTGTATTATTCATCAGCTTTTGGGAATCAGAGGAAATCCTGTCCATTTCATGTAGAGAGCTTGAAAAGATCTCAAGCATGGAAAATATCTGAAGTTAAAAAATTTGAACAATTCTCTTCCTTGTACTCTACAGGTCTCTCTTTTTCAACTTTCATGTCTTCTGGTATTATATCAAAAATAAAACTTCCATCAGGTTCTAACCCATCTCTAAAGCTTCCCTTTCATTCTTTAACTAAGGAGACCTTAGGATATTCAACAGGTTTAAACAGAGACTAAATTATTACAAAACACGCAGACAGTGTTTTTGTTAACCCTGGGAACAGGAAGATGGTGAAACCATGATGATCATGACTACACAGTAGAGTATTTTAATGGAAGAATCTTGAAACTTTGATTTCAAAATATTTCCTACTGTAGGTAACAGATTTCCACTCTAACAAAGTGCAGGCATAGAAATTGTTTTCTTAAAATAACATAAACAGTGTTTTGATTTTTTTAATAATGACCATGCATCTAAAAATTGCATGCCCAATCTTGGAAAACTGTGGTTATAATAGAGCAGATGATTCTCTATAGTAAGTCACCTTAATAGTGAAGACAAATGTGAGATGTCAAGTACAGAGCTTCAGTCAAACCTTTTTTTATCCTCAAAAGCTTAATATAGTTTTTGTGGGAATAAATACATTCCAGTAATAATGCCTTATCTATATATCCTTTGCATTTGTATTAGGCTTTGAACTTTTCAGTGTTTCACATATATTATTCCATTTTAACTATTCCTTATAAAAGACTCACTAGAAAGTCTATGAGGTGTAATAGTATTCCATCTATATCATCATGAAAAGCAAAAGTGACAAAACTAATTTTAATATGTGTCTACAGGATAAGGTTGAAACAACACTGCATTTGTATTCAATCCAAATTCAGATCCTGACTTTATTCCCCACTATCTCTGTAACCTTGAAAAAAATCATTTCTCCTTTCTGATAATCATTCTCTTCATCTATAAATGAGGGGACTGAGTGGACTCATTGATCTCTAAGGTCCATTCTGGACTTACATAAGCAGGGTATCCCAAAAGTCTTAATGTAGTTTTAAATCATTAAAATCATTTGAGTCTGTCTCTGTCTCTGTCTCTGTCTCTGTCTCTGTCTCTGTCTCTGTCTCTCTCTGTCTCTCTCTCTCTCTCTCTCTCTCTCTCTCTCTCTCTTTCTAAGTATACATATGTTCACACCAGTTAAACCACTATGACTTTGGGTTTGTATGAGCTATTAAAATTTTCTATGTATATCATCTATTCATACAAAACAGACTTAAGATTTTGGGGACACCTTGTGTATATATGTGTATGTGTATGTATACATATATGTATATTGAGTACATATAAAGCTATCTGCATGACAAGTTTGACACATACATATACTAGCATATTTTAGTATATATGATCGAAACATTAATGAATGATAACTAACAGAACTTGGGAAAAGAATTTTAAATAGTGGTCAAAGTTAAAGATATGAAAAACAGTTCTCAAAGGATGAATAGTCTCAGACTATTAATAACTATATGAAAGAATGTTTCAAATTAATTTTTAAAAAGGCAAATCAAAGCATCTCTGAGTTTTCATCTCATTCTAAATTGAGTAAGATGAGGGGGTGAAAGTTAATGCTAGAAGTGTCATAGCCACACTAACATACTGATGATGGAGTTGTGAAAAGATACAGATATTCTGGAAAGTAATTTCAAATAGGGCAAAAGAAATATCTATGCCATTTAACCAATAGATATTACACCTAGATACATACATTATAGAGTAGTGCCAAAAATAAGGATGCTCTAGGTAAATAAAAAAAACACTTTTTGTTTTTAACAATAAAGAACAAGAAATCAATATGATGAATACAAAAATAAAGCTGGAAAATGCATATGAATAGATTCAAAGTGATGTAAGCAGAACCAGGAAAATAATATGCAGAGGGGCAACAAAAATGCAAAGATAATTACAAAGCAATGATGCAAAAGTATAATGAGTAAGTTTGTCTCATATGAGATATGAGAAGGCACCAATACAACCCTTTTTTGAAGAAAAGAAATTCTTGTTTGAAGGCTACGGCATAAAGGTATATGTATATGTTCATATACATGAATATGTATGAAACATATAGGCATATATAGTCAAAATTATATAGCTATATACACAAATATATGTGCATGCACCTCATATGTGTGTATGTGTGTGTATCTTAGTTTTGCTAAGCTTTTTCCCCTCATCTTTTTTCTTATTCTTTATTATAAGGGATGACTACACTTTCTTTTTCTTGCTTTTTTTTACATGGCTTCACATGTATAACTGATATTATATTGCTTTCCTTTTCAAGGAGAGGAGAAAAGGCTGGAGGAAAGGAGAATTTAGCAGCAAAATGTTAAAAAATGTTAAAAATAACTTTAAAAGTGATTTCAAAGAAGGTTTATTATCATTTTACTCAACCAATCAATTGATAATATTTTATCATTTATTTGACCACTGCCAGGAACTAATCTATGCTCTGAAAATACAAATAAAAGGAATAAAATATCCCCTACTATAAATGACCATACATAAGCAAAGAGACTAATACAGAAATACATTTTTCATTATTTCACAAGTGTTATGGTTATTTTATTACTTGACTTCTCAGTGGGTGGGGGGAGAAGATAGAGGGTGGAAAGGAGAGAAATTGGAGATCAAAATTTTAAAATTAATGTTTAAAAAAGATTATTCTCACTTTATAAAGAAACTGAGGAAGAGCAATAATGATTAAGTTAACTTGTCTGTGATCATTTAAGCAGTGTTAGAAACTGGAATGGAATAAGCCAAGAACTTCCCTAGTGATTGAAATTTTAATAATAAACAGTACGGATAGAAAATGAAATTAAAGTTTTTAAGAAAAAATTTTTAAAGAAAAAATAACTAGCCATTCATATTTGTGAAGGGATATTTTTGTATTACAGTACTTTTTAGAATTCACATTATTCAGGACTTCTGGGTAAGCATGGCGGCAATCTAAACGTGAGTCACTTACTCCCCCCAGCACACACCAACAATGACTACCCCAAAAGACCTTAAGAATCATTTTCAGAGGAGCTGAGTAGCTGTACAGTGGGGCGCAGCATAGAAGGTGTGTGGGATTGGAGCTTTTCCAGTCTATAAGAGGGTGAAAGGGATTCCACCCAAACAAGAGCCGATCCAGCCTCACCCTCCCCCACCTACAGAGCCAGAGCCAGAGCCACCTCATGCCAAGACGAGCAAGCAAGGGGTACCCCTGGAGTATTCAAGGGATACCTCTGGGTCTTTGGGAGCTGACTAGGACCATAGGGGACACACCGCCGAAAGCAACTTGGCAGGAAACCCCAGCAAATGAGGGATTGCAGACCTTAGGTGCCCGGAGAGAATGAGCCCACCAGAGCCAGCAAGCCCACCAGAGAGAGGAGTACTTCTAGAGCAAGCAAGGGGCACATCTAGGTCCTTGGGAGCCAACAAGGACCACCAGAGATTCACCCCTGAAAGCAGCTAGACTGGAAAACCAGGCGAGCAGGAGAGCGCAGACCCTGAGTGCCCCTGAGAAGGTAGCACCGAGAAGAGCTGCAAAGGACTGCGGAGATTCGAGAGCTTGCCTCAGGCAAAATCTTTGCTCCTTAACTCCATACACAGAAAACCTATCCAGCTGACTGAGATTTCTGACTAAAGAAGGAAGGGAAAACATCCAGAAAAATGGCTAATTGTGCACAGGAGCCTCAAAATTCTTCCCCCAAAAAACAAAATAAGACTGTGACCCTCGAGAATTTTTACAGAGGAAACACCTAGGCTACAGAGGAAATGCTGGACAAAATTTAAACAAAGGCAAAACTGAAAAAAAATGGAAATTGTCCACAAACACTGGAAGAGTCTAAAATGGAGCTTATCATCAAAAAGATGGAAGTCTTCTGGAAAGAGAAGTGGGAAATGGTTAAAAAAGGGAAGAAATCATAGCTGAATACCAAAAGATTAAAGGAGAAAACCAGGTCTTAAGGACCAGAATTGAGCAACTAGAATTCAATGACCTTGCAAAACAGCAAGAATTAATAAAGCAAAGTCAAAAGACTGACCAAATAAAGGAAAACATAAAATATCTCACTGACAAGGTGACAGATCAGGAAAACAGAGAAATTTGACAATTTGACAATTTGAGAATCATTGGTCTAACTGAAAAGCCAGAAATAAACAGAAATCTTAACACCATACTACAAGAGATCATCCAAGAAAACTGCCCTGAAGTTCAAGAACAAGGGGGAAAATAGACATTGAAAGAGTTCATAGAACACCCTCTACACTAAACCTCAAAAAAACAACTCCCAGAAATGTAATTGGCAAATTCCAGAGCTTTCAAGTTAAGGAGAAAATCCTACAAGAAGCCAAAAAGAAACAATTAAGATACAAAAGAGCACCAATCAGGATCACACAAGACCTGGCAGCTTCCATATTAAAAGACCACAAGGCCTGGAACACGATATTCAGAAAGGCAAGAGAACTGGGTCTTCAACCAAGAATCACCTATCCATCAAAACTGACTATATACTTCCAGGGGAAAGTATGGGCATTCAACAAAATGGAATATTTCCAAGTATTTGTAAAGAAAAGTCCAGAACTCAGTGGAAAGTTTGATATTCAAACACAAAGAACAAGAGAAACATGAAAAGGTAAATATGAAAGAAAGAGAAAAGGAGAAAAAAAAATTTTTTATTCAAACACTCTTCTATAAGGGCCACAATTAGCTCAAATTATATATATTAATATATGGTGAAATATTATTTGTAACTCTCAAAAATTGTATTCATAGTTAGAGTAAATAGAAGAATCAGACATAGGGAAAGATTGGGGCATTAAGAGAATATGGAAAAAAAGAAAAAGGGTAGGGGGGAATCAATGATAGTACCAAGAGATACTTGAAGAAATAGAAATAAATTAAATAGAATAATCTTTTTCACACAAAGATACACATGGGAAGGGGAGGGGAAGAATGCTCTTATAAGAGGGAGAGGGAGAGAGTGCCAATAGGTAATTATTAAACCTTATTCTCAGTGAAATCAACTCTGAGATGGAAGAGCATCTAGATCCATTGGGATATTGAATACTATCTTATCCAACAGGGTAAGGGAGAAGGTAAAACTAAGGGGGTAGGGGAGAGGGAGTACAAAAAGAGAAGGAAGGAGAGGGGTGAGGAAAATTAACAGACCCTAAAAAAACCAAGATGGGAACAAAAAGGGAGGGGCCAGAAAAGGAAGCATATCAAGGGATGGGTTTAGGGGGACTGATTAAAAGTAAACCACTGGTTTACAAGGATATAGCAAAAGAAGAAAGGTCAGAACTAGAAGAGGATATCAAAATGTTAGGGAATTCAAAAGTGACAATCATAACTTTGAACGCGAATGGGATGAGCTCACCCATATTACGTAGACGAATAGGAGAATGGATTAGAATCCAGAATCCTACAATATGTTGTCTACAAGAAACACACCTGGGTTGGGTAGATACTCACAAAGTCAGAATTAAAGGTTGGAGTAAGACCTACTGGACCTCAACTGACAGAAAGAAGGCAGAAGTTGCAATCATAATATTTGACAAAGCCAAAGCAAAAATAGACCTAATTAAAAGGGATAGGGGAGGTAAATACACCCTGATAAAAAGGAGTATATACAATGAGGAAATATCACTAATCAACCTGTATGCACCAAATGGTATAGTACCCAAATTTCAAATGGAGAAACTAGGAGAATTGAAGGAGGAAATAGATAGTAAAACTATACTAGTGGGAGACCTGAACCTACCACTATCAAATTTAGATAAGTCAAATCAAAAAATAAATAAGAAAGAGGTAAAAGAGGTGAATGAAATCTTAGAAAAATTAGAATGAGTAGAAATATGGAGAAAAATAAATAGGGACAAGAAGGAATACACCTTCTTTTCAGCAGCACATGGCACATTCACAAAGATTGACCATATACTAGGTCATAAAAACATGGCATACAACTGCAGAAAAGCAGAAATAATAAATTCAAACTTCTCAGGTCATAAGGTAATAAAATAATGATAAGTAAGGGTACATGGAGAGCTAAATCAAAATTAATTAGAAATTAAATAATATAATTCTCCAAAATTGTCTAGTCAAAGAACAAATCATAGAAACAATTAATAATTTCATTGAATAAAATGACAATGATGAGACATCCTTTCAAACTCTATGGGATGCAGCCAAAGCAGCACTCAGGTGAAAATTTATATCCTTGAGTTCATATATTAACAAATTAGGGAGGGTAGAGGTCAATGAATTGGACATGGAAATAAAAAACTTGAAAGTGAATAAATTAAACCCCCCCAGAAGAAAACCAAATTAGAGATCCTAAAAATTAAGGGAGAAATTAATAAAATCAAAAGTGATAGAACTACTGAACTAATAAATAAGACTAGAAGCTGGTATTTTGAAAAAAAACAAACAAAATAGACAAAATATTGGTCATCTAATAAAAAAGAGGAAAGAAAATCAAATTAACAGTATCAGGGATGGAAAGGAAGACCTCACCTCCAATGAAGAGGAAACTTAGGCAAACATTAAAACTATTTTGCTCAATTTCATGGCAAAAAATATGCCAATTTAGGTGATATGGATGAATATTTACAAAAATATAAATTGCCTAGATTAACAGAAGAAGAAATAGAATTCTTAAATAATCCCATATCAGAAAAAGAAATTTAACAGGCCATCAAAGAATTTCCCAAGAAAAAATCCCCAGGGCCTCATGGATTCACAAGTGAATTCTATCAAAAACTCAAAGAACAGTTAATCCCAATACTATACAAACTATTTGACATAATAAGCAAAGAGGGAGTTTACAAATTCCTTTTATGACACAAATATAGTACTGATCCCAAAGACAGGCAGGCCAAAAACAGAGGGAAAAAAACAAAAAACTATAGACCAATCTCCTTACTAGCAAAAAGACTCCAGCAAGTCATCATGAGGGTTATTCACTATGATCAGGTGGAATTTATACCAGTAATGCAAAGATGGTTCAATATCAGGAAAACCATCCACATAATTGACCATACCAGCAAGCAAAACAACAAAAATCACATGATTATCTCAATTGACACAGAAAAATCATTTGACAAAACACAACACCCATTTCTATTGAAAACATCAGAAAGTATCCCCATCTGCAATGGGGATGAACTAGATGTATTTCCATTAAGATCAGGAGTGAAACAAGGATGCCCATTATTACCTTTATTATTCAACATTGTACTAGAAACACTAACAGTAGCAATTAGAGAAGAAAACAAAATTGAGGGTATTAAAATTGGCAATGAGGAGACCAAGCTATCACTCTTTGTGTATGACATGATGGTCTACTTAAAGAATCCTAGAGAAGCAATTTAAAAGCTAGTGGAAATAATCAACAACTTTAGCAAAGTTGCAGGATACAACATAAATCTGCACAAGTCATCAGCATTTCTACATATCTCCAACACATCTTAGCAGAAGGAATTAGAAAGAGAAATTCCACTCAAGATCACCTTAGACAATATATAATATTTAGGAATCTATCTACCAAGACAAACACAGGAACTATATGTACACAATTACAAAACACTTTCCACACAACTAAAACTAGATCTGAGAAATTAGAAAAACATTAACTGCTCATGGTTGGGATGAGCTAACATAATAAAAATGACAATCCTACCCAAACTTATTCATCTATTTAGTACCATACCCATTGAACTTCCAAAAATTTTTTACTGATTTAGAAAAAAACATAACAAAGTTCATTTGGAAGAACAAAAGATGAAAAACAAAAGGGAAAGAGTGAAAAAAAATACAAAGGATGGTGGCCTCGCAATCCCAGATCTCAAACTATATTATAAAGCAGTGGTCATCAAAACAATTTGGTACTGGCTAAGAGATAGAAAGGAAGATCAGTGGAATAGACTTGGGATAAGTGCCCTCAGCAAGAGAGTCCATAACAAACCCAAAGACCCCAGCTTTTGGAACAAAAATCCACTATTTGATAAAAACTGCAGGGAAAATTCAAAGACTGTGGGAGAGATTAGGTTTGGATTAATACCTCACACCCTACACCAAAATAAATTCATAATGGGTGAACAACTTGACGGTAAATAAGGAAACAATAAGTAAATTTTGTGAATACGGAATAGTATACATGTCACACCTTTGGGAGGGGAAAGGCTTTAAAACCAAGCAAGACATAGAAAGAATCACAAAATGTAAAATAAATAATTTTGACTACATCAAATTAAAAAGGTTTTGTACAAACAAAACCAATGTAACCAAAATCAGAAGGGAAATAAACTGAGAAACAATCTTCTTAACAAAAACCTCTGACAAAGGTCTAATTACTCAAATATACAAAGAGGTAAATCAACTGTACAACAAAAATCAAGCCATTCTCCAATTGATAAATGGGCAAGGGACATGAATAGGCAATTTGCAGTCATAGAAATCAAAACTATTAATAAGCACATGAAAAAGTGTTCTAAATCTCTTATAATCAGAGAAATGCAAATCAAAACAACTCTGAGGTACCATCTCACACCTAGCAGATTGGCTAACATGACAGCAAAGGAAAGTAATGAATGCTGGAGGGGATGTGGCAAAGTCTGGACATTAATGCATTGCTGGTCAAGTTGTGAATTGATCCAACCATTCTGGAGTTCAATTTGGAACTATGCCCAAAGGGCGAAAAAAGACTGTCTGCCCTTTGATCCAGCCATAGCACTGCTGGGTTTGTACCCCAAAGAGATAATAAGGAAAAAGACTTGTACAAGAATATTCATAGCTGTGCTCTTTTTCGTGGCAAAAAAATTGGAAAATGAGGGGATGCCCTTCAATTGGGGAATGGCTGAACAAATTATGGTATATGTTGGTGATGGAATACTATTGTCCTCAAGGGAATAATAAAGTGGAAGAATTCCATGGGGACTGGAACAACCTCCAGGAAGTGATGCAGAGTGAAAGGAGCAGAACCAAGAGAACATTGTACACAGAGACTGATACACTGTGGTATAATCGAATGTAATGGACTTCTCCATTAGTGTCAATGCAATGTCCCTGAACAATCTGCAGGGATTTATGAGAAAAAATACTATCCACAAGCAGGGGACAAACTATGGGAATAAAAATGCTGAGGAAAGGTAACTGCTTGACTACAGGAGCCGAGGGGATATGATTGGGAATGTGTACTCTGAATGAACATCCTAGTGCAAATAACAATATGGAAATGGGTTCAGATTAAGGACACATGTAATACCCAGTGGGATCGAGCATCAGTTATGGGGGGGAGAGGGGAGAGGGGAGAGAGGAAAAGAAAATTATTTTTGTATCCAATGAATGTTTGAAATTGACCAAATAAAAATAATGTTAATTAAAAAAAATAAAAGAGGGCCATGTACTCTAAAGAGCATGGACGCTACTCTCATCTCCTCTTAATGAGTGTGTGGCAGAAATTGTCTTACTACAATCATGAGTCAATCAAAATGCTTATCGAGAAACTGAAGCAGCACTCTTACCCCCTCATGATTGGGTGACCCAATCAAAATATCTTTGCCCTTTTATGACAGATGGTGACGTGTTATAAAAACAGTGCTGGGTTTGAATCCTGGGTTGGTGGAGCCTGGCTCACTAGCGCTGTTCTGCTTTGGTGTGTTAATAAACCCCTTTTTAATTAAAAAAAAAAAGACTTCATGTTATTCTTCAAATGACTGTTTCTCCTTTTGTCGTTGTCCTAACATGTGCAATTACCATTTGGCAAAAAATGTTGCTGGTGCAGCCAGAATCAGGAGTGGGAATATAAGAAAATATATCCTTTTTGAGTTCAAAACAGAGGAGTCCTTTCTTAGAGAAGGCTATAGGTGCAGTGTCCCAGCTCCTTAGCTTGGTAGTGGCTACTCTGTCATTAGTCAAGTACATGACTAATGAGTGCTTCTATAATTTTTAACTTCATCAATGTATATTCATCTGAACAACTATAAAAATGATTAGTGATTGTATTGTAGTTCAGAAGTTTCTTTATTTTTAAAATGATTTTTTCTAAATGTCAGTAAAATTTAGAACAGAATCAATTATTTTAATAATAGTTATTGCTTGATTATTTCTGTTATGTCCCTTTTTCTGACCTCATTTAGTCTTTTCTTGGCAAAGACACTGGAGTTGTTTGCCTTTTCCTTTCCCAGCTCATTTTACAGTTGAGGAAACTAAGAAAAATAGAATTAGTGATTCAATGAGACTTACACAGCTACTCTGAGTCTGAGGTGATTTGAATTCAGGTCTTCCTGATTCTATCAACTGCACAGCCTTTAACTATAGTAAGGAACCACAAGGAAGAAAATAACAGGAGGGAGAACTCAAAGATGTTGATAAAGTAAAATCAATAATAGCTAAAAACTATATATAACTTTAAGGTTTACAAAGCCTTTTGAATATATTATCTCATTATGTGAGAAGCATTAGTAAAAGCACTGAGTTAGAAGGGTGCCTGGGTTCTCAATCCATCTCTATCATTTACAAACTAGATCAATAATATTGGCCAAAACGTCTAGTCCCATTTCTGTCCTTTTTCCTAGCAATATGACCTTGGGGAAATCATTTCACCAAATAGTTAAAACTCACTTTTTGAACCCATAAATTGAGGGGAATGGACTAGATGATGTTTAATAAAATTTCTCACAGCTCTAAATCTCCAATTAGGTTACAATAGATAGAGCACTGGACATGGAGTCATGAAAATTTAAGTTCAAATACAGTCTCAGACAATTAATAGCAGTGACGGTAAGTCACAATCTCTTTCTGCCACATTTTCTCCTTCTGAAAAATGGAGAAAATAATACCTATACCCCAAGGTTCTTTTGAGGACAAAATGGTTTATTTATAAAACTGTTTGAAAATCTTAAAGCACTGTATAAATGCTAGCATATTATTATTCTCACTATCTTTTGTCACATGTTTGAGTTTTAGAAATATAATCTCAAAAGAATGGTTTTATACAAAAGATTGAAATAAAATTAAAAAACTTGTGACTAAATGATAAGCTGGTTCTGGATTTGTCCTCTACATGTCATTATGTCATTATCTACAAGTTTGAAAATGTATTTGGAATAAATTCTATAGAGGAAAACATGAGGAAACTAATAGTTATCAACACTGTGGTAATTATTTTCTATGCTCAAATTTCATCTTCCCTTAAAATATTGGGTATTTTCCTTATATTCCCTTTTTTCTTCATGACACCACTATCCTTCTGGTTACACTGTTGTTTTTTTTTAAACAAAGTTCTCACTTGCTATTTTTATAGGATTAACTTAGATTGGAAATTTGTAGCATTCTTCCATGCCTCAACATCTAACCATTTTTAAAGCTATTACTCCATCCAATCCTCTCTCCTCCATTTTTTCAGTTTCCCATTTCCCTTTCTCACTTCATATTCACAGTGCTTCCCTATGAAAAGAGCTTTCCTGCCCCTCCCTCTGACTCTATCCCTCCAGCTTGCCCTCTCCTCCACCCAAACATATGCCTTTCTTAATTGTCATGATATTGTGAGGTTTTCTTTTCTTATTTCTTTTAAGTAGGTGATAAAGAAAAGAATGAATTTATTTTGAAGTCTTATCATAATCACATGAAATCTGATAGTCTAATGAAGCCTATATTAGTAGTCAAGGATGATGACAATATTTGATAGTGTCTTAAGAAACTAGGATTTGCTTAAAACATTTACTAGGCTCTGAATAATTTCAAAATCAAATTTATTCATATGTTTGAGAGCACATCTCTAGCTTTCACTTGGGAACCTGCCAGGAGGTTCTATAGATTGGACTTAATTTCAGCAATATTTAATTTTAATTGAAGCCCGGTACATTGTACAACAAAACACCTATTTTACAAAATGTACACATATATCTTCTAGTACCTACTTAGAATATTGACAACCTCATGAATGAATACAAGAACCAATTTGTATAATTGCTAACTGCATTTTTCATTCTCCCTAATTAGAGAGGTTGCAGCAGTATTGACTGGAAACTTACTTAGTGAAACTTCTCTGAATGTTGCTTTCCACCTTTCTTAATTTTATTTCTAGCTGTAATTGGAGCTTTGAACTAAAAATGGTAGGCAAGGTAAAAATATGTTGCACTAAAAATGGTATTTGAGATAAAAATATATTGCACTAAAATCACATGCAAAACAAAAATATAACACACTAAAATAGCATATAAGATAAAACTAATCTTATAAATTTATCTTTTTAGAAGAGTAAAAAATTTATCTCAGGTAGTATTGACCTTTTCCTTGAGTTGCAAGAAAATAGATAAATCCTGAAAATGACTATCAATGATAAAAAGGAATGGGGTACATAATAATGGAGACAATAATCCCTCAGCCTTAATTAGCCCACTTTTCAGGTACTGTGCTCAGTGCTGATTGCTAGGAAGGGCATTGGTAAGTGGAAATTTATTCAAAGAGACAGTCAAAGGTACTAGAGATGTTTAACCTTCAGAAAAGATGATTTTGAGAAGTGAAAATAACTCAGACCTTCTCAATGCCCAATTGCTTATTATTCTGCCCAACTGGACCCAGTAGCATCAGGAGCACCACCATGTCTTAAAGGAGTAGCTGCTACAGCCTTACTAGTGACAAAAACTGTTGATCTAGTATTGGGATGCCCATTAACAATTATGTTCCCACATGAGGTAGAAGCATTGTTGCTAATACAGAGAACACAGGCATTTTCTGATCAGCGAATTACAAAGTATGAAATAACCTTGTTAAACAATGACAACATTACCCTGAAGCACTGTTCAACTCTTAACCCTGCCACCTTGCTTCCAGATTTACCAACTTCAGGAGAACCATTACATAGTTGTGAAACACTAATGTCCATGGCAGAAAAGCCTCGAGACAATCTCTTAGACACTCCCTTAAACAACTCAGATCTGGTCTTATTTACTGATGGTTCTTCTTTTATGAGAGATGGCATATGCTACACTGGAACTGCTGGAGTCACAGAATTTGCCACTGAGTGGTCAGCTTTGCTGCCCTCTAATATTAGTGCTCAAGGAGCAGAACTTTCATGAACTAGAAGGGCAGCATGTATGTGAAAATTTAAATTTATTTTTCTTGGTTCCAGTATTTTTATTTAGGAGCAATGGGGATATATGGCAGAGAGGTAAATTTTCTCTTGATTTATTTTTTTTTAATCCTAATTAGTGCTATTGAAAAGTAGAATGTTCAACAAATGCTCAAACATTTAATCTTTTATCAAAATTATATTTTATCAAATAATAATAAAAATAATAAAAATTTAATCTTTTTTGAAACTTATCTTTTATCAAATAATAAAATAATCAAAATTTAATCATTTATCAAAATGAAATAAAAAATTTAATCTTCATTGAAATATTACTTATTTTTATATATTGTCTCTTTCCCTCTTGAAGGGACCATGATGTTCCCAGTTACCCAGACTCTCAGTCCTATGTCATCTTTGGTTGTTCTCCATTTCTTACTTATTATATTCAATAAGATCAGTCATATCCTCAAAAACACTTACAACTATCCCTTTCCCTTCCCACTTCAGTCACCTTATTTGAAGTCTTTATTTCTTCTTGCCTGGACTATCATAAAGACTTCAGAACATGTCTTCCCAACCCCAGAGGATTTTTTTTTCTCCTGCTGACCAGGGAAATTTGTCTACATGTTTAGTTTAAATCTTAGTACTCTAGTGCCCCATTTTCTCTTGAAGTCTACAAAGAATCATGATCATAACATTTAAGGTTCTTCACAATCTAACTCCTATTCATTTTCCCAGCCTTGTGTTTCACTGTTCATTTCATATCTCCTATATTCCATTTAAAGTGGATTAAGATTTTGCTTATTATTGTTTCCCCACCTTCGTGGTTTTTCACTCACCATTTCTCTTGCCTAGAATAAACTTCTTTTTTACAATATCTATCTATCCATTGAAGTCTCTTCTTTCCTTTGAGGCCAAGATCAGGTGCCACCTTTTTCTCATAAAGTCTTTTCTGTTTCCTCACTTGATAGTGATCTCTCCTTTCTTAAATTTCTCATGGCATAGTACCTAGATCTTTTCTTCAATCATCTCACTCTCCATTGAATTGGTTATCTTTGTACAAATATTTAAAAAATAATGCTGTTTTTATTAGCCTGTAAGATTTTTGTAAAAAGTCTCATCTATTTTTGTATCACCAGAACCTAGCAATATGCCTAGTATGTTAGCTAGGAAGTAAATGCTATAATTAAAGTGAAATTAAATTTTATTCACAGAAAAGCATATATTCATGTTCCCTTGGTACATTCAATTTTTTGCAATCATTTTTTACATTTCTTTGGCCAAAAATTATAGTAACCTCCTTAATTCATCCTTCTTTAATCTCCACATTATATTAGCTATCAAATTTCACTACTTCTGTCTTTTCATTTTTTAATGTATAACATAAAATGATATGCAATAACAATAATATAGCATATGATTTGTTATAACAATAAATTATAATAAATATATTTATCAAGAGAAACAAAATTTGACATTAACTATGTTCAAAAATCTTTCTCATTCTATTTTCTTTCCCCTCTCTGCCTTTTCTGCCCTCTCCCTAAGAAGGCAATTAAGATAGGTCATACATATATCATATAATACATATTTCCCTGTTCGTGTTGTAAATCAAAAGATATATTGTTTATACTAAAGAAAATTTCATGGAAGAAATGAATGATATGTTTCCATCTGTGTTTAGACTCCATCTGTATTTTCTATAGCAGTGGATACCTTTTTCATCATGAATCCCAGGTATAATGATAAAAATCTCTGGAGCCTGTATATTTGTATATTGGTAATTTATTGTTAAAAGAGAGCAAGAAAGTGAAAGATCACATACATGATGACCTGACTGCACCTAATTAAAATAAAACTACCCTTATTTCCCTGGCTCCAGCCCAAGCAGGTACTGGAGGGGCTCCAGCTCCAAGGGGTGCTGGCAGAGATAAGTTGAGATAAAACAATGCCTGCTGAGTGATAAACTCTCCAGAGAAGGGATTAAGAGCAGCTCGTATCCAGGAAGAAAGAGCTAGTGCTTCCCTTCACTCCCTTATAAAACCAGCAATATTCATCACTCCTCCTGGAGTCTCTTATTGGACAGCCTGTAACCTTAGTCTGGGTCCTGATTCCTGACTTCTGGATAAATCACCCATGGAATGGGGACTTTGCCAGTCCCTTCCTTACTCTCAGAGATATCTCTGGGGTCTTGACATAGTGCGCATGCACAGTCCACCAAATGGTGGGGCTGGTATTGAGAACAGATTTTCAAGAAATGCTTTCCACCTCCAGAGAAAGAACTCTTGAAGTCATCTTTCATATCAATGTATCTCTGGCATGTAAGAAATAAAATTTAGGGGTTTTGACTAAATATGATAATTCTAAAGTAACATTGTGGTTGCTGATTTAAAATTATTATAGCTCAAGTCAAAATAACTTTTAGTAGTTTTTATTTACAAAAAGGTAGAAAAAGTGAATGTAGAGAAATGTAAGAAGAGGGTAGAGAAAATGTCCAGCCTATCACACTAAAAGTTGCTCCAGTATCCTGCTCAGTCCCAGCAGAGATAGGTAACCCTCAGCTAGAGAACCTGGTGGTATCTTGTGCAAGGGTTCCACCAACACAGCACTCCAGGAAAGGCAGGCCTCTCTGGAACTAATCTCTCCAGAAGCCAAGAAAGGAAGGTCAACTAGTCACTCACCCAAGATGAAGTCCAAAGGAGAAGATCGAGGAGCAGTCCTCCAAGAAGCAGTCCAAGAACCAAAGCCAAGGTCCAAGCCAAAGGTCAAGTTCAAAGCCATCTCCAAAAGCCAAGTTACCAATCAAAGATCCCTGGACAGGAAGTTCAGGGCTTCTTATAGTTCTTTTCCCACATCCCTTCCCATCCCTTCCTCCACTTTACGGGAACCAATTGCTGTCTTTCAATTTGCTTAGCACTGTCCAGGGGGTGGTCAGTGGCCTCTGGAGTTGTCACCCATTCTAGTAAGTGGCTTGCAAACTTACTTAGTATTAAGTAGGAGTGTTTAAGTTTTTGATTGATTAATTTAAAAATTGCTGACTAATAGACAAAGAAAATTTGATTCATACTTCACAATCCCTGCCCCCCTCCCCCATGATTCTTTGGGAAACTAGTCTCCTCAATGAATCATTTAACATAACCAGCTTATACTTCTAAAGATCTTCTAGCTACAGGTGCATACAATATTGCACTTTTCTAGGAGGATACTACAATAATTGGAGATTAGAGGGAAATAAAAGAGAGAGGGCAAAACCAATGTTTGCTAGGTACATTGACAAAAAGCCAATTAGGGGGCAGTCCCCTTTGGCATAAGAGTTTACATTCAGAATCAACGTGTCCAATCCCCTTCAGTTCAATCAATTACATCCATTCTGTATCTTCTGATGCAGTGAAGGTTTCTTTATGTCACTTTCTCCAAACAGTTCATTTTCTTGATTCAAGGAGTTAGTGGGCTTCTTTTCTTGAATATTTTTTTCTCAAAAAACTATATAAGTCTTGGATTTTATGAAAATTATACAATCCCCCCCCCCCGAGGAAGGAGTTGACCAACACATGGACATTAATTTAAATCCTACAATTCTTATATTGGGGTTTTGGTTATGTATGAATATGCTCTTACAACAATGACCAATATGGAAGTGTTTTGAATGAAAATAATTTTTTAAAAAAGAACAGGTTTTCAAACAGAATAAGTTGGTAGAATTTATATTAAATTCATATTTATAGTTGTCCTGATTCTTTTGAATTTCTAATATTCACCTCATTTTTAAATTTCTGTTGACACTATTTGCTATCTTTCACCTGTTACTGAAACTTTCAATATACTAGATTTCTGGGTCGAATCTCATCTTCATATTGTATTTGTACCACCTCATTTAAAATTGTCTTCTCAAATTGGAGGACAGTGTGGGAAAGATTAGGCTTAGATCAACACCTCACACCCTACACCAAGATAAATTCAAAATGGATGAATGACTTGAACATAAAGAAGGAAACTATAAGAAAATTAGGCGAACACAGAATAGTATACATGTCAGACCTTTGGGAAGGGAAATACTTCAAAACCAAGCAAGAATTAGAAAGAATTACAAAATGCAAAATAAATAATCTGGATTACATCAAATTAAAAAGTTTTTGTACAAACAAAACCAATGTAACCAAAATCAGAAGGGTAGCAACAAATTGGGAAACAATCTTCATAAAAACCTCTGACAAGGGTTTAATTACTAAAATTTATAAAGAACTAAATCAATTGTACAAAAAATCAAGCCATTCTCCAATTGACAAATGGGCAAGGGACATGAACAGGCAATTCTCAGCCAAAGAAATCAAAACTATTAATAAGCACATGAAAAAGTGCTCTACATCTCTTATAATCAGAGAGATGCAAATCAAAACAACTCTGAGGTATCACCTCACACCTAGCAGATTGGCTAACATGACAGCTATGCAAAGTAATGAATGGTGGAGGGGATGTGGCAAAGTGGGGACATTAATTCATTGCTGGTGGAGTTGTGAATTGATCCAACCATTCTGGAGGGCAATTTGGAACTATGTCCAAAGGGCGATAAAAGACTGTCTGCCCTTTGATCCAGCCATAGCACTGCTGGGCTTGTACCCCAAAGAGATAATGGACAAAAAGACTTGTACAAAAATATTCATAGCTGCGCTCTTTGTGGTGGCCAAAAATTGGAAAATGAGGGGATGCCCCTCAATTGGGGAATGGCTGAACAAATTGTGGTATATGTTGGTGATGGAATACTATTGTGCTAAAAGGAATAATAAAGTGGAGAAGTTCCATGGAGACTGGAACAACCTCCAGGAAGTAATGCAGAGCGAGAGGAGCAGAACCAGGAAAACATTGTACACAGAGACTGATACATTGTGGTACAATCGAAGGTGATGGACTTCTCCATTAGTATCAATGCAATCCCTGAACAATCTGCAGGGATCTAAAAAAAAAATACTACCCACAAGCAGAGGATAAACTGTGGGAGTAAAAACACCGCTGAAAAGCAACTGCTTGACTACAGGGTTGGAGGAGATAAGACTGAGGAGAGACTCTAAATGAACACTATAATGCAAACTCCAACAACAGGGAAATGGGTTCGAGTCAAGAACACATGTGATAACCAGTGGAATCATGCGTCGGCTATGGGAGAGGGAAAGGCGGGGGGGGGGGGGTGGGGGGGGAGGGGAGGGGAGGAAAAGAAAACGATCTTTGTTTCCAGTGAATAATGTATGAAAACAACCAAATAAAATAATATTAAAATTAAAAAAAATTGTCTTCTCCAACCATTGTTTTTATCATATTTCCCTTTTTTGAAACCCTTACCTTCCATTTTAGAATCAATACTGTGCATTGGTTCTAAGTCATAAGAATGGTAAAGGCTAGGCAATGAGGGTCAAGTGACTTGCCCAGGGTCACACAGCTAGGAAGTGTCTGAGACTAGACTTGAATCCAGGACCTTCTTTCTCTGGGCCAGGCTCTTAGTCCACTGAGATACCCACCTGACCCTGATCATATTTTCTTTTTTAAAGATATACTATAGATTTTCATTGTAGGTGCTATATAAATGATTATTCCTTTCTCCTTTTTACCCTCATCTATAATCATTTATAAAGTTCTAATAATTCTACTTTTAGAATCTCTCTCCAATGCTTTCATTGTTAATCCAGTTGCCACCATCCTATTTTGATCTTGTGTTTTTTTTTACATCTCATATTTTAATAATCTCTTAATGAATCTTCTTCCCTCTAATCACTCCTTCTTCCATTTAATTTATCTTTCACATTAGCAGAACCATCTTTTAGGGTTTTTTCCATCATTTAAATTCCCTCTGACTTCCTCTCCACTTTTTTTTCACAGAGAGACATTTTTATAAGAGAGATTTTTAAAAAGAAAATACATAATGCCATTCAACATCTCTGAAATCTATTATATGCAATATTCCAAGCCTTTGTTCCCCACCAAAGCAATATTCTTGTTTTGAAACCCATGTCTTCCATCTTAAAATTAATACTGTGTACTGGTTCCAAAGCAGAAGAGTGGTAAGTGCTACACAATGGTGGCTAACTGACTTGTCCAGAGTCACACAGCTAGGAAGTGTCCAAGGTCAGATTTGAATCCAGGACTTCCCATTTTGTGGAGATTTAGGAGTAGCCTGTACCCCTTTTTGGTATGCCAAAAAAACCTTTGTATTCTATAGGGGAAAAAAGTTTAATTTTAAGATTGAAGCATGTGCTTCTTACCCCCTTCCTCTTGCTTAATAAACGGTAGAGACAACCTCTTTGTTTATCTATAATCAAGCTTCAGGATAGAGTAGCAGAGAAAAATGGACATATACGTTGTGATTTCTGGCTTCCAGGACATTCTCCTCTTGTCCAAAGTGAGGTCAGAGTGTTCCAAACAAAGAGTCTTGGGAAAGGAACTTCATACAGAACATAAATTGGAGTCCAGGGAAGAAGTAGGGACTCTTTCCTTGGAATCCCTAAACTGAGTAAGTATATTGTCAGGCTCATGCAATATCTGGGGGTGATGCAGAACTAAGGAAGTTACTGGCCACACTGGTACCTTCTCTTTCTCTGGTACACTTTTTATTATTTAATAAATGATTATAAATTGGGATATAATCTCCATAATCATAACAACTTCTAGACCTGGCCTTTAATCCACTGAGCCTCCTAGCTGACCCCAAAGCAATATTTTTAGTGCACAATTCTAAGCAGGTTATTCCTCTACTCAGAATCCTTTGTTCTCTGTCACTTACAAAATACATCTCAAAATCAAGCTTCCAAATCCCTGAACAATCTGACTTCAACCTATCTTCCCTATTGTATGTGCATGACCTTACACTTTCTACCTATATCCCAAGAAAGCCATACTATTCTCTAATTTATGAAAGTATTTTGTTCTTCTCTTCTACTAAATTTTTGTAAGTATTCTATTCATATATGAAAAAGCTTCCTTTGACTTTGAAATCCTCCCCTCCTTCAAGAACCATTTCAAGTGTTCCCTTCTCTAGGAAACCTTTTTTCATCATCTCAGTTATAATATATTTCTGTCCTTCTTGATTTTCCATACCATTTGGCTTGATCCTTTCCTGTGTGCTTACCATACTATAACTTATAATATAGTGATTTGTATTTGTATTTTGTACTCCCTGCTAGTTTATAAATTCATGCACCTGGATTCTTCTTAGTATCATCAGAAATGATCATTTGTCATTTATTTTGAACCTGAACTTTTATTCACTAGTATAAAGACTTCTCAGTGTAGAAACATTCTCAACTCTGACATGATGACTACAATGTCTATAATTATAGTCTTAAATAATTCGCAGGGACCTTGGAAATTTAAGTGATTAGAACTCAGTCCCTCAATTATCTATAGAGGATTCTGCTTAAGTATGCCTCTTGGATTCCCTCACGTCCTTCAAGCTCAAAAGTGACATCCTACATGAGGGATTTGGTGAATACATAGGTAACTAGTGCCTCCTCCCAAAATTACCTTTTTCTTCATCTTGCATATGCTAATACATGTATATGTCATCTACCCAACAAGCTCCATTAGGGCAGAGACCAATTCATTTTTTCTTTGTATTCTGAGTCTGATTCTTCCCCAGACCAGAAAGTAGATGCTTGTTTGTTGATACATTTGTTTCAGAGAAGGGACTATAATCCTGCTTCCAAAATCTACTCTCAAGACACTGTGCCATACTATTTTGTAATGATAATATTCTCTAGAGACTGTACATTTATAATTACTTATTAGTAAAATCTAGAGAAAGACAGACAGACAAATAGAGAATGAGAAAGGAGAAAGAAAGACAGTGAGAGTATGGGGTGGTAGCAGGAGAGGGAGAGAGATAAAGAGACAGAGATACAGAGGCAGAAAGAGAGACAGAGAGAGAGAGAGAGAGAGAGAGAGAGAGAGAGAGAGAGAGAGAGAGACAGAGAGACAGAGACAGAGAGACAGAGAGACAGAGAGACAGAGAGACAGAGAGACAGAGAGAGAGAGGAGATATCTAGTAGTACTCTCGGTAACCGAGGATGACCATTGTCTTTGTGCGTTTTCATCTATGATAGATGAGTGTGAACAAAGACACTTGTGTGTGAAGGAGACTTAAGTGGAAAAGTTGTTGCACAGAGACAGTCCCACTCTCTCGGCGTTGGAAGCCTGGGTCCATTGGCACGAAAAGTCGTTACACCTGGAGACTTCCTCAGCTGCATTGGATGGCCATGTTATCTTTTGTGCTCTAACATGCCCTAAGCACTCCACAGTGCTTTGCTGCATCGCCCTCTCAGCCGTTGAACCTTCTTATTGGTTTCTTCTGTCTTTTCTGCTGAAACAGTCTTCACATGCTGGGTGAACAAAGCCTTAGTTCACCAGGGGTCTACAACCCGATGGCTACTCTCACAAGGTTTAGCCGGCCTGTCCATTGCCCGGGGTGTGGCCACTGCCGCAAGCTAGCAGCTACTGGGAGCCACAAGTGAGAGCTGGGTGGCAGGTGGGGGGCAGAGGTTGGAGAGCTGCCCTAGGAGGGCACAACAAGACCTCCATACCAGAGATACTACCCCTCCCTCAACACCCCACACACTCCAACGGAGATATACAGAAAGACAAACAGACAGATCAACACCAGGTCACACTAATGGAAAAAAACTGCTTCCACACTTCCTGGTTTCCTGCTCCCAGCCGTGGCTCAAGCAGAGCATTAAAAACTCCAAAAAGGGGAGAGAAAGACTCATTTTCAGGAAAAAGAGAGAGCCAGCGCTTCCTCTCTATCTGTTTATTTTAGCCTGTTTCCACCAGTCCTACTTCCATGGACTGCCTGGATCCCAAGTCCTGACTATGGGATATCACTAATCATATGGGGACCTCAGCCAACCCGCTAGAATGCCATGTAGCCCCACATGTGCTTGAGCCAACCTCTTCTCGGAAGTCACAATAAGCAGACATGGCCAATTAAAGAATGAGGCTATCAAACAGAAAAAGGGAGTAAATTTTATATTACATTCACATAGTTTCTCAAATAGGCAGCTACTAAACTTGGAGTCCAGAAGAAATGACTTCAAACCTTTCTTCAGATACTGTGAGCCTGAACAATCCAGTTTCTCCTGATCTCAGTTTCCTCATTTATAAAATGGAGATATTAACCACACCTACATCAAAGAATTTCCGTGTCAAATAGGATAGCACACACAGCATTTAAAAAACTTTAAAAGTGTTATATAAATGCTAGCTATTTGTTGTTGACTATTCAATAACTGATATTTAATAAATCTTTGTTGAACTGAATTCTCTTGTGCTTTTGGCATGTGCTATCTAGGTTTTCATGGGTCATTTTGTCTTTTTTTCAACTGTAGACTCTAAAGAGAATCAAATTGTCTGGAGATGGTTATTGTGGTATAATACAATGATGGACTATCAGGTAGGTAGGTACAAGCTGAAATTTTTCTTTAGATAATTATTAACTGTTTGATCCTGGGCAAGTCATTTAACAGCTCTTATCCTCAATTTCCTCATCTCTAAAATGGTAATAATATGTGATGGTGGAGTCAACTGAGATACTATGTATCAAAGCATTTCACCTATATACAGGTAAAGCATTCAAGAAAAGTGTTTTTTTTTAATTTAAAGAAGCTTCAAATATGTGAGGAGGGGGTAAAGTGGATAATAGAAGAGAACATTTTCATATATGTACAATTAATTAATTTTTAAATTTCAAACAAGCCAGAAGAGAGTATTTCATTCAACTTTAAAAGCTGAGACTGGAGTTCACTTTGTACTATCAATATGAATTCATATTTTCATGCTTTGGTAGGATATTACACTCCAACTACTTGTAAATCATTATTTGTACTTGGCATAATTCTTTATCCCTTCAGGTACTTATTTTGGTATATATGTCCAATTTCTCTGTGTTAAATCAACTCTCCCTTCTGCAATCGATTTTAATGTTTTATTGCAAGTAAAAAATTGCAATTTAAATGAGCATTGAATATTCACATCAAGCAACTCTCACAAATAAGGGTAAATAATTTACTTAATCAAAAAATCCTTAACATTTTTTCAAAATAATGACAAAAATCACTTTAATATCCCACAAATCCTCCAACATGGACAGGTCTTTAATCTCATTAAAATAAAAGACAATGAATTCAACAAAGTAGCCTCATTTCTCTAGACCACTTCTAGAATGCAATCAAATATCAAACTCTAAAGGAACACCTGCACTGAAACCTTGCCCATAACTACTGTCTTCTCCTCCTGTTCCTTATTCTTCCCTGGACACATGCCCAACCTGGGTTGCCAGATCCCCTGCACAATCAAGGGCAGCTGCAACAGAAAAAGAAAGCTCATCTTCATCAAAACAGCCTTTGAAGCTCTTCTGTGGATAAACACTCTTCATTTATTAACGACTTAAAGCTCTGATAAAAGATCACTTTGTTAAGTAGCTTGGCTTTCAAGAACAGCGCACACAGATATTTGCATGAGGCCATAAAAACTATAAGACATCTAGGGTTTGCTGGAAATATTGCTCTAGGCTTCTCAGTAAGCAGACAAAACATATTCCTAAGAGCAATGTGAAAAGATTAGAAAATTGCCATATACTGAATTTAAACAGAGAATTGCTATTTTTTCCATTTTGAAAGTACTAGGTACCAAATCAGTGTTTCTTAATAGCTCACCAGTGCCAAGTACTTTTTATGTTTGAGATAGATAGTTAATTAGCGTAACCTTGAAATGGATAGCAACAGGGCCAATTTCCATTTTGCAATGGGCATCAGTGAAAGAGAAGTGATGGCAATATGAAAAGTTAATGAAACTGGGTTGCTAGAAGATGTTCTCAGTGGCAGTAGTGGGTCTAGTGTCTTCTCATTCCAAAAAAGGTAGTTAATTTGAAGCACAGCATGGATGGTGTGTGAAATCTCATTCACACTGCATTTACAATGCCTTTGGGCCTATTATGTTTAAGTAATGGAACTAATTGCATCAATAATTTAGTATACTACATCTATTATGTCAAATGGGATATGTGTTGCTGGTTATATACCTGGAGGGGGAAAATTTAAGACCTGCCCAAGCAATTTCCAATGTAAAATAGAAATACAATTATAAAGATCTTGTCTTTTCCTTTCCTGTAGGAATTTGCAAGTTTTCCATAAAAATTAGAATATAGTACTCTTCCTATTTGAAGATGATCCTTCTGGTCAACTGATAGTAGTGTGTGGAGATTTGAGTATTTTTTCTTTGTTTGTTTCTCAGCAGTGGTGAAGAATTTGCCTTAACAGAAAAAAAACTTTTCATTCAAATTTAGGGATCCATTTGGTGGTCATTGAGTAAAATAAAGTTTCCTAAATTACGACTCACAAAATTACATGGCTTCTTCAATAATGTGACATATCCTGTTCTTTGGTCTCTCTTAAATTTATTTTATGCTTTAGACTAAACTCTATTGCTTTCTAAGATTTAGATATTTTTTGAGATATTTGAAGACCTATCTTTCTCCAATCCAAGAATGAATCTCTGGCTCCATTTTTTAAAAATAAGCCACTTGGGGAATTATTTATTACTGGCATTACTCTAACATCTCTCTTCCACTAGTGATAATAATATAAAAATTTAACATATTTTGCACACTAAGCTCCAGTCAACAGCATTGTTTTCTAAAACAGTATTATAAAAGTTTAAATATACTCAATAGAGTCAGTAAAATGAAATAATACAGCCACAGAGCCTGGCAAATGGTAGATACTTTTAAAATTCTTGTTGATTCATCAACTGATTAAATCAATGAAAATAATACTAGAAAGAATGACCCACTCTTTAATAAAGGTAACAATATTTAATTTTTTAAAGAAAAATGAGGCAAAGATGAAGTGATATATTTATATCTATATATAAATATTATTATAAGCCACACAGTAAATTCAGCATCCACAACAAATACTTATAAACAAAAAAAAAAACTCTAATCAAACATGACATAAACCTCCATATACTCACTTCAATATATAATCTAATGAAAGTTCATATTTTCTTCAGTGATATATAACACAAACCATCTACATCTTATCTTGGGTGATTCTTGCCCATTGTTTGTGTAATCTCCCAAAATATTTCACAGACCTTAAAATGTAGACAACTTATACACTTGATTGAAATAATAGTTTTAATGCTGCTATAATATAGCATTTAGCAAAATGAAAAAAATCACATTCATTCTGTAGCTCCTTTTCAACTAATCTTTTATGTATTTGTGGAAAGAGCACAAGATTTAAATTCAAGAGAATCAGGTCAAGTACAAATTCTTCTTACTTGCTGTGTAATATCAAGAGTGTGTATGGTCACCTCTAAAGTGGAGGAACAGGGATGAGGAGTGGAGAGAAGGGAATCACATTTGCAGTACTTCTTGCAATTCCTAGGTACTCAGTCCTTGGAAGAACCAGTTAAATTAATCTCTGAAGAGTTAACCTCTCTACAACCACAAAAAAAGAAAAAGTACAATTGAAGAAATGATGCAAGGAAATTATGCTTTATAAGTATGATATCTTGCCATTATTATGGTAAAGTAGTTATGTCTGCTTTGAGAATCAATTTCCAAGTGGGTATTTTGCATCATGGTGGTTCAGAAAACATAGAAATGCACCCATATCTCATAACAATGCAACAATGTTTTTTTAACAAGTTAAAATTCTTTTGAATCTCAGGCTGCCAGCCCATGTATTGAAAAAAAAATCAGTAAAGACTTTATTGATAAATAGGAAGAGTTACACTGGGATTCTGCATCTTTCCCTTGTTTCAGCAAAAGAAAGCATCAGGACTGCTGTATACAAAGTGTTAAGGTCATTAAAAATATTAAAAATAATAATCCCATCTCTATCTCAGAAAAAATAGAGAAAACTAATAAACAAGACTGATTCTCATATCTTTCTGACCTAACTACTCTTTGGTTACTACGGTCATCCTCCAGGTAAGAAAGGTTAGTATACCATAGTTGCACTGGGCACTTGACCTGGTGTCAGAATCAATGGGTTTGAAAGGAGGGCATTAGACTAAATGGACTAAGGCCTCTAAAATGTCTAAAAACATGATTTTAAGAAAAGATAATTTTTATAATATTCCCAGACTATTGTTAAGAGTCAAAGTCAAAAGGAAATATGAAAACAATTTATAGGATAGTCCCAATGGAGCAGTAAGAAAAAAAAATCTCAAGGAGAAGTAGGTTTCTAAATAGCCAGATGTTTTGCATTAGTCACATTCATTTGATCAAATGAAATTTTCACTTTTAATTCAATTGTTACAACATCAAGTAAATAGTTTTAATCTATTCATCTCCTTTGACTCTCTCCCTCTCTGTCTCTGTCTCTATTTCTCTGTCTGTCTCTGTGTCTCTCTCTTGCTTTCTCTCTTTTCTCTTTCTCTGTCAGTCTCTGTTTCTCTCTCTTTGTCTCCGTTCTCTCTATTTGTCTCTGCCCCCTCAATCTATTTATTTCATTCTACTATTATCATCTTACTTATTTCATTTTCTTTGGTAAAGACATACATAACACAAAACATTATCCCACATGTTTTGAGATATTTTCTGTTTCCTATACACAGATATTTTTCAACCCATCACTATGTGATATCCTCCAGGTTGCCCTACAAGTAGCCACAATAATGTGAATTTATTGTTTTCTCTTTCTCACAGATCATCTTGACATTTCAGGCATATCAAGGCAAGAATAGACAGAGATGGGAGTTAAATGCTACCTGGGTATGCTTTCTGAATGCACAAAAGACAGAGAAGAGCCAAGCAATGGCAAAGAAAAATGCCTTTCTCATACTTTCCTATCAAGCATTCTGGTTCTCATCTCTTCACCCATTTTTTGATACATCCTTTTCCTTTAAAAGTCCAGGACTCTGTCTGTTCAAAGCATTCTACTTAGGATTATTATTACTTCAGATGCCACCATCATTCAAGTTTATTTCTTTTTATTACCTTAACAAAAAATGAAAGATTATTTCCCCTTAGCAAAGGAATCCTTTATTTTCACTTCACTTTCTAACAAATCATTATTTTCATTTAGAAACTATAGAAAAATCAGGTGAAGTAATGGGGGGGGGGGAGTAGCCCTTCTCACATGTATATATGAACTATCTACTCAGATTAACTTTTTTATTACAACTCTTATTTCTGTAAATGTATTTTCAATTTATATAACATTCTGTTTATGCAGCATGGTTTTGAGGAAGGCATCTTTAGGGAATATGACAGTATCTTGTTAATGATATTTCAAAATAAACTATATTTACCATCACAAAACTGACTAAAAGAGGTCAAGAATCCAAAATATCACTGTATTTATTCTTCTTGATTATTAAAACATTTTTGATTTAGTAAACATTATCTTAAAAGCTCTCTTTGTACAAGGTATCTCTCATGCATACATTAAAATTACTCAGCTTTTTTTAAGTAACATTAGAGCAGAGATAACCTTGTTTGAATATTCCTTGATTATTAGTATCAGTCAAGGTATAAAATAGATTACATATATTCATCAAAACTGTTTGCCACGGTCATGGAGGAGATCCAGAACAGAATTCAAAGTTAATTGAAATCATACAATTATAGGATCATAGATTTAAAATTAGAAAGAATTTTAGAGGTCTATGAATCCAACCCCTTCATTTTACAAAGGAGAAAATTGAGACTGAGAGATGTATGAATCATACATCCATTAAAAGCATGAGAAAGGATCTCAATCAAACAGGGAAGTGTGCCATGTACTCCAAATTATGGATAAAAATGTAATAGTAACGAGTCTCGGGATCCTGTAGGACTCTTAAATGAGAACTTAGATGAGATTCAGCCTAACCATCAATCAGGAAAAACCAAGTGGATAGGAGACTCTGGTGTCTAGATTATGCCTTAGAGTTAGATGGGCAACCTATCAAACATATCTATATCTACATCTATATGTGTGTGTATATGTGTGTGTTAGGGTTGAAGGGTTAGTTATGGGCAGATATTATAGGTATTTATATGTATATCCATACTACAAATAGACAATGAGAAAGCCCAAAATTAAACAAGTTAATAAAATTAAGTTGATTTGAATTTGAAAAATCACCAAGCCCTTTACTGACCCCAGAGTTGTCATTTGAAGAATTCCAATACTTGTCAAATTTTTATTACTATTGTTGTTTCCTTGTATAATTGTCAGTCATGGAACGCTACACTCAACAAAGGCTCAAGAAATGAATAAACAGAGAAGCACATGGTGGGTTTGAACAGGCTGTAACATATAACAGAATAGATGGTAAAGAACATAAGGTATAAGTGATATCATTAAAGAGCAATATTATCAGGTATAAGTGATATTATTAAAAGAGAAAGGGGACTAGGCATACAAGAGTTGGGGATAAGCTATGTATCCCACTGGCATCCTTGTGAACGTTAGATAAATTGGGCAAGAATTACAACATATTGGGAAAATACCCCCCTGTGGTAGAGGCTAGAGAGAGAGAGAGAGAGAACTTGTAAACCAAGATGCAAAAAAAAAAAACTGGAGACCTATCTGTCAATCAAAAGAAGGAGTTTCCAAAACAGAATGTTCCCAGGAGTTGGCAGTTGAGCTGAGAAGGGGGAGGGAACTGGACATGGAGACACACTCTCTCTGGAAGTTAAAACCTGACTGAAAGACCTTGGTGGGACTGATTTGGTTTTGGGGTTCTCTGGCTTTGGACAATTGAAGTTGACAAGAAGGCAAAACTTGACTTTTGAGTTGGTGGTCTATTTGAGAATTGAGCTGGCCAGGAGAAACTGACAGACTTTGAACTTTGTTTTCTCTCTGGGGTTGAAGCTGAGAAAAGAGAGAAGCCAGGCTGAAGGAGAGATTTTGAACTTTGTTTCTCTCTGGGGTTAAACTGAGAGACTTTGCTGATTTTGTGAGGAAGAAGAAAGATTTAAAAGCTGTTGTCCTCCATCTCCCTAATTGTCTTAGAGTCACAGTTTGTGACTGGACTACTTCCTCAAACCCTCCTAAAATTATCCTTGTAGTTTAGGGAAATCCTCATCCCTCTCACCTCAGTTTCCCATCTTGTTATTCCAATAACCCCCCTGACTTGAAAAGGAAAAGAAAAGAATATCTTTATAGTTCACTCAGGGGGGAGGGAAAAACTGGGAGGAAAGAGTGGCAGAAGAAGAGGGTTGGAGAAGGGAGGGAATATAAGGGAGGAGGAGATTAGAAAGATATACTGATCCATCAGCCATCAGTAGGGATCAATAGGCATTCCCCAGAGCAGTCGCCTGTATACCAGCATCTCTGTGTGGCAGTATCCCTCAGTATTTCTCATTTCTATCTCCATTTCAAGTAAGCAGCCTCAGGTTCCTATAGCAATCCTCTCTAGTTACAAGCCAGAGAATAGCAGTCATTGCAACAATAAACAGTTTCCCATTCCGTTTACCTCTCTATTTCAACAAGTAATAGTTTCAATCAGTTTACTTATTCTATTTCACTCCCTTGGGACAGTTACAGGTCATTCTGCATGGAGTGATGGCCTTGGAATTAAGAAGAACTGAGTTTAAATTTGACCTCAGACACTTAGTAGCTATGTGGCACTGGGCAATTCATTTAATCTTTGTGTCTCTTAATTTCCTTATAATACATCACAGAGCATTTGTGGAAATCAAATGAAATTTGTAAAGATTTTAACAAAGTTACTGACATACTGTAGGTGATTAATTAGTGCCTATTTCCTTCTTTCCTTGAATATGTCATACAGAAATAACAGTTCTAGATAGATTTGCACCACTATATTTATGAGATCACAAATCAAATTGGGTATGTAAGACTAGCCATATGAAGAGTCAGCATTTCCATCACCTATCCTTATTTGTTCTTAGAATTAATGTCTAGATTTAAATTTACAGATATATTTACCTCAATGTAGCATAAAGAAAATTACAACTTATTTAAATATTTCATATAAACGTTTGATAGGTAACGTCTACTGAAGTCAAACAAAAATTCTCACTTCACTGTTTTTTAGAAAATATTTCCTATTTCCTATTTAGCCTTAAAGAGTTTTTTAAATGGTGTTTTTCCTGTACACCCCTTTCTTCATTCTTGTAAATGCCTATATCCATTGACCTTAAAGGTTAAAGGTGGCAGTGATGCAAGTGAAGGACCAAAGGGCATGGGAGAGAGGTATAAAGGACATAAACCCACATTTCAACAAAGTACCAACCAGAACTGCAAAGACAGCATTCAACCTTGATTTTTTACAGAAGATGAGCCACATAGAAATTAATTTTCACCACCTGAAACCTCACCCTATATTTGTGTCACATCTTTTATGCATCATTTATATACAACATACGTAGTTAAATCTTCTACAAGTATTTTTAAAGTGTCTTTGTGAGGGGAGAGGAGATTCACATTAATAGCTGCATAATATATTTACATTGAAGCTATTTTTCTTTAGTTGATCAAAAAGGAAACAGGTTATTTTTATAGCATTCTAAATTTAATTTAATTCTGGGAGGTGAGCAAATTGACATAATTGGGATGTTGAGCTAGAAGTGCTATTTCCATGACACAGCCCTTAACCTAGTAACCAAGGACTCTGAGAATGCTAATTTTTACAAGTAGATGCTGAGAAGCAATGTAATAAGTAGGCCAAAAAGCTCAAGATGAAAATGTCACCTGTCAATGTGATTGGCAGAATTTGGAGTTGGTGCAAAGAAAAAGAAAAGAAGCAGTATTGACACAAAATTCGTATTCCATACACTGTGTTGAAGTAAATTTAGTCACCACTGGATAATGTCTTTTTTAGCATAAACCTTACTGTTGCAATAATCAATAACAGATAGTAGTAATGCCCAAAAGGGGTCGAAAGATATTTTCAGAAGTCTCCTGCATTCCAATTTGGAAACATCACCTAGAAACTTTCCAATACTTCTATGTCAAATCAATTCTTCAGTATTTTCAAAATTGCATTTCTCTAGGAGACATTTATGTTGGGTGTAAAAAACTCTATTGTGGGAAAGAATAAGTTAGTACACAAATCACATAAGAAGCTAAGAATTAAGTCATCAACATAAAAAAGTAAAAATATAACTTTCCTCATATATAAACCCAGGCTAAAAACATAGATCTCCAACTTTGCTCTTTGACTAGTTTATTCTCACTTCTTTCTCTTACTGATATCGAAGGTCAGTTCTTTAGGTCTCAGCATTTAAAAAGAAATTGTGGTGTTTTGAAACTCATTTATTTTTGGTCACCAGGAGTTCTATTGGGCATTATTAGCATTTTGAACAAAAGCTAAGCTGTTTTCCATATTATGGAATTCCATAGCTGGAACTGAAACATTCTTCTACCTGATAAAAATCCTAGTCTCTTTAAAAAGACAGATCAGATCTAGATGCTAGAAGAGATCTTTCTTTATTTGCCAGCCTCCCCATTATTAACTCTCACTATGTCTCTATCTTTCTTCATCTCTTTGTAAGTCTCTGACTTTATTTCTCAGTCTCCGTCTCAATCTTTCTCTTTTGCTGTTTGTCTCTCGATATTACTTTGAATATACTTTGCATTTCCTTATTTGTGTACATGTAGTAGCACTCTAAGACTATAGACTCTGAAATAAAAGATTTTTTCTTTCTTTCTTGTTTCCATTATCTCTTCATCCCTAGAACTAAGTTACTTAGAACTCTGTAGGATCTTAATAAAAATGTTTTATTGAAACTATTACATTTTTATCAATATTTTTCTTTCTTTTAAAGAAAATTAAGAGATGAGATGAAAAATAATGCTATTTGGCAGTCCATGACCTCCCAGTTCATAAGAAATATCCTGTTGCAATAAATACATTATGAAATATATAGTAGAATATTAAATTATTTTTAAAAGCTTTAGTAAAAAAAATTTGATTTCATTAACACAATACTAAAGTATAAATTCCAGACCTAGGACAACTTTTCCTAAGCTATTCTAAAATAATTTCTTGTTCATTTTATCATATCCTGAGAAAAGTCATAATGATATTTAGCGGTTGTTGGCACAGAATTTTTCCAGAACCTATTGTATTGCTTTGCTTATCTGAATTTTCCACATTTTATTTTGATTGAAAAAGACAAAACTTTATTAATATAATAGTACTGTTCTTTCTCTTATTCCTCTCTCCTATACCCTTTGCCCTTTCAGTGGTATTTTCATTACCTCTTACTTGCTGATCTTACAAACCTTGAAGTCAATGAATACTGGCACTTAATGGAAGCAAGAATGGGGCTATATATGACTGTGTAGGGGGAAAGAGTATTTTTTTAATCTCTAAGGATAACTAAGAAATAGGGAAGACTTTCTCATACAAAAATAGTGATGCAAGAGTTCTCTTTTTACTCCATTCTATTGAGATTTGCAAAGGCCTTTCACAAAAAACTACCCTATGATTCTCCAAGGATCATACATACTATGATCTACAAGAATCATACAGCAGTCTCTGATCTTGGAGATGCCCTAGCTCATTGAGTTTCACAGCTGACTACACTTTACCAATCATGCATGCAATGCATTAGAAATAACCCTTTGGATCTGAAAAATCTGTCTCCATTTCCTTGGAGATGTGAGGCCTTTTTTTTTCTCCTTTTGGAAACCAAGCAGTCTTATGGAACGGGCAAATTCAGTTAATTCTGAAATATTATGTTAGACCCATGGAAACTAATAACCAAACTATTAGCTGTACCAGAACTATGCCTTGTAGAGTCCTAATAAATGCCTACCAGGGCTTACTTAATAATATTTTATCGAGTTTAAAGAAAAAAGATAGCCATCATTTTTCATTCAGTAGTGAAGTGATGAATATAAAAATAATAAAACACACAATGTGATAATGTCACCGCATTTAACTTATCTTGCATGAAAAGGTCATCACTGGAGCATTTTGTAGATTCAAATGAAGTCTCAGGACATATAGGATGGATAGTTCCAGAATAACTTGAGTATATTAAAGGTTACCAGTTCACAGATATTTTTAATGGATTTTTAGCCTGTCTGATATATTCTATACTTTTCATAATCAGAAGTACTCATTTGAAAAGGATTCCTTTAACCTCAAAAGGTGGTGGAAATAAGACAAAAAATAATCAAAATGAAATTCAGACTTTTTAATAATTTTAATGATGATGATTTTAGGTAAACATTGCTAATAAATACTATTTATCTTTTTAAGATTTCATCAAGAGCTAATAAATTCATTGGCAGCACTTTATTTTGTCGGGATAAAAACTCTAAAGAAAGACACTTTATGGTAGAAACTAAAATTAGAGTTAATTACAAAACATAAAATATCTTTATTCACCTATAACTGAAAATTATGAAGTGCCACTCTTCAAGAAAGGGACAATCAATCATTATCATTTTTCATATGCCTGTACAAATTTTAATGAGACACCAGAAGTATATCCCAAAATGAGCATATTGGCCTTTCATCCTTTGATCACTCTGGCCCAAATTGTAACAGTCACTTGGAAACTTGCCCAGTCACCAGTATTACTGTTGATATGACACTCCTTCTAATAATAAAACCTCTTTGAAATATTTTTGGAGCAAAACTCACAACTTCTTTTTTCTCATATGAGAGACAGAACTAGAAATGAATGGGAGACAAAGATAGAATATTTACTATTGCATACCTTATCTTTTGTTCATGCTTTTCCTTACATCTAACTTTTGTAAATTGCAAATGCATGTACCCACAAAGTTCATTCTATTCCATATTGGGTTACTACAAGAGTATGTGGCAATAATAACTGGGATTCAGTCTCTGACTCAGTATAAAAAAAAAAGGCCTGCTAAAATTTAGTCAAATGAAAAAGTTCAGTTTTTCAATTCATGGACTAAGTACATCTAAAAGCTTGCCTTGAAAGAAGCAATAGTACAACTATATTCAAATTAAGGTTGATGGGGAATGACAAGAATCTAGTATCTGAGTTTTGGATAAGCTCATTGTCAAGGTCTTCTAATATCAATAAGTTTAATCTTCAGTGGCTTAGAAGAATGTTTAGCAGTCAATTCACTCCCTTTAGTATGGAAATAGCATATTGTTAATAGAGTTAATAAATCCATAACATTGTTCACTGGTAGCACTTTATTATTTTTTTTGGTCCTTAATTAAAAAAAAAACCTGCACATGAATACTTATATGTCCTTGATTCCACTTTTATTTAATGTTACCTGAAAAAAATATTAACTTCATAGCTAGCTGGTTTTTAAAAAGAAGAATTATGACTACTTTTACTCCCACTTGAACCAGTTCACTTCATGCCAACAAGTGGCAACATATTTGTGAGCAGAGATAGTGGTGTTCTAATTGACCTAATTGATCTAATTTCTATTATACTCCCTTCTTAGTTGCTATCTCAGATCCTTCTTTGGACTTTCTGACTTCTTAATTGATATAGAAGAGAGGAGTTTTCTGATTATTCTTCAGAATACTTATTTTGAGAGATTTCTAATGAAATTTATTATCTTCTTACTGGTGAAATCTTTGGTTCATACCGTAGAAGTATATAATTTTAAGAAAACGACTTACCTTATAGAGGCGGGGGGACATTTAAAAATTTTGGTTCCTTTTCCTAGTCCAGATCTCTTATTTTATTGGTATAAAGAATGCCTATTGAAGAAAATCTATCTACAAAAACAGGTAAGCATCTATTGGGCAACTTAGAGTATTAGAGAATTTCCTGGGAGATTTAAGGGTTAAGTGACTTTCCCAAGGTCACTTACCCAATGTTTATCAGCAGCAGGGGGGTGTATGGGGTGTTCAGGGAGGAGTAATATCTTTGATATGGAGGGCTTGTCATGCCCTCCTAGGGCAGCTCTCCAGCCTCTGACCCTCACCTGACACCGAGCTCTCACTTGTGGCTCCTAGTAGCTAGTGGCCACACCCCGGGCAATGGCTTCGACAGGCCGGCTAAACCTTGTGAGAGTAGCCATCAGGTTGTCGACCCCCGGTGAACCAGGACTTTGCTCACACATCATGTGAAGACTGCTTCGGCGGAACAGGCGGAAGAAACCAACAAGAAGGTTCAACGGCTGAGAGGGCAACGCAGCAAAGCACAGTGGAGTGTTTAGGGCATGCTGGAGCACAAAAGACAACATGGCCATCCAATGCAGCTGAGGATGTCTCCGGGTGTAATGACTTTTTGTGCCACTGGACCCAGGCTTCCAACCCCGAGAGAGTGGGACTGTCTCTGTGCATCGACTTTTTCACTTAAATCTCCTTCACGCACAAGTGTCTTTGTGCACACTCATCTACATCACAGATGAAAGCACACAAAGAAAATTGTCATCCTCGGTTACCGAGAGACTACTAATATCAGCATAGGACTTGAATAATTTTTTTCAAGACTCCAAAGCCCATCTTCTAACCACGCTGACACATTGCCTTTCAATGTCAGAAATAATGTCAAACATTTTGTTAAGTATAGAAATACTGTCAAGTATTTTGCCAAATATTGAAACAATATCAAACATATACCAAAAAAAGCTGCACAGATGTATAAACATATTACTTTTTGGGGGTGGACAGGGTGAAAAAAGGCACTCAGCTCTTCAAATTTCCCACTATTTAGCACCCATCTATCAGTATTCATTGGGACCTTAGATCCCAGTTCAAAGGAATATCTCCCTTTATTTAATATTTAATATTTAGTTCTGGGAAATTAGCAAACATTTAATTAAGCTCTAAAAAATCAAGTCACACATCTAAAAAACATAAAATTCTGTATAATCCTTCAAATTAGTTTGAAAACTGGATCTTAAAGTGTCATGCCTAGATTCACAGATATCTTTTCTTATTTACAGATCACACTTCTCTGAACACTAGCAAAAAGTAGATGATAACCCAAGTGATGATCTCAAAGGCCATGGTTTTGGTTGAGATACCTGGGAATAAATTCTAGTATTAAAAAAAAAAAAGAACTAATCATAGTGAGTTTGACCTAGGGAAGACAATCTCTCTATGACTCAGTAAAAGTGACCTGGTTTTCCCTGTGAATATAAAGGTAAAAATTAAGGCCTTTATTCAATGGAACAAACAAATGAAACCTCTCCCAACTTTGAATGTTGAGTTTTAAACCTGAATTATATGGATAATCACCTCAATTTCCCATTGCACTTGTGGGTTAACTTTGTAACAGCAGCATCTTATTAAAAAAGAATTTACCATCAGGGGGTTATCAAGGCAAAAGGCAGTTTGTAAAATCTCACAGCCTGGGAATCACTCACAGAAGGCTGCCTCCTGCATGTGTTGATTAGTGTATTGTAAGAAAACCTTTTGTTGGATGTGATTTTTATTTTCATCTTTTTCTTTTTCCAGAATATATGTGTATATAGCTATAGGTATAAAATATTTCCTAGGGAGCATGGTATAATGGATAGTGTGTGTTGGCCCTAGATTCAGAAAGAGCTGAGCTCAAAACTATACTCTAGCACTTAGTAGGTCTGAAACTTTAGGTAAATCATTTAAATTCCCTGACTTAATTTCTCCTTTAAAATAAATCCTAATTTTAGCCTTTCCAACAGGGCGATATATATATATATATATATATATATATATATATAAAGTTGAAATAAAATGTGTTTAAAATGCTTTAATATTAAGTGCCCAACATTATTATTATGGTCTCCCAGTTAACCTAGTTTCTTATAGCAAAAGGGTCATACTATTATATATATATATATGAATTATAAAAATTAAAATGTACATATGCCAGGTATTTTATTATGAAAATTACCAATATATTAATAAGTATTATTATTACATGTGTATTACATGCCAGGAATTGCACTATTCACTGATCCAGTTATCAATAATAGTTCACTTTTTGTGACATTATTAAGTTGGGGGGGGGAGAAAACATTCATTATTTTATCTTAGACTCCCAACAAACCTGGGAAATAGATCTGATTATTATGCCTATTCTTTATGTGAAGAAACCAAGGTTCAAAAAAGGTTTATGGTCATATAGTTAATATCTGAAGCAAGATTTGAATGTAGTCTCTAAAATTCGAATTTTATATCCATGAAACCCAGCCCAGCTCTGTTTAAATACACATTTCAGTCAAACAAAATTCTCTTTTTATTTTTTATTTATTTAGATTATTTTTCTATGGTTACATGATTCATTTTTCCCTCACCCCTTCCTTCCCCTCTTCTAAAGCTGACAAGCAATTCCACTGGGTTATACACATATCATTGTTCAAGTCCTATTTCTATGTTATTCATATTTGCAATAAAGAGATCATTTAATGCAAAAACCCCAATCATATCTCCATTGAACCATGTGATCAATCATATGGTTTTCTTCTGCTTTTCTATGCCCACAGTTCTTTCTCTGGATGTGGGTAATGTTCTCTCTCATAAGTTCCTCTGGTTGTCCTGGGTCATTGCATTGCTACTAGGAGAGAAGTCTATTACTTTTGATTGTGTGTATCCATCTCTGTGTACAATGTTCTCCTGCTTCTGCTGCTTTCCCTCTGCTTCAATTGCTAGAAGTCATTCTAGTTCACATAGAATTCCTCCAGTTCATTATTCCTCTTAGCACAATAGTATTCTATCACCATCAGATACCACAATCCCCAGTTAATGGACACCCCCTATTTTCCAATTTTTTGCCACCACAAAGAGTATAGCTATAAAAATTTGTACAGACTTTGGGATACAAATATTATCTCTTTGGGATACAAAGCCAGCAGTGGTATGGTTGGATCAAAGGACAGACAGTCTTTTAGCACCCTTTGGGCATAGTTCCAAATTTCCCTCCAGAATGGTTGTATTAATTCACAACTCCACCAACAATGTATGTGTCCCAATTTTCCCACATCCCCTCCAAAATTTATCATTTTCTTTTGTTGCCATATTGGTTGATATGCTAGGTGTGAGGTGGTACCTCAGGCCAAAACTCTCTTTGCTAACTTTGTCATATTGTAGTTAACTACAAAGCTAACTTTGTAATGAGAGTCCTGTTCTTTCTATAATTATAAAATGAAAACAAAGTATTCCAAACGATGATTGAAAACAATAGATGTTTGAAAACTAAAACAAACTTGTGATTCTGGAAACTGTTGACTAAACTTGTTATTTTGCCTTCACCACTTGTTCCTATTATCTTTTCAGAAAAGCATATGTTTCCCTTAGTCTTGATTCCCATTTGTAATATACTGACCTAGATCCTCTGCCCCATCTTCTAAAGAACTCTCTTGAGTTTCAATTAGGTAACACTTAAAGCTCTAAAGGCTCTTCAGTGACCTGAAAGTTATATTCATTTACCAAATTTATAGTCACTATAGATGTGGAGGGTTCAATTACTAGTAGAATTTGGGACAGTGCCTTTGAAACACATGGTATAAACAATGTTCTAATATTTCAATTTATTTTTTATCTTAAAATATACTAAGGTGCTCATCAATTGGGGAATGGCTGAATAAGTTTTGGTTATATGATAGTGATGAAATACTATTATGCTGTTAGAAAAGATGAGCATGATGCTTAAAAATAAACTTGGAAGGACTTACAAGAGCTGATGCCAAGTGAAGTGAGCAGAACCAGGAGACCACTGCACACAATAACAGCAATATAGTGCAATGATAAATTGTGAATGACTTATTTTCAGCAATAAAACGACCCAAGACAATTCCAAAGGATTCATGATGAAAAATACTGTCAACCTCTGGAGAAAGAAGTACTAAGAATCAGAATGCTAATTGAAGCATACTTTTTTTGACTTTTTTTGTTTGTATTTTCTTTTATAACATGACTAATATGGAAATGTGTTTTGCATGATTGTACATGTATAATCTATATCAAATTATTGCTTTCTTAAGAAGGAGGGAAAGAAGGGAAGGTGGGAGAGAATTTAGAACTAACTTATTTTTTAAGTAATTGGAAAATACCAAAATATCTTAAAATAGTCTAAAATACCAAGAAGTTTTATTGGAAACTTGTATCTGTAGTTTCTTTTAATGTTTCCAGGCCCCTTCTTTTCATCATCTCAGGTAAAGAGACAAGTATCCTTTTCCCTTTTCTCTAATTCAGTCTACTGAGATAGTGTTAAATTGAATATCAAAATCATTAATTCCAACAATATTTGTCTACAGTTGCACTAATTCATAGAAATAAATTAATATCCTTTAGGATGTCACAATCTAATGATCCCAGGTCTCCCTTCACTGTAAAGTATTTAAATTGGAATGGAAAATATTTTTCTGTCTTTATACAAGTACTGGACACTGAGCTCTAGAGAAAAGCATATTGGACAGATTTTTGAAAATGAAATTATGGAATCACAGAACTGGAGAGCTGGTAACTTAGTGGCCAGCCAGCCCAAGCCATAAATCCATTTAATTCCCACTTTCTAAAAGCCAGAAAGCAAGATCTTAAAGCTAAAATGGGAAAATGTATTTTCTCCCTTTTAGGAGGTACCTGAGCCACCTGGTGGAAATATGCTAATTATATGCCAACAATGAACAATTTCATTTAGTTTCAATAGAGATAAATGCAGAGGGCAACTCAACATTCAAGTGCTTTCAACATGACATAAATATTAAAATTCTATTTTCTAACTAATTAGGAGGGAAGCAAGGAGAAGAAGGAAAAAGGAGACAAACAGAAACAGATACATAAAGGAAGAGACAAAGATAAATTAACTTGATATAAAATTATAAGATGGGGAAAATATTAGCAAAAAAAAGGAGAACAAATTGAGGAAGAGATTTATACATAGATGACTAAAACGAAAAATAAACAAGCACAAGAAGAATATTCCTCCATGCATATTCATTTTAATGTGTCAATATTAAAACTAGTGAATAAAACCTTCACTTCTACTCATTCTGATTTATATTTTTAATTTCTAGAAAAATAAAAGTTCAGAGAAAAGGGTGTCCTAAGGACAGTTTGAATTGAAGAGGTAACTATAACAATTGTAGGATAAGATCCCTTTAAATGCTTTGACTTTATTCATTACCAGAGAAAGACCTTCAGAAGAAGCTACTGACCATCAATCTGGTTAACCTTGGAATACAAAGCACTAAATATCCCCAGCAAGATAACCAGAACATGCAAAGGAGTCAATTATAAAATTGTTGACAAAGTTAAATTGTGTATCTTTTGAAAGTTCCAGCACAAATGGAAAAGTATTTCCCCTCCCTTTTTTTAAAGATCAGCTGCAATTGCTGCCCTGCTCTGACTTTGTGGGAAGAAATATATATTGGGAAAGCTTGCACAGATCCCTCTGCTTCCTATCAAAACAGTGATTCTACTAGGACAAGACCTCTACTCTTGAAGGCCCTTGTGACTATATGTTTTCTTTTCCTTTTCTCTTTCCATTACCATGACAGACAGAAAAGCAGAATAAATATATGGGATGTACTCTGTTTCTGTCTTTGTCTGTTGTGCTTGTCTCTGTCTCTTTCTCTGTGTCTTTCCCCAATAGGGGGAGGTACACATATCTATAATCAATTATATAATTGACTTCTAAATACGAGGGGGTTCTTGCTCAAGAATGAGTAAGAAGTTGTTGATTCAGCACTTTTTTTTTCTGGGACTCTATGAAATTCGTGATTAGAAAAGGAAGCAGGTAAATAAATCGTGTGTGGAGTAAAAGCATCCAAAAAACTTATAAAGTATTAGAAGAAAGCCTCCAAAATGTTGGGTTGATCCTTTGTGCAGCATGAGGTCTGAAATGTGGACCAACAGAAGAAATACCAATAGTGATGAGATCTCAACAATGCTAGGAATTCAGGGATCTGGGGACACTTCAGTTAAGGGTGTTAAGGAAATCCAAAATATGGTCATAATTCTGTAGATGTGTCTGCATCTGCTTATGTGTATGTTTGTATATTTATGTTCCTAATTAAAGCAGATTAGAAAAAGGGATTACAGAAACTGAAATAGCTTGAGAAATTTAGAGTCCTTAGTGTTTATTAAGGGTAGTGTGAGAGTAGTAAAGATTATTAATCACTTAACATTGACTAGTGAGAAAGGGATTGCAACCTGGAGTTCTAAAACAAGGATCTGAACAAGATGAAATGAAAGTTAAAGGATTATGGTGGTTTCTTAGCAATGGTGGCAAAGACAAAGTCTAAAAGTCACCATGGCAAAGATACAACTTCAACCTCTTGGTTTTGTGTGTCAGGAGATATGAGAGGAGAAAATAGTGTTGGGGAAGATGTCAAGATATTTGATATCTTCAGATGAAATTTGTGATTCAAAGAACACCAGAATATAGAACTCTTGTGAGAAAAAAAAAATCATAGTCATATTTAGATGTAGAAATAACATTGAAAGTCATTTGATTCTGAGGTGTTAAATTCTTCCAGGACAAAACCAAGTATAATTTGACCCAGAACCAAATATACTTTTGGAAATGTTTAACAAAATAAATAAAATTATAATACAATATAGTTAATTATAATTTGTAGTCTTCTAAGTCAGTATATAGTCTGCAGGTATCCATTTCTTTTTGAGTCTAATGCCATCAATTTAGTTCTACCTTTAATTTTAAAGGGGAAAAAAATAAGCAAAATAGAACTCACTACCTTCTCTGTCAAATCCTTAACTCTCCTATGACTTTTGAAAGTATCATCAACTTTTCAGACACTCAAATTCATAGCATCAGAGTTGTTCCATAGGGTACCATGCTACTTTCAGTTATCAAGGCTCAAAACCCATCATCTTCAATTCTTTCCTCTCCATGTTCAATCAGTTTTTATGACCTGTTGGTGTTACTTCAACAAATATGTTTCATTCACAAAGCCACAATCCTAGCCCAGGCCCTCATTAACTTTTCACCTGGACTATTTCAATAACCTTCTAATTAATCTCCCTGTTGCCAGGCTTTCCGCATCATTTTTTCTTTGTCAACTTGGGAAAAGAGAGGAGTTACTGGTACCCATTTCTATCTAGCTTTAGAGAAATAGCAATAATAATATATGTTGAGGATAGCACAAGATAAAAAAAGTGGCATCTCCCAGAATGAATAACCATATTAGTATTAGGGAGAATTAATCAACTCCTAGGAGAAGAAATCAAGCCTACTAGGAAAGTTGTTCTCTGAAAAATATCTCTAGTCTCTGTATTATATCTAGCTCTCTAACACAAATTCAATGAATTTTGTTGGATTGGGGCAATGTTAATTTTATCAGAGAATCAAAGATGATTACAATAGAAAGGAGCTAGCTGGTCACCTACTCTTACTGTAATAAAAATAATCCCAATGAGAACACATCTGACAGATATTTCTAGATTTTGAAGTCTTCAAAATGAGTGGGGAGTCATTACCTCTCAAAGCAGACCATTCCACGTTTGAATAACTTTAATTTTTAACACATTTTTGCTTCATGAAACCTAAATTGGCCTCTTTGTAACTTCTACTCTTTGTTCATAGGGCTGCCCTGGGGAGCCACACAGAACTTTAATCCTTTTTTCACATGACAGCCCATTAATCAAGAGCATTATTAAATTCTCCATGAACTTAGGAAACATGTGAGACCAATATACAAGATATAACAGTTGGAAACTGTAAAAACATACACCATCTTAACAAACCAAATCTAATGAAATACAATGGCTAAATTAGGTTTTACTTTGCAATTCATAGAGAATATCCATTGAGAATCTTTTCCCCCCTGCTCAGGACAAAGTCTGTATAGCAGAAGAAAAAAGATCCTGTAAAAACAGTTTCTAGAATGCACACAACTTTAGGGAAGTTTCTTCATGTTTCAGAAGTGTTCAACCCAAACGATGTTTATCTCTACAAATCTTGGAATCATATTAGTAGAGCCACTCAGGCAATGGAAGTTTAACAAGTGTCCAAAAAATAGTTGGTAATCAAGCATCTCCTCACTATAACTGGTGCCATCCAAATCTATCTCTTGTAACAGTCCATCTTCTCGTCTTTCACTCCTTTAAGCTTTGTGAAATGCTAGCCTCTCCAGCAACAACAGAACTGATAGATAAAGATGGGTGAACCAGTGCTGATAAAATATAAACACATATAATTCTTGGACCTTTACCTGCCTTTGAAATGAAATCTTTGAGTTTGTGAACTTTCCTGATAAGCATTTCCCTCTCTATCTTCAGTTAATGGATGAAATGCAAAGAAAAGAACAGGTAATACTTCTGACTGAGAGAAGGAATTAGAATGATGGAAAACTGATGAAATAAATTCTTCCCATGAATTTCTGAGTTAATTTTGAATGGGTTCAAACAACTAAAACAAAATTGATTTAAACAGCCAACTTTTTGACATTGATTTGAAATGAACTCAAGTGTGGAACTTTAGGGATTTGTCCTTTTTTATCTTCTAATACTTACTAATGCTTCCGGTAATTATTTTATCCTTTAGAAATTTCACTATTTATTCTCAACATCTCTGAGCAGGAAATGAGAGGAAGGATTCAGGCAGTGAGCCTGTTGATCAAGGAAAGACAAAATGAAAAAAGTGAAAGATTAAGTAGAGCTTTTGATAAATGTTCAGGGGAAGGAGAGGATGATCCAGATAGTGGCTATAGATCAAAAAGTAAAACTTTAGATGTTCAATTACATTGTCTTCCACATGTTTTTAGAAAGATTAAGAAAACAATGGAAAAACCAGTTTTAGTACAGGAAGCAGCCTTTTATGGTTATTGAAATGATCTTTAGCTTCACCACCCCAGGAGTCCTACATGGTAGCCCCCTCCACTATCTTGGTACTTCCTTGCCATCTTAGGGGTAACTAATTAGCATATGAGGACTAATCTTCAGTATCCCCTTATTATTATCCCCTGCCTCTATCCTGATAGTTGGGTTCAGTCCTTGGCCATACTTAATGCTCTTGAGTGAGGATCCAGAATAGAGTAGAATCAGATCATCATTAGGAAAACTGACTTTTTCCAACTAAAGATGACCCATCCAAGTGGTTTCCCTTCCCCTGTCTCCAAAAGACCTTTCTTGTAATGAGTATGGACTGAATAAATTTATTTATTTATTTTTTAGCTCCCTTGCCTCTGATTTCTTGCTGTTTCCTAAGTGTCTTATAGAAATTCCGGTTAATATACCTAATCTCTAGCCCAATATCAGACTATTCTATTCCCAAAAAAAAAAAAAAAAGAGAAAGCATTAGAGGGGAGCCAACCCATTTAATTGACCACTCTCATTTAATAGGTAAGAAAACCAAGCACTCTGCTTTATGATTTATCCAAAGTTACAACCCTGACAGACCAGGAATTTAAATGAGAGTTCTTTGACTCTAAAAAAAAAAACACTACTGCAGTTTTTTAAGTATTTTAAAATAGTTTTTAAAAATTGCATTATGATCTGATAATACATATTTCATATTACTTATATTACATTAGGTTAATATATTATTGAGAGTATAATTTTTCTGTCTCCTATTTTTAATCTCATATTTAAGAATTTATAGGCTAAATGACAGTTTACTTATCTTTAACACATTTACTAACCCAATTGAACAGTAGCTAAGTTACAAAACAGTTTTAGGAGAGAAGATTCACAGATGTTTTCTTTATACTTCTCTATAACTATTTTGTGAACCTGTTTTAGTTTACTGGTTTTCAAAGGAAAGTCTTTTCAATCCCTGTGTAATGAAAAAGTTATAGGTTATATTTGAAAAAAAAAACACTATATGCAAAGTCCATGGGTCCCACTCTTTTTTTTAAGTTTTAGGGAAAACAATAAACCTTTTATTCTCTTTCTGACAGTTAAAAGGAAAATGTAAATCTATGCTCTATAAGTGTCTAAATCCTAAATTTTTAAAAAATTTTTTAATTTAATAAAATTTAATAATTTAATAAGGCCAAACATCATTTTACAGAAGCATGAGTATTTATTATAGCACTTATAGCAAATAGCTCTAGAACTTCGATCATAATTCACTAAATTAATTATCTCTATACATTTTATAATTTTTAATAAGAAATAAGAATGAATAATGTGGATAAGAAAGAGGACCTTTTTTAGTGTCAAGAATTCTCAAATTTTTAGTCTTATACAACATTTCAGTGTCATTATCTTCATAATTGTAAAATCATTTTTGGATCTTGAAGTGATCTCATTGAAATGAATTGTGCAAATAGGATATTCATCACATTAGAGACATGAATAAAACAAGTGGATGTGCCTAGGGCACTCTGTTCAGTTACCTGACCTTTTTCATTGATGATGGCCCAGTAGCTAATAATCGAAAACTTGCCAGGGTGGTTATAAATATATAACCACTACCTCTCACCAGGGGGCTCTCAGGGAGTCCATCAATCTTTTCTGTGTGGTTCTCAAAAAGTCACTACTTCGTTTCCCTAACAACAACACTCCTTTGTGGATAACAAATGGCAGAGGTGTAGTCAACATGATTTTTTTTCTATTGGAAACTTGTCATGAACCCATTTGCACCAAAAACTTCAATTGCTTCCAGTCTACTGTATTTTAATAACTCCTTACCTTGTGCATATTATGAATTAGAGACTATAACACCAGCATAGCTTAACTCTATAAATTTTAATTACTCATGACTCAGGAATAAATAAATATGCGTACATATATGTATATATATTATATATGGGGGTGTGTATATATATATATATATATATATATATATATATATACACCCACAAATTTATCTTTGCCCAACCCTAACCCAGGCTATGCATCTTGGGTTTTTCTCACCTCTGTAGTTAGGTGATATAGTAGAGAGAGTGCTAGACTTGAAGTCAGGAAGTACTGAGTTCAGATCTTTTCTCAGAAACTTACTAGCTATGCAACACTGGGCAAATTTTTTAACTCTTTCAACCTCAGTTTCCTCATTTTCAAAATGGACCTAATAGTTGCAAGTATAACTCAGAGTTATTGTCAGATCAATGATATAACATATGTAAAGTGCATTGAAAACCTCAAAGTGCCCTATATTTATATAGTTATATAGTTTATATAGATAGCTAGTATCATTTTTAAAAAACCCTTACTTTCTGTCTTAGAAATGTTGACTAGGAAAAAACACAGAACTATTAAATAGTCAGAAAAAACACTCTTTAATTAAGGAAAGTGGTTCAGTGTCAAATTAGGCCTCCACACATAGTTGCACACTACACACCCATGCAGAGCCCCAAAAACTCAGTACTCTGTTTGCTTTGGTCACTGACCCCTGGGAGAGCCAACCACACTAGATTGACAACTGTTTCTTGGGGAACATTGGGTCTGAGGATGCGAGGGATAGTTAATTGGCTTTACAATGGTAACAAAAGAAAGCAAAGAGTCCCAGACAGGAATAATAGTGAGGGAGGTGATGCTTTAAAATGGACATAAAAGGGAAAAACCCAGCCAAAGGCTGGGCTACCTAGGTAAAGTACTTTGGCCTAAGGGGAGAAACCATTGGGACAAAAGAGATAATTATCACCTGATGGAACCTGGAACCGTAAGGATTAAGGAACAGTTAGTAACAGGGAATGGCGGAGTTGAAGGAACAGAGGAAATATGGAGGCTGGTGAGGTAAAATGGAAAGGTTCAAATAAGAAATGGAGGAGGAGAAGGAACAGAGATACTCACTGGGGCTGAGAGACTATTATAATATTTAATTAATAATGCCTTTGCCACATTGTTTCTCTTCAGTCAGTTGCTTCATCATTTGCTTTAGTTGCATCATCTCCTTCCTCAAGGCTAAAATCATCATAGCCATTTCATTATCTTTTGCTTTTTTCCCATTAATTAGATGCACACCTTTTTTTAGGGCATAGTATAATTGGGTTAAGAAGAATAATGCTCCAGCATATGAATGAATGAATGAAATCAAGCAATATATACTTATATTCAGTCATTGCAAAGTTTCATAGATGCTAAACAGAAAATAAATATAATCCAGAATCATGACAAAAAATAAGTTGTAAAACATATAAAAGAAATATCCAATCCAGGCTAGACAACCCATGGCAAGTAATAGTTTCTTTGCCTTCTTGTATATTGAAAAGCTTTTAGTAACAGAAAAAACAATGTGTTTAAGTCTGGCCCTTTAGGAGTTGCCTACTCCCTTCAGGAGGCGTGGTTTCTCTTAGGTGTGGTATCACTAGGCAGATTAGTTGCACTCAACACTGCTCTCAAAATGGTTACTTTTCACAGTCACACAGGCTTTTGAAATGTATGCAAGCCCAACTTCTCTGACAACTCCAATTGCCTTCTTTTTCCCAAATTCTTGACAAAATAGGTTGAAAACCTAGCTGATTCTGCCAAAAACTGTAATATTTATTGGGAAAGGATGGGAGGAGTGAAAAAACAGGGGATAATGAGAGGTTTGTTGCAGGGTATGGAGGAGTTGAGGGGAGAGAGGGAACAGTGCTTGGTGATGCAAAGGAGAAAGATGTAGAGGAAGCAGCAGGGGTCCAATAAGGACTATTTGTCGTTGAATGGCTGAACTGATGTTCAGCTCCCTCTGTGCCCCCAAAAGATAATCCACTTATCTGACTGCAAATTCAAATAATATACAGTTTAATAACCAGTTGGGATTGGAGTTTTTCCTCAGCTTCAGAGCTGAGGCCAGGCCCCAGAGGCTAGCAAAGGGTTTCTCCCACTCCCATCTTCTCTATGCCAGTCCTCACCTTATCTAATTCAGAATCTTAGCAGTAGACAGAAAGCAAACAAGAACAGTTCTAACCTTCTAGCCTGTGTCTTCTGGCTGAACAGAGTAGAGGTACTCCACTCCAGACTGCGCTGAACAAGTTCCTCCCTCCTCCAACACCAGGAAGGAAGTAAAACCCAGCAGGAAGGAAGTGCTAGTCACAAGACCCAAATGCCACTCCAGGCAGGAAGGAAGTGCTAGTCACAAGGCCCAACAGCCACTCCCAGTTGCCCCTTCACCCACCAACTGTCAGTCTAGTTTCCTTTCCACACTATCTTTGTAATTTCCTAACACTCAACCTGCAAGAGAGGTACCTGTGGGTAAGGTTAGGTTAAGGATGACAGGACCAATGTTTTGAGTGAACTTCTTGAGTGAACTTCTTACTCCTTAAGGCTTGTCTGGTAGTTGAACACCTTAAGTTCCCCTTGTCTGGCAGGCAGACTGTCACTGTTGGCTTTCATTGTTTAGTCAAGGCTAATGGCTAGTTTTGCCACCAGCCTCTCTTCCTTTGTTCTCCCTTCAATGTAAATCTAACTGCTATCTTCTAATTTTCAAGTAGTTTAATAATTATAGTAAATCTAGAAAGGGGATAGGTAGGTGGGAATAGGAGACCCTTACTTCTTCTTCAGCTGAGTCAAGATGGCTCAGCTTCAGCTTATCTATCTTCTTCTTAGCTAGTCACTATCTCTATCCCAACAAAACAAATGATAAGTGTCCTTCTAGGGAAGGTCAAGGGACGGAAAGGATATTCAGGGTGACCCACTGAAGTTAAGGGATCAGTCCCTTTCAGCAGCTGTAGTTGTTTGGTTATTCCTCTAATGGATGTTCTCAAAGATACAGGAATCATCTTCTTTAGGGTAAGGGAAATGGAGTCAAGGTTTTTCCACAGGCTGGGATCTAGAGCTCCTGGTCTTTGCTCCACACTCCAACAATTTCAGAGGGCAAAGACACTTTCTGTTTAGCAGCTTCTCCCACAATCCTCTTCTCTCACTCCAATTGTCACTCCCCCTACCATCACATTCCAAATGATGTCTGCTCCATCTCAGTGGGCAGAAATGCAAAAGCTTAATTCACAGTTTTCCTTTTCACAGAACCTCTATTCACTCATCCACCTACTGTCCCAGCTAGTATTATTTTTAGTATTATATCTGGGCATCCCCAGACCCAGGAGTTCAAGGATATTCATAAACACCCTATATTCTTTCTTTCTGTAAATTCTTTCCATAGGGAAGATCCAAATGTTTATAGGATCACAATGTAGGAGCATTTCCCCTTACACATATTACTATGGGTCTATTTGACTCATCTCTAATAGGATTAACTTGGCTTCTTCATCACTTAGTAGAATAAAAAAGACTCACTCACATGTATTCAGAGCTACAATAGCTCCTAGATTTTCCATATCATGCCCTGCTTACCAGATTCATGGAGGAGGGAGTATCCATAGAGAATGGATTTATCTATACAAACTAAGTTTGGGAGTATCTTTGTTGAATATTTTATTCTATGCCTAAGAACTATGGCAACCACAAGATTTGAATGAGAACTTCTCAATTTTTTTTTTAAGATATCCTAGATAATGTTTTCTAAGCCACGTTTCTCCAAGGCTTTTCAGCAAAGCCTCTTGATTCAATTCACTCCTGCTCCCTGCTTCTGTGCTCCAGCCATCTGCTCCAGACCTGCTTGACCCAAATTGCTCTCCTGACCCTGCCCAGCCCCAGATGAACTCCAGCCTTTGAGCCAGATCACCCAAGCCCAGCCCTAGGACCCAGGCTGCTGGTAGCTGCCCCTTGTGTCTTCGGAATCAAAAACCAGCTGGTAAAAATGGGAGTGATTTTTCCTTAGGCTACAATTAACCTCCATGTGGCAGGGGACCAGGGAGGAAGGGGGGGAAACGAGGAGAAGGAAGAAAGAGACTTTTCCAAACAGGAAGTTGATTATAAGCATGGTGTATTTCAAAGAATATTTTTTTGAGTGCACTGGTTCTTTTATTTATCTCACCTGAGATTCAGTAGGACATTCATCTCCATGCAATCCTGCAATTCTATAATTCTATGCCATTTGGGCCTACCCAATTTGAGTTTCCAAAAACACACCCTCACTGGGGGGTGGGGGGAGGGCAGCTCAGTGGCTCAGTGGATTGAGAGCCAGGCCTAGAGAAGGGTTAATTTTGTTACTTTTAAGTTCATATATTAATGCATTCAATACTATTCTGTTACACTGAATCATTTTAATGTACTGGGTTTTAACTACTGTTATATTTCTATTTTTGCTTTTCCCCTATAACTTTACTGAACAAATACTATTGGATAAGCCCATATAAAAAGCAGGGTTTTTGTTTTGTTGTTTTTTTTTTCCATTTTGGCATTGTAAATTGTCACATAGAGGATGGATGGACTTCATCAACTGGTTACAATTTTATAACAACCTTTGGAAAATTTGATGAGCTAAATGTTTAAGGGTTTTTAGACATGATTTTAGATTTTTTTCAAAAACTCTGATCATTAGCTGAAGTGACATACAATTATAATCCCCACCTCCCACATTTATAAAAATGTGAAGGAATGGGACATCACAGTCTCATACCAAAGGAGCTGGGAAGTTAATCCCAAGGCATGGTACCTCTGGATGACTCCCAAAAAGAGGATCATCTCTCATTTATAACTCTTCAGTTCACTTTACTTCCACCAGAACAATCTAGATTTCTTGATGATGTTCTAGATTGAAATAAGTTTTACTGTTTTTAAAAATATGTTTGGGGGCGGAGTCAAGATGGAGGCTTAGCAAGCAGCAAAAGTTCAGACCTCGTGGAAGACCCTTCCTTACCGATACAGACTGAATGCTCCTAGGGCGCTGAAACCCAACCTGAACAACAGGACAGAAGCAGGGAACCCTCCTTCTGGACTCAAATCAAAAGGTACGCCCCCCAAAAGCCGGAATCCGAGAATACTGAGGACTAAGGGGAAGGCAGAGGGTAGATCCCAGGACCCCTCCCCCACAACCCAGAGTGCTGAGCCCGCAGCAACAGCAGTGGGAACCTTTGAGCGGCCAAAGGTGCTGGCTTGGAGGATCTACCTTGTGAGCAGCGGGGCGCCGGGCTCGGAGAATCCAGTTTGGACAGCAGGGAGGAAGCCAGGGAGAGAGGGGGCCACGGCTGGGTCCCTCCATCGGGCTCTAGCCTCACTTTTGCTTTGGAGCATAACCAGATCAATCCAGCCAATTCAATCAGAACTCCTCAGAGTTTAGGGAAGAGGGAAAAGGCACTTGTGGACAGTGGAGAAACAGCTAGAGAGAACTGGAGAGAGCCTGGCCGGCCCAGCCTTACAGGTGTTTTCAGAGCCTCAGCTTCATACCGCATACAGCCCAACCCACTTGAATTCAATCCAAGCAAAAGCTTCCAGAGGACAGGGAAGCTAACATTCCTCCCCTAGAGACTGTACCAAGAGATCTGACAAAGCTCCAAGAGGGGAGACTGACAGCCCCCAAGCCAAAACAAAATGAGAGGAGCAAGAGCACAGAAGGGGGAAACTCGAGCCAACAACAGAAAAAGAAGAAGGAAATTACAATAGACAGCTTCTGCACAGGTAATGAGCAAAGAGCGAATGAAACAGAGGGGGAGGGAATAGCAAAGGAAAAATCAGAAATCCCAGCAAATTGGATATAGGCTTTGGAAGAACTCAAAATGCAATTCAAAACACAATTAAGAGAGCCTGAAGACAGTTGGGAAAAGAAGTTAAAAACTAAGATAAGTCATCTAGAAACAGAAAATAGTGTCTTGAAAACCAAAATCAAGCAGCTGGAAAATGAGGCAAAGGAGATGAAAGATGACCTCCAAAGAAAATCCAAACAAAAGGAAAAGGACGACCAAAAAACTAAGGATGAAATCCAGTCTTTAAGAACCAGAATACAACAATTAGAATCGAGCGACTTCACAAGGCAGCAGGACTCTATAAAACAAAACCAAAAGAATGAAAAAATTGAGGAAAATATGAAGCATCTCATTCACAAAACAGAGGATTTATAAAATCGTTCAAGGAGAGACAATTTAAGAATTATTGGCCTACCAGAAGACCATGACAAAAGAAAAAGCCTAGACATTATATTACAGGAAATTATTAAAGAAAACTGCCCCCAAATCCTTGAACAAGAGGGAAAAGTGGAGACTGATAGAATCCACAGATCACCTCCTGTACTTAATTCCCAACTGACAACACCCAGGAATGTTATAGCCAAATTCAAGGACTATCAGACCAAAGAAAAGATATTACAAGCTGCCAAGAAGAAGTAATTCAGATACCAAGGAACCACAGTGAGGATAACTCAGGATCTGGCTGCATCCACACTGAAAAAAAGAAAGGCATGGAATACGATATTCCTGAAAGCAAGGGAACTAGGTCTACGACCAAGAATCAACTACCCAGCAAAACTGACTATATTCTTACAGGGGAAAGTATGGTCATTCAACAAAATAGAAGAATTCCAAGAATTCGTAAAGAAAAGACCAGACCTGAACAGAAAATTTGATGTCCAAGCAAGAGAATCATCAAAAGGTAATTTAAAAAAAAGAGGGGAAAAAATAAAAACAAAAAAAATTTTTTAAGAGACTCAATAAGTTAAAATGATATGTATCCCTATAAGAAAAGAGGTCATTGGTAACTCTTAAAAACTGTTGTTATTACCTGGGCAGCGAAAGGAAGTATACTTAGAGGGAACAGCAACAAACTGTATAGGATGAAATGACAAGACATAAATAGGTATATAGATATATGCATGCAAAAATACATATGCATAAGTATGCATATATATATATATATAACTAGAGCTTAAAATAGGTGAATATTAAAAGAAATGGGAAAAGAAACAAATGGGGGTAAATTTATATGTCTAAAGAAGCTCATGGTGGGAGGGGGGAGAACATCAATACACTGGAAGGGTAAAGAGGTCAGAGACAGGAAATAATCAACTTTTACGTGATTTGAAAGTGACTCAAAGAGGGAAAACAATCCAATCCATTGGAGGCAGAGAATAGATTTGCACCCTATAGGGGAGTAGAAGGGTAACAAACGGTCTGGTGGGGAGGGAAGCAGTACAAGAGAGGGAGGGAGTGGGGGGTTAATTTTAGAAAGACTATAAGGAAAATAAGGGGGGGATAAATAGGGAAGGAGTAGAAAGGGAAGTAAAATAAGGGTGGGAATAAGGGGGTCTGTTCAAAAGTAAACATTGGTGTAGAAGGAAATAGGGAAAGAAGAAAAGGCAGGAAAAGGAGCAGAAATTAAAATGCTGGGAAACACACAACTAGTAATCATAACTATGAATGTGAATGGAATGAACTCACCCATAAAACGCAAGCGAATAACAGAATGGATTAGAGTCCAAAACCCTACCATATGCTGTCTACAAGAAACACATATGAGAAAGGTAGACACACATAGGGTGAAAGTAAGAGGGTGGAGCCAAATCTATTGGGTATCAACTGACAAAAGAAGGCAGGAGTCACAATCATGATATCCAACAAAGCCAAAGTAAAAATAAATCTATTTAAAAGAGATAGGGAAGGTAATTACATCCTGATAAAAGGCAGTATAGACAATGAGGAAATATCTGTACTCAATATATATGCACCAAATGGCAGAGCATCCAAATTTTTAAAGGAGAAACTAGAGGAGCTCAAGGATGAAATAGATAGAAAAACTATACTAGTGGGAGATCTGAACCTTCCCCTATCCAAACTAGATAAATCAAACCAAAAAAATAAATGAGAAAGAGGTAAGAGAAGTGAATGAAATCTTAGAAAAATTAGAGTTAGTAGACATGTGGAGAAAAATAAATAGGGACAAAAAGGAATATACCTTCTTTTCTGCAGCACATGGTACATTCACAAAAATTGACCATGTATTAGGGCATAAAACCATTGCAAACAAGTGCAAACAAGTTTACAAAGAGCTAAATCAATTGTACAAAAAACCAAGCCATTCTCCAATTGATAAATGGTCAAGGGACATGAACAGGCAGTTCTCAGCCAAAGAAATCAAAACTATTAATAAGCACATAAAAGAGTGTTCTAAATCTCTTATAATCAGAGAGATGCAAATAAAAACAACTCTGAGGTATCACCTCACACCTAGCAGATTGGCTAACATAACAGCTACGGAAAGTAGTGAATGCTGGAGGGGATGTGGCAAAGTAGGGACACTAATTCATTGCTGGTGGAGTTGTGAATTAATCCAACCATTCTGGAGGGCAATTTGGAACTATACCCAAAGGGCGATAAAAGACTGTCTGCCCTTTGAGCCAGCCATAGCGCTACTGGGCTTGTACCGGAAAGAGATAATAAGGAAAAAGAGTTGTACAAGAATATTCATAGCAGCACTCTTTGTGGTAGCCAAAAATTGGAAAATGAGGGGATGCCCTTCAATTGGAGAATGGCTGAACAAATTGTGGTATATGTTGGTGATGGAATACTATTGTGCTCAAAGGAATAATAAAGTAGAGGAATTCCATGGAGACTGGAACAACCTTCAGGAAGTGATGCAGAGCGAAAGGAGCAGAACCAGGAAAACATTGTACACAGATACTCATACATTGTGGTACAATCGAAGGTAATGGACTTCTCCATTAGTCTCAATGCAATGTCCCTAAACAATCTGCAGGGATCTAAAAAACACTATCCTCAAGCAGAGGATAAACTGTGCGAGTAAAAACACCGACGAAAAGCAACTGTTTGACTACGGGGTGGAGGGGATATGACTGAGGAGAGACTCTAAATGAACACTCTAATGCAAATACCAACAACATGGAAATGGGTTTGAATCAAGAACACATGTGATACCCAGTGGAATTGCGTGTCAGCTATGGGAGAGGTGGAGGGAGGCGGGGAGTGAAGAAAAGAAAATAATCTTTGTTTCCAATGAATAATGTTTGGAAATGACCAAATAAAAATTAAAAAAAAAACAGAATAATTCCTTTTGTAGCACTTAGAAGTAAAATTAAGATAAATTCAAATGAATTTGGAACTTTCATGATACTGCTTGAGATAACTGGAATACTCCAATAATAAACTTGGGAATCTCTGATGTAATAGCTAACCTATTTAAACAGTAAAAAAAAAATGTTTTTGCCAAGTTTTCTACACCTGAAAAACTTGTGACAGATATCCAGTTTCTTTAAATGTCATACAATAATTTATGTGAAATATGATAGTAGGTTTGTTTGCTTTTGTAATTAATTGGGTTATTGAATATTTTGGGGATTTTGTACTACTGTTCTTTATAAAAAACTGTTACTTTGTGAAATTCATTTGCTTATACTCACAGTGGATCATAGCCAGATATGAAGAGGAAATGGATCTCATTTTTGATGAGAAACCTTTGTATTCTATATTTTCTTAGCTGACACAGTGTGTCAATGATTATAAGCTATATTTTGAATTTTAAAACTCTTTTATTATTGTTTTTGCTTGCATGTGCAATATGCTATTTCAGTTTTTTCTCTCCTTTTTTATATTTGAAGCACAGTATTAAGATTTTCTTTAACTTTTTGATTTAGCAGTAATATAAGTTTAAAATATATTTGCTATAATGTCAATGCATGACCCAAAAGCTTGAGACTATAAAAATGATGCCATTAATTGATTAAAAAGAAAATTTATGGGACTATGCTTAATGATTCTGTCTGATTACAGGACAAGAGTCATTGCACAGGGCCAACAAGGTCAAAGAGACCCACCAGTCCCAATGGGGTTGATGAAAATTCTAAGCCAATACAAAGGACTTGAACCTAGTGTGAGACTCCAGGTTGCGATGCTTGACATATGTTAAGATGTAGGCCTTCCTTGTATCCCCACTCTTTGTCAAAATACTTACAGACAAGTATCTCAAATTTGGCTCCTACCTGGCTCCTATAATCTAGTCCCTTTTCTGTCTTTCATAATTTGACAACTTTCTGTAGTCCTGGCTACTGACTGTGTAAATGATTAATTGCTTATATCATTTTAATTGGGCCCTGATTCAAGGACCTGCTATAGATTTATTTTTCCTTTACTTGGAATTTTTACACATAAGACTTTGATAGTCTATATTTCATCCAGAAATTATCTTTTTTTTTTAATTTGGATTTTTTTATGTTTTTGATTTCTCTTACCAATTGATTCATACACCTCATAACTCAGCCATGCATCCCTAAGTGATCCCTGTGTTTTTCAATCACCCTCTTCAGGGGGGGAGGATGTAAAATTATTATTTTAAATTGCAAAGTTTAAATTACTTGAGAGAGAAATTTTAGGTTAAGAAGCATGCTACCTCTCAGAATCCAGAAACTGAACTATTTGGAGTGAACACCATGAAGATGTCTCCACAGACCACAAGCTGCAAGAGGAGATGAAGAATGAACTTTGGGTTTGGTTGATTGAAAATTTATTTGTATGTATACTTTCATTCCAAAGGAGACTGCCCCCTAACTGGCTTTTTGTCAATGCATCTAACATTATTGGTTTTGTTCTGTTTTCCTCTTATCCTCAAATTATTATAATCTTTAATTTGATTATGTTTTCATGGTCCTTTTGGGGAAACTGGTTTCCCAATATGATCACAGGGAGATATGTAAAAATGGAGATTTGAACCCTAGACTTCAATCCCCAGAAGTCCTTGGTATTTCCCAGAATTCCCTATAATCTAACCTGAGTCTCCACCTGGGCAAGATCACAATTAGTATTTAAACTGGCAGTAATGCCTACTGCTCCCTCTTCTATGCTCACACTCTCTTTACTTGGCCATTCGCAAGATGTAGTAAGTTATCTTTGAATGAGCTAATCAGCCCTAGGTACGTGGTTTTCTTATTTGTTTTTTTTTATTCTTTGATTTCTAATAATCCTTAATAAACCTCTTAAAATGTAATATTTCTATTACTAGAGACTAATTTAATTTTTAAAGAAACCCCTATCCCTTCTGAAGAAATAATATTGATAAATTGGAATTGTGAGGAGATATTTAATTTGGTATCCACAAAAGTATCCTTTAATTCTCCTCTCTGAAGGAAAGCCAGAGATGGCTTTCCTTCCTTAGGTCAATATGGAAGGTTCCTGGAGACATACTATATACATAAAAAGCTATTTATTTTATGTTTAATAATATGAAAATAAGGATTAATAACAAGGAAACCTTAACACTAACTGGGAACTGTCTCCACCCACTTGCTACCTCATAGTGGAGTCTTCTGTTCTTCCTGCTACACTAAAATTACCCTGACATTTACTAAAAGACCCAAAATGCTATATGACCATAAATCTACCTAAATTCCTTATCCAACTAATTAATTTAATAAAAAAAGATTCTCCAAGTACATATAAATTCAGTCAGCCAAGATGGCAGCTGCTGACAATCTTGTAGCCAGATCTACCAGCTTCTTCTTAGATATGACTTCTCTAGATCAGGAAAGTAGAAACCCTGTTCAGATGGGATTCAGAGTTCTCTCTTCCCTTTCACCAGCCATGAATAAAGTTGCAGATGTCTGTCTCCACAGCAGCCAGAGAGAGAGAGAGAGAGAGAGAGAGAGAGAGAGAGAGAGAGAGAGAGAGAGAGAGAGAGAGAGAGAGAGAGAGAGAGAGCAAGTTCAACATCCAAAGGCCACTGAGTGAGAGACTCAGTCAGTGAGAGACCCAGTCAGTCAGTGACCCAGTGAGAGGACCACACCAACTGACAGAACTTTTTCTGTGTTCTTCCTTCCAAGTTCTGGTCTCATGCACTGCTCTCTACCTTGTGTGTACCCTCAGAGATCTTGTCACCAAATATCTTATTTTAATCAATATTCGAATTTCCTTATTACACTTTGGTATGTTTTTCTAAAACCAGTCAAAACTAACAGGGGATCAAATTTCCTTTTATAATCTGTAGGGGGGTGTTTCTCAAAGGAAAACTTTTGCAAATTGGATTGGGTCTTCTAGGTCTTGCTTATTTCACATCTCTATTTTTTTTAGCCCTTTGTTCTCTTTTACACCAGTGAGTACAGTCAATGTTCCATACTTCCAGTCCTAAGCCTATATATCACCAATGAGGAGAAGCACAGGTATCCTATTCCTATCTCTGAATATTCCTTTCTCTCTATCATTAAAAATCTACTGAGTTCAATCATTTCCTCTTCTGTCATTTCAACTATTCTCATAGCTTCCCAATATGTATAGATCTATCTACTCCCTTCTCTTTTATCATCTCTTTAATCTTAGTAGGAAGAGTGTAAAAACTAAAAATAAATAATAGAAAGCAATTATCTGTCATTTATTACAGTAAGTTTAAATTACAAAATGTTGGGTCAAGTCTGATCACACTGCCAAAAAACACAGAGTTTATGTGTCGACTGGTATATATAAAGTCAGATTACACAACTCCTCCCTTTAAAAGGGGAATGTTCTTCTGAATATTTCTTCTCAAAAGGGGTGAAAAGAGAAAGTCTCTGTTTTTAAGATTGTATATTATATGAAGTAATGATACATTCTATATATGGTAAAAAACCAAGGTCACTCTTGTAGCTTCAAAACCAACTGCAATATAATGTTTGGACACATTCCAGCATTCTAGATGCATGTGGACAGCTCCCCTTTGCAAGACTATCTTGTCAAGGCATTTCAGAGGATTTTCGTTGTTATTTTATTCACAATATAATTATTATTTACTGATTCTCATACACAATCATTCAACCAAATAATAATTGGGATTATTCCTTACAATTCATCACTGAAATACCAATCATCTGATAGAAATACAGTTAGACAGACCCATAAAATAGTGAATAATCTGAAGCTTCTTCCTTAAATTATCTTTTATAAGGGTGATGAATGAAATCACTATACAATATTTCTTTTGGTGAGAAAAGTTCATAAAGCTTGACCTGGTTCTGTCTTTACCTCAATACCTCAATACCTTTTAAGATTACAAACTGGGGACAAAAGATTTTTTTTTTAATTTTATAATATTTTATTTGATCATTTCCAAGCATTATTCATTAAAGACAAAGATCATTTTCTTTTCTTCTCCCCCCACCCCCATAGCCGACGCGTGATTCCACTGGGTATCACATGTGTTCTTGATTCGAACCCATTGCCATGATGTTAATATTTGCATTAGAGTGTTCATTTAGAGTCTCTCCTCTGTCATGTCCCCTCAACCGCTGTAGTCAAGCAGTTGCTTTTCCTCGATGTTTCTACTCCCACAGTTTATCCTCTGCTTATGAATAGTGTTTTTTCTCCTAGATCCCTGCAGACTGTTCAGGGACATTGCATTGACCCTAATGGAGAAGTCCATTACATTCGATTATACCACAATGTATTAGTCTCTGTGTACAATGTTCTCCTGGTTCTGCTCCTCTCACTCTGCATCACTTCCTGGAGGTTGTTCCATTCTCCATGGAATTCCTCCACTTTATTATTCCTTTTAGCACAATAGTATTCCATCACCAACATATACCACCAACATATACCACAATTTGTTCAGCCATTCTCCAATTAAAGTGCGGGACAAAAGATTTTTATAAGAGAATGAAATACCAAAAATTATAAACTGTGAATATAAGAAGATTATTAAGCATATCCTTTATCAATCATATTCATTTCATAACCACATATTTTAAACATATCTTTGTAATAATACTTGAAGGATAGAATTTTTAAATAAGTTATCAGTATGTTTTATATGGCATTCCCTTTGTTTTCACATCATCTCCAGAAATGGCTGAGAAAGGTAATCTCAGCTTACTTTTCATTTTGTTGGGGTTTTTTTTCCTATACTAGATTGTGATTTTCATTGTTATAAATTTCCAGTAAGCAAACTGCTCCTTTCAGTGCAGCAGGGTAGTTGCTCTACAATTTATAGTTTGAGAAAGTTGATGAGGGACATTAAGCATTGGCTGTGGCCCTTGGAAAGCCATTTAACCCCTCAGTGTTCCAAACAACCCTCTTAAAATTACTGATTTACTAGGAAGGTAAATGATATGTCCTCAGATGGCATGATTTAGAGAGAGTAGTTGGTGTTTTAATCATAGTCTCCAGAGTTAGGATTTGTCTCTGAGGGGCAAATATTTTTAAATATAGTGAAGTATTTGCTGCAAAAAAATGCTATCCACATTCCTAACATTTGATTTATCAACACAATCAGGAAACAAAGAAATGAAATGAGAAGATTATATTATAAATCATACAATACTGATGTATGAAGCAACATTCCTCACCTTACTGGTCCTGAATATAGGTCAGGACATTAGTTCTCATCTGAATACTATGGAGTTGCTTCAGGGGACTGTGAGTAGTTGGTGCCACGTCTCCCAATGCTTCTTGATCATCTTAGCAAAACTACCCCAATATTTGAAGAGGAGGTCTCAGTAATAAACTCAGATTAATACACTGCAAAGGAAAGCATTCTGAGAAGGGGGGATCAGTGTGGGGTGACAGGAACATCTTCTAGAGAAACCATACCCCCTATGTCGGTATCCCCTGGATATGTCTTTAGGACAGATTTTGAAGCACCAGTATCCAAGAGAGCCTTATAGTTTTTCTTCCCCACCTTAATCCATACATATGGTTCTGGCTTGTGTGTAGCTAAAGAGTTCATTGCCACCGAATTAGTACTCCTGTCTTTGCTACCCTCAGCCAGTTGCATATGTAATCCAGTTAATTCTTTTTTATTTGATTCATTTCCTAATGAAGTCTACAGTGGAACATGAACCTTCGCTTTGGTCAGATGACCTTTTGCCCCTTAGAATGCTGGCTTCAAGCCTGCCTTTTGAATCCATGGTGGTTATTCTAGTTGCTAAGAATTACATTCCATCCCCATGTTCAAATTTAACTGAAATGTCACCTCCAGTACTTTGAATAGGATAATTATTTTCAAAAGTAAATTCAGCTCCATTATTAGTCAATTTTTTAAACTAAATCACTCAGTGCTGGATGGAAAATATCAGCTTCTGTATTCAAACTAGATGTTGTTTCTAAGGGTACCTCTGCCATAAAGTTATTTACAGAATTAACTAAGCTTGGTGGGACTTCCTCTGTGAATGGTTTTAGAGCCTCATTATCGTTATCAACAGTAACCTTTAGGGTATTGAAATAATGGATCTCTGTATTAGTCATTAACTTTTTCTTTACTTCTTCTGACTTATTCTTTCTTTTTCTCTTGCATAATTCAATCCCATTATTCACTCTACACTGGGAAAAGTTTTTTTAGAAATGATTGTATTTACTTTACAGACTTTTCCTGTGTGGTTACTATATAGGTCTTATCAAAGTGTCTCATCTCATTTGCAATTTGAGATGTTATTTCATTAATTTCTGCCTTGTTTTCTTTAATCTGACTCTGCCCTATTCTTGCCTTATTGCAATGGCTATCATTCACAGAATCACTTTCTTCTACCAATTTCACACTATTTCTCAAGTTTCTTCTATTATTTTTATCTGTAGCCTCATTATTACTATTTCTTCTATCTCCAAGTGTCACACTATGGTCCTGGCATCATAATTCCCTTCTAACCATATCTGAATACTTTGGCTTAGCTCCAGTTTCTATTGCCTTTTGCATTTCTTGCAAATCAGGAGCTTGCTTTGAGGACTTCAACTTGCAGTGTGAACAGCAAATGGATTTCTTGTACCTAGTTTCTGCATTATCTTTATCTCTGTTAGTACTCTCCTGTTACTTCTTTAAAAAACAGTTTCTAATCAAATGCCCTTTATGGTGACAAAAGAAACACTCCTTAGTTTCTTTTTTGTACTGATCTTTCCTGGAAACTAGGTTTCTGGGAAACAGGTTTTGTGTATGTTCTGACCCTGTTCAGATTTTTTATTTCTTCAATTTCCTTCTGTTTCAAATCCTTCTCAGGCCTCTCTAATTTTTCTTTAAGATCTTTAACTTCCTTACTCTGATCTGAATTGTTTTCAAATAGGTAACCTGCAGTGTCTCTCAGTTCAATTAGGGAAACTGAGTCATACCTAGGAAAATAGTTCTTGAAGAATGTTCTCAAATTGAGTGTGCATCCCCTTAGAAACTGTCTATAGACATGGCCTGCTGTCTCCTCATTATCTGCTTCTAAACCTAAGATTGTCTCTGCCATCTCTGACAGACGGTCTATGTATATGGCAGGATGTTCCCCTTTATCCTGCCTAACCTTGTCAAAATTGGACCATGCACTTGGTTTAGAACAGAATTGCTTAATGACTTGAAGCAAATCCTCCCTGCACCATTTAAGGTATGAAATGCAGATTGGATTGGTGAAGTCCATATCCATTCTTTATTCTACAGTAGGCCAGCTGGTCTAATTGTCCTCAGACCTAGTTCTTTCCCAAAGTTGTCTTTTTTCATGGGAGCTGAACAGTTCTGAAGCAAAAATTCAACATCCTCAAAGTCTGGATCAAAGATCTGAAATGCTCTCTTCAGCTCCTTGTGGTATTTAAAGGGATTGTCCTCAAATTTTGGAAAACAACATTTAATGGACTCAAGTTCCTGAGGAGTGAATTGTCTATGGGCCTTTGAGTGAATAACACCAGCATTAGTTGTTAGCTTGGTGACTTCCTTCAATGGACATATTTTCTCAGGGTCACTAGCAGCCTGGTTTTCATTTTCATTGCTACCTTCAGTTACCTGAGGTACATTCTCAGTTTGCCCATTGTCTTTGTCCAAAACTAGATCTAGACCTTTTTCCTTAATGAGTTGTTCAAACACTGCCTTAATCATCTTGTCTAAGTTGTTGTCAATGGCCATAACCTTCTCTGCCTTAAGGGGAATGATGAATCTAAATACTTTCTGCACTTGGGTTAGATTCTGCAACATAGCCATAAAGAGTACATATACTTGTGCCAGGACTTGCCAGAGAAATAGTTCATGTTGAAAAGGTATTTGTAACAGTCATTGTCAAGTTTCCTACATAATCCATAGTCTCCACTCCCATTTGAGTTAATTTGCTGTATAGAATATGATAAACCAAAAAGCAAGCAATGGCTGCCAAGCCACCACACCAAAAACTACTTGTTTGAACATCTTTTGTCTATCTTTCCTTTCCTGACTGTGGGATTGTTGGGTACAGTCAAACTAAGGGTGCCACTTGAAATAGAATAAGGTAAACTGAGGGGAAACTGTTTCTTCTTGCAATGACTGCTGTCCTCTGGCTTTGACTAGAGAGAGTTGCAAAAGGACTTGAGACTGCTCATTTGTAGTGGAGTTAGGAATGAGAAATGCTGAGGGATGTTGCAATACAGGAATGCTGGTACACAGGGGAACTGCTACACAAGGGAACTGTTCTGGGGTTTGCCTACTAATCCCCACTGATGACTGATGGATCAGTATATCTTTTTAACCTCCTCCCCACTCCACTCCCTCTCTTCTCTAAACCTCTTCTATCAATTCTTCTTGAAGCCTTTGACTTCTTCCCTCCCCCCTGAATGAACTATATGGATATTCTTTTCCTTTCCTTTTTCAAGTCAAGGGGTTTTATTGGGATAACAGGATGGGAAACTGAGGTGAGAGGGATGAGGATGTCCCTAATCTAAAATGAGGGTTTGATAAAGTAGTCCAGTCACAAGCTGTGACTCTAAAACAGTTAGGGAGATGGAGGGCAACAGCTTTTAAATCTTCCTTCTTCTTCTTCACAAAATCAGCAAGGTCTCTCTGCTTAACTCCAGAGAGAAACAAAGTTCAAAATCTCTCCTTCAGCTTGGCTTTCCTCCAATTCTTGATCATTCAAATCTCAGACTTTTCTCCCCTGGTAAGAGAACCCCAAAACCAAGTCAGCCCCACAAGGGTCTTTCAGCCAGCCTCCACCCTCCAGAGAGAGTGTGACTCCAAGTCAAATCCCCTCCCCCCTCATCAGCTCAACTGCCAACTCCTGGGAACATTCTGTTTTGGAAACTCCTTCTCAATTGACAGTCAGGTCCTCAGCCTTGGTTCTTGCATCTTGGCTTACAAGTGCTCCCCATGCCTCTACCACACATGCTTGTTCCAAATGTATGTTAAATAACATTCTATACAGAGAAAAGTCTAGTTTCGCCAAGAAGAAAATGCTACCATGACTATATATTGTATGTGTGTGTGTATATATTTAATTATATTTCTCCCAATTTGTTTGTAATCATCATATAGACAGATTGAATCTCATACTGCTTGATTCTTAAGAGTAGCTTACTTCTACAAAGTAATTATTTATTTAATAAGTATGAAATATTATTAATCTTCCTAAAGTCCTTTGTCTAAATATTATTGAACATTCAAATAGTAATGTTCTTATCATTCAAGCCTGTGCTAAAACAAAGACAATAAATGTGAAGCTCCAAGGCAGTTATCTCATTGGTTAACTATAGCAAACAGACTGATTCGATACAATTTATGGATGTCAAATTAATATGACAAAAACAAGGTCTCACTAGTGGACAGGCTTCCATTGTTTTAAATCTGCAAAAGGAAATTAGTTCATGTTCTTTTAATGGCTTTAAATTAGCCAATGGCATCAATTTTTTTTAATTCTGCAATTTTATATTTTATGGCAATTAGTTTAAGAATTTCTTGCCCCATTATATATGCATATACATATTTTTTCAGACAAGTGAGAATTTTTATTAAAAAGTGAAATCACCCCAGCATCCTGGGAGGGGGCAATGGTCATATGAAGACTAGGAATGTGGGAGAGGGAGAAGGAATTTGGGGGACGATTCAGGCTGGTACTGGCTGGTCATAAGTAACCTCCCTCACCTCCCCAAGATGACAGCACTTGTTGGCCACCACCCAAACAGAATTGACTCTCAATTACCAGCAAGTGGGGACAGCACAGATGCCAGATCTCTTAAAATAGCAGATTAAAAGAAAAATTCTCCTTGGCTTCTGCACCCTGCCTTCTTCTCCTCCCCCCCAAATTCACCTCTCAGTTGCCCATATTCCTCAGACTTTAAGGCTGACTGGAAGAGAGTTCTTAAGAGTTCTAGTCCAAGCCCAGTTTTCCCTGAGTGTGCACACACTGACCTTGAGAGGGAGATCCAGAGTTGACCACAGTTGAGGAAGTTGAGTACCACAAATAATCACCACAAATAATCACTAAAAGGGTAATATGGTCATAAAGGTTAAAGCAGACAATGAAAATAGTAATTAGGAATATTTTATATTTTTATATAATATATAAATTATATGTAATCTAATTTTTAAATTATATATGATATATTTTCCCCATGTACAAACTAAATGGGCAAGATAGAAGATTTCAAAGAAAAAATACCTTAATTTAATCTGGATGAATATCATGATGCCTAATCCTATTTATCTATAATAAGGACCATGCCAGAGAACATGTTGAAAGTCTGAGTGTGATGTTTAAGGCAAAACCAAAAAAGGGAAAAATACTATTTCTACTCTTTTGATTTATGGTTATTGTAAATCAGGAAAACTTGAAGATTTTTATTTTTTTGCCAAGTATTTCTCATTACCTAATCACAAATCTTTAGTGACTATTCTCTGTAGTACATGTTTTGTAGAAGAGTACAAAGCAAAGAGTGATTGAATGAGAGCATCTCCCAACATTCTAATTTTGTCCCAACTTAGAGAGCAAAATGGTACACTTATATGTTCTTACTCTTGAGCAAAGGGAAACTATGGATGCAATTTAGCTCTTACTTTTGGAAAGAATATAGCTTTATTAATAAATCAAAATCATAGTATTCTTTCTTGATTTGACTCAGCCCCTATTCAGAGGAAAGCCTGGCACTTATGGAAACCAAAGCCCAAATCTTTGTTGCTTCTATTTCTTTATATACCAATAGCAAATTCTGTATCTTACTGCTGCTTTCCTCCCCTCACCCCATCCAAATTCAGTTCACAAAAAAAAAAATCGTAACTTGAAGATCAATAACTTAAGTGATTAAATTGTTCTAACTGGCAACATAAATGCAAACTATTTAATTAGAAATTAGTGAAGAAACTTCACAGAAAACAATAAATTTGGTATTGAACTCAGTTGAACTCTAGGTTCACAGAGGCATTTCCAGGTACCAAAGTTCCAATAAAGTCTGAAAATGCTAGTCATGTTCTTCATGGTTACAGGGGAAGCAGAGGGGATGGGGAGGAGCAGATATTATCTATTGGTCCCTATTCTATCACCATATTCATGTAGATCACAGACTTAAGGTAAAAGTGATCTTTTAGCTCCTTTCTACGTTTAACACTTTGTATTTCCCTTTCTGAATAGGTTACAACATGATGAATACATCTTCAAGTTGGATATATCCATGCTGGGAGGTAGGCACAAGAGTTTAAGCCATACACAGATTTGGAGTCTACTAGGTAGTGATTCCTGTTTCCAAAAGAAGTACCTATACCAGAAAAATAATAAGAGGAGGAGCCCAAGAGTTGTTTTATGTCGATGTATGTTGAATATCTTTTATATTTTTTAGCATTTCTTTTATGTGTAAGAAATAAATGCCTGTCCCCTATCTCATTAATAGTATTCATCAAGTATTGGTTTACTCTGTGCTTTGTGGAGCCCTAGACATAAATCAAACATCTAAGCTCTAAGTGAGCAAGGAAGAGGAAAAATGAGTCCAAGAGTATACAAAAAAAATTTAACTAGCCTCTCCTTTCACTAAATACAGGTTTGAACTTGATTTTAATTACATGCCTAGCTCCCAAGCAGTTGAGCTCTTAGTCAAAAATAATGGGTATAGTAGCTCAGTCCCCTGAATTCAGCAATGAATTCTTTTAAATAATATTTTATTTTGTTCCTTAGATTAAATGAAAAAAATGTTAACTTTTATTATTTAAAGTTTGAGCCAAATTCTTACCCTTTCTATATTTCTACTTCCCCTTTCCCCAAACCAGCAAGCAATCTAGTATAGATTTACACATGTGATCATATAAAACATTTTCCCATATTTGTCATTTTGTCAAAGAGAATTTGAATAAACAAAAGAAACGTATGCCATAGTCTGTACTCAGATTCCTTCATTTCTTTCTCTGTTGGTAGATGACATTTTTCATCATGAGTCCTTGAGTATTGTCTTAGATCACTGTAAGAGTAGAGCTATTTTTTGTTTTGTTTTGTTTTTTTAATAAATGTTCTTCACATTATATTGTTGTTACTGTGTACAATGTTTTCCTGTTTCTGTTCAGTTCACTTTGCATCAGTTCATGTAGGTTTGGCAAAGTTATTTTTTTTCTGAAATCCATATGTTCAGGTTTTCTTATAGCACAATAGTATTCCTTTACAATTATATGCCACAACTTGCCCAGCTATTCCATAACTTATGGATATTCCCTCAATTTCTAATTCTTTTCCACCACAAAAAGAGCTGCAATAAATATTCTTGTACAAGCAGGTCATTTCCCCCTTTTTTAAATCTCTTTGGGTTACAGACTTAGTAGTAGTATTGCTGAATCAAAAGGTATGCACAATTTTAATATTCTTTGAGCATGGTTCCAAATTGTTCTCCAGAATGATTGGATTAGTTTAAAACTCTAAGTTGTTACAATTTCCCACATCTCTTCCACTATCTGTCATTGTCCTTTTCTGTCATCTTAGCAACCTGATAGTTGTGAGGTGGTCCTCAGAGATGTCTTAGATTTTATTTCTCTAATCAAGAGCAATTAAGTGATTTTTTCCAAGTGACTATATATAGCCTTGATTTCTTCATCAGCAAACTGCCTATTCATATCCTTTGACCAAATTTGGTCATAATTTGGATTTGGGAATAATTTGAATTCTTATAAATTTGACTCAGTTCTCTACATATTTAAGAAATAAAAACTTTCATCAGAATACTGTGAATTTTAGATTTAATCCACCCTGCTTAATCTTTAGAATTTTAGCAACCAAGTAATGTATACACCCCCACTTAAGAATTAACTATAGAAGAGGATGGCCTATGACCAGCATGTGCTAGCAAGTGACAAATCAGAAAAAACTGATTGACCCCCTGGGCTGTCCTTAGCCAAGCTTTAGCTACCATTGGTACATGTGAGACACAGGAAGTGATGTAAAGAACCACCCATAAAATTCACATCATTTCCTGTGAGTTTGGTTTGGAGTACTTGTGGCGTTTGGCTCTGTAGCGTAGTTTAGGTAAAGCAGTTTCCCTGAGTGACCTTGATGAATGGTAAGACTGATTCCTCCTTTCCTTGACCTCCTAAAAAGCACTATCCTCTTCGGAGGTCCCTCATCTTGGAGAAGGCCTCATGGCTGGAAGCTGAGCTAGAGTTAATCTTTTGAGAAGGCCTCTTGGCTGAGGCCTCTGACCTCCCTTTGACTTACTCCAGGCCAGAAAAAATCTCCTATCCTTACCCATTTCTCCTTCTTCTTAATTTCTTCCTTCTATTGTAATTAAACCACCATAAAAATCCCTAACTGACGAGTATTTTAATGGGATTAAATTTAAATATTCAGTCAACAAACCTAAATTTATCCTTAACAATACTTGCTGTATTTTTTCCTCAAAGCAATCTCCTTTTCTTCTAAGGTTGATTGCATTGGTTTTTTTTTTTTTTATGAAGAAACTTTTCAGTTTAATATAACTAAAATTATATTTTACACTAATGTTACAAAATAATATTTACATTTAAATTGAATGTTACATACTATATATAATGCTTTCTATCTCTAGTTTGGTCACATATTCTTCTCTTATCCATAGATGTGGCATGTAGACTAGTTTATGATCCTCCAACTTGCTAATGTAGAATCATTTATGTCCAAAACATGTGTCAATTTTTAACTTTTATTAGTATATGATCTGAGATGTTGGTCTATATCCTGTTTCTGTCATACTGTTTTGTAGTTTGCACAGCAGTTTTTGTTAAATAGTGATTTTTTTTGTCCCCAAAACTTGATCTTTTGATATATCAAACATGAAATAAATCAGGTCATTGGCTACTACTGCTCTATTTCTTAGCCGAAGCCAAATTGTTTTAATGGCTAAAGCTTTGTAATACAGTTTGAGATTTGGTACTCTGAAGTCACCATCTTTTTTTTTTATTTAATGCTTCGATAGTATTGATCTTTTGTTTTTCCAGATGAATTTTGCTCTTATTTTTCTTAGCTATATAAAATAATTGTGGGGCAATTCATTAATTAATTAATTTAGGTAGGATTTTCATTTTTATTATATTACCTTAGCCAACCTAGGAAAAATTAACATTTTTCAGATTTGACTATTTGTATAAAAGTTTGCAATTGTCTTCATTTAATTTTTGTTTTTTTTCTTGGCATGTAGACATCCAAATATTATATACAGTTAATATAAGTGGAATTTCTTTTTCTATGTCTTGTTGCTAGACTTTGTAAGTAATATGAGGAAATGGTGATGATTCATGTGGGTTTATTTTATATCCTTTAGCTTTGCTTAAGTTAAGAATTATTTCACTAGTTTTTTAACTGAATCTTTGGGATTCCCTAAGGATATCATCATATCATAAAGACTGAGTTTCTTTTTTCATTGATTATTGTAATTCATTTAATTCCTTTTTCATCTCTGATTGTGATAGCTAGTATTTTGAGTACAATATTGAATAAGAGTGGTGATAATGGCCATCTTTGTTTCTCCCCCGAACTTATTGAGAAGGCTTCCAATTTATTTCCATTGCAGATGATACTCACTGATAGTTTTAAGATAGATGTTATTTATCATTTTAAGGAAAACTTCATTAATTCTGATGCTCTCTAGTGTTTTTAAATAGAAATGCATGTTGCATTTTTTCAAAGGTTTGTTTTTTTTTTCCTGACTCTACTGAGATTACCATTATTTCTGTTGGCTTTGTTATTGATATAATCAATTACGCTGATATATTTACTAATATTGAACCAGTCATGCATTCTTGGCATAAATCTTAGATGGTCATAGTGTATGATCTTTGTGATATATTTCTATCATGTCCTTGTTAGAATTTTGTTTAAAATTTCTGCATCAATAGCCATTACTTAAATTAGTACATAGTTTTCTTTCACTGTATTTGCACTTTGTGTTTTAGGTATCAGTACTATACTTGTTTTGTAAAAGGAGTTTGGTAGGATGCCTTCTTCAGTTATTATTCCAACACTTTGCATAGTTTGTGATTAATTATTCTTTAAATGTTTAGTAGAATTCATTTGTGAATCCATATGACCCTGGGGATTTTTTCTTAATGGGTTCATCTATAGCTTATTCAATTTCTTTTTCTGAGATTGCGCTGTTTATGTATTCTATTTCTTCTTTTGTTAATCTGGACAATTTATATTATTGCAAATGTTTATTTATCTCTTTTAAATTGTTATACTTGTTGAAATATAATTGGATAAAAGAACTTCTAATTATTATCTTAATTCCTTCTTAATTGATGACCCATTCATTTTTTATTTTGATAATTTTGTTTTCTTGTTTCCTTTTTTAAAATCAAATTGGCCAATGGTTTATCTATTTTATTGGGATTTTTTTCCATAAAACCAGCTTCTAGTTTTATTTATTATTTCAATTATTTTCCTACTTTTAGTTTTATTAATCTCACCTTTGATATTCATGATTTCCAATTTGGTGTTTAATTGGGGATTTTTAACTTTTTTCTTTTCCTAGTATTTTTAGTTGCAGGTCCCATTTATTAATCTTCTCTTTCTCTATTTTACTGACAAGTTAATAGAGATATAAGTTGTCCCATAAGCACTGAATAATTTTTGGCATGTTGTCTCATGGTTGTCCTCCCTTTAATAAAATTATTTATTGTTCTATAATTTATTCTTTGATCCATTTATTCATTAGAATTAGATTACTGCCTTTTCAATTAATTCTTAATCTCTCCATACTGTATGTAATTTTTATTGCATCATGATCTGAAAAGGATGCCTTTATTATTTATGCTTTCCTGCAGTTGATTGTAAGATTTTTATGCCCTAATACAGGGGTCCCCAAACTATGGCCTTTGGACCACAGCAGCCTGAGGCCATTTATCCAGCCCCCACCACATTTCTGGAAGGGGCACCTCTTTCACTGGTGGTCAGTGAGAGGAGCACTGTATGTGGCAGCGCCACAAAGCGTGGCATCACTCACATACAGTACTACTTCCGGTGACAATCCTTTGCATGACACCTTGTTCTGTGAGTAACTAAATGAGAACAAGGTGCTGCACAAAGGATTATGTGGCTGCACAATGGAAGATATCAGCATGGTGAGAGGCGATCTGGGGGAGGGGATTCTTCACTGTATATACTGCTTCACAGTATAGTGGTGGTAGTGATGGGCTAGGTGTGACAGGCCCATCCCAGCCAGTGCTTCAGCCTCTGCTATCTCAGACAGCAGTATAAAGATTTGTTAGTAGTTTTGGGGTTTGGGGGGGGTTTGGTTTTTTTTAATAGTCTGGCCCTCCAATGGTCTGAAAGACAGTGAACTGGCCTGCTGTGTAAAAAGTTTGGGGACCCCTGCCCTAATACTTTGTTGTTTTTGAATAGTTGCCATGTACCACAAAAAAGAAGGTGACTTCTTTTCTATTTCCATTTAACTTTCTCCAAAGGACTATCATATCCAATTTTATAAAATTCTCTTCACTTCCTGAAACATCTTTCTTGTTTCTTTTTTAGTTATATTTATGCAGTTCCAAGAGGGAAAAGTTTAAATTTCCCACCACTATATGTTTGTTGTCTATTTCCTCCTATAGCTCATTTAATTTCTTCTTTTAAAATGTGGATATTATGCTTAGAAAACTTTTATTTTTATTTACAACTTTTGTTTTTGCTCTGAAAGAATATATTCAGTTTTGCTGAATTGGTTGTGAATCTAGTTCTTTGCATTATGGAATATCATATTTCAAGCCTTCTGATCCTTTAGTGTAGAAGCTGCTAAATTCTGTTTAATCCTGCCTGTGACTCCATGAAATTTGAATTGTTTCTGACTGTTTGAAATATTTTCTCCTTGGCCTTGGAACTAGTGACTTTATAATATTCCTGGAAGTTATCTTTTAGGGATTTATTTCAGGAGGTAATTTATGTATTCTTTCAACTTCTATTTTAGCCTATTATTCAAGAATATCAGGACAATTTTCTTTAATAATTTTTTTATAATATGATGTCTAGGCTTTTTTTTATCATGACACTCAGGAAGTTGAATAATTCTAATATGGTCTCTCCTGGATGTATTTTCTAGGTCTGTTGTTTATTCAGTGAAATGATTCATATTTACTTCTATTTTTCTTTTGATTTTGTTTTGTTGTTTTTTGAAGTGTTAATGGCTTCTATTTGCCCAATTCTAATTTTTTTAAAATTATTTTCTTCCATAAGCTTTTGAACCTCTTTTTCCATTTGGCCAATTCTACTTTTTAAGCTCTTTTCTTTTTGCATTACTTTTATTTATTTCCCCTCTTTTTCTTCTGCCTCTCTTATTTGGTTTTTAATTCTTTTTTAGTTCTTTTAGAGCATGAGAATAATTTCCATTTTTCTTTGAAGTTTTTCATGTGACTGCTTTGTTGTCACTGTCCTCTTATGATTTGTCTGGCTCTCCTTTGTCTCCATAATGATTTCCAATGCTTAGGTTTGGTTTGGTTTTCTGTTGTGTGAATTTTAAAATTACTCCACCCTATTCTGACCATTCTTTAGAAGATCGAATTTAGCTATTTCCTGATCAATAACAATAGAGATACTTGGAATAACAGAATCAGGTCTTGGAAACTACAGTTTCCACCCTACTCAGTGTAACAAGATTAGGAAGGGCTGCAGCAAACTCAATATTTAATTATTTGAGAATATGGCCTTCAACAGGCATGTGCAAAAAAAGGACAAACCTCTGGGTGGTCCTAGGTCAAGCTAGAGCCATCGTTAGCACATGTGAGATGCAGGAAGTGAGGTAGAGAACAGCTTCTGGAGTTCTTGAGACTTCCTGTGAGGAGGGCTAGAGGGAGTTTGAGGCTGGTGCTTGGACTTGGAGGAGCCCCGCGGACTTTCCTTCAGATTGGTCACGTGAGTGCTAAGGATCAGTATCCCTTTTCTCTGCCTTGGCTATCCAAAGTCTTAAAGCCCACTTTGGCTCATCCTGAGCCAGAGTGGGGTCTGAGTTAAACCTCTTTCCTTCTCTCCCTTTTCCTTCTCTCTCTCTGTCTCTCTCTGTCTCTCTGTCTCTGTCTCTCTCTGTCTCTCTGTCTCTCTCTCTCCCTCTCTGTCCCTCTAATACTTTCTTCTCCTGTTGTAATTAAAAACACCATAAAAATTTGGTAGCTGATTTGAGTGTTTTATTTTGGAATTACATAAGTGAATTCCTTGGCGACCTTAAATTAATATATTTCAGTCTTTTAAAGTGATTTCAATATCACAGTTGCTTGCTTATTTTACCAGACTTTTTAAACTTTTATTTTTATCTCAAAAGTGTCATCTGTTCTTATGGTAGAGAGGGCATGCTCTTAAACCTCTGTTTGTCCTTCCTGATACCCTCAGCTCTATTTCTGTGTTTCTGCAAGTTTAATTCACTAAGGTGCTATGATGGCCTTGGGACTGAAAACCACTTCCCACTGCAGAGTCAGTCTTCTGTAGGGCCTCTTGATAGCTTTCATGACTCAGAGTACTATGAGCTACTCTTGTTTTGGGGCTCAGGACCTTCCCTCAGATCTTTGCAGGGTCTTTGGACCTTACTTTTGGCTTATAAAAGGCAGGTACAATGAAGATTGACTTGCACTGGAACTTGGACCCTCACTCCAGGCTTGGGCAGAGGCTCTGAGCCTCACTTTGGATCTACATTAGCCAGGTGCTCTGCATATTGTCTTTTCTTGGGGCTTGGGACCTCAGTGCAGGTTAGGGCAAGCTCTGGTTCTCCCCTTAGGCTAGCACCAACAAGTCATGGACTACCTTGCACTGAATTTGCACTGCCACCCTGGGCAGAGGCTCAGAGTTTTACTCTGGGCTTACACTAGCCCTGGTCACTGTGAATTGCCCTACAATCGAACTTGGGGTCACACCATAGACTTGGGCAAGGGTTTGGGGCCTCCCTTAAGCTTGAATGGACCAGGCCCCATGGACTGACTTTCACTAGTATTTTGGGTCTCACGGTAGACTTGTTCTAGAGCTTAGAACTTCATAGGGTAGGTACCAGGTACTCTCTGTGGCTTAAGCAGGGTCTCAGAGTCTTAAGGTTGGCTTGGGTGCAGGTTCATAACCTGGAATAGTAGGTAAAGATTGGGCATCTTGTACTCTTTAGTTATTAGATTTGCTTCTGACTGTTCTTCCTTCTCACCCCAGTGAAATAGACCTTCCCTGCCTATCTTCCAAGTTGATTTCTGCAGGAGAATTATTTCACTCTATCCCCTCATTGGTTTTGTCACTCTAGTATTACTTTTGAGGAATTATTATAAGATTGGTTTGAGAAGGTTCTTTGAGAGGTCCCAGCTTTCCATGCTACCCTGTTATCTTGAATTCTTAGTTTTCTCATACTTAAAATGAGCTGGAGAAGGAAATGGCAAACTACTTCAATATCTGTATCCAGAAAACCTCAGATGTGGTCTGAAGATGAAGAAGTGTAATTTTTTTTTCTCTAAGAAGGTACTGAAGGATCAGGGGTAGCAGAAATCTCATAGAAAAGGAAAAGTCTAGGATCTTGTGCTCTCCTTGCAGAGTATAGAAAGTCAGGGCAGGTATCCATAATGGGTGATTTGATTGCAAGTAAAGGTACTACTATTTTGAAATAAACATAATCCTGAGCAATAGAGTCTTATATGGTTCATTGTTCCAATTAGGGAGTGATATTCCTGAACAGAATTTGCTGTTTCTCCTGGATACACATTTCTACCATACTGCAGAGCAAAAAAGGCAAAGCTTCACTTTAGAGAATGAAGTTATGCCCTGTCTGCTATTTCTCTCATGCTTCATTGTTTCTGGGCCAGTTGGCATCAGTATCATTGGGATTTTTGCCAGTATATTTAAACTTTGTTTATTTTTTGTCTATGCTTTTACAAGTGGTATTTTTTCCACATAAAAATAAGGTGATACTTGTAGAATGAGGAGATTTTTGCTATAAAGGACTATGCAAGGGAGGAAATGTCAAAAGAGAAGTTGAAAACATTTGTCTTGGACTTAATTTTAAGCTTACATTAAGCTCCCTAACTGACTGCACAAATAAGAACTTCCTCAGTTTGGTTGAATCAGAGAATATATGGAAGAGATTCATGTGTAAAATGACCAGAAAATTAAAGAAGGGAACTGGATGTAAAAAAGATTTAAATGCTAAACTGAGAAATTTATATTTGATCCTGGATACCAACACAACAAAACAATATCAATACATTCATGAAAACCTTTGACAATGTACAACAAAAAAGATAAGGACAGAGAAATCTTTTTAATATCACAGAAAGTAGTAATACCAAAAAGTTCCTACTAATGGGAAAATACGCAAGAATAAAGCAAGGATTCTCTTTCTTTACAGTTAATTCTAGAAAACAATGAGACAAGAAAAAACAGAGGCACAAAAACAGGGAAAAAGGAGACAAACATACTTTTATTTTTAAATAACTTGAAGGTTTACTTATAATAGCATGAGACTGAAACCACCTATTTAAGGTGTTACTTTAAGAAGAATATACCTCAATCATTCAAAAAAATATAAAACTGAAGGCAAAAGGGGTCTTTGAAATAGATTGAAATTACATGAAAATCATATTTACATAGGTAAGGAAACTTGAATATATCTATGCAAATGTTTTATCCAAGAGAACTGAGAAGAGAAATCTTTTTCAGAAATGAGAGCATGTGACTTTCCGGGTTATCTCTTGGGTGGGTCAGATCTCCTCCCCCAGCTATCTAAATAAACAAAAATCTTGCCCCCTTCAAAAAATCTGGAGGAAGTAGAATTGTGTGTTGGCCATGGGAGGGGGGTGGAAGGAGGGGAAAGAACATGAATCATGTAACCATGGAAAATTTTCTTCATCAATAAAAATTAAATTTAAAAAATCTAGAGGATATTGGACCTCTCAATTTTCTGACAAGTATCCTAAGTGGCATCCCAAAACTAATTGGAGGGAGTATCTGCATAAAGACTGGACTCCTTGAGTTTCCAGGTTACTGCTCAAAGCTACTATGTAGTTCCTAAGGGAATTTCTTGAGTACCTCATGCATCAGGACACAAAAAAGAACTTCCACTAATCAAGAATTTGGAGTTGTCCCTAGTCTCATATGTTCTTTCTAAGCTTGATCTGACTCTTCCTTTGACTATTACATCCTAAAAGGAAAATGTGTCATAGACTTTTGTCTATGGTTCACATCAACTTTTATTATGATATGTGCAGAAGGAAAATCTGCAATACCTGAGATATATTCCCAACATCCTTTTAAGTTATGTCCTCATTTTATGTAAGGATGATTAGAAGATAAATTTGGCTGAGACCTATGGTGTGAGACTCTTTTTTCTGAGCTTGTGCTTTTGTTAAAGTGCTGCAGTTGTGAGTCTCTGTCTCTCTTTGCTCTACTCATTTGACTGAAAGAACCTTTTTTTTCCTCCGCTCCTCTCTTTTAATTATTATTTAAAATCCTACATATATTTTAGTAAATTCCTCCTTTCTAAATGATACTTGAGCTGTTTGACTAAGTAATTTTTAAGTGATAATCATAGGACAGGAGCATACCACTGGAGGCTTGATTAATATCTATTAAATAATCCCTTAGAAGTGATTCAAGGGATTTAGCCAAACTCTCTGGAGCCAACTCACCTATATGAATAGAAGTCATCTCAGTTAATAAGCATGTATTAATTAACTACTGTGTGCCAAGAATTGTGCTAATTAGATCCAGACATCTACTTACTGTTGATACAAAGGCAGGAAAAAGATAATCCCTGCTGTCAAGGTGCTTACAAGCTAATGGAAGAGGCTACATTAAAAAATCATGCATAAACATGCTATATACAGGATAAAATGGAAACCATCAACAGAGGATTAGACACTATAATTAAGGATGATAAGAAAGACTTATCATAGAAGTTGAAATTTTTATCTAGAACTTGAAAGTAACCAGGCAACTTGGAAGTAAAGACAAGAATAAAGAGAATTTCAGGCACTGGAGATTTCCAGTAAAAATGTTCTGGGTTTTGTGTGAGAAATAGCAAAGAGACCAATACCATTGGTCTCTTTGGATCTAAGATTACATTGCAGGCGAATTATGTATTAGAAGATGGGAAAGACTGGAGAGAACTAGGTTGTGAGGGATGTTGAATGACAAAAAAAAAAGGATTTTATAAATGATCCTAGAAGTAATAGATAGACACTGAAGTTGTTTTGTTGTTGTTGTTGTTTTTTTAATAGGAAGGTGACATAGTTTGATTTTCACTTTAGGAAAATTAATTTGACAGCTGAGAGGAGGAAGAATTACAGTGAAAAGAAATAAAGTAGGACTCAAGATCAGGGAAATAGGAAAAAGAACCTATGCAATCCAAAATATTTTATAGTAGTTCTCTTTGTGGTGACAAAGAACTAGAAATTAAGGAGATATCCTTCAATTGAAAAATGGCTAAACAAATTTTGTTTTAAGATTGTGATGTAATACTACTTTGCTTGTACAATAAGAAATTGTTACATGATAGAAACCCACTGACTCAATATATATAATTTAGGTAAATAAAGTCAAAAAGCCAAATTTCTCCATGTCAAGGTAGAAAGTGTAATAATGTATGGTCAGAAAGAGGGTCACACACACATATACAGGTGAACTGGAGAGAGAGAGAGAGAGAGAGAGGGAAAGGGTTGAGAGAATGAAAAAGGGGAAGAGATTGATCTTCCCCTCTCTTCCCCTTGGGGAAGGTAACCCCATTTTGTCTCCCTAAGGGACAGAATATGTTTCATCAGAGAGTGGTTCTGGGAGGTGGAGGTTAAGAACTATAAGAAAGAGCTTTGGTGAAATGACACCCTGCCTCCCTTCTTGGTCTCAGATATTATTGAAAGGTAGGACTTTACTGTGTCTGGGTCCTTCAAGTACACCAACTGCCTCTCCTGCCCCCCACCCAAGACCTGGGGTTACTCCTTAGCTCAGGGGAGATGATTACTCCTTGGATCTAGTTGTTTGGATCCTTAGGATCCTGAGCTAACCCTCCTTTTTGGGGAGAGGTATGGTTCTCCCCAAATGTTCAGCCCCCTTCCTTAGTGTCAGGAACTAGGCAGACCTGATCTAAGTAGTGTTTACTTGGGTTCACTCAGGGAAGGGTATTGAAGGTATTAGGTGAGGAAAGTGGGTAGCAGAAATCCCTATTTACTGGTAGACTGGCCCCCAAAAATCTCAGGGGGCCAGGCTCTCGGCCTTGACCCCTCTTGCAATCAGCTGCTGGTTTGGTCACTACTCCGGAGCTAATCTAGCTTGAGTAATGGAGTCCAGAACAAGTTAGGGAAAGAGATGGAGAATAAATCTTTGGAGAGAAGATTTCTCAGTAGATGGCTTCCTTCAGAGTTCCAGTCTACAATATCTTAAGCTGTGTGAGAGATTTCAGGGGGTCACTGGGGAACATTTGATATCCAGAGGGACCTCAACTTAGGAGATCCTCTTCTTGGGTTTTCAGCTGTGGAAGTGTCCCAGAGATCAGTTGGAGCTCCCCAGCTTCAGTCTTCTGACTGGAATATTGAAGGTTTTTTTTTTCTTCTTGCACCTCCCTCTTCTTGCAGCTGATTTCTGTCAAAGACTTCTCTCTTACAAATTCCTCTCTTACAAAAGGTAGATTTTATTGGAAGAGGGCCAAGTCTCCCAGATAAAACCGGTCTCCCGCACATATTACATAGTTGAACCCGGGAGAGACTTGGTTTATATACCAGGACAGTAACAAAATGAATATTTCCATAAAAGGTTGATGACATATCATAAGACATAACATCATATAAAACCTATTTAGAAATAGTTACCCAATTACAAAGCTGATTGATTAGTTCATCTAGGAAAGCCCATATTAGTCTAAAGGTTAAATCACAAGGCAATACCCTTATTTAGGCAGATAGTGAGGACCATTAACTCATACTCATCTGATCTGTGGGGAGGGATCATTATTTCCAAACAGGGAAGGGTACATGATGTTTGCACCATATCTGGACATGAAACTCAGATGGTCAGCATCTTATGATAAAAGGGAAGTGCGAACTTAGGGAGGGGTTAGAAATCCCCTTAGAAGCAGTTTTTATGCTTTAGTTAGAAATCCTTATTAAAAAATCATGAATTCTACTAATTATATTAAGATTATAATGGAATTTATACTAATCACTTTAGAAGCACAATATTGATTATCTTAAACCTTTTACTATCACTAAAATCCAGTCAAGTATAAGGGAATACTATCTTCTGGACAAAATAATGAAAAGATTATGTTTTAAAAACCTTAGAAAGATCTATATGAGATACTAAAAAATAAATTCAATAGAATATTATAGATATATACCATGATAAAGGATTAAAAGGTTTGCAATTTGCAAAACTGTGCAAAAAACTGAGAAATGCAAACCTAGGAATGATTGACAGTGGCATGTGAACAAAGGTCACATGGGAGTCAGAGCCTGAGGAATCTAGGTGAAGATTCCATCTTTCCAACTGACTCTTTTCTCTCCTGAGGAAGTTTAGATGAAGGCTTAAGATTTTCCTTGTGACCAAACTGTGGAAGGAGCTTTTTCCTTGTATCTAGCTGCTGGCAGCAGTCTTACTTGGACATCAGGACTTGCTTGCAAATTACAAACCTTTTCATCCTTTGTCACAATACAGATTTCATTATTTGAAGAATGACTTGTGAATATTCACCTCCAGAGAATGCACTGAGAAATAGAAAGATGAAAGACATAATCTATATATTTTGCTGGATGACGTCTTCTGTGGTATGGGGAGGGGAGGAAAAGAATGAATTAAAAAATAGAAAAAAATAAGGCAGGGACCCAACCAGAAGGCTATTGAAATAGTTCATTTTTAAAGTGATAAAGGCCTTCATCAGAGGTGGTGGTAATTTCAGAAAAGATAAAGGAGACATATACAAGAATTTAGATAAGATCATCTTAGAAGTGTATATATCCTAATTTTAGAAAATTCCACAGAATAAGCAAAAAAGTATTTGAGACAATAGATTAAATAAATGGTGGTACATAAAATAAAGCTGTAAAATTCCACAGATGTAGTAGTAACAAACTCCAGGAGAATATAATAAAAATAACTACAAAATGCATAAAATATTCAAAGTAAATCTATGAAGACACCCTAAAGACCAATAGTAATATATGTCATTACAGAACACTCCTTAAAAAATAAAATATGACTACAATAACTGTAGTGATATTTAGTCCTCATGGCTGGACGATATCAATAATAATACTATCTATATTAGTTACAGTGTTAATAGTGTTCTTTCAATGAAAGCCATACAAAATATTAACACAATTTATTTGGAGGGGAGAAAGGACTAGACTATTAAGGGGGGGGGGGAAGTACTAATGACAGAGGGATATTATCTTGAAATCTCAATTTTAAAATAAATAATCTTTCAAATTATTTGCTACTGATAAACAGAAAGAAAAAGGTATCAGCATAACAAACTAGACAAGGAAGAATCAGAAATAACTGAAACCAGTGTTTGATAAAAATGAGGATGTAAATTATCTAGGAAAACAACAAAGCAGTCTGGAAAGAAGTATGTACAAATGAACAATTATACTACTGATGATAATAAATTTTAAATGGTTACAATGCCTCAATGTTTAATTATCAAAAAATTGAGAAAACCAGATCATATTTTTAAAAATTAATTAATTTTTGTCTGCTACATTAAAATGACCATAACCCTCCCCTCCTGGCACTAGAAAAGGCATCATTTGACAAAAATATAGATGTATGTATAAAACTATGTCTTACTTATTTCTATTCACAAGTTCTTTTTCTGGAGGTGGAAATACCCCATTCTTCAAACAATAGGTTGCTGTATATGATGTTTTTGTGGCTCATTTCACTCTTCATAATTTCATGTAGGTCTTTTCATGATTTGCAAAAATTAACCTGCTTATTATTTCTTTCAGCAAAATAGTATTCCATAGCAATTATATGCCATAACTTGTTTAGGTATTTCCCAACTGATAGGCATCACCTTTGTAGAACAATAAGGATCATATTACCCATCAGATTTATAGATAGGAGAAGAATCTATGAATTAACATGAGATAGAAAGCATTGTAAGATATAAAATGGATAATTTTGAATATATCAACTTTAAAAGTTCTTTGAACAAATAAAACTATTATAGCCAAGATCAGATTATTTTAACAACTACAGATGGTGAATGAGTTCTTAACCAAAGAAACAATGAAATTAAACTCATTTATCTGAAATTAAAATGTTGTGGCATGGACAATTAATGTTCCTAAAAAAAGAAAGTTGAGAATGGGGAAAATTTTATTAAAGTTTTAGACCAAATAAATCAGGGTCTGCTATCCACACTATATTCATCTAATGAGTGAAATTACTGTCAGTTTCAAAAGGGTAAGTAAAGTACAAGGCCCACTCCTTTTCATTCTGCATTGGATCAACACAAATTATCCAGATCAGACTCATTTCTGAGATTCATTGACCTCTGAGAAAAGAGTGAAAGTTCTCTGTTGTCACATTATTTAGTTCATTAAATCCCTACTATGACAACCTGGAAACAAACTAAGATGTTTGTGGGAATGGAAACTCACCTTCCTACCTAATCATGGAAAGAATTAATAATATTAATAATAATAAATAATAATAAAAAGCACTACTTGCCACATGGGACAATTGAAGCAAAAGAGAGCCAGACGTTATCTCTTCTTTTTTTTAAACAGTATAAGCAACACAATAATACAGGATAATTCTGAGGGACTTATGAATTAGAATGCTATCTATCTCCAGAAAAAGAAATGTTGGAGTAAAAATGCAGATAGAGGGGGCAGCTGGGTAGCTCAATGGATTGAGAACCAGGCCTAGAGACGGGAGGTCCTAGGTTCAAATCTGGTCTCAGCCACTCCCTAGCTGTGTGACCTTGGGCAAGTCACTTGACCCTCATTGCCTAGCCCTTACTACTCTTCTGCCTTGGAGTCAATACACAGCATGTTCATTTAGAGTCTGCATCCCCAATCATATCCCCTTGACCTATGTATTCAATCAGTTGTTTTTCTTCTGTGTTTCTGCTCCCACAGTTTTAACTCTGAATGTGGATAGTATTTTTTCTCATAGATCCCTCCAAGTTGTTCAGGATCACTGCATTGCCACTAATGGAGAAGTCCATTACATTCAATTGTACCACAGTGTATCAGTTTCTGTGCACAATGTTCTCCTGGTTTTGCTCTTTTTGCTCTGCATCAATTCCTGATGGTCATTCCAGTTCACATGAAATTCCTTCAGTTCATTTTTCCTTTGAGCACAATAGTAATCCATCACCAACATATACCACAATTTGCCATTCCCCAATTGAAGGTCATCCCTTCATTTTCCAATTTTTTGCCACCACAAAAAGTGCAGCTATGAATATTCTTGTACATGTCTTTTCCTTATTATCTCTTTGGGGTACAAACCCAGCAGTGCTATGGCTGGATCAAAGGGCAGACAGTCTTTTATCGCCCTTTGGACATAATTCCAAATTGCCCTCAAGAATGGTTGGATCAATTCACAAATCCACCAGCAATACATTAATATCCAGACTTTGCCACATCCCCTCCAGCATTCATTACTTTCCATAGCTGTCATGTTAGCCAATCTGCTAGGAGTGAGGTGATACCTCAAAGTTGTTTTGATTTGCATCTCTCTGATTATAAGAGATTTAGAACACTTTTTCATGTGCTTATTAGAAGTTTTGATTTCTTTAACTGAAAATTGCCTATCCATGTCCCTTGCCCATTTATCAATTGGAGAATGGCTTGATTTTTTTATACAATTGATTTAGCTCTTTATAAATTTGAGTAATTAGACCTTTGTCAGAAGATTTTGTCATGATGATTGTTCCCCAATTTGTTGCTTCCCTTCTAATTTTGGTTGCATTGGTTTTGTTTATACAGAAACTTTTTAATTTGATGTAATCAAAATTATTGATTTTACATTTTATGATTTTTCTAGCTCTTTCTTGGTTTTAAAGTCTTTTCTTTCCCAAAGATCTGACATGTATACTATTCTGTGTTCACCTAATTTACTTATAGTTTCCTTCTTTATATTTAATCATTCACCTATTCTGAATTTATCTTGGTGTAGGGTGTGCGATGTTGAACCAAACCTAATCTCTTCCATACTGTCTTCCAATTTTCCCAGCAGTTTTTAATCAAATAGTGGATTTTGGTCCCAAAAGCTGAGATCTTTGGGCTTATCATAGACTGTCTTGCTGAGGTCACTTACCCCAAGTCTATTCCACTGATCCTCCTTTCCTTTTCTGTCATATTACCAATCTGATAGGTGTGAGTGGTATCTCTGAGTTGTTTTAATTTACATTTCTAATCAATAGTGATTTAGAGCATTTTTTATTTGACTATAGATAGATTTGCTTTCTTCTTCTGAAAATTTTCTGTTCACCTCCTTTGAAAATATATCAATTGCTGAATGACTTGTATCACTATAAATTTGATTCTGTTCTCTATATAGTTGAGAGATGAAGCCATTATCAGAAACACTTGCTGAAAAAAAAAATTTTCTCTTATTTTCTGCTTTGTCCCCCATGTACTATCCAATGAAGTAACACTGGCCTCCTTGCTGTTTGATATACAAGACATTTCATTTCTGGACTATGGAAATTTTCTCTTACTCTCTTCCTTGCCTACAATATTCTTCTGCCTCATCTCTGCCTGATAGTAATACTGGTTTTCTTCAAATACCAACTAAAATTCTACCTTCAATAAAAAGTATTTTCCTCTTATTCCTAGTGCCTTTTCTCCATGAATTATATATCCTATCTATCATTTAAATAGTTTATTTCCATTTATGTGTTTGCTTGTTGTCTTCCTGATTAGGTTGTGAGTTCCTTTTAGTGAAATGAAAGGAAAGGAAGAAAGGAGAAAGAAGATTAAAATTAAACATAAGTAAAACAAGCTGTAACCAAAGAAGATATCAGGAAGAGATTTTTTGAAAGAAAAAAAGATTAAGAACTCTTGATTGGAAACTAGGAAAAAGAAAAAAGAGGATGGGCAAGAGAATAAGAGCTAATTAGTTATTGTCAAACAATAACTATGCAGCTAAAATTAGAAGTTCATCACTAGAAAATCTTTTTGCAGAAAAAAAAAGCTCTGGTAAACACCCTATTTCTAAGATATTAAGGGAAAGAACTGATTTAAAAATTTATAACAATGAGAGCTACTCCCCAAATGATAAATGGTTAAAGAATACGAGCAGAAAGTTTTCTAAGGAAGAAATCAATACTATTAATAGTCATATTTAAAGTTATCTAAATTAATATTTAGAGAATTGCAAATTAAAGCAACTCTGAGGTTCTAATTCCACAGCAGTTTAGCAAAGTTAAAAAAAAAAGTTAAATGACAAGCATTGCAGATTTTCTAGAAAAATGGATATATTAGTTTACTATTGGTAAAGTTGCCAACTAGCTTAGTCATTTTAGGAAAGACATTTTAAACTATATCTCCAAAGTTACTAAACCCTGTATTATACTTTTTCCCTGTTATAAGTGTAATGGAATACTATCATGCTTTAAGAAATGATGAGTTGGGTACAATTTCAGTCACTCCATTTCTCAATTCTGGGTATTCTTTCTGGCTAATCCCTATTCTGACTACTGATCTCTCTGGCTTCCTTTAAGTCCCAGCTAGTCACATCACATAAGGAAGCCCTCCCTAATCTCTCTAATTTTCAGAGCCTTACCCCTGATAAATAGTTCCTATTTGCACTATACATAGCTTCTTTTGTATAACTTTGTTTTCATGTTGTCTCTCTCATTCAGTCATAAATTTATTGACTACGAAGACTGGCTTTCGCTTCTTTTTTGTATCCTCACTGCTTAGTATAGTTCCTCTCATGTACTAGGTAAATATTAGTATTAAATTCACATAGTAGCACTTACTAAATATTTATTTATTGATTTCAGAGAAACTTGAGAAGAGATGTATAGACTTTTACAGAGTAAAGTGAGCAGAGCCAGAAGAATGATTTATGCAATAATAACATTGTGAAAAGACAAAGAGCTTAGAAAATCTTTGAAACTCTGGTTAGTGCAATGGCCAAACATGATTTCATTAAATCAATAATGAAACATGCTATCTAACTTCTGACAGAGATGTGTCAGACCCAAAAAAAAAACAAGATTGACATATATTTTTCTTGGATTTTGCCAATGTGGGAATTATTTTTTTCTTAAATATGTATATTTACTTCCTTTGTTTCCCAGTGGGTAGGATTTAGATTGAGAGAGAAAAAAAATAACTTTGTTCATTGAAAAATATTTTTTAATTAAATTCCAAGGTATACTTTACCTTGCTTTTCTCCATATTTCTCTGTCTCTCAAGATGGAATCTTTTCTGGCTTCTCCTTCTCCTATGTCTCAAGGTCAGTTTCAAAACATTGTGACACTGTTACATTTTGAAACAATATATTTTTGAGCATTTCCAGAGTTGCATGTCTCTGTGGCAAAATTAACTGGGCTATATCCTTAGAAACACATTCACATAAATGAACCCAGGTTCTTTATAATACAAGACCAATGTTGTGCTAATAAAGTTATAATTTTCAACTAATTGAGAGCAGGTTTTGACTCTAGTTCACAAAATAGAAAATTCCTGTCATCTTTTGTATCTTTTTAAAATCAAATTTAGGTCTTGTGAATGTGAAATCCATTACCCACCTCATAATTACATCAGTAATAGAAGTTTTTTACAATTCAGTTATTTTGTGATCATCGATCTTAAACTTTTCTAAATCTAATCAAGATAAGATTCTATCTGAAGCATTTTCTGTATCAAAATCATATAAGCATTTTTAGTTCAGTCCTGTAGGAACTGAACAAGTATGTGATGTAAGTCTCATTCTGAAAGAATCATTTCTAAGAAGAATCACACAGCAGACATAGTTATCTGTCACTTCTCCTTTTGCTCTAGTATGTAAAGTTGTGGTTAAAACACCTATATAATCTGATTTTGCTTAATGCTTGAGGATCTAAAGAGGTATCTGTAGAGATATCTGGATTCTTAGAGAACTATAATCATATCTGAATAATTATCATATCTTTAGAAAAAGTTTTGGGGTATATAAGGAGGCCACTCACAAAGCTCAGGGTCTTCAGTTGCTTACCTGAGGCCAGTTTTATTGTGAGACCGGCCCTTTCTCAATAAATCTATTTCTTTTTGACTTGGAGACTTTGATTAACTTTTTGGTGTCTCTGTTAATAAATTTTTGTCACAGTATCCTTCTTTAATCATAGAAGGAATAATTTTTAGGACACAACTGATTTGAAGATTTTTACTAAATTTCCCAGATGCAACCTGGATAACAGGCAGTTATTTAATTGAAATGACCAGAAAAAAATTAATTCAGCTCAGTCTTAATGGTAAAAATGGCTGAATAAGAGGAAGTATACAAAAGCCACTTCAGAGTTCTAAATTCCTTCACCTTTGGATTAGGTTAAATTAATCAAAACAAATTGAGTGTATATTTCATATGTTTTTTATTTATAGTGCTGAAAAGAGTGACAGAATCTAAATCTTAAAAAAGAAAGGAAAATATATTTTGGCATTATTTCCTTACTCTACCAGAAACAATAATAGTATTTAAATCACATTCTATTATTAACTATACAGCTGACAAAATTCTCTAAGTCCTTTGTGTACTGTAGTTACTCTTTCAGAGGCTATTTGCATTTATTTCTGATGCTATAGAAGACTTTTTAAAGTCAAAAGGCCTGACTCTGCCACCCATCAAAAGTCTATTTCTCTTCAGAGTCATCAACCCATTAATCTTATAATTTCCAGTAAGCATTACAGAACTGTAAACTAGACCTGGGGCCCTTTTAAAGGAAAAGAAATTGGTTTACTCCTTGATGTTTATTAGTCAGAAATATGGCAAGCCAACAACTTACAAAATTGAAAGCTTTGTTTCAAAATGCAATTTCCATATTCTGTTTTAATGGTTAGCTTTAAACTCAATTAGTAAATGCACCTATAAAAATCAACACTGAAAAAAATTTGAGTGATATGCTATGACAATGTTGCTTTATACAGTCCCTCACTTTTTGAGCAAAAATAGAATTCAAAATACCATGAAACTCCAAAACCTTTAGGAAAAGAGCTTTCTTTCAGGTAAATATGAAAAGGGAACAAATTAGGACTTAAAAACTCTAGTGTGGCTGAAAATGTTTCCCATCATTTCACATGATTCAGAGGTAAGCAGGAATAAGGCAGTTAATTTTCTCCATGGAAGAGCCCTGTCAATGTAATAATCAACTATCTCTACATTTGTTTCCCCCAGCTAATCAGAATTTGTTATAGCATTGATGATTATTTTCTGTTTCCATTTACTTAGATTCCATTAGGGATGTTAAAATAAAAGGTTATAAGTGCAAGTGATTAATCATTGTAGTTAATGGGGTGCTAATAGTTCAAAGGAAAGTTTGACAAGTTTAATACTTAATATCAGCCATTAGGAAAATTAAAGGTCTATGGGGAAAGAGAAAACCCTACCATTTTAAAACAGTGTTTACACCATATCAAACAAACTTGTTGATCTTCAGTACTGTCTCAGAAGTCAATCAACTGACAAATAAAATTGGATATTTGACAATGTGCAGATGAAGTAATGTTTAGTTCTCTTAATTAGATGCTTTGGTACCAAGTAAACTTAACCTAAACCTCCCCTAATAGTTTATTACATTTAATTTTATGCTGCTGACTCAATACATTTTGTAAATGTGTCATTTTGAAAATAAAATGGTTTCTGATCAACAATTAACTAAAGTAAATTCACTCATTCATTTGAGGGATGGGAGTGATTTAATGAGTTGTGTCAATCAGATTCAAAGCATTGATAATAATCTGGAAGATCACTCAATAAATCAATACATTTTGATCCTTTTAATTTGCTGGAGTTAACTCTATACACAGGTTGACTATTAAATATAATTTTTAGAAATAAAAGGGTCTTTGAAGATTAAATTAAATATTAAATTTTAAAAATTAAATTTAAATTTAATGTTCAAATTTAAATTAAAAAATAATTAAAAGCAAATATGAGGAAGCCCGTTTCCTCTCATCATTTTCTACCTGAAATAATTAAATTAAAGGTTAATTATATCTAATATTTAACATTCATATCACACTTTCTATATGCCAAGCACTGTGCTAAGAACTTTATAAATATCTCGTTAGATTTTTAACAGCAATTTTTTCAAGTTAGGTGATACCCCAATCTTCATTTTACAAATGAAGAAATTGAGGCAGAGGTTAAGTGACTTGCTCAGGGTCATACAACTAGTTAACATATGAAGCTGAATTTGAACTCAGTTCTTCTTGACTATAGGCTCAGAACTCTCCCTTATACCATCTAACAGGATCGATGATAGGCGTTTATGAGAAATAGCAGAATTTTATAAAAACATGCATAGAAACTATGCAGTGGTTATTTTACCCAGAAGGAGAGGAGGATAAGAACCTCCAGGCAACTCATATTATATTAAAACAGCACTACTTGAAGCTTAGGGCTTATACCACAAGTGGAGAGGAGGTAGCTAGAGAAGACAGGCAGAAAAAAGGACAGGCTGGTTGCAGTCTTCTGTAAGAATTTAAAATTTAGGGTTTTAAGCTAAATATTAAAGTTCTAAAGTAATATTGTGGTAGCCAATTTAAAAATGTTATACCTTAAGTCAAAATTACTTTTAGCAGCTTTAGTTATGAAGAGGTAGAAAGTAAAAGTAGAAAAATATAAAGAGATGGATTCAACCTACCAGTCCTTCTCCTGAGAAGCCATGCTCAACCCCAGGAGGACTTCACCAAGACTCTGTCTCCACATGGATTTTCCTGGTAATCCTCAATCAGAAGTCCCAGCAGTATCTTCAGCCAGGGTTCTACCAATGCAGCTTTCCCCAAAGCCACAATAGGAATCTCCAGAACCAATCTCTCCAAAAGCTAGGAAAGGATGGCCAGCTACTTACCAAGCAAGGCAACACAGGATCCAGGAAAAGGGATTCCTCCTTCAATCCATTTTCCAAAGATGAACTCAAAAGTAGAAGTTCAAAGGGGAAGTCCTTTGAACAGGAAGTTCAGGACTTTTTATAGTCCTTTTCCCACATCAATTCCTGCCCCTTCCCCACTTTATAGGAGCGAATCACAATCTTTCAATTTGCCCAAGGGTGGGGCAGTGGCCTCTGGAGTTGTCACCTACTCAAACAAGTAATTTGTGAACTCTCATACTTAGTGACTGGTTAGGTACTAAGTAGGGGTACTTAAACTTTTGCCCTGACATTCTTGAATAAGAGGGAAAAGTAGAGATTGAAAGAATCCACAGATTACTTCCTGCATTTAATCCCCAATTGACAATGCCCAGGAATTTTATAGCCAAGTTCAAGAACTTCCAGACCAAGGTAAAGATACTACAAACTGATAAAAAGAAACAATTCAAATGTCATGGAGCCACCATCAAGATTCCACAGGACTTGGCTGCATCAAAACTGAAGGATCAGAAAGCACAGAATATGATATTCTGGGAAGCAAGGGAACTGGATCTACAGTCAAGAAGCTATCCAGAAAAATTGACTATATTCTTGCAGGGGAAATATGGTCATTTAATAAAATAGAAGATTACCAAATATTCCTGAAAAAGAGACCAGACTTAAACAGAAAAGTTGATGCCCAAATACAGAATTCAAGAGAATCACCAAAAGGTAATTAAGAAAGGGGGATAAAATTAAAGTACACAATAAGTTAAATTATTTGTATACCTATATGAAAAAATGATATTGGTAACTCTTAAAATTGTTATTATCATTGGGGTAGCTAGAGGAAGTATACCTGGAGGGTACAGTGACAAACCATATAGGATGATTGTCCAAAAAATTAAAAAACTAGGGGTAAAAAAGAGGATAATACTAAGAAATGGAAAAAGAGATAAAATGGGGTGAATATATATTTCATAAATAGGTTTATAGGGGAAAGTAGGGAGAAGACCAATATAATGGAAGAGAGGAAGAGGTTGGTGACAGGGAATAATTAAAACTTCCGATCATTGGAATTCACTCAGAGAGGGAAGAACAGTCAGATCCATTGGGGCAGGTAACTGTACTGTGTCCTTTAGAAAAGTAGAAGAGTAACAAACAGACTGATGGGTAGGGGAGCATTACAAGGGAGGGAGAGATTGGGGGGTCACTTAAAAATCACCATAGTAAGAGAGGAATAACAAGAAGGAAGGGCTAGGAAGGGGAGTAACATGTTGGGGGGTAAAATGGAGAGACTGACTAGAAGTGACAAGTTGGAAGGGAGGGTAAGAGGGACAAGGAAATGGCAGAATCAAAGAAGAAAGTGAAAATGGAAGGGAATATGCTAATAATAACTATTAATGTGAATGGATATATAAAGGAAGCAGCAGAATGGTTTAAAAACCAGAATCCTGCCATATGTTGTCTATAAGAAACACACTTGAGGCATGTAAACATACACTGGGTAAAGGAAAGAGGGTAGAGCAGAATTTACTAGACTACAACTAAGATTAAGAAGACAAGAGTAGCAATTATGATCTGACAAAGCTAAAGCAAAAATAGATCTCATTAAAAAAGAAAGGGAAGGTAATTATATCTTGATGAAAGGCAGTATAAATAATGAAAAAATATCAGTACTCAACATATATGCACCAAATGGTATAAACTTCAGATTTCTAAAGGAGCTTAAGAAGGAGGAAATAGATAGTAAAAACATACTAGAGGTGAACCTTAACCTTCCCTTATCAGAACTAGATAAATCAAACCAAAGAATAAATAAGAAAGAAGTAAGGAAAGTGAATGAAATGTTAGAAAAAATAGAGCAAAAAATGTCTGGAGAAAAATAGAGATAAAAAGGAATATACCTTCTTTTCAGCAGCATATGTCACCTATACAAAGAATTTCAGCAGCATATGTCACCTATACAAAGACTGACCATTTACTAGGACATAAAAACATTGCAAAAAATGTAGGAAAGCAGAAATAATTAATGTAATATTTTCAGATAATAATGCAATAAAAAGCATAATCAATAAAGGCTTATGGAAAGGCAAATTTAAAATTAATTAGAAACTAGATAATATAACTCTTCAAAACCGGTGGATCAAAGAACAAATCAAAGCAACAATTACTTATTTCACTGAAGAGCGTGACAATGAAGAAACAACATATCAAAATCTATGGGATGCAGCAAAGGCAGTGCTCAGGGGAAAATTTATATCTGTGAGTTCATATATCCACAAATCAGAGAGGGAAGAGGTCAATGAATTTGGCATGCAACTTAAAAAGCTAAAAAAATTATAATAAAAAACAACACTAGGATCTGGTACTTAAAAAAAAACACAAATAAAATAAAGTACTGGTTAATCTAATAAAAAAAAGAAAATTTTTAAAAAGAAAGAAGAAAATTAAATTAACAATATTAAAGATGAAAAGGTTGACCCCACTTCTAGTAAAGAGGAAATTAAGACTATTATTAGAAGCTTTTTTTCTCATATGCAATGAATATGACAAAAATATAAATTTCTTAGATTAAGAAAATAGAAAATAGAATAATTAAACAAACCCATATCAGAAAAAGAAATTGAACAAGCCATCAAGGAACTCCCTCAGAAAAAAAAAAATCCTCAGTGTCAGATGGACCCATAAGTGAATTCTATCAAACACTTAAAGACCAACTAATCCCAATATTATACAAACTTTTTGACAAAATATGCAAAGAGGACACAAATGACACAAATATGACATTAGCAGACCAAAAACAAAGAAATAAAATTATAGGCCAATCTCCATAATGAACCTAAATGCAAAAATTTTAAATAAAATGCTAGGAAAAAAACTCCATCAAGTGATCCTGAGGATTATTCACTCTGACTAGGTGGGATTTATGCCATGAATGAAAGGATAGTTTAATATTAGGAAAACCATCTACATAACTGACTATAAAATAATCAAACCAGCAGAGATTACATGATTATCTCAATAGATGCAGAAAAAGCCTTTGACAAAATATACCACTTCTTCCTATTGAAAACACTAAAAAGTATAGGAATAGGTGGGCCTTTCCTCAAAATATTAAACAGTACATTTTAATATACCATATTAATATAATAATATAATAACAGTATTAAAACCATCAGCAAGCATCATCTACAATGGGGACAAACCAGAAGCCTTCCCAACAAGATCAGGAGAGAAGCAAGGATGCCCATTATCACCTCTATTATTTAACAGAGTATTAGAAATACTAGAGGTAGCAATAAGAGAAGAAAAGGAAATTGAAGGTATTAAAGTAGGCAATGAGGAGACTAAACTATCACTCTTTGCAAATGATAGGATGGTTGTAAGGGTTACATTAGGAGTTTTGACAAAATAAGAGAACAGCTTTTAACAATTTAAGTTTTATTGAGAATGTTGTAGAGCTGTAAATTAATAATATCCCTTTAAGACAGAGGAAAGAAAACTTCTAGCAGCTTTTAACAATTAACAATTTAGTTTAATTAAAATAGAGATAGTAAAGGAATATATTAAAATGAATATTGTAAAGGAGAAAAATATAGGAAAAAGGTAGAAAAAGAAAATTTCCTAATGTCTATAGTAGTTATCTTTTAACTACCTATAACTACCTATAATTACTACCTAAAATACCTATATCTACCTATAATAACAACCACTGTGAACCTTAAAAAATTCTCAGACCCTACTTCATAAGATTTGGTTAAGACCATTCCCCATTTTAAACAATGAAGGAACTTAGATCAAGAATGTGAGACTTCTACTTAGATCAGGAATGTGAGACTTCTACTCCACCCCTACTTAAGCCTACTTTAGGGGAAGAAGCTCCTTGCTGAACAATGAAAAATACTTAAACACATACTTATAGTAAGGCAAAAATTCTTAAGCTGTGCCTATTTTTAGATCTAATACAAAAGGGTGCTAAGCACCTTTAAAGGTCAGGCAACTTGTGAATTTACAAGGAGCAAAGAGGTGAGAAACTTACTCAGAGGTTTTTCAGATGTGAACTTAATCAAAAATTCAAGCCTTCTTATGTGTGAATTAAGAATGGTCTGACTTCCGTCAAGATGGCAGTTTAGAGAAAGCTAAAGTCCAGATCTCCTGAAACCCTTCCTTACCGATCTCAAACCAAATGCTCCTAGGGCACAGAAATTCAAAACGATCAACAACATAGACCCTGGGAGTCCTCCTCCTGTACCTGGACCTGAATCAAAAGGTACGGCTCCCCCCAGAAGCCAGAACCCGGGTCCGAGTCCGAGTCCGAGGCAGCAGAGGCAACCTCAGAGCCCCACGGCCTGCTATTCTGAAGGCCACTTCCTGAAAACAACCTGACCCAGTCCAGGGGGCACCCAGACAGCAGGGAAACAGAGAGAGACGGGGGAGCTCTTAACCCCCTGGGAGGAGCCCTAGGAGCTCCAGGAAGCCACGGCCCCTCCCCCTCAGAGAGCAGGTTCATTTGGAACAAAGGCAACTCTCAGGGCTGGCAAAAGGGCCTCGGGAGCTGGCTATTCTGAAGGCCACATCCTGAAAACAAACTGACCCAGTCAAGGGGGCACCCAGACAGCAGGGAAACAGAGAGAGAGACGGGGGAGCTCTTAACCCCCTGGCTGGATCCTTCCATTGGAGTCTCACGAAAAAATCCCTGCCTCAAGGCATACTAAATTCAACCCAGGGAAAGCTAATCTCATTAGGAGCCCTCAGAGCTCCAGGAAGCTGCGGCCCCTCCCCCCACAGAGTGCTGCAGCTGACCTGCTAAGGCACAGGAACAAGGGCCAAGCTAGGCTCAGAGCATGGAAGTAAGGCAACAGAGAAGCATCAGGAGGGCAGTAACAGGGACAAACCAGCAATTCCTGGCTTCCCTGGAAGACGGAATAACAACTTCATAGAAAGGACAATCTGCCTAGGGCTAAAACCTCTGAACGCCAGACAAAGATAAGAAAAGCTAATCCTCACCACACAGATAGAGATGGCAAACTACACAGAAGCACAAAAGCCCCAAAATTCCAAAAGAAACAAGAAGAAGGGAGTGACTTTGGACACATTTTATGGAGCAAAAATACAAAACACAGAGGAGATAGAAGAGGAAACACAAGCAAATGCTCTGATACCTTCCAAAGGAAATGGAAACCCTCCAAAAACCCATGAAGAATTAGAATCTGAAATGAGCAAAAAGATGGAAGCCTTCTGGGAGGGAAAGTGGGAAATAATGCAAAAGAAATTCACGCATCTACAAAACCAGTTTGACCAAACTGTAAAAGAAAACCAGGCTTTAAAACAAGAACTAATAAAGCAAAGCCAAAAGACCAAGAAATTAGAAGAGAACATAAAATGTCTCACTGACATTGGAAAATAGAGGGAGAAGAGATAATTTAAGAATAATTGGACTTCCAGAAAAGCCAGAAATAAACACCAAACTTGACATTGTAATACAAGAGATAATCAAAGAAAATTGCCCAGAGATTCTAGAACAAGGGGGCAATACAGCCACTGACAGAGATCACAGAACACCCTCTACACTAAACCCCCAAAAGACAACTCCCAGGAATGTAATTGCCAAATTCCAAAACTCTCAAACAAAAGAAAAAAATCCTACAAGAAGCCAGAAAGAGACAATTTAGACATAAAGGAATGCCAATCAGGGTCACATAAAATCTTGCAAGTTCTACTCTAAATGATCATAAGGCATGGAACATGATCTTCAGAAACGCAAGAGATCTGGGTCTTCAATGAAGAATCAGCTATCCAGCAAAACTGACTATATACTTCCAAGGGAAAGTATGGGCATTCAACAAAATAGAAGATTTCCAACTTTTTGCAAAGAAAAGACCAGAGCTCTGTGGAAAGTTTGATACCGAAAATCAAAGAGCATGGAATACCTGAAAAGGTAAATATGAAGGAAAGGGAAAAGGAAAAAAATGTTATCTTCTTCTTTTACTCAAACTCTCTTCTATAAGGACTACATTTATATCAATCTATGTATACTAACACATGGGGAAAATGTAATGTGTAAATAGGGGGAAAATAAAGACCAAATAGAATAATCTTTCTCACACAAAGATTCACATGGGAAGGGTAGGGGAAGAAAACTCCTATAAGAAGGAGAGGAAGAAAATTTTTAATTAAACCTTACTCTCAGGGAAATCAACTCGGAGTGAGAAAAACATCCAGATCCATTGGGATCTTGAATTCTATCTTACCCAACAAGAGAAGGGAGAAGAGAAAACCAAAGGGGCGAGGGGGAGAGGGAAAACAAAAGGGGAGGGAAAGAGAGGGGGATAAGGGGAGGGACTAAAAAGGGAAACATATCAAGGGAGGGGACAAGGGGGGGCAATTTAAAGTAAATCACTGGACTAAAAGATAGAGCCGAAGAAGAAAAGGTTAGAATTAGGGAAGGATATCAAAATGCCAGGGAGTACACAAATGAGAGTCATAACTTTGAACGTGAATGGGATGAACTCACCCATAAAACGTAGATGAAGAGCAGAATGGATTAGAATCCAAAACCCTACCATATGTTGTCATCAAGAAACACACATGAGATGGGTAGACACCCACAAGGTCAGAATTAAAGGATGGAGTAAGACCTTCTGGGCCTCAACTGACAGAAAGAAGGCAGGAGTGGTAATCATGATATCTGATAAAGCCAAAGCAAAAATAGACCTGATCAAAAGGAATAGGGAAGGTAATTATATTTTGTTAAAAGGGACTTTAGATAATGAGGAAATATCGCTAATCAACATGTAGGCACCAAATAATATAGCACCCAAATTTCTAAAGGAGAAACTAGGAGAATTGAAGGGAGAAATAGACAGTAAAACCATATTAGTGGGAGACTTAAACCAACCATTATCAAATTTAGATAAATCAAATCAAAAAATAAATAAGAAAGAGGTGAAAGAAGTGAATGAAATCTTAGAAAAATTAGAATTAATAGACATATGGAGAAAAATAAATAGAGATAAAAAGGAATACAACTTCTTCTCAGCACCACATGGCACATTCACAAAAATTGACCATACATTAGGTCACAGAAACATGGCACACAAATGCAAAAAAGCAGAAATAATGAATGCAGCCTTCTCAGATCACAAGGCATTAAAAATAATGATCAGTAAAGGTACATGAAAAACCAAATCAAAAACTAATTGGAAATTAAACAATATGATACTCCAAAATCCTTTAGTTAGAGAAGAAATCAGAGAAACAATTAATAATTTTATCCAGGAAAATGAAAATGGCTAGACATCCTTTCAAACCTTTTGGGATGCAGTCAAAGCGGTAATCAGAGGTAAATTCATATCCCTGAGTGCATATATCAACAAACTAGGGAGAGCAAAGATCAATCAATTGGAAATGCAAATGAAAAAACTCAAAAGCGATCAAATTAAAAACCCCCAGCTGAAAACCAAAATAGAAATCCTAAAAATTAAGGGAGAAATTAATAAAATCGAAAGTGATAGAACTATTGATTTAATAAACAAGACAAGAAGCTGGTACTTTGAAAAAAATAAACAAAATAGACAAAGTACTGATCAATCTAATTAAAAAAAGGAAGGAAGAAAAGCAAATTAACAGCATCAAAGATGAAAAGGGGGACAGCACATCTGATGAAGAGGAAATTAAGGCAATCATTAGAAATTACTTTGCCCAATTATATGGCAATAAATACAACAACTTAGGTGATATGGATGAATATATACAAAAATATAAACTGCCTAGACTAACAGAAGAAGAAATAGAATTCTTAAATAATCCCATATCAGAAAATGAAATCCAACAAGCCATCAAAGAACTTCCTAAGAAAAAATCCCCAGGGCCTGATGGATTGACCAGTGAATTCTATCAAACATTCAGAGAACAGTTAATCCCAATACTATACAAATTATTAGACATAATAAGCAAAGAGGGAGTTCTACCAAACTCCTTTTATGACACAAACATGGTACTGATTCCAAAACCAGGCAGGTCAAAAACAGAGAAAGAAAACTATAGACCAATATCCCTAATGAATAGAGATGCAAAAATCTTAAATAGGATACTAGCAAAAATACTCCAGCAAGTGATCAGAAGGGTCATCCATCATGATCAAGTAGGATTTATACCAGGGATGCAGGGCTGGTTCAATATTAGGAAAACCATCCACATAATTGACCACATCAACAAACAAACCAACAAAAATCAAATGATTATCTCAATAGACGCAGAAAAAGCCTTTGATAAAATACAACACCCATTCCTATTGAAAACACTAGAAAGCATAGGAATAGAAGGGTTGTTCCTAAAAATAATAAACAGCATATATCTAAAACCATCAGCTAATATCATCTGCAATGGGGATAAACTAGATGCATTCCCAATAAGATCAGGAGTGAAACAAGGATGCCCATTATTACCTCTACTATTTGACATTGTACTTGAACCACTAGCAGTAGCAATTAGAGAAGAAAAAGAAATTGAAGGCATCAAAATAGGCAAGGAGGAGACCAAGTTATCACTCTTTGCAGATGACATGATGATCTACTTAAAGAATCCTAGAGATTCAACAAAAAAGCTAATTGAAATAATCAACAACTTTAGCAAAGTTGCAGGATACAAAATAAACCCACATAAGTCATCAGCTTTTCTATATATCTCCAACACAGCTCAGCAGCAAAAACTAGAAAGAGAAATCCCATTCAAAATCACCTTAGACAAAATAAAATACCTAGGAATCTATCTCCCAAGACAAACACAGGAACTATATGAACACAACTACAAAACAGTCTCCACACAACTAAAACTAGACTTGAACAATTGGAAAAACATTAACTGCTCATGGATAGGATGAGCCAATATAATAAAAATGACCATCCTACCCAAACTTATTTATCTATTTAGTGCCATACCCATTGAACTCCCAAAATATTTCTTTGCTGATTTAGAAAAAAACCATAACAAAATTCATTTGGAATAACAAAAGATCAAGGATATCCAGGGAAATAATGAAAAAAAAAACACATATGATGGGGACCTTGCAGTCCCAGACCTGAAACTATATTACAAAGCATCAGTCATCAAAACAATTTGGTACTGGCTAAGAAACAGAAAGGAAGATCAGTGGAATAGACTGGGGGCAAACACCCTCAGCAAGACAGTATACGATAAACCCAAAGATCCCCGCTTTTGGGGCAAAAATCCACTATTCGATAAAAACTGCTGGGAAAATTGGAAGATAGTATGGGAGAGATTAGGAATAGATCAACACCTCACACCCTACATCAAGATAAATTCAAAACAGGTGAATGACTTAAACATAAAGAAGGAAACCATAAGTAATTTGGGTAAACACAGAATAGTATACATGTCAGACCTTAGGGAGGGGAAAGACTTTAAAACCAAGCAAGACATAGAAAGAATCACAAAAGGTAAAATAAATAATTTTGACTACATCAAATTAAAAAGCTTTTGTACAAACAAAACTAATGTAACTAAAATCAGAAGGGAAACAACAAACTGGGAAAAAAATCTTCATAGAAACCTCTGACAAAGGTTTAATTACTCATATTTATAAAGAGCTAAATCAACTGTACAAAAAATCAAGCCATTCTCCAATTGATAAATGGGCAAGGGACATGAACAGGCAGTTCTCAGCCAAAGAAATCAAAACTATTAATAAGCACATGAAAAAGTGTTCTACATCTCTTATAATCAGAGAGATGTAAATCAAAACAACTCTGAGGTATCACCTCACACCTAGCAGATTGGCTAACATGACAGCTATGAAAAGTAATGAATGCTGGAGGGGATGTGGCAAAGTGGGGACACTAATTCATTGCTAGTGGAGTTGTGAATTGATCCAACCATTCTGGAGGGCAATTTGGAACTATGCCCAAAGGGTGATAAAAGACTGTCTGCCCTTTGATCCAGCAATAGCACTGCTGGGTTTATACCTCAAAGAGATAATAAGGAAAAAGACTTGTACAAGAATATTCATAGCTGCACACTTTGTGGTGACCAAACATTCGAAAACGAAGGGATGCCCATCGATTGGGGAATGGTTGAACAAATTGTGGTATATGTTGGTGATGGAATACTATTGTGCTAAAAGGAATAATAAAGTGGAGGAATTCCATGGAGACTGGAACAACCTCCAGGAAGCGATGCAGAGCGAAAGGAGCAGAACCAGGAAAACATTGTACACAGAGACTGAGACATTGTGGTACAATCGAAGGTGATGGACTTCTCCATTAGTGGCAATGCAATGTCACTGAACAATCTGCAGGGATCTAAAAAATACTATCCACAAGCAGAGGATAAACTGTGGGAGTAAAAACACCAATGAAAAGCAACTGCTTGACTACAGGGGTTGAGGGAATATGACTGATGAGAGACTCTAAATGAACACTCTAATGCAAATATCAACAACAGGGAAATGGGTTTGAGTCAAGAACACATGTGATAACCATTGGAATTGTGCGTTGGCTATGGGAGAGGAAAAGGTGGTGGGGGGGGGGGCAGGGAGAAAAAGAAAATGATCTTTGTTTCCAGTGAATAATGTTTAGAAATGACCAAATAAAATAATGTTTAAAATTAAAAAAAGAAAAGTAAGAGATGTTAAGAGACTTGCTCAAAGTCATAAAAGTTAATAAGGGGTATATCTAGGACTCAAATCCAAGAGTCTAGGGTTCTTTCAACTAACTATGAATCATTCAGAATTCTCACAGTAGGCTCTATCCATTCTTACCTGATTATCAGAACCCTTTCAATATTTTAAAGACATAAATAAAGTGAAATATGTTAAAAAAAATATGATCTAATAGGTGTGTTATTGCCTTTCACAAATTGTCTCCTAATGTGTTGGAGATTTTGTTAATTTAAATTTTCAAATCACTCTATAGAGGAATTTTGATGGATGTTCCCTGCCTCAATTTCTCAAATTGTCCCCAAGAATATGCTCTTTTTGAAAAACATTTCATTGCCTCTAATAGATCTTCTCTGGCCTTTTTTAGATAAGACAGATTTGCATTATTAGATAATTTGGATTATTTCTAGTTTTATCAATAAATTATTGTTTTTCTCTTTTTGAAAATAATTCTGATAGAAGAATTTCAGTGTCCTGGAAATTTGGTTCATAAAGCCTAATTACTTTTTAAAATTCTTTTAAACATCTGAAAACCAGGAAGGCATCCTTTTTTTTCAGACTTTCAAGATCTGCTGCTGTAAGCAGCTTATGTGTTTTAATATGAATTATGCCACTGTCTGGTTGTTGGCTTCTTTGATCTCTTAGTAACATTATTAGTATTCATCTGTCTTTTCTTGCTCAGCTACATTGTTATTTTTAGGTGTGTCTTGTTGTATTTTAATGTCTTTGCAACTTTGTTTCTCCTCAGCTAGTTGCTTAATCATTTGCTTTAGTTGTGTTTTCTCCTCCCTCATGGCTAAAATCATCACTGTCATTTCATTGTCTTTTGCTTTTTTCCCATAAATTAGATGCACACCTTTTTTCTGGCCATAGTATTATGGCCATAGGATTATGGAGAATAATGCTCCAGCATATGTGAGAAGGAATGAAATCAAGCTATCTAAACTAATCTTCAGCCATTGAAAACTTTCATAGATGTTAAGCAGAAAATAAATATAATCTGGAATTATGACAAAAAATAAGTTGTAAACCGTATAAAAGAAATGTCCAATCTAGGCTATGTAACCCATGACAAGTAATAATTTCTTTGCCATCTTGTATCTTAAAAAGCTTTTTGCAAAGGAAAAAAAAATGTTTTTAAGTCTGGTCCTTTAAGAGTCACCTCTTCCCTTCAGAAGGAGTGGGCTGTGGTGTTTCTAGGCAGTTTAACTGTACTCAAAACTGCTCTCAAAAAGGTTTTTGAAATGTATGTAGACCCAATATCTCTGAAACTTCCCTGAAACCTCCAACTACCTTCTTCTTCCCAAATTCTTGGCAAAATAGGCTGGAAAATCTAGCTGGCTCTGCCAAAACTGTAATAATTAAAGGGATTGTAGAGAATTGGAAAGGTACAGGGGATAAGGAATGTTTTGTAACAGGGAATGGAGGAGTTGAAGGGATAGAGGGAATAGGGTGCTGCTGACGTAAAAAGGAGAGAGATACCCCATGCTGAGAGGCTATCCTTGAAAAATGGGGTTCCCGAGAAATGGGCTAGCTATGATAGCCTGAAGGGATGTTTTCTCTATTGATTGAAGTTAAAGATTCCCCAGAGCAGATGAGCATGGACCCCTGGGAGGGACAAGCCTTCCCCCAGACCAAGGTCCAATAAGGACCCATAAAATGGCTGTCCTTAGGTTCAGCTCCCTCTATGTCCCCAGGAAATGACAGTCCTCTTATCTGACTGCGAGTTATTTAATTCAAGATGAATTTAATAACAAGTTTGGATTGGGAAGATATCAGGAAAGAGGGATTGGGATTTCCCTAGGTTAGTTTTGAGTCTCTCTCAGCTTTTGAGCTGAGGCCAGGCCTTGAAGGCTGGTGGAGGGTTTCTTTTATTCCTGTCTATGCTAATCTGTGCTAGTTTTCTGAAATCTTCAAGGTCTTTAGCAGTAGACAGCAAGAGGAAGAAAAGGTTCTGACTTTCAGAGCTGGTTGGGCCTGTCTCTTTGGGCTGATGCCCCTAAAGACTGGCCTTACAGTTCAAACCACTCACCTTAAATCCTTTTATTCCATGACAGGATCACAGGAATCCAGGTAGAGCACACAGTTGGGAAAATCCAGGAATAGAGGTACTTCTATCCAGAGACAGGGAGAGGGCACACCTTCCAGTCTGAGGGCCAGGAAAGAGAATTCTTTCGAGAGCAACTGTCACTCTCCAAGTCACCCCCTCCTCCACCAACTGTCATTTATGTCCATCAATTTCACCCTAACCTTCCAATTGCTGTTTGCTTCAACTCAGTGGCAGAAAGCCCAGAGCGTGATTCAGTTTTCCTTTCCATAGATAATACCAAAATGGTTACATGACCTGGACATAAAAGGAAACATCTTAAGCAAATTAGAAGTATAAGGAACATATTACCTATCAAATTTGTGCATGGGAGAGGAATATATGAGTAAACAAGATGGGATGAACATTATTAGATATAAAATGGATAATTTTTATTATGTTAAATTAAAATGTTTCTGTACAAATAAAACTAATGTAGTTAAGATTACAAGGAAATCAGAAAATTGGGGGGACAATTTTATAGATAATTTTTAGGATAAAGGTCTTATTTCTAAAAGAATGCAGAGACCTTTCACAAATTTACAAGAATAAAAGCTGTCCCTTTATTGATAAATGGTTAAAAGATATGAATGGATAGTTTTTGGAAGAAGAAATCAAAGCCCTATATCAGTATATGAAAATGCTCTAAAAAAAACTACTTAGAGGAATTCAAATCAAGACAATCCTGAGATATCATCACATACCTAAAATGATAAAAAGGCAAAATGACAAACATTGGAGAAGATGTAAAAAAATGAAGACACTATTATACTGTTGGTGGAACTGTGAACTGTAAACCATTTTGGAGAGCAATTTGGAATTATGCCCAGGGTATTACATCTAATGTCAGATTATGTTAGTTTGCTGAACTATTTCCTCACTTTTTTCATTCTTTGAAAAAAGCAATTATTTTCTGGAAGGTAAGAGGAAAAGATATGTTATGAAGTATGGGTGACAAGAAAATAAAACAAATCTATAAAACTTTAATAATAAATAAATAACACTTTGAATCAAAGTCACTGCATCATTTTCCCCTTTATTTCTTTCATAATTTTTTTCTTCTATGTGTATTATATGCCTTTTTTCACAATACATATATAATGTAAATGTGTATTATATGTATAACCTCTCTCAGACTCCTTGCCATCCAGAGTGAGAGAAAAGAAAAGTTTGGAGGGAGAGGATTTGGCTCACAATATATAAGAAAACAAATGTTAATAATTGTCTCTCTATGTAATAAGAGGAAAAAATACAATAAAATATTACTGGAGAGAAATTTTTTAAAGACTACGAAGATTAAAATGGAATCTTTTCTGGCCCTAAGATTCTTACATTCTATTAGTGTAATATAACATAGAAACAAATAAATAAATGTCAATTGTGTGTGAAAGAACACAAAATAATTACAAGAGGGAGAGACACTAATGACTGGGGATAGAGCTGAAGGAAATATCAACAAAGTTCCATTTTGGTGATAGAACCTAGACTCTGATTTGAAGGAAGTTAGGGATTCTAAGAGGGAGATATGATGTAGATATATGCCCAATATGTGGTACTAACTATAACAAAAACAGCGTAGGTGTAGAAGGTGGAATGTCATGTATTAGAACTTTTAGTAGGTTAATTTGATAAATTAAAATATAACAATTAACAAATTAACTCTCTGAAACAGACTTTGAATAGGGAAGGAATATGAGTAAAATTAGAACAACATAGAGGTGGCAGAAGATAGTGAACAAAGAATTAGCACTGGAATCAAGGCATCTTGGAGTCAAGTCCTTACTTTTACATATTGATCATGAGAATCTAGATGTATCATCTCTGTGTCTCCAGGCAAATCCTTGAGACTATAAGTTATGGAAAAGCTGTTTATCTATATTGGTAGAGGGAATTTCCTCGTTGGGAATTCCCTCTACCAATGAAATCACAAGTCTGTACTTCTTCAAGAAAAAGATGAATATAAGGAATTCATAGAAACAGTAGGAATATTTGCACAAACTGATATAAGATGAAACAAGCAGTACAAAAATATTACCTACAATGACTACAGCAATATAAGTGAAAAGAAACTAAATCAAAGTAAAATTCTTGAATAAATGAAAAATCAGTGGAAGTCCCAGAAAAAAGAAAATGAAATGTATTTTCATCTTCAAATAATAGCTAATATTTATATAGCAATTACTATGTGCCACACTGCTAAGTATTTTTAAATTATTATCTTAGTTGACCCTCATAACCCTGATGCTATTATTTTTGTCATTTTATAGAAGAGAAAACTGAGACCAAGTGAATTTTCCTGGCTCATGCAGGCAGTAAGTGTGTGAAGCCAGATTTGAATTCACATCTTCCTGACTTCAAGTCTACTGAACTATCCAGATGCTGAGATTATTTAAGACAAAATGTCCATGTAGTACAACTTTATTGCCTGCTTATATTTTATTTTAATCTTTTTAGTTTTATACAAATTTAAATCAAATATTTTACATTTAATTCAAATAAAATTAAAATGAGGCTGAGTGAAGAAGTGTCAGAGACATTTCAAACTAAGGAGACTAAAAGAATGTATCCTCAAGAGAAATTAGGAGAAAATCAAAGCAATTTTGTTTTCTTTTTTTTCATTTGAATTAGTTTATTTATTCAATTTAGAACATTATTCCTTGGTTACAATAATCAAATTGTTTCCCTACCTCCTCTCCACCCACCCTTCCCACAGCCAACACGCAATTCATTGGGTATTACTTGTGTCCTTGATCAGAACCTATTTCCATGTTGTTGTTTGCACTAGGATGTTCATGTAGAGTCTACATCCTCAACCACATCCCTTCGACACATATATTCAAGCAATTGTTTTTCTTTGGTGTTTTTACTCCCACAGTGTTTCCTCTGGATGTGGATAGTGGTTTTTCTCATAGATTCCTCCAGGTTGTTAGGGGTCATTGCATTGCCACTATAGGAGAAGTCCATTACATTCGATTGTACCACAGTGTATCAGTCTCTGTGTACAATGTTTTCCTGGTTCTGCTCCTCTCACTCTGCATCAATTCCTTGTGATTTTTAAATTTCCTTTATCTTGCTTGGTCTAGCACCCAAGAATGTGCACACCCACACTACATGGGCATGTGCTAGCTAATGACAAATCAGAAACAACTGAATGCCCCCCTGGGCTGCCCTAAGCCAAGGTTGAGCCACCATTGGCAGGCGTGAGGCACAGGAAGCGAGGTAGAGAACAGCCTCTAGAATTTGCTCACTTCCTGTAGGCAGGACTAGACTCAGGTTGATCCTGGAGCTTGAGTTGGGAGGAGGCCCCCAGACAGATTTCCTTCAAATCAGTGACAGGAGTGAAAGGACTAACTCCCTTCCTTGCCTTGGCCCTCCAAGGCCTAAAACAACCTCTGGCTCTGCCAGGAGGTTGAGTTAACCTCTTCCTTCTCTCCCTCTTTTTCTCCCTATAATAATTTCTTACTCCCATTGTAATTAAATTACCATAAAACTCCATTCTGACTTGAGAGTTTCATTAGCATTTTTATAAATGATGCCCTTTGCAACCAATAATTAAAAATAATCAGTCTTTAAAAGTGATTTCCATATCACAGTTTGGCTGACCACAAAGCCTTAATGAGTCCCCTTAAAAGCAAAAACATTTCCTGAATTTTCTTGATTCTTACTCTACTTCCTCCTCACTCAGTCAATCCTTTCAGCAGCTAACTAGGCTTGAAGACACAGCTTCTAGGACAGGTGAGTATAAAACACTTTTTGTCCCTTCTTTTCTCCTTAAGTTAAATTGGAATCAGGAGTTTTTTTTTTCTTTTTAATCTTAAAGCGCAGGTGGGTGGCTCAGTGGATTGAGAGCCAGTCCTAGAAATGGAAGATCCTAGGTTCAAAATCTGACCTCAGATACTTCCCAGCTGTGTGACTCTTATACCTAGATAGATAGCTAAATCTAATTGGCTGACCCTTGTTGATTAGCAGCGAGGAAACTCTGGGAAACAGAGCCCTTGCTTCGATGTCTTGCAACAAAAACAGCTAGTGAGCCAATGTAAAACCCATTTTCCTGCTTTCCAGACTCTCTAGTTTAAAAAAAAAATAGCTTTGCTCAAAGAGAATAGCACATGGTCCTAGCAGTTTTAGCCTAAGGGCTAAGGAAAGATCACTTGGGACCTCTTCCATACACACTTTAAAAAAGAAGGAATCTTAGCTTTACCCTTTACTTTAAGGCCTTTTCACTTGTAACCTCTTCCAAATTTACTTTTCAAAAAAGCCTGACCCTTAGGCACAAGGCTTTGTTTTGACTCCTTTCTCACTTGTGACCCCTCTGAGACTTTTACAGAGAGCTCAATCCCACCGGAAAAGGCTATCCTAAGAGAAAAAAAAAGGAGAATTTACAACAGAATAAGACCCTTGGCAGTAGGCAGTAAGGAGAGCCACCTACTGAGAAGAGGAAAAGGTTACAGGCAACTTAGTGATTGACTTAAAAAAATGTGGATAGAGCCCATACATGATTAATTAAGAATTGGCTTGTGAGCTCCATATCCAAATTTATGAATTTAGTAGTCTTTGTCTTTCTAAGATGGCTCATCCCAGAAGATTTCTGGCTATACATGATTGCTGTACTCCTTTTCGGTGGGATTGTAATTGTTGGAGCTGTAATATTATATCTAATTTCCTCTAAGAGAGCTCTGGAAAATACCATACATAAGGTAGAGAAACAAATAGGATTATATTAGTCTCCCCCTCAAGACCATATTTCCCAAACAAACCAAGCGATTTTTCCTTTTATCACTCAACAATTTGTAGAACAAAATACTCAGTTTGAGCTTATAGAGGAAAGATGGGGGGGAGCTCATAGCTTTTATGCAAAGCATTAAAAGAGACTTAAGAGCATCCTCTAATAGGAGTGATTTATCTCTCCATTTTCCATCATTATCAGATTCCCTGTCCCATCCTGCCCTACGAAACTTGGCTCCTAGTCCTCAAATACCACCTCACACCCCTGACCAACCAGAAGCCCCCCTACCCCCTATTCCTTCCCCATCAACCACAGTCCCTCCCACCTATCCCTTTTACCTCACCCCTGAGCCCTCCCCCCACTCATGCTTCCATCCCCAATTCCCTTGCCCCGACACCTAACCATCCCAACCCTTTCCCTTCTCTTACCTACCCCATTGAAAAGGGAACAAGAAGCCTAGAAACAGGAACACTAGAAAATTTGGATAGAAGTTTATTTCCATTGAGGGAAGTACCCACTTTTAATAAAGATGGGAACTTGGTGTCTGTAAGACACTATACACCTTTTAAACCTGATAATTTAGAAAAATTCAAGCAAAATGTCCCATCATTTGAGGCAGAACCAATATTAATTATAGAAAAATTAAATATATTCAAAACCTTTGACCCCTCTTGGTTGGATGTTAAAAATTTGTTAGATAATTTTCTGATAAAGAGAGAAAAAAATAATCTCATCTCTCTGGCTAATCAGAAAAAAGGTAAAGGAGCACACCATTGGCCAACTATGGATCCACACTGGAACCCCAGTATTGCACAAGATCACACAAAACTAGCCCTGGCCAGAGAAGCATTATTGAAAGCCAAGAGATATTACTCTGATAGACCTGAAACATGGGAAAAATTTGAACTGTCCCAACAGGAAATTGATGAGATCCCTTCCCACTTTATGGAGAGACTTATTGATGTAGGAAATACATATATGGATCTTGATTTGACTAGAGAAAGGGACATTAAACATATATGCAGGCAATTCATTAAGAATTGTTGTTCAGTGGTAAAGGACTACTTCCTAATTGGGACTCTATGGACCTCGAAGAACTGAGGAAAGTAACAACCTATGTCTATAAGGGTCATGGAAAAAGACCTGAGACTCACAAGAAGTCAGTGAATGACTTAATGAAAGAAATTGAAAGGATACAGGAACAATTGAAAAATAAGGGATCTTCAGAGAAGAACCTTACTAAGTAACTGAATCCAGATAATGAACTCTTTGCAGAAAGATATCTAAACCCTTACACTACAGGAAGATCCAGAATGAACCTTGGGGTACAGTTTATTGACCTGAAAGTTGATTAAACATTTATTTTGAATGTACACTCCTATGCCAAAGGGGACTGTCCCCTAATTGGCTTTTGTCAATGCGCCCAGCAAAACACTGGTTTTGCTGTCTCTTTCTCTCCTCTATTTCCCCTTGTCTACAACTATCATAGTTTTCCTCTTCCAGGGTAAAATTTTGTATACATCTGCAGTTAGAATTTATTGGGGTGCAGGATGCTTATGTTTAGTGATCAATTGGTGAGACTAGTCCCCCAGTCATCATTAGGGGGGGTTGTGATTTTTAAATTTCCTCCATCTTGCTTGGTCTAGCACCCAAGAATATGCACCCACACTACATGACCATGTGCTAGCCAATGACAAATCAGAAACAACTGAATGTCCCCCCCCCCAGGCTGCCCTAAGCCAAGGTTGAGCCACCATTGTCAGATTTGAGGCACAGAAAGTGAGGTAGAGAACAGCCTCTGGAATTTGCTCACTTCCTGTGGGTGGGCTAACTCAGATTGATCCTGGAGCTCCAGCTAGGAGAAGGCCTACAGACAGCTTTCCTTCAAATTGGTCACAGGAATAAAAGGACTGACTCCCTTCCTTGCTTTGGCCCTCCAAGGCATAAAACTACCTCTGGCTTTGCCAGGAGGTTGAGTTAACCACTTCCTTCTCTCCCTCTTCCCTTCTTTCCCTCTTTCTCTCCCTCTAATAATTTCTTACTCTCGTTGTAATTAAATTACCATGAAACTCCATTCTGACTTGAGTGTTTCATTAGAATTTTCATAGATGATATCCTTGGCAAACAATAATTATATAATCAGTCTTTAAAAGTGATTTACATGTCACATCTGGATGTTTTTCCAGTCCTCATGGAATTTCTCCACTTTATTATTCCTTTGAGCACAATAGAATTCCATCACCAACATATACCACAAATTGATCAGCCATTCCCCAATTGAAGGGCATCCTCTCATTTTTCAATTTTTTGCCACCACAAAGAGCATAACTATAAATATTTTTGTACATGTCTTTTCCCTTATTATCTCTTTGGGGTACAAACCCAGAAGTGCTATGGCTGGATCAAAGGACAGACAGTCTTTTATTCCCATTTGTGCATAGTTCCAAATTGCCCACCAGAATGGTTGGATCATTTCACAACTTAACCAGACAGAAATTAATATCCCAACTTTGCCACATCCCCTCCAGCATTCATTACTTTCCTTTGATGTCATGTTAGCCAGTCTGCTAAGTGTTAGGTGATACCTCAGAGTTGTTTTGATTTGCATCTCTCTGATTATAAGAGATTTAGAACACTTTTTTATGGGTTTATTAATAGTTTTGATTTCTTAAACTGAAAATTGCCTATTCATGTCCCTTGCCCATTTATCAATTGGAGAATGGCTTGATTTTTTTGTACAACTGGTTTAGCTCTTCATAAATTTGAGTAATTAGATCTTTGTCAGAGGTTTTTGTAATGAAGATTATTTCCCAATTGTTGCTTCCCTTCTAACTTTGGATGCATTCATTTTGTTTGTGCAAAAACTTTTTAATTTGATGTAATCAAAATTATTGATTTTACATTTTGTGATTTTTTTCTAGCTCCTGCTTGGTTTTAAAATCTTTCCTTTCCCAAATATCTGACAAGTGTACTATTCTATATTCACCTAATTTGCTTATAGTTTCCTTCTTTATATTCAGGTCATTCACATATTCTGAGTTTATCTTGGTGTAGGGTGTGAGATGTTGATCTAAACCTAATCTCTCCCATACTGAGTTCCAATTTTCCCAGCAGTTCTGACCAAATAGTGGGTTTTGATCCCCACAACTGGGAAAATTGGGCTTATCAGAGACTGTCTTGCTAAAGTCATTTACCCCAAGTCTATTCCACTGATACTACTTTCAGTCTCTTAGCCAGTACCAAATTGTTTTGATAACCACTGCTTTATAGTATAGTTTGAGATCTAGGACTGCAAGTCCTCCTTCCTTTGCATTTTTTCCCATGATTTCCGTGGTTATCCTTGAACTTTTGTTCTTCCAAATGAATTTTGTTATGATATTTTCTAATTAAGTAAAAAAGTTTTTTGGTAGTTAAATAGGTATGGCATGAAATAAGTAAATAAATTTGGGTAGGATTCTCATTTTTATTATGTTAGCTCGCCCCACTCATGAGCAATCAATGTTTTTCCAATTGTTTAGATCTATTTTTAATTGTGTAGAGAATATTTTGTAGTTGTGTTCTTATAGTTCCTGTGTTTGTCTTGGTAGATAGATTCCTAAGTATTTTATATTTTCTAGGGTGATTTTAAATGGAATTTCTCTTTCTAATTCTTGCTGCTGAAATGAGCTGGAGATACATAGAAATGATGATGACTTATACAGATTTATTTTGTATCCTGCAACTTTACTAAAATTGTTGATTGTTTCAACTATCTTTTTGGTTGATTCTCGAGGATTCTTTAAGTAAACCATCATATCATCTGCAAAGAGAGATAGCTTAGTCTCCTCATTGCCAATTTTAATACCTTAAATTTCTTTTTCTTCTCTAATTGATACTGCTAGTGTTTCTAGTACAATGTTAAATAATAGAGGTGATAATAGGCATCCTTGTTTCACTCCTGATCTTATTGGGAAGGCTTCTAGTTTATCTCCATTGCAGATGATGTTTGCTGATGGTTTTAGATATATACTGTTTTTTATTTTTAGAAAAGGCCCTTCTATTCCTATAGTTTCTAGTGTTTTCAATAGGGATGGGTGTTGTATTTTGTCAAAGGCTTTTTCTGCATTTATTGAGATAATCATGTGATTTTTGTCGGTTTGGTTATTAATATGGTCAATTATGTGGATGGTTTTCCTAATATTGAACCATCCTTGCATTCCTGGTATGAATCCTATCTCGTCATAGTGAATAACCCTTGTGATGACTTCCTGGAGTCTTTTTGCTAGTATTCTCTTTAAGATTTTTGCATTGTTATTCATTAAGGAGATTGTTCTATAGTTTTCTTTCTTTGTTTTTGACCTGCCTGGTTTTGGGATCAGTGCCATATTTGGGTCATAAAATGAATTTGGTAGAACTCCTTCTTGGATTATTCTGTCAAATAGTTTGTATAATATTGGTTTTTTTTTGTTTTTTGATTGTTTGTAAGAATTCATTTGTGAATCCATCTGGACCTGGGGATTTTTTCTTAGGGAGTTCTTTGATGGCTTGTTCAATTTCTTTTTCTGATATGGCATTGTTTAGGTAATTTTTTTCTTCCTCTGTTAGTCTAGGCAGTTTATATTTTTGTAAGTATTTATCCATATCACTTATATTGCTTTATTTGTTGCCATATAATTGGGCTTTTAGTAGCTGTTAATGATTGCCTTAATTTCCTCTTCATTAGAGGTGAGGACTCCCTTTTCATCTTGTATACTGTCAATTCTTTCCTTTTTTTAATTAGACTGACCAGTATTTTGTCAATTTTATTTGTTTTTTCAAAGTACCAGCTTCTAGTCTTATTTATTAAATGAATAGTTCTTTGACTTTCAATTTTATTAATCTCTCCTTTGATTTTTAGGATCTCTAATTTAGTAGTTATCTGAGGATTTTTAATTTGTTCACTTTCTAGTTTTATAATTTGCATGCCCAATTCATTGACCTCTGCCCTTCTTATATGAACTCAAGGATATAAATTTCCCCCTGATTACTGCTTTGGCTGCATCCCATAGATTTTGAAAGACTGTTTCATCATTGTTATTTTCTTCAATGAAGTTATTGTTTCTATGATTTGTTCTTTAAATAAACAGTTTTGGAGAATCGTATCATTTAATTTCCAATTAATTTTTTATTTACCTCTCCATTTAAGCTTACTAATTATTATTTTGATTGCATTGTGATCTGAGAAGTTTGCATTCATTATTTCTGCCCCTTTGCACTAATTTTCAATGTTTTCATGCCCTAATACATGGTCAATTTTTGTAAATGTATCATGTGCTGCTGAAAAGAAGGTATATTCCTTTTTGTCCCTATTTATTTTTTCTCCACATGTCTACTAACTCTAATTTTTCTAAGATTTCATTTACTTCTCTTATCTCTTTCTTATTTATTTTTTGGTTTGATTTATCTAGTTCTGATAAAGGAAAGTTTTAGGTCTCCCACTACTATAATTTTTCTATTTCATCCTTGAACTCCCCTAGTTTCTCCTTTAGAAATTTGTGAGCAATGCCATTTGGTGCATACATGTGGAGTAATGATATTTCCTCATTTTCTATACTTCCTTTTATCAGGATGTAATTACCTTCCCCATCTCTTTTAACTAGATTTATTTTTACTTTGGCTTTTCAGATATCATGATTGTCACTCCTGCCTTCTTTTTATCAGTTGATGCCCAATCGAATTGACTCCATCCTCTTACTTTCACCCTATGCGTATCTACCTTCCTCGTGTGTGTTTCCTATAGACAGCATATAGTAGGGTTTTGTATTCTAATCCACTCTGCTATTTGCTTGCATTTTATGGGTGAGTTCATTCCATTCACATTCAGAGTTATGATTACTGGCTGTGTTTTCCCCAGCATTTTATTTCTACTCCTGGTCATGCTTTTTCTTCTTTCACTATTTCCTTCTATACCAATATTTGTTTTTAATCAGTCCCCCTTGTTCCCACCCTTGTTTTAATTCCCTTTCGACTCCCCTTCCTTCTTGTCACCCCTCTTATTTTACCTGTAGTCTTTCTAAAATTACCCCCCACCCTCTCCCTCCCTTATACTGCTTCCTTCCCTAACAGTCCATTTGTTACCCTTCTACTCCCCTATAAGGTGCAAATTTATTCTCTGCCCGCAATGGATTGGATTATTCTTCCCTCTTTGGGTTAATTTCAATGCAAATAAGAGTTGAGTATTTCCTATCTCCAACCTCTTTACCCTTCCAGTGTATTGATGTTCTCCCCCCATCCCGCCAGCTGAAGACCCCTGCCTTCAACTCTCTTAGTTGTGTTTTGAATTGCATTCTGAGTTCTTTCAAAGCCTGTGTCCAGTTCGCTGGTATTTCTGTTTTATTTCTTGCATCCTCCTGTGTATTGTTTGTTCTTGGTTCATTTCCTGTGCAGAAGCTGTCAATTTTAACTTCTTTTTTTCTGTTGTTTGCTCATATTTACCCCTTATTTGCCCACCCTATTTATCTGTGCTCTTGCTCCTCTAATTTTTTTTTTTGGTTTGGGGGCTTTCTGTCAGTCTCCCCTCTTGGAGCTTTGTCAGATCTCTCTGTTCAGTCTCTTGGAGAGGAGTGTTGGAGTTTGCCCTTCCCTGTCCTCTGGAGGCTTTTGAGTGGATTAAAGTCCAGCAGTCACTGTTGCAGCCTATGCTTCCCTGAGTTCTGAAGGCCTTTGATGTGATTAAGTTCAGTGGGTTGGGCTAGTTGTGCTCTGAGACCAAAAACCTCCTGGAAGCCTGGAGCAGTATGGAAGATCTCCAGAGCCCTGACCAGACTGCCATCTCCCTCTCCAGCTCCTTCCTCGCTGTCTATGTTTGACTCTCCGATCTTCTCACTGCCCTGCCCACAAGGTACACCCTCCAGACCAGCCTTTTGTCTGCCCAGAGTTTCCTGCTGCCGCTGGATGCCCAGAGCTCTAAGTAGGCGTGGGGGGGAAATGTGTCCTGGGACCTTCCTTCTGCCTTCCCCTTAAACCCAAGTGTTCTTGGATTCCGGCTTTTCAAGGTGTGTACCTTTTGAATTGAGTCCAGCAAGAGGGTTCCTTGGCTCTGTATTGTTGTTGGGTTTGATTTTCAGTCCCCTAGGAGTATTAGGTTTGTGGTTGGTAAGGAAGGGTTTTCAGAAGTCTGAACTTCTTCTTCTTCTATGTGGCCATCTTGAATCTACCTCCTCAATTTTGTTTTCTTATGCACATCTAATTACAAAGAATTACATAGAAATTTTGCCATGTAAATTAATATCCCTGATTAATATCCTTGGATCTAATCTTCTGGAACAATTCAAAATTTTGAAGACTAAAAATAATTTATGACTTTTTGTTGTTTTCTTATAAAATCATAGAATTTTAGTACTAAAAAAATAGAATTTTAATGAGTCAAGTCCAACTTCCTTATTTTATTGATGTAACTGAGGCCCATAGATGTTACATTATATCCCTAACATCATAAATATGTGGTCACTCAAATATGACACCCAAAAATAAGGTCATAAATAAGTGGAAGAACTAGGACTGTCACCCAGATATTCTAACTCCTTTAGCCAACACACCTTCCACCATATTATGATTCATTATGTGATAGAGGCTGGCACTAGAGAAAAAGTGCCAGACTGAAGAGTATGTGAAATTGATCACCTCGATGGGGGAGGGAGTGAATTTCCTGAGGAGAGAAGACTCTGGTGAGGAGAGCAGTAAGGGTCTCTTGGTCTTGAGACGTCAAAGAGAGAAGGTGGATAAAGACTTTCTCCTGATGGTTATCCATTTTTCCTGCTGGTGACTGGAAATCTTTCCCCCCAACACTTCCAAATTGAAGGGACTTTCTGAAGAGGAACCTGAGCAGACTTTACCTCAGCACATGTGGCACAGGGGTCAGTTAACCTGACTTTCTCTCAGGGGGCTCAGGCTGCCAAGGCCTGAGTTCCCCCCAAACTCGAGGAGGGAGGAAAGGGGTTTAGATAGAGACAGAGACCCCTTTTCCCCACTTTTCTCTCCCATTCTTCCCTGCCCATTATTCTATTTGCATTACCTATTTGAGTTAACATTAAAAAGTTATCTGTTCTCCAAGATGAGTGTGAGTTAGCACATCAAGGGAAGAAGACCTTTTGGTCTTGAGTAGTGGAGGGGGGACAAGAGAGACAAAAGCAAACTGGGGAGAGCAGTTTTAGCTAAGGAGGGAAGGCAGAAGGGGGAAAATCTTCAAACCCCATCTCCTCTCTGAGCCAACCCGTTACATCTGCTGTCTCCCCAAACCCCACTTTGTGGGAAGGGAAGGGTGGTTTTCCTTTCTTTCCCCATCTCTATACCTCGGGGTCCAAGCCTCCCCTTGAGAATACATCCCTTCTTTTTTTTATTTTTTTAAAACAGTTACTAATACAAATTTTATTTTGGATCCATTCCTTTTTTCAGCAAGCTTTACAATTATTGATGACTAATTTTTTACCTGGAAATGATTCAGCTATTCTTTGGGGGTTTCATTTACATATTTTAAAATTATTTTCTATTTGGAGGCAATTTTCATTCCTATAATAATTAATATTTGGATATATTGAATTCTTAAGTAAAATTGTCTATGAGTAAGAGAGTTCAGGTAAAATAATTTCTTTTCTAACAGTTTCCACAGTTTTATAAAGGATATATATGTAAAAACTCCAAAAGGTGCATAATTTCTTTAGGGTTACCCCTCAATCTTCAATGATACATGTGTCCTAAGTGTGCTAATGCACACTTATTGAAAATGACTTGGCATTTTGGCATTTTTCCATTAGCACCAATATAGGTAATCACACTTATCCATACAAAATATTCTGTACAGACACTGAAATAGCTGAAGGTCACTATCATACTAAAAGTCCATCTGTCAAGGGATGAATCTAAATAATAGGCTTGTCAGCTGAGGAAGCTGTCATTGCATCTTTAGCAGCACCACAGAACATCTGGGTTCAAGTGGAAGGAAGCTTTAGGTGCATATCACAAATTGTCACTTTTTTCAGATTCAAAACCCAAAATGATTTTAGAAGCACTTTGAAGATTTGATCAGTTTGATTATTTTTTATAGCTACTGTCCAATGTAACACTGACAACTTCAGTCTCAGCTGGAAGAAAGTAGAAAATGTTTCTTGGAACTCTCAAGACTTCACTTGAGCTAATAATCATATCAGAGAAAATTAATTAGTAAATTTAATAACTAAAATCTCATCTACTATCAATCCTCATCACTTTTTGGAAGTAATGGCCTTTTCTGTCTTTCTTAATCTACAAATAAAATACAATATGCTTGTATATTGAAAGTATCTGTAATTTCAGGCTTGGAATTTCTTAAAAGGATCCAGGTCAGCTCAATATTTCCAAATGATTTGAATATAAAACATAATCAAGACAGTATCCTTAAAAGAGAAGCTAATAAAAGACTTTCTTTTACAAATGACTGTTAAGAGAACTCTAATTCATAAATATGTTAACTGTTCAACCTATTGGCAAAAATTATCCAGTGTTAGTCTGTAGTTGTAATAACATAAATATTAATTGAAACAATGACTAGAAAACTGGCCTCAGTGTTACTATGATATGGACTCAAGACCTGACTCTAATATATACTTAGCTGGGCAAATCCCTTAACCTCTCTCTCAATCTGAGGTCAATCTGAGACTCTAAATTAAAGAATTTCAGCTAATTTGCATTGATAAGAGGGGGTTTCATTACAATCAAGCTCTTTTCAGGTCCAGACCAATAGTTATAAGTCTGAACCTCTGATTTCATTCATATGATATGTATATTTATAAATGGGGGAGGGTAGAAGAGGGAGAGAGTCACAGACACAGAGAGAGACAAAAGAGAAAGAGACAGACAGAGACAAAGGAAGGCAGAGGGAGAAGGAGAGAGAGAGAGAAAGAAAAAGAGAGAGAGAGGTGAGAGGGAGAGAGAGAGAAGGAGGAGAGAAAGAACTTCAGAACTAATATTTCATTCTTCATATAGATGAATATATATATGAATTCCTACATATATGTGTATGTATGTATATACAAAACAGAGAGTAACTTTCCTAGCACGTTGTTTGCAGTTGAAACTGACTTTTTTCCAAACTGAACATTTAAAGATTAACTTTTTCTAACACTAAATGTAATCTAGAACCCAGGTGTCTAGAATCTAGAACCTCTCTCCTATCAATTATATAGTTAGGAACCCAGGAGAAAACAAAAATGTTTCTCTGTGTAGTTATGATATATATCACTTAAATCACACATTTAAAATCATACTAATTCTAGGAAATGGGGGCAGCTAGGTGGCACAGGGGATATAGTGTTAGGCCTGGAGTCATCTTGCTAATTTCAAGTCTGACCTCAGAAAGTAGTTATGTGATCCTTAGCAAATTACTTTTACCCGGTTTGCCTCAGTTTTCTCATCTGTAAAATGAGCTAGAGAAGAAAAAGGCAAACCACTCTAGTACCTTTGCCAAGAAAACTGGAATTGGGATCATGAAGAGTCAGACACCACTAAAACAACTAAACAACAACAACCTATAGGGGAGCCTTTTGGTCATCACTGAAAGGCTTTTCACTCAGTTCTGATGAGCCTAGCTATTTGGTTTCTAAGCCCACAACAAAGTAGAAGCTCTCTAAAAATTTAGGAAGGAGAAGGCAGGGAATAAGGTGGTGTTTTGGGTTGCTGTTTTTATAGTCAGGCATACTGATTGCAGCAAGATTGACAGTTGACAATACTGTAAGGCACAGGTAGGGGGGACTATGTTTAACAATCACAATTCAGGAAACAGCAGTCTAGGGCTACTAGCTATAAAAGAAGGAAGGAAAGAAAGAAGGAAAAAAGGGAGGGAAGGAGGGAGGAAGGAAGGGAAGGAGGGAAAAAAACCATTTAATACAAGGTATCTGCCAATCATTCTGCTAAGTACTAGAAATATGAATACAAAAATGAAACACTTCCTATACTCAGAAACAGTTCTTGTCATATACTATCAAAATAATTAGTTCATTTTAAGCCTAGGGGTAATATAACCGTCCATCAGGCCCACATGGTTTCCCCTCTGTTGCTTTGGGTTGTTTTATATTAAATGAAAAGTTAGAAATAAAATCACATTTGCTCTTAGCTCTGAGTTAGGGAAATGTCTAACATTTAGGCAGAGGCTTGGTTCCTTGCCTTAATTTGCATTTATATCTAAGTATAATTAACCTCTGGCCTCATTGTGGTTGAATCAAAATTCAGGTTACTAAAAAGATTTGGATAAGAAAGGAAGAGCATATTACAATGTCTGTTAGTAAAGAAGACACTGGGGGGGAGGGGGGTTGGGGAAAGAGAAGACCTTTTCTTGAACTTTCCCTCAATTCCTGAAGATATGAGTGCAGCTAATGGCATCAGCCTGAATATTCTCCAAGATCTAAGTTGTACACCAGTTTATAGAAAAAAAAAAAAGATTAATGCTTTTTAAAAATGTAGAATGCTTCAATTATCTTTACAGTTAGCAAAAAGTTCACTTAGTTTCAATGGAAAATTCAATATGTCACAGTGGAAAAAAATTATATCTGAAATCACAGAACCTGATTTCAAATTTGTCTTCTAACACTACCTATTCGATTTTGTAAAAGTCACTTAACCTTTTGGACCTCGATTTTGGCATCTGTAAATTAGTGTTAGACTGGGTGGCCTGTAAGATCCCTTTTAACTCAAAATCTATGATCTAAAGACATGGTCCATGTAAAATAAGCCTTTTTTTGTTCTTGTTATTATTGACTCATTTCAATCATGCCCAACTCTTTGTGATCGCATGTAGGGTTTTCTTGAAAAAAGATACTGGAGTGGCTTGTAATTTCCTTCTCCATCTCATTTAAGAGATAGGGAAACATAAGCAGACAGGGTTAAATTACTTGCTCAGGGCACCAGAGCTAGTGAATCCCTGAGAACAAATTTGAATTCTTCTTGACATCAGGCATAGTAGTCTATCCATTGTTCCACCTAACTTCCTCAAAGAGGCCTTAGCGTTTTTATTAAGTAATAATTTATTTCCTATGCAAAGACTTTCCTTGTTCAATGAAGTTTGATTGGTTACATCAATAGAATTAATGAAAGTATTTAGATACAGTGGAAATACTTTCAGTTCTATAGCTAGAGGTATTAAATCTTTATTTTCATTTGTGTGATTATTTAGTCTCTCTGAATCTCAGATTCTTCATCTGAAAATTGAGAAGGGCTTACCTAGATGACCCCCGGAGACACCTTTATGGTTCTACATTCCTTTACTATTTTCATGAAAAGGCTACTTCTGTGAAAAGAACTTAGAATTTTTTGTCTATGTCATGAAAGGGAGCATAGTCAATACATCTTTTAATTTATTCAAGGCTTGTTTTGTCCTCATTAGCCCTGCCTTCCAACTCACTGATTTAACGAACTTTAATGCTGTTTATGGAGATGCAATATGGTGTAATATATAGACAACTTGTTTCCAAGTTAGATTCACCTGAGTTCGAGTTTTGCCTGTTAACCATTCTGGCTATATGAATCTGAGCAAATCTTTTATTTCTCAGTCCAGGGAACCAACTAAGACTATATAAATTGAGGGAGTTGCTGATCTGAGTTAGCAGAAAGGGTTTTCCTCCACTGGGATCTTCCTATAACAATATTAGCAAAGTCCAGCCTTCTTTTCATTGTGTCACCTATCTACTAAGTGGAATTCTGGACTGAACTTAGTGTCTTCCATTTGTATAGTACTTACTTTTTCTCAAAGTACCTTCATTGTCTCACTTGATCCTTACAGTAAGTCATTGAGGAACACTGGATTGGTATTATTGTTTTTTATTTAGCAGGTAAGTTGTACGATGAAAAGGGTGCTGGTCCTCGAGTCACAGAGATCTGAATTCAAATCCTGATTCAGATACTAGAAGTTCTATAATCCTGAGTCTTAAACTTTTGATGCTTCAGTTTCCTTATTTGTAAAATCAAAATATGACAGCACCACCTTCAAAGGTTGTTGCAAGACTCAAATAATATATTTGCAAAACATTTTGCAAAGTTTAAAGTGCTTCATAAATGCTAATTAATTTTTTTAGTCCTTGAATGGAAGCTATAGCATCCTTTTTCCAGATCCAAAATAAAAATATTTCATTACTTTTGGTCTTGATAGGAACTACCAGACCTTAAACTATGTGGAGTTTATGTGATATAGTGAAAAGGGGAATTAATTCTAGATTCCCAGATTTGTCTTCAAATAAAACTTCTTAAGCCTAAAAATACAATATTAGGTATGCTACAAACTTCCTTCACATCTTCAAAATAAATGCAATTGAATGACATGGCCTCTGTTATTGTTCTAGACTTATGATCCTATTAGAACATAAGATCATCTCCAGGAAATTATGAATCATCACCTAGGAATTTTAATAGATTTTTTTTCCTGAATAGCTTTCAGAAAAAGCAAAGTTCCTTCTCCAGTCATTTTAACATCAGCATTCTGCTTGTGTTGAATGACTGAAAGAGACACTGAAAAATAGGAAATGAGTCTCTCTAGGAAGGCAATGGAGAGGCACACAATGTATGCAGGCTATAACATAAATACTGTGAGAAACTTCAAACAATAGGAGGAAAAAATGTTCTCGTGGAATAGACAAGAGCAAGAAATGACCAGCTTGTCACATGACAGATGTAAATAATGATGAGAAGTCAGCTAAGTGCTCCCATTGTTATCCTCACAAAGTAAAGAGAAAGTGTGAAGGGTTTATATTAATTTAGGTGGTGCATATCTCACAAATTATTGAGAGGACAAGAAAAAAATGTTGCTACTCTAGATAAGCATGCATGAATGGGTTACTTACTATCTACATGAAAGGAAAAGAACTGCCAAGTCAAAGAAATCACTGATCCATTCAGTTATATTTTAGTAATTAATCTGTTATGAACTTTCATCTCTTTCCTCAGTATATAATATCTTCCAGATTTGGAAGGCATGGTAAAAAAAAACTCACATCAAAGGTTTTATTGTAACATATATGGCTAACTTCACACAGTAATTTCTGAATTTCAATTCGAGTGAACTGACACTGGGCAGCAGAATGGATTGCATGGTGAGTGGTTTGCAGACATCTGGCCATAGCCTTTCTGGATGTATTTTTAAACCATTATTGGAAAATGTTGATCTACAGGAGCATTTCTTTCTTGCTAAATTTAGACAGTCTGGTGTACAATATGAAAATTTTATAGCATTTATATAAGTTTTTTTATTAGCAGTTCTAAAATCCAAATTAAAAAAAAAAACAAATGCTTATTCTATGCCATCAATGAAAAAAAAAGAAAAAACACATCTCAGACTCCCTGGCAGGTTTGAATTTATTTTTCCCCTTATAGTTCAAAGTAATTAGAAAGTATGATGAAGCATAATTATCTCAACAGCTCACGCAAAATAATAATATGATAATCCTGACCCACCACTCCATGACAACATAGGTTTGGAGTTCTGATTCAAATAGCAGAGATTTTTTCTGTTGAATTCTTTGTGCCCTCTCATTATCTCCTCTTACAATCAATAGTATCTATTCTTTGTTCAGTTGTTTCATGTGTTTCTGACTCTTCGTGACCACATTACAAGATAATGCCAACCATCCCACAGTTTAAAAGTATCTGAGGTTGGATTTGAACTCAGTTCTTCTTGATTCCAGGATAGATGGTAAATAAAGTTCATAGTCATCTATGTAATTATGCAATAGTAGGAGTCTAGATGACACTTAGAAAGTCAAAACCCATCATAATATTATTTGAGTCAAATCCATCACAGACCCCACTGTGATAAGGAATAAATGTGGTTTGTATAAACTAGATAAACATAACTATTAAACATTAGATCATGTTTTAGTAAACAGGGTTAGAATGAGTTTAATCTCTCTTCTGTTACCTGTGTAATTTTGAGGAAATCATATCATCTTTTGGGTCTCAGTTGCCTCAACTGTAAAATGAGGAAGGTTATAGTAGATGACCTCTGAGATTCTTTCTAGCTCCAAAAAAGTTAGAGAAGAATGACACAAGATACTATTTTAAAGTTTGCAAACTACTTTATGGTATTAGTTATTATTATCCCCATTTTATAGATGAGTAAATGGAGGCTCACAGAAGACAAATGACTTATCAAGGCCACACAATTATAAAATGCCAAAAGAACCCAAGTCTCATTGATCCCATGTCCAAAATTTAATGAATTACTTCATTTCACTAGATGTTTAACCAGAGTTAATTTGCCTCCACAAAAGCCTGGGGTAGGGGGAGTACTTTCTAATTATCCTTTCAGAAGAGGAGGAGATATATATTCTGATCTACCCATTTGCCTCCATGCAGAATTGCATTTGTTACTCATGAAATTCTTCCCCTTTCTTAAAAATCTCCAGAGCCAAGGATAACAAATTTTATTTATTACTCATGGAGTTAAAAATAGCAAATTAGACCCTGCAGAGGTACCTCTCTAAGCTTTCCATTGCTGACTACATATACATAGTCCACTCAGCTTGTAGACCCCCTGATGATCTCGCAGCTGTTGGTACATCCTACAGCTCCATTTGTATCATAAACTTCTTACTGTTCAACTGGTTTTAGGGAGCAATATTAACTGTTAGATAGACTGGCCTTCTTGACAATTCTTTGGGAATCTCCCTGTACATGACTCAGGAAACTCCATGAGTATTCTTCCCCTCCTCTTGACATTGCTTTGTCAACTAGCAATTGTTCCATAGTACTTGCATTTCTTTTTCTTCCATTACCTCAATTTGTCAAGTTATAATCATTATTTACTTTTATGTCCTTTCTTTTTAGCCCATATTCTTTTTCACATTTTTCCTTTCTAAATCTACTACCCTTTTCTCTTACTAGCCTCTGGGGTTTTTCATTTATATAGTTTAAAAGCATTGTGACTCTGCTAATATTCAGAGTAACAAAATGTCTCAGAAAAATGTTTTAAACTTAAGTTTTCCTCCACCTCTTCAAAAAAAACTGTGTCTAGGCAATAGCCTGAAAGGAACAACTGATTTATCAGTAATAAACAGAAGAACATGGAGCTAGGATTACAAAAACTCTCTTTTAGCATAGAAACTGTCAATATGATGAAGCAGGAAAGTAACTGCTGGGAGACATGATCTTGGGTCACTTGTCAGAGATTCTGTCTTTGAAAGAAAGAAGAGGAATGATAATCAGTATTGCAGAAGAAGTGGTCTTAGTGATTTATTTATCAACCATGATCATTTTGCCAAGACAGGACATGTACAAGTATCACTCAAGGAATATTCAACTGTAATAACCGGGAACCCAGTACAAGTCTTGGACATTTCCATTTGACATGGTACAAGTCAGGGTGGTTAAATTTAAGCAACAAATGTAATTTACTATCATTCAGAAAGCAAACCATTATGAAAAATTGATACCAGAGTTTGGTATATAGAAATACTTGATCACTCTCTACCAAGATAATTCCCTCCTTCGCTGTGAGGACTTGATAGTGTTCAGAAGGCAGGCAAGAGGAAAAATTTCTAGGCATATGGAAATATATGCTTTCAGAAACCTTTATAAAGACATATCTCATATCAATTGCAGTTTTGAAAATGGCCCCATTCCAGTTTCATACCTAGATGACATTCAGTGTTTTCTTATAGTTCTTTTCCCCCAATAATTATGAATATGGAAAGGTTTAAGCTGTTTCTGTCCTTGACTCCTTTTTGCTGTTTTTTGTAATAGATAGATAAATCTCTAATATATAGATATTTCAGAGGGTGGCTACTGATGGATAACTAATGGATCAAGGTTTTGCTTACCCTCCACTCTTTTCCTCCCACTTCAAAAACTTTTCAGCTTCCCCTCCCCCTTTCCATTCAAGTCACTCAGGGTAAACTATGAGATTTCAGAGGAAGATACTTTTTTTCCCCTTCTTTTCTCAAATAAGGGTTTATTGGGGAAGACAGAAAAGGATGGAGGATAATGTAAGAGGGATAGATTTCCCTATTCTCTACAAGGAGCCTTGATTTGGAGGATATTGGGGAAATGGCAATCAGTCACTAGCAAGGACAGTCTGAGAGATAGGAGGATAATTGTCTGTCATTTCTTCTTTTCTTTTAACCAGCCAGGTAAATATCAATCAGTCAGCAAAAGCTTCAGGGTCTTCACCATCAGCCACAAGCAGTCAAAAGTTTAATTCACAAGCCTCTCCCACAGCTCCAGAAGCCAATAGGGGTCCAGTTCAGAAGCTTCTCAGTCCAGTTCAGCCTGGCTTGGCTCCAACTGTTTTTCCTGGGAATATTCCAAATGGAATGTTCCTTTTGATTGACAGCTCTTCTGTCCTCAGCTTTTTGTCTTACATGCTTGCCTCCTCCACATTCCTCCCTTTTATGACTTAAAATAAATTTGCACCCAGCAAATTTTAATGATACTTACCTTTTATATATTTCTAACTAACTATTCTTACCCTATACTATCTTCAACATTCCTATACCCCCCAAAATAACAAATCCTAACTTATCTTAGCTATTCTTTTCCACCTAGATCTATGCTAAGATTAGGTATAGGAAAATGGTTTAGGTAATAGGGATTTACATGAACATGGTTTTGACATAACAAATCACATAACAATTTTCAAACCATTCCAACAATTTCCAGATCATTTTGAATATGCAACTATCTCATCTCCTAATGTCTATAAATTCAACTAAGAAAATTTTCTATCACTAACAATTGCTAAGCAAAATCATAATGAAATCTAACTTGTATACTTAAGTAGCTCTATGACTCTCTTCTTTCCTACGATTTTGAACAAATTCACTAAGCTGTCACTATTGTTAGTCATTAGAATATTAATAAACTATACTAATATAGCTAGTTTATTAGTACATTAGTATCTACATGTATACATAAGATGTACTTATTACAGATCTACATATGTACATCTATATTCATTGTTCACAATTTCTATGCAAACTCATGCAGATAAAACATATCCTTGTCTGTTTGAATTTTCCACAGAAATTTTATATCAGTGTGACTCTTGTTTTGCAGCTATGCTGTACATTGTATACATACCCATTTCATGAGATATCTTCCTTTTCTATGTAGAATGTGCATGCATATATGCGATGTTAACATGTATGCTGCATTCTTACATATCCTCATGATCAAAAGCCCAAACTTTCAAAGTCCTTCCATGTCCTTTTATGTTGATTGTTGTTAAATTTAAAATTATATCTCTAATAAAAATAGTAGGGACTTCCGGTCAAGATGGCAGCTTAGAGAAAGCTAAAGTTCAGAGCTCCAGAAACCCTTCCTTACCAATCTCAAACTAAATGCTCCTAGGGCACCAGAATTCAAAACAAACAACAGAATAGACCCCGGGAACACTCCTCCTGGACCTGGATCAAAAGGTAAGCCCCCCCCCAAAGTCAGAACCCGAGATCACTAGGATCTAAGGGGTAGGCAAAAGGAAGGTCCCAGGACCCATCCGCCCCAACCCAGAGTGCTGAATCCAAGGCAGCAGCAAAAACCTCAGGGCAGGCAAAAGGGCCTCGGGAGCCGGCTATTCTGAAGGCCGCACCCTGAAAACAACCTGAGCCAGTCGAGGGGGCACCTAGACAGCAGGGAAACAGAGAGAGACAGGAGGAGCCTATAGCCACCTGAACAGATCCTTTCATCTGAGTCTCACCGAAGGTCCCTGCCTCAGGGCATACTCAGTCTGAGGTTAATCCTATCACCAGCCCTCAGAGCTCCAGGAAGCCATGGCCCCTCCCCCTCAGAGTGCAGGCTCCTCTGGCCAGCAAAGGCATTGAAATGCATCTGAGAGTGTCAAGTCTGGTGCAGAGCATAGAAGTAAGGCAACAGAGAAGCATTGGGAGGGAACTGAGGAGGGTAGTAACACTGAAACACCAGCAACTCTGGGCATCCTGGGGAAGACAGACAATTTGCCTGGGGCTAAAGCCACTGAACACCAGACAGACAACAGAAGAGCCAGCCCCCCTCACTCAGATAGAGATGGCAAATATCACAGAAGCAAAAAAGCCTCAAAACAACAGGAAAAACAAGAAGGGGGCAACTTTGCACACATTTTATGGAGCAAAAATACAAAATACAGAGGAGATACAAGAGGAAACACAAGCAAATGTGGCGAAAACTTCCAAAGGAAATGGAAACTCTCCACAAACTTTTGAAGAATGTGAATCAAAATGATCAAAAAGATGGAAGCCTTCTGGCATGAAAAGTGGGAACTAATGCAAAAGAATTTCACGCAACTACAAAACCGGTTTGACCAAACTGAAAAAGGAAAATCAGCCTTTAAAGGTCAGAATTAGGCAACTCGAAGACAATGAGCAGGTAAAAGAGAAAAGAATCAATAAAACAAAGCCAAAAGATCAAGAAATTAGAAGAGAACATAAACTATCTCACTGACAAGGTGACAGACTTGGAAAATAGAGGGAGAAGAGACAATTTAAGAATAATTGGACTACCAGAAAATCCAAAAATAAACAGCAAACTCGACATTGTAATACAAGATATCATCAAAGAAAATTGCCCAGAGATTCTAGAACAAATGGGAAATACAGCCACTGAAAGAGCTCACAGAACACCCTCTACACTAAACCCCCAAAAGACAACTCCCAGGAATGTAATTGCCAAATTACAAAGCTTTCAAGCAAAAGAATAAATCCTACAAGAAGCCAGAAAAAGACAATTTAGATATAAAGGAATGCCAATCAGGGTCACACAAGACCTTGCAAGTTCCACTCTGAATGAAAGCTGGTACTTTGAAAAAACAAACAAAATAGACAAAATACTGGTCAATCTAATTAAAAAAATGAAAGAAGAAAAGCAAATTATCAACATCAAAGATGAAAAGGGTGACATCACCTCCAATGAAGAGGAAATCAAGGCAATCATTAAAAATTACTTTGCCCAATTACATGGCAATAAATAAAGCAATCTAGGCGATATGGATGAATATATACAAAAATACAAAATACCTAGATTAATAGAAGAAAAAGAATTCTTAAATAATCCCATATCAGAAAATGAAATCCATCAGGCCATCAAAGAACTCCCTAAGAAAAAATCCCCAGGGCCCCACGGATTCACAAGTGAATTCTATCAAACATTCAGAGAACAATTAATCCCAATACTATACAAACTATTTAACATAATAAGCAAAGTGGAAATTCTACCAAACTCCTTTTATGACCCAAACATGGTACTGATTCCAAAACCAGGCAGATCAAAAACAGAGAAAGAAAATTATAGACCAATCTCCCTAATGAATATTGATCCAAAAATCTTAAATAGGATACGAGCAAAAACACTCCAGCAAGTGATCAGAAGAGTCATCCACCATGATTAAGTAGGATTTACACCAGGGATGCAGGGCTGGTTCAATATTAGGAAAACTAACCACATAATTGACCATATCAACAAGCAAACAAACAAAAATCACATGATTTTTTCAATAGAGGCAGAAAAAGCCTTTGATAAAATACAACTTCCATTTCTATTGAAAACACTAGAAAGTATAGGAATAGGAGGGTCGTTCCTAAAAAATAGTAAACAGTATATATTTAAAACCATCAGCCAATATCATCTGCAATGGGGATAAACTAAATGCATTCCCAATAAGATCAGGAGTGAAACAAGGATGCCCATTATCACCTCTACTATTTGACATTGTACTAGAAACACTAGTATTGAACCAGCCCTGCATCCCTGGTATAAATCCTACATAAATCCTAGCAGTAGCAATTAGAGAAAAAAAAGTAATTGAAGGCATCAAAATAGGCAATGAGGAGACCAAATTATTGCTCTTTGCAGATAACATGATGGTCTACTTAAAGAATCCTAAACATTCAACCAAAAAGCTAATTGAAATAATCAACAACTTTAGCAAAGTTGCAGGATACAAAATAAACCCACATAAGTCATCAGCATTTCTATATATCTCCAACACAGCTCAGCAGCAAAAACTAGAAAGAGAAACCCTATTCAAAATCACCTTAGACAAAATAAAATATCTAGGAATTTATCTCCCAAGACAAACACAGAAACTATATAAACACAACTACAAAACACTCTCCACATAACTAAAACTATACTTGACCAATTGGAAAAACATTAACTGCTCATGGGTAGGACGAGCCAATATAGTAAAAATGACCATCCTACCCAAACTTATCTATCTATTTAGTGCCATACACATAGAACTTCCAAAAAATTTCTTTACTGATTTTGAAAAAAGCATAACAAATTTTATTTTGAATAACAAAGGATCAAGGATATCCAGGGAAATAATGGAAAAAAATACAAAGGAAAGGGGCCTTGCAGTCCCAGATCTCTAAATATATTACAAAGCAGCAGTCATCAAAACAATTTGATACTGGCTAAGAGACAGAAAGGAGGATCAGTGGATTAGACTGGGGGCAAGTGACCTCAGCAAGACAGTATATGACAAACCCAAAGATCCCAGCTTTTGGGACAAAAATCCTCTATTTAATAAAAACTGCTGGGAAAATTGAAGGACAGTGTGGGAAAGATTAGGTTTAGATCAACACCTCACACCCTACACCAAGATAAATTCAAAATGGGTGAATGACTTGAACATAAAGAAGGAAACTATAAGAAAATTAGGCAAACACAGAATAGCATACAGGTCAGACCTTTGGGAAGGGAAAGACTTTAAAACCAAGCAAGACATAGAAAGGGTCACAAAATGTAAAATAAATAATTTCGACTACATCAAATTTAAAAGCTTTAATACATACAAAACCAATATAACTAAAATCAGAAGAAAAGCAACAAATTGGGAAGCAATCTTCATAAAACCTCTGATAAAGGTTTAATTACTCAAATCTACAAAGAACTAAATCAATTATACAAAAAATCAAGCCATTCTCCAATTGATAAATGGGCAAGGGACATGAACAGGCAGTTCTCAGCCAAAGAAATCAAAACTATTAATAAGCACATGAAAAAGTGTTCTACATCTCTTATAATTAGAGAGATGCAAATCAAAACAACTCAGAGGTATCACCTCACACCTAGCAGATTGGCTAACATGACAGCTATGGAAAGTAATGAATGCTGGAGGGGATGAGGCAAAGTAGGGACATTAATTCATTGCTGGTGGAGTTGTGAACTGATCCAACCATTCTATACGGAAATTTTGAACTATGCCCAAAGGGCGATAAAAGACTGTCTGCCCTTTGATCCAGCTATAGCACTGCTGGGTTTGTACCCCAAAGAGATAATAAGGAAAAAGACTTGTACAAGAATATTCATAGCTGCGCTCTTTGTGGTGGCCAAAAATTGGAAAACGAGGGGATGCCCTTCAATTGGGGAATGGCTGAACAAATTGTGGTATATGTTGGTGATGGAATACTATTGTGCTAAAAGGAATAATAAAGTGGAGGAATTCCATGGAGACTGGAACAACCTCCAGGAAGTGATGCAGAGCGAAAGGAGCAGAACCAGGAAAACATTGTACACAGAGACTGAGACATTGTGGTACAATCGAAGGTGATTGTCTCCTCCATTAGTGGCAATGCAATGTCCCTGAACAATCTGCAGGGATCTAAAAAAATACTATCCACAAGCAGAGGATAAACTGTGGGAGTAAAAACACTGATGAAAAGCAACTGCTTGACTACAGGGGTTGAGGGGATATGACTGAGGAGAGACTCTAAATGAACACTCTAATGCAAATACCAACAACAGGGAAATGGGTTCGAGTCAAGAATACATGTGATAACCAGTGGAATCGTGTGTTGGCTATGGGAAAGGAAAAGGTGGTGGGAGGGGGGGCAGGGAGGAAAAGAAAATGATCTTTGTTTCCATTGAATAATGTTTGGAAATGACCAAATAAAATAATGTTTAAAATTAAAAAAAAAACACTATCCACAAGCAGAGGATAAACTGTGGGAGTAAAAAAGCTGATGAAAAGCAACTGCTTGACTACAGGTGCTGAGAGGAAATGACTGAGAAGAGACTCTAAATGAACACTCTAGTGCAAATACCAACAACATGGAAATGGATTTGAACCAAGAACACATGTGAAACCCAGTGGAATTGTGTGCCGGCTATGGGAGAAGTGGTGGGAGGGGTTGGGGGGATAAAAAGATAATGATCATTGTTTCCAATGAATAATGTTTGTAAATAACCAAATAAAATAATGTTTAAAAAGTCAAAAAATATTATATTTTATGAGGTTTATTAAGGATTATTAGAATTCAAGGAATAAAGAAGTTACAAATAAAAAAACCAAATGCCCATGGCTGATTAGCCTATTCAAAATCCCCATTCTTAGCTTAGCTTACCACTGTACTTCCTACATCATTGCAATGGCAGACAGAGCATAGGAAGCGTTACTGCCAGTTAAATATCAATTGTGATCTGAAATAGAAGTGATGAATCTGTAGGAAACTGAGTGAAACTACTATTGATTGAAACAGAGAGGTAATCTGAAGAAAACTATTTCTTCTTGAAATAGAGAAGAAATCTTTGAACCAAAACTATTACTACTTGCAATGACTGGGATGCTCTGGCTTATGACTATGACTAGAGAACGGCTGCTGATATGGGAACACACCTAAGGATTGCCTAGTTACAATGGTGGAGATAGAAGTACTACAAAGATAGAGAAAGACTGAGAGATACTACCACAGGGAAATGCTGCCAGAGGGGGAATGCTCTGAGGTTTTCCTATTGATCCCAACTGGTGGCTGATGGATCAATGTATCTTCCCTAACCTCCTCCTCCTTTTCACTCCTTCCCTTCTCCAACCCTCTCCTCAGTGTCTCCCTTCCTCCCAGTTCTTCTTGAAGTCTTTGGCTTCTTCCCTCCCCCCAATTGAACTATAAAGATATTCTTTTCTTTTCCTTTTCAAATCATGGGGTTCATAGGGATAACAGGATGGGAAAACTGAGGAAAGTGGGATGAGGGTTTCCTATAAAGGGAATTTGAGAGGGTTATGGAAATAACAGTAACAAAGTAAAAAAGTAACAAAGTAACAAAGGTGAGAAAAGGAACAATTAGATAAATGGAGGACAACAGCTAAGATCTTCTTTCTTCTTTTACAACACCATCAAGGTCTTTCAGTTTCTCCTTCTTCTCCTCTCTCTGTGGCCAGAAGAAACCCCAACTCTTGGCCAGTCAAAATCTCAGAGAGCTCAGAGGTCTCCCCTTGATCAGAAAACCCCCAAAAACCAGCCAGCACAATCAGGGTCTTCAACCAGCCTCAACTGCCAGTCTCAACTGCCAGAGAGAGAGAGAGAGAGAGACAGAGAGAGAGAGAGAGAGAGACACTCCCTGTCCCCTCCCCCTCATCCACTCAACTGCCATTCCCCCTGGGAACATTCCTTTTTAGAATCTTCGTCTTGATTGACAAGACAGGTCCCCAACTTAGTCTCTTGCATCTTGGATTGCCATTCAAAACCTTTCTCTCTTCATGCCTCTTCCACAGATCTCACCAACCTGGGGACTCGGGTAAGATTATAGGGAATTCTGGGAAATACCAAGGGCTTCTGGGAATTGAAGTCTGAGGATCAAAATCTCCATTTTTACATACACCCCTGAGGCCCAAGGAAGACTAGTCTCTCCAATGGCTGTTGTGAATATACCAACTTTGAAATTACAATAATTTGAGGATAAGAGGAAAAGAGAACAAAACCAAAGATAGCTAGGCCCATTGACAAAAAGCCAGTTAGGGGGAAGTCCCCTTTGGCATAAGTGTATACATACAAAACAAATGCATTTAAACCCACAAAATTCAAATCACCACATCCCAAAGTTTGCTCTGGATCTTCTGGTGCAGCTTGTAAGTCTGTGGAGGCATCTTCATGGTGTCTTCTCCAAACAGTTCACTTTCTGGATTTGGAGAGGTAGCATGTTCCTTAACCTAAAATTCTTCTCAAAAGGAATTTAAACTTTGAAATTTAAAATAATAATAATATTTTACATCCCCCCCCCCCAAGAGGGTGATTAAAAAACACAACTATCACCTAGGGATGCATGGCTGAGTTATGAGTATGAATCAAGTGGCAAAAGAAATAAAAAAACATCAAAATAAATCAAAATAAAAAAGGATAATTTCTGGATGAAATATAGACTATCAAAGTTTTATGGGTAAAAATTCCAAGTAAAGGAAAAATGAATCTATAACAGGTCCTTGAATCAGGGCTCAGTTAAAAAGATTTTAGCATTAAGCATTTACCCAATCAGTAACCAGGACTACAGATAGTTTGACACACTATGAAAGACGGAAAAGGGACTAGATTATAGGAGCCAGGTAGGAGCCACATTTTAGATAGTTGGTAGGTTATGGAACAAGAAAGACCTGCTTTTAACACATGTTAAACAGCTGCAACCTCGAACCCCAAACATGTTCAAGTCCTCTTCTCCTGGCTCAAAATTACATCAATCCCACTGGGATTGGTTGACCTCTTTGACCTTGTGCTCAATTGGCACTATGCAGTTTAGCTTTCTGCTTCTTGGGCACTGTGCAATGGCTCTTTTTGTATTCTCTTGTCCTGGAACCAGACAGAATCATTAAGCAAAGTCCCATAATTTTTTTTAAACAATTAGTGGCATCATTTATATAGTCTCAAGCTTTTTACTTTAGAAAAAAAATGTGGCTACAGCCAGTTCATGACTTACTCTGGAATTGACTTATCAGCTCCATGACCAAATTTGTAAATGTATCCTTGCCTCTCTGAAATGGCTCATCCCAGAGGACTTATGGCTATATCTGATCACTGCACTACTCCTCCTTGGTCCTGTAATTGTTGGAGCTGTAATATTATATCTAATTTCCTCTAAGAGGGCTCTGGAAAACACCATGCATAAGATAGAAAAACAAATAGGATTATGTCAGTCTCCCCCTGAAGAACATGTTTCCCAACCAAACCAAACAATTGTTCCTTCTATTACTCAACAACTTGTGGAACAAAATACTCGGTGTGAGCTTAGGGAGGAAAGTTTGGGGGAGATCAAAGCTTCTATACAAAGAATTAAAAGAGACTTAAGGACATTCTGTAATAGGAGTTATTTATCTCTCCATACTCCATTATTATCAGATTCCCTGTCCCACCCTGCTCTATGCAATTTGACTCCAAGTTCTCAAATAGCCCTCCCCACACCTAATCACCTGGCTCCCACACACATACCCTTGGCCCTGGCCCCTTCCACTCCTAACCCTGCCCATGCTCCTACCCCTGTCCCCTCATCCCTAGACCCTCCCACTCTTGACCAACTGGCTCCTCCCAATCCTAAAAACCCAATTCTCCCCCTGCCCATGACCCCTGCTCTGCCCCCTCAGCCCTCGCCTCCTGCCTTGCCTCCTACCCCACCCCCTTAGCACCAGCTCCTTCCCCCACCTATGCCTTCTCCCCCACCCCCTTAGCCCCAGCCCTTCCCCCTATGCATGCCTCCTGCCCTGCCCTCCCAGCCCTAGCCCCTGCCCCCACCTCTGCCTCCTGCCCCACCCCCTTAGGCCTTCCCCCTACTCATGCTTCCATCCCCAATCTCCTTGCCCTGGCTACCCCACCCACCCATGCTCCCTGACCTGCCCACACTACCTTAAACCCCCCATTTTTAACCATCCCACCCATGCCCCTTCTCTTACCTACCCCATTGAAAACAGAGGGAAAAATCCTAGAAACAGGAACACTAGATAATCCAGATATAACTTTATTTCCATTAAGGGAAGTACCCACCTTTAATAAAGATGGGGACTTGGTATCTATAAGTCACCATACACCTTTTGACCCTGATGATTTAGATAAATTCAAGGAAGATCTTTCATCATTTGAGGAAGAACCAATATTAATTATAAAAATATTTGAGAACATATTCAGAACATTTAACCCCACTTGGATGGATGTTGAAAATGTTTTAGAAAAATCTCTGACAAATAGAGAGAAAAGCAATGTCAACTCTCTGGCTAATCAGAAGTGAGGTACAGGAGCACACCATTGGCCAACTTAAAATCCACACTGGTATCCCAGTGTTGTACAAGATCACACAAAACTAAACCAGGCCAGAGAAGCATTATTGAAAGCCATGAGGGATTGCTCTGATAGACCTGAAAATGGTCAAAATTTGAAAAGACCTGACAAGAAATTTATGAGACACCCTCCCTGTTTATGGACAGACTTATTGACATAGGAAATACATATAAGGACCTTCATTTGACCAGAGAAAGGGACATTAGACAAATACACAGGCAATTTGTTAAGAATTGTTGTCCAGTGGTAAAAGACTAATTTAAAACTAGCTGTCCTGATTGGGACTCTATTGACCTCGAAGAATTGAGAAGAGTAGCAGCCTATGCTTATAAGGGTCGTGCAAAAAGACCTGAGGCACACAATAAGTCAATGGAAGACTTAATAAAAGATACTGAAAGGTTACAAGGACAACTGAAAAATAAAGGAGAGATCATAGCCCCTTTGCATGAATCCACAGATAAATCATTAACATGCCTTTTCTGTGGGAAGAGAGGCCATGCAATGATGGTCTGTAGGAGCTGGCTACAGGAAAAAAGAAATAATAACAACTTTATAAATAATAACTATAGGAACCGTAATGCCAATCAAAATAATGACAGTGCTCCAAATGAGGAAAATGATAAAACCCAACACAAAGCCCAATAACAATATATAAAAAATTGGAGTGCATTCACACTAGGTGAAAGCCCCCAAGAGCTTGGGGGATCCCAAAAAACTTCCCAAGCATCTTTATGAAGGTGTGAAGAGGGAGGGGGGAGGGTCTTAGAATCAAAGAGTGAAACATTTGATTTTCTGGACCCTGATATTTTAATGCCAATAATCCCTATATACTCCCCACCACCACCTAGTAAAGAACCTCATGTGACTTTAAAGGTGGAAAATTCATACTATGATTGTGTTTTGGACAAAGCAAACCAGATACAAAATGTGACTGTTTGCTCTCTAAATGTAGTAGGTGCATCAAGAACACTGTTAAAGGTCCCAAAACTTACTCCTCAGATGATATGTGTGGGACCCCTAACTGTTGAACATTCTTTTCTTTTAATGCCAGTATCCCCCACAAACTTACTGGGGAGAGATTTACTATGCAAACTACAAGCCACAACAATGTACACCCCACATGGCTCTATGTCCTTGGAAGTGCCCGAGGAATCTTTAAATTTACTCCCTGTACTTCTCTCATAGAGACAAGAGGAAAAAGAGCCTCCCACCTTTGAAATACTTATAGATATAGTGGAGTCTCTTTGGGCCACATTTTCTTCTGATGTAGGCTTACTTAAATCAGCTGTTCCTGTGCAAATTACAACTAAATCCTGCCCATCTCCTTCCATTCCCCAGTATCCTCTCTCAAAGGAGACAATAGAGGGCATTACCTCAGTAATAAACTCATTGATCTGACTAGGGCATCATAATTTCCTGTAAATATGAATACAACATGCCCATTCTGCCTGTTAAAAAAAAAAAACAAAAAGGGGCCCGATGGCAAGCACCTTTAGATATTCATACAGGATTTGAGGACTGTGAACTATCACATTATAAAGAGACACTCTGTAGTTTCCAACATCAATACTATTATTTCCTCTATTCCTAGCACAGCTACATACTTTTCAGTAATGGACTTGTGCTCATCCTTCTTTTCCATACCCATACATGAAAACTCCAGGCATATCTTTGCTTTCACCTGGAAGGGCAGCCAGAACTCCTGGAGTTGGCTGCCACAAGATTTCATAGATAGCCTGAGTTTATTTGCACAAATTTTGAGCCAAGATACTGATAATATAAAATTTAAAAACAGCAAATTAATCAAATACATAGATGATCTACTCTTCACTTCAACAGATGCAAAAGCGTGTCAGGAAGATAGTAAACACGTTCTTTTGGAATTGCACAAAAAAGGTATAAGATCTCGAAGTATAAGGTTCAGTGGTGTCTCCCCAAAGTAGAATTTTTGGGGTTCATTCTGACAGCTGGTGCCCATTCTATTTCTCCCAAGCGAATTGCAAATATTCAAAAATTGAGTGCTCCTACCACTAAGAAACAGTTAAGAGCAATTCTGGGAGCAACGGGGTTTTTCAGACAATGGATCTCTTGCTATGGGGAAATTACCAAGCCCCTTTTAGCACTAACAAGAGATTCAGTCCCTGAACCACTTGACCTAGAGCCAGAACATCTGTCAGCTCTATCAGACCTAAAACAGGCTATCCTGTCTGCCCCTGCTTTAGGCATCCCAAATTACAACAAGCCATTTTCTTTGAATGTACATGAGCAAAGAGGGGTAGCTTCAGGTGTTTTAACTCAGACTTTGGGACCTTCTCAGCACCCAGTTGCTTATTATTCAGCCCAACTGGACCCAGTACCTTCAGAAGCACCTCCATTCTGACTTGAGTGTTTCATTTAGGATTTAAGAAATTTAATCCTTGGTGACCAAAATAATTATTACATTCAGTCTCAACTATAAATTTAACCTTTACATTGTATAAACTCTGTCTTCATCTTCTGGTCAACATACCACTCTCCTGTTTTCTTTCACTCTTGATTGAAGACCTGTGTTCTTCAATTCAGGAACAACTGGCACAATCACAAACATGCATGTGTGCAAGGTTTTTACATGTGCATGTATGTAAGATTGAAATTCTTATGTTTATGGAAGTAAGCTGAGTTCTTCACGAATGCTTGTCAGAATTCATCAGTAATTCTTCATGTGTGGAAGTAAGTATAAATGTGTTCTTCTTGTGTGGAAGCAAGCTTTACATGTGTTCCTCTTCATGCATGTAAGTAAGCTTTGCATATTTACATCTTCATGAGTGGGTGTAAGCAGTATAGTATTGTGCATAAGTTCTTAGGATTTTGTTATGAATATTGATTTAAAGTTTGTTAATCCATTTGATATTTGACTTTTTTCTCAAGGTTTATTGTATGTTTTCTTATGTCTCAGAGATAGAATTTAGATTCAATGCATTTTGTTAGGTCATGGAGTTACATTTTCATTTAAAATAACATTGTTTCTTTCTTTTCTGTATAGTAACTTTTCCCCCCTATGGCTGCTAGTCGTTTATATGCATATTTGTTTTTGTTTTACTGGCTTTTCTTTCCGAAAAAAATTTGCTTCATGGGTGCTTTCCTTTTATCATTTCAACATGTGCAGTACTTTCTTGTCTGTAATATTTGCTGATAAATACTCTCATGTGCTTTCCTTTGTTTTCATTAGGGACTGTTATTGATTTCTCCTAGGGCTATTCATGTTGCTTCTCATGACCAAGGCTTTTTTTATCAGATGTCATCTATATGTATATTCACTGAGGACATGATCATATTGTTGTGTCTTGTAAGGTATCTGAAACTATTAGGTAATATCTTCCTGTTATACACTCCTTCTCTCCCTTCCCCCAGTAGAGATTGCTTTAGGGTGAAGTTGAGAAAAATGGCTAACCTTTTTCAGTTCTCAACTACAACTTAATGTTAAGGTTTTTTTTTGTTTCTTTGTTTTGTTTTGTTTTATATTTTATTTGATCATTTCCAAGCATTATTTATTAAAGGCATAGATCATTTTCTTTTCCTCCCCCCACCCCCCATAGCCAACACGTAAATAATCCACTGGGCATTACATGTTTTCTTAATTTGAACCCATTGCTATGTTGATAATATTTACATTAGAGTGTTCATTTAGAGTCTCTCCTCTGCCATGTCCCCTCAAACGCTGTATTCAGGCAGTTGCTTTTCCTTGGTGTTTCTACTCCCATAGTTTATCCTTTGCTTATGAATAGTGATTTTTTCTCCTAGATCCCTGCAAATTGTTCAGGGACATTATACCGCCACTAATGGAGAAGTCCATTACGTTCGATAATACCACAGTGTATTAGTCTCTGTGCACAATGTTCTCCTGGTTCTGTTCCTTTCGCTCTGCATCACTTCCTGGAGGTTGTTCCAGTCTTCATGGAACTCCTCCACTTTATTATTCCTTTTAGCACAATAGTATTCCATCACCAACATATACCACAATTTGCTCAGCCATTCCCCAATTGATGGGCATCCCCTCGTTTTCCAGTTTTTGGCCACCACAAAGAGCACAGCTATGAATATTTTTGTGCAAGTCTTTTTGTCCATTATCTCTTTGGGGTACAGACCCAGCAGTGCTATGGTTGGATCTTTTGTCGCCCTTTGGGCATAGTTCCAAATTGCCCTCCAGAATGGTTGGATCAATTCACAACTCCACCAGCAATGAATTAATGTCCCTACTTTGCCACATCCCATCCAGCATTCATTACTTTCCTTTGCTGTTATGTTAGCCAATCTGCTAGGTGAGAGGTGATACCTCAGAGTTGTTTTTATTTGCATCTCTCTGATTATAAGAGATTTAGAACACTTCTTCATGTGCTTGGTAATAGTTTTGATTTCTTTATCTGAGAACTGCCTATCCATGTCCCTTGCCCATTTATCAATTGGAGAATGGCTTGATTTTTTGTACAGTTGATTTAGCTCTTTATAAATTTGAGTAATTAAACCTTTGTCAGAGGTTTCTATGAAGATTTTTTCCCAGTTTGTTGTTTCCCTCCTGATTTTAGTTACATTGGTTTTGTTTGTGCAAAAGCTTTTTAATTTGATGTAGTCAAAATTATTTATTTTACATTTTGTGATTCTTTCTATGTCTTGCTTGGTTTTAAAGTCTTTCCCATCCCAAAGGTCTGACATGTATACTATTCTGTGTTTACCCAATTTACTTATGGTTTCCTTCTTTATGTTTAAGTCACTCACCCATTTTGAATTTATCTTGGTGTAGGGTGTGAGGTATTGATCTATTCCTAGTCTCTCCCACACTGTCTTCCAATTTTCCCAACACTTTTTATCGAATAGTGGATTTTTGTCCCAAAAGCTGGGATCTTTGGGTTTATCATATACTGTCTTGCTGAGGTCACTTTCTATTCCACTGATCTTCCTTTCTGTCTCTTAGCCAGTACCAAATTGTTTTAATGACTGCTGCTTTGTAATATAGTTTAAGGTCAGGGACTGCAAGGCCCCCATCATATGTGTTTTTTTCCATGATTTCCCTGGATATCCTTGATCTTTTGTTCTTCCAAATGAACTTTGTTATGGTTTTTTCTAAATCAGTGAAGAAGTATTTTGGTAGTTCAATGGGTATGGCACTAAATAGATAAATAAGTTTGGGTAGGATGGTCATTTTTATTATATTGGCTCGTCCTATCCATGAGCAGTTAATGTTTTTCCAATTGCTCAAGTCTAGTTTTAGTTGCGTAGAGAGTGTTTTGTAGTTGTGTTCATATAGTTCCTGTGTTTGTCTCGGGAGGTAGATTCCTAGATATTTTATTTTGTCTAAGGTGATTTTTGAATGGGATTTCTCTTTCTAGTTTTTGCTGCTGAGCTGTGTTGGAGATATATAGAAATGCTGATGAGTTATGTGGGTTTATTTTGTATCCTGCACTTTGCTAAAGTTGTTGATTATTTCAATTAGCTTTTTCATTGAATCAATAGGATTCTTTAAGTAGACCATCATGTCATCTGCAAAGAGTGATAACTTGGTCTCCTCCTTGCCTATTTTGATGCCTTCAATTTCTTTTTCTTCTCTAATTGCTACTGCTAGTGTTTCTAGTACAATGTCAAATAGTAGAGGTGATAATGGGCATCCTTGTATCACTCCTGATCTTATTGGGAATGCATCTAGTTTATCCCCATTGCAGATGATATTAGCTGATGGTTTTAGATATATACTGTTTATTATTTTTAGGAATGACCTTTCTATTCCTATGCTTTCTAGTGTTTTTAATAGGAATGGGTGTTGTATTTTATCAAATGCTTTTTCTGCATCTATTGAGATAATCATGTGGTTCTTGCTGGTTTGCTTGTTGATGTGGTCAATTATGTGGATGGTTTTCCTAATATTGAACCAGCCCTGCATCCCTGGTATAAATCCTACTTGATCATGGTGAATGATCCTTCTGATCACTTGCTGGAGTCTTTTTGCTAGTATCCTATTTAAGATTTTTGCATCTATATTCATTAGGGAGATTGGTCTATAGTTTTCTTTCTCTGTTTTTGACCTGCCTGGTTTTGGAATCAGTACCATGTTTGTGTCGTAAAAGGAGTTTGGTAGAACTCCCTCTTTGCTTATTATGTCAAATAGTTTGTATAGTATTGGGATTAATTGTTCTCTGAATGTTTGATAGAATTCACTGGTGAATCCATCAGGCACTGGGGATTTTTTCTTAGGAAGTTCTTTGATGGCTTGTTGGATTTCATTTTCTGATATGGGATTATTTAAGAATTCTATTTCCTCTTCTGTTAGTCTAGGTAGTTTGTATTTTTGTATATATTCATCCATATCCCCTAAATTGGTGTATTTATTGCCATATAATTGGGCAAAGTAATTTCTAATGATTGCTTTAATTTCCTCTTCATCGGAGCTGCTGTCCCCCTTTTCATCTTTAATGCTGTTAATTTGCTTTTCTTCCTTCCTTTTTTTAATTAGATTGACCAGTACTTTGTCTATTTTGTTTATTTTTTTCAAAGTACCAGCTTCGTTTCTTATTTATTAAATCAATAGTTCTATCACTTTCAATTTTATTAATTTCTCCCTTAATTTTTAGGATTTCTAGTTTGGTTTTCTGCTGGGGGGTTTTAATTTGATCGCTTTCGAGTTTTTTCATTTGCATTTCCAATTGATTGATCTCTGCTCTCCCTAGTTTGTTAATATAAGCATTCAGGGATATGAATTTACCTCTGATTACCGCTTTGGCTGCATCCCAAAAGGTTTGAAAGGATGTCTCGCCATTGTCATTTTCCTCGATGAAATTATTAATTGTTTCTATGATTGCTTCTTTAACTAAACGATTTTGGAGTATCATATTGTTTAATTTCCAATTGGTTTTAGATTTGGTTTTCCATGTACCATTACTAATCATTATTTTTATTGCCTTGTGATCTGAGAAGGCTGCATTCATTATTTCTGCTTTTCTGCATTTGTGTGCCATGTTTCTGTGACCTAATGTATGGTCAATTTTAGTGAATGTGCCATGTGGTGCTGAGAAGAAGGTGTATTCCTTTTTATCCCTGTTTATTTTTCTCCATATATCTATTAATTCTAATTTTTCTAAGATTCCATTCACTTCTTTTACCTCTTTCTTATTTATTTTTTGATTTGATTTATCTAAATTTGATAATGGTTGGTTTAAATCTCCCACTAATATAGTTTTACTGTCTATTTCTTCCTTCAATTCTCCTAGTATCTCCATTAGAAATTTGGGTGCTATATTATTTGGTGCATACATGTTGATTAATGATATTTCCTCATTGTCTAAAGTCCCTTTTAACAAAATATAATTACCTTCCCTATCCCTTTTGATCAGGTCTGTTTTTGCTTTGGCATTATCAGATATCATGATTACCACTCCTGCCTTCTTTCTGTCAGTTGAGGCCCAGAAGGTCTTACTCCATCCTTTAATTCTGACCTTGTGGGTGTCAACCCACCTCATGTGTGTTTCTTGAAGACAACATATGGTAGGGTTTTGGATTCTAATCCATTCTGCTATTCGTCTACGTTTTATGGGTGAGTTCATCCCATTCACATTCAAAGCTATGATTGTCATTTGTGGACTCCCTGGAATTTTGATATCCTTCCCTAATTCTAACCTTTTCTTCTTCAGCTCTTCCTTTTAGTCCAGTGATTTACTTTGAATCAGTCCCCCTTGTCCCCTCCCTTGATGTTTCCCTTTTTAGTCCCTCCCTTTTTGTTCCCTCCCCCCTCTCTTTCCCTCCCTTTTTGTTTTCCCTCTACCCCTCCCCCCCCCTTGGTTTTCCCTTCTCCCTACCCTTGTTGGGTAAGATAGAATTCAAGATCCCAATGGATCTGGATGTTTTTCCCTCTCACAGTTGATTTCCTTGAGATTAAGGTTTAAGTAAAAAACCCTCTCTTCCTCTCCTTCTTATAGGAGTTTTCTTCCCCTCCCCTTCCCATGTGAATCTTTGTGTGAGAAAGATTATTCTATTTGGTCTTTCTTTACCCCCTATTTATACATTACATTTTCCCCACATGTTAGTATACATAGATTGATATAAATGTAGTCCTTATAGAAGAGAGTTTGAGTAAAAGAAGAAGATAACATTTTTCTCCTTTCCCCTTTCCTTAATATTTACCTTTTCAGGTATTCCTTGCTCTTTGTTTTTCAGTATCAAACTTTCCACAGAGCTCTGGTCTTTTCTTTGCAAAAAGTTGGAAGTCTTCTATTTTGTTGAATGCCCATACTTTCCCTTGGAAGTATATAGTCAGTTTTGCTGGGTAGCTGATTCTTGGTTGAAGACCCAGCTCTCTTGCCTTTCTGAAGATCATGTTCCATGCCTTACGATCATTCAGAGTAGAACTTGCAAGGTCTTGTGTGACCCTGATTGGCATTCCTTTATATCTAATTTGTCTTTTTCTGGCTTCCTGTAGGATTTTTTCTTTTGTTTGAGAGCTTTGGAATTTGGCAATTACATTCCTGGGAGTTGTCTTTTGGGGGTTTAGTGTAGAATGTGTTCTGTGAGCTCTGTCAGTGGCTGTATTACCCCCTTGTTCTAGAATCTCTGGGCAATTTTCTTTGATTATATCTTGTATCACAATGTCGAGTTTGGTGTTTATTTCTGGCTTTTCTGGAAGTCCAATTATTCTTAAATTGTCTCTTCTCCCTCTATTTTCCAGATCTGTCACCTTGTCTGTGAGATATTTTATGTTCTCTTCTAATTTCTTGGTATTTTGGCTTTGCTTTATTAATTCTTGCTCTTTTACACAATCATTGTCTTCCAGCTGCCTGATTCTGGCCTTTAAAGCCTGGTTTTCCTTTTCAGTTTGGTCACACCGGTTTTGTAGATGCATAAATTTCTTTTGCATTATTTCCCACTTTTCCTCCCAGAAGACTTCTATCTTTTTGGTCATTTCTGATTCAAATTCTTCATGGGTTTGTGGAGAGTTTCCATTTCCTTTGGAAGGTTTCGGAGCATTTTCTTGTGTATTGTCTTTTATCTTCTCTGTATTTTGTATTTTGGCTCCGTAGAATGTTTCCAAAGTCGCCCCATACTTCTTATTTTTCTTGGGATTTTGGGACTTCTGTGCTTCTGTGGAGTTTGCCATCTCTGAATGTGGAGGATTAGCTTTTCTTATCTCTGTCTGGTGTTCAGAGGCTTTAGTCCTGGGCAGATGGTCGGTTCTATGAGCTTTCCCTGGGTTAAACTGAGTATGCCTTAAGGCAATGACTTTCACTGGAACTGGAATGGAAGGGTCGGACCAGGGGGCCACACTCTCCCCCGGTTCTCTCTGTTTCACTGCTGCTAAGGTGCCCCCTCGACTGGACTGGGTTGGGTTGCTTTCTGGAAGTTGCCTTCAGAATAGCTGGCCGTGAGGCTGTTTTGTCGGCCCTGAGGGTTACTGTTGTTTCAGAAGATCCTGCTCTCTGCGGGGGAGGGGCCAAGGCTTCCCGGAGCTCCGAGGGCAATGACTTTCACTGAGACTTGGATAGAAGGATTCAGCTGGTGAGGCTGTCTTGCCTGCCCTGAGGGTTGCTGTTGTTTCAGAGGACCCTGCTCTCTGAGGGGGGCAGGGCTGCGGCTTCCCAGAGCCTTGGACTCTTCACTCCTATCCCTTAGGTCTGAGTGATCTCGGGTTCTGGCTTTTGAGGGGGGCCATACCTTTTGATCCAGGTCCAGGTCCAGGAGGAGGATTCCCAGGGTCTATGCTGTTGATCGTTTTGAATTTCGGCGCCTTAGGAGTTTATAGTTTGAGATCAGTCGGGAAGGGTTTTCCGGAGATCTGAACTTTAGCTTTCTCTAAGCCGCCATCTTGACCGGAAGTCCGATGTTAAGGTTTTTGATAACAAATTCATCCAATATGCATCTATACTTTCCTAGCATTCTAGGTTTTTGTGTCTGTCATAGTTATGAAGATGGAGTTGTATGCTACAAGTTTAGAAGTGTTCTTGCTGTTGAAATACTTAGTTGTTCTTTTCTACCCAAGACTAGTTTTCATTCTCATAAGGTTTTTTGTGTAGTATGTTGCCCTATGGAACTTTTTGGTTTCACTGTTATAGCAGGAATAGTACTTGTCATATTTTTGAAGTTAGAGAATAGAAGTGAAATTGTGTATCTATCTCTCCTCTTCCAGTTCTCAATATGTTCCTTGATATCCACCTTTCCATTCAAAATCTGTGTCTGTACAAGCCATGTAATTCAACTTCTCTATAAACTCATCTTCATTATCAACCTCTAATTGTGCATAAAGTTCTTCCAATAGTATGCAACTTGTTCTGTGCCCAAAGAATATCCCATCATCATAATCTTGGTGATATTTTGATTGTACTGGTTTCAGGTATTCAATTTTCTCACTTGTGTACCACAACACACACCCTTCATCTACCTCTTTATAAAGCTTATAAAATTGGTAAGGCATTTGTTCTAAATCATCTTGATCCATTATTATTACACCCCCTGGCATTCCTTCTGATTCAGTATCTGAATCTGAATCATTGAATCCAATCATTATGTTCTTTGGATTTTCCTCAGTGTCATGTAAACATGTGTCAGATTTTGTTGCTAACTCTATTTCTGGATCGATAAGAGGTATATCTTTAAGGTGTTCATTTAGTTTGTGTATGAGTTCTACTATTTGCCCACAATCATGTAATATTTCTCCACCAATTGACAAATCAGGAATCAGAGTCACTGGGTTCAATGGTGCACATATATGAATTGTGATGTTATCATTTCCTAACAGAATGACTTCATACTGGGATATTCTTGCATCAGTGAATGGATGCATATTCTGTGACCATAACAGTTTTTCAATCTGGTGTGCAGAATGCACATGCAATTTACATCCCAGTACTATATTTCTTGACCATAAGAGCTGTAGCTGCTACACTCTTAAGACAATGTACCATTCCTTGTGCAACCGTGTTGAGGATAGAACTGTAAAATGCAATAGCCCTTAGATTTAACCCAAAATACTGTGCTAGCATTCCAGAAGTGATGCCTTTTGCTTTATGGACATACAAGTGAAATTCTTTCTTATAATCAGGTATTCCCAAAGCTGGAGCTGATAGAATAGCTCCTTTCAACTGTCATAAAGCATGTACATTTTCTTTGTTCATTTGTAATGGTTCTTTAATGTCCTTCTTTGTCAAATCAGTTAAACATTTTGAAATATGAGAATATCCCACTATGTAATCCCTTGAGAAACCAGCAACCCCTAGAAAAGCTCTAAGTTCTTTCTTAGTTCTAGGGATGCCTAGCTTCTGTATGTCTGCTATTCTTTTATTAGAGATTTTCCTAGTGCCCCCCTCCAGGACAAATCCTAAATATTCCACTAGTGGAAGGACCCACTGAATATTCTTTTTTGAAACTTCATGCCCTCTCTTGTGACTTTCTTTATCCAGTTAAATAGTTCCCTATATATTATAAGACTATATAGAGTGTCTGCCTTTTCCTTGGTGTCATTCTTTTTTCTAGCATCTTCATCATTTTTGTTTTGAATACACAATGAAAAGCTGTCTAAAGGTCCAAACATTTTTTATTCCACTTTTCTTTTGTTAATAATCAAAATACTTAGTAATCCTCTTCCAGATCAAGGAAAAATAGAAAAGAAAACCGGTAATTAAAAACCCTTGGGTGGGTGGGTGGGGGGAATCTTGAAGTACTTTCTATGAAAGATGATTTGTCTTGTTACTTATCTAGATAAATAGCCTGTTTCTCTTACCAACAGTTGGCATGTATGATCATTGTAAATCAAGATAAGAAAAAGCCCCTTTGGTGAATTTATTCTAGGTCTCTTTCTTCTCCCAATAAAACTAGGAGCATCTGAGTTTTTCTTTCTCTTCTCTCTCTCTCTCTCTTTCTTTTCTTTCTCTCTGTCTCTCTATCTCTGTTTTTGTCTCTCTCTTTTCCCCTCTGTCTCTCTCTGTTTCTTTGTCTCTCTCTCCCTTTCTGTGTCTCTCTGTCTCTATAGCTGTCTGTCTCTCTCAAGCATTTATCCTTGTGTGTTGAGAAACCAGAAAGAATTGGATGAATACCTTTGAGCAACACTATATTTTTTATAGTCACATGGAAGGACATATCCTAAAAAGTTATAATTCATTATTCCAAAGCATTCTATTGGAAACAAAGTAATGAGTTTTCACTTATATAGCACTTCAAGGTTTTCAAAGTGCTCTAAAATTGTTACTTCATTTAATCTTTAAAATTCCCTGAAAGGTAGGAACTATTATTATGCTCATTTTATAGATGAGGAAATGGATACAAAGGAGAAACAACTTGCCCAGGCTCACATTGCTAACAGATGTCTGCTAGATATATATAATTTTTATAGTATTAAGGGATTTTTTTTTCAAATGAAACAAAAATCAATTGAAGCAAAGAGAAAAGAATGATGAGTACACCAAGACAGTAGGTAACCTTTATTTCATTGAATCCAGTAAAGTGCAGAGAGAGAGAGAGAGAGAGAGAGAGAGAGAGAGAGAGAGAGAGAGAGAGAGAGAGAGAAATGTTACTTGGGGAAGCCAGGTCCTAGAAAAGAAATGTTTCAAAAAAGGAAATTTAGAAGTGCTTTTGGGGGAAGGAGTGTAGTGTACAACAAAGTGCAGGTCAACAGAGGACTCCTACATAAGATGTTGGAAGGAGAGTCTCCAGACAACTTAAGGGACATAAATATGTCTTCAATAAATGAAACATAGCCTCTAAGATGCTTTTGTTAAAATTTCAATGTGAGCGTTTTACACACCAGAAAATGGAAAATGGTACAAATCAAGTTGTTTGGTTGTCATCCTTCATACTCCAAGAGAATCAAAATGATATCACTGGTGATGTCTTTTGACTAGAGCATAAATTGGATTTCGATGAGGCAGAGTTGCACAAAGTCATCATCCTTATCCAGAGTCCTCAGAATCCACTGGAAAAACAAATTCAAGGTGACTAGCAATGATTTGTGATACCGTGAATAACCTTGGCTTCTTCAACATGTAACCAAGCTCTAAATGCTCCACAGGGCCCACTTCCACTGCCTTCATGGCCTTTGGAACAAACTGTTCTCATTTGCCCCTTCCACAGGGAGAAATCTTCACTTGCTGGGGATAGATACCTCCCTAACTCACCAAACAGATTTTGATGTCTGACAGTTACCATTAATGTATTTTATCCTTCTAGGCAACATGGTTTACTCAATGTGGCTGCTGTACTTTCTGAAGATAAGTTCCATGTGTGAACTATCTTCAAAAAATTAATAATTCTTACATTGGACTTTGATGACTATGTAAGAGAAAATGAGGTTGACAACTTTGTGCAACTCTTCATTACTTAAATCCAATTCACATGCAAGACAAGACCTCACCCCTTGATGTCACCAGCCTTCTTCAAAAAAATGAAGGACAAACAATAATATTTATATTTAGAGTCGTTATTTGTTTTATGTATTTTTAGTACATAGCTTTTTTCAGTATTAATAATTATTTATATGAAGGAGAAAGCTACTTAGCTCAGTGGATTGAAGCCAGGCCTAGAGATGGAAGGTCCTGGGTTCAAATATGACCTCAGACACTTCCTAGTTGTGTGACCGTGGGTAAGTCACTTAATTCCCATTGCCTAGCCCTTACAGCTCTTCTGCCTTGTAACCAATACAAAGTATTGATTCTAAGATACCTCTGAAGTAAGGGTTTTAAAAATAATAACAATAATAATTGCAAATACTTTGATAACACTGAAATGTTTAGAAGATTTTTATTTTAAAACAATATGATGAAGTAGAAAAGAGCAAGTATTTTTGTACCTCTTATGTAGATAGGGAATGTATAGGGCTTATCCAGAGTCCCAGAGCTAGTAAGTGGTACTGCTGGGAATGGAACTGACATCTGCTGATTCAGTTCCAGCCTTCAGTTCAAGTCCTACCTTCTTCTTATTATATACCAGGTTCTATGTTGTAATACATTTATAGCTATTATCCTTCGCACTAAGCCCAAATTTTCATGTAGTAGGCTATTCAAAAGTATGTGTTGAATTGGATTCAATGTTATTTTTGTTTTATGCTTCATAATTCTTCAAAGGATATGCAATCACTTAAAAATCATTTCAGGTGTGCTTGCTCAGCTGTTTAAAATTTAACAGTGATTCACATAAAATATTTTGAGTACTTGCAGGATAAACATGGAACCATTTTTAAAGTATTTTTTATCTAAAATGTTGAAATAATGTTTTATACTATGAAAGCAAAATAAATCTAAATACAAGTATTTTTTAAAGCCTGAGTAAACAAGATGATTTCAGAAACTGTTGTAGTCTCTATGGTAAACAAGGTAATGTGTCTTCCCAATACAAATATGGATAATTATGCTTTATTTTCAGTAGATATGCATTTGAATTATTTCTAAAGATCAAAAAATGCAACTAGTAAAGAGTGGTCTATATTACTGTCCTAGAATGCCCTTGAAAAAAGATTAAGGGATTTTCCATGTAAGACATGAAATCAGAGAAATAAAGAAAATCTGAACTATTTCAGAAAAAAAAAATTACACAAAGAGATGATTCTGAATGAAATATGGATGAAACATACCATTTTAGATCTTTTCACATAACATAAATAGCTCAGAAAAGAATGAAGAGCTTAACCTTTTATTCTGATGTGATTAGGCTAGAGAAGTGGGTAGGGGAAGCTTCAGGCATGGTTCTAGTAGAATCAATTCCTGACTTTCCTCACTTTGCTTTATTTTAGTGAAAGAATGGAATTGGGGAATATTTGTGTTTCTGTCTTCTGAACATCATATAAAGTGAAGGTATTTAATTTAAAAGTAAAAACAATGAAATCTCCATCTTTTCAAAAAATTGGTATTATTCTTTTTTTATGTTTGACAGAAGGACATATTAACAGACATATTAAAGGAACTGAATTTAATTTGATGCATATACCCCCCAAAATGAAGCTTTTCTCAACTCTAGCTCATCTCAAGAGGAAAAAAAAAACTCTTTCTCTCTCTCCCTCTCTCTCTCTCCTTCCTCTATTCCCCCTCCCTCCCCCTCTCCTCCTTCCCTCCCTCTCTCTCTTTCCATCTCTCTCTCTCTCTCTCTCTCTCTCTCTCTCTCTCTCTCTCTCTCTCTCTCTCTCTCTCTCTCTCTCTCTCTCTCCCTCCCCACCTCTCCCTCTCTCTTTTTCTCTCCTTATGTCTTCACAGAAATAGATGTTTTTAAAATATCACAATAGATAAATTGTGATCGTTTTTTAAAACCATAAAGCCTTTTCAAAATAAACAAAAGGTTGTTCATTTCTTAACCACTTTTAACCTAATATTGTACCTTTATGTTCAAATGCACAAAAACACATATACATAGACACATATACGCAGTGCCCCACCACATAAACCACTTTCCCAGTTGATACCCACAAACATTTAAATGAAATAGAAAGAAAAAATAAATTATATAAATTATTTATCTACCAGCTATCAGATAACTGAACAGTAGTAATTTCAAACTTGCAAATGTTTACTTGTAAATTTGTTGTTTGGAACTTAAAATGAAGTTTTTTAGAGGAACAATTTTAGATGTCCTTGGAAACCTAATTAAATGATAATGTAGATACTGTACATCTACAACAAAAGTACTAGGATAGAATAGTGTTGAGAATAAAAGGTTAAATAAAAGAACTTTGTGAAATTTCTGAAGGTGATTTCTGTAGATTTCCCCTAATTGTTAAATTTCAAATAAGTAGCCTTTTTCTATAAGGCTCTTCCCTTTATTTCCTCCATTAATTTTTTTCTTCTGTAAGTGATGTGTCTTCTTTCATAATATGACAAACATGCATGACAAATATGACAAACATACAATAATGACAAATATGACAAACATACAATAATACATGTACAATCTATATCATATTACTTGCAGTCTTGGACATGGTAAAGGTATACAAGGGAAGGAGAAAGCATGGACCACAAAATATCAGAGAATGATTATTAAATATTGTTATCAATATATAATTTGGAAAAATTATAAAATGTTAAAGTATATATGCCAAACTTCATCCTTTCTGTTCTTTGATTCAGATCTATTAACAACCTTATATGACACCTTAAGAAGTCAGCCATTTACTTTCCAATTGAAAAATATACTAATAAAGAACAAGGGTGGAAAAAGGAGAGAAAAGGATTTTAACAAAATGTGTAGGAGAAAAATAAATGGCTCATGTGGAATAGTATGCTAGAGTTAACATTCAGAGGGAAAGGGGCAAACATGATTGATACAGAGACCCAGTCTGGTTAAGAAAAGTGGAAGGAAAAATTAAATGACACTATCACTCTAGAATAACTTAGTTATTATTTAGGAGACAACTATGCTAAATGGTGTTTGAAAATTTTGTCCCACCATGAGTTGGACTTCTAAGGATTTCAAGGCTGGAACTTAGTTGAACTTAAATTGATTATTCTACTTCATTTCTTAATATCTTTCAGTTTAACAGAGTTAAAGAATCTTAGAGTTGTAAGTAACTTCAGAGGACATCAACACAAATAGTGCCTGATCAAGAAACTCAGTATCCAAGGACTACTTCTACAATACAGTCAACAAGTATTTAACCAACCTTTTCTTGGAAACCTTAAGTGAAAGAAAACCCACTACTTCCCAAGGCAATCCTTTCTGCATTTGGAAAACATAAATTATTAGGAACCTTTCTTTCATATCAAATCTAAGAATTTCTTCTCAATGCTCAGAATTTTGTACTATATGGTTGAAGAGAACATGACTAATGTCTCTTCCAAATCAAAGCCTTTCAAATACCTGAATAGAGGGACCAGTTCCACAATAGCCCTTTCCTTCTTTAGTTTAACAACTAATTCCTTCAATCAAACCTCAAATGACATCATCTAAATTTCCTTCACCATTCTTCCTAAATTAGTGAATATTACAGAAATAGATGTAATACTCAAGGTACAGTCTAATCAATCATTCAGTTAATAAGAATTTATTAAATTCCTTTTATGTGTGAGGCACTGTGATTGGTACAAGAAAAAAAAAGACAAAAATTTGTCCTCAAGAAGAGGAAGGAAGGAAGAAAGGAAGGAAGGAAGGAAGGAAGGAAGGAAGGAAGGAAGGAAGGAAGGAAGGAAGGAAGGAAGGAAGGAAGGAAAGAAGGAAGGAAGGAAGGAAGGAAAGAAGGAAGGAAGGAAGGAAGGAAGGAAGGAAGGAAGGAAGGAAAGAAGGAAGGAAGGAAGGAAGGAAGGAAGGAAGGAAGGAAGGAAGGAAGGAAGGAAGGAAGGAAGGAAGGAAGGAAGGAACTAAGATTATGAAAATTGATGCTATGAATTAATGCAGAGATTTACCTGTATTTTCCTCAACCCGCCAAGAAGATGTTGACCTAGACTTAAGACTGTAGAGACTTGTGGGAGAACCGAGAAGAAGGATGGGAGGAGTGAGGAAGACAGAAGTGAAACAAGTGATTTCCATGGGGATTATGGTCTGCTGATATGGCCTGCTGAATCCTGAGCCAGAGCAATCTGGATAAAACACACATATTTTTGTGTCAGAAATCTACCCTGTTTACCCTTGATTTTGTATGTGCATATTTATATGTATGCATGTATGTGTGTGTTTCTAGTTGTACAAGTTTCTCAAATGTTTTGCTTCTTAAGCTAGCAAATGGGATCAACCAAATCGCTAAACTGTATTCAGTATTGCAAGGTAAGAAAACTTGGAAGAGGAGGCATCCAGTCCATTGTGTTCCTAGTGTCTGCTGGTGGAGGACTTTTATTCAAAAGAGAGAGAGAGGTTATTGATTTATGCTAACAACTTCTGAGAGCAGAAAAAAAAATTGCTTCAACAGGAATTGCTTTGGTGATCAAAACTAGTCAGAATTATTTCACAACCTTGCTGGAGATAAGTCAAGTTCCTGTCATTAATTTCTCTTTGCCATGGCCAATTCTTTTTTGGAAAATTTTATTTAATTAATTAACTTAGAATAGTTTTCCATGGTTAGAAAATCATATTCTTTCCTTCCCCTGACCTCACTCCCTTCCCATAGCCAACACTCAATTCCACTGGATTGTACATGTGTCATTGATCAAGACCTCTTTCCATATTATTGATATTTGCACTGGGGTGATGGTTTAGAGTCTATATCCCCAACCTCCATCAACCCATGTAATCAAGCAGTTCTTTCTCTTCTGTGTTTCTACTCCCACAGTTCTTCCTCTGAATGTGGATAGTGTTCTTTCTCATGAATCCCTCAGAATTGTCCTGGATCATTGCACTCCTGCTAGTAGAGTAGTCCATTACATTCGATTCTGCCACAGTGCATCAGTCTCTGTGTACAATGTTCTCCTAGTTCTGCTCCTCTCACTCTGCATCAAATCCTGTAGATCATTCCAGTTCACATGAAATTCCTCCAGTTCATTATTTTTTTTAGCTCAATAGTATTTGATTACCATCAGAAACCACAATTTGTTCAGCCATTCCCCAATTGAAGAGCATCCCCTCATTTTCCAATTTTTTGCTGCCACAAAGAGTGCGGCTATAAATATTTTTGAATAAGTCTTTTTTCCTTATTATCTCTTTGGGTTATAAACCCAACAGTACTATGACTGGATGAAACAGTGGGCATTCTTTTATCACCCTTTGGGCATAGTTCCAAATTGTATGACCAATCTTAAAGGAAGTAATTTTTTTTTTTTTCCATTTGAATAAGTTTATTTAGTCAATTTAGAACATTATTCTTTGGTTACAATAATCACATTATTTCTCTCCCTCCCCTACACCTACTCTTCCCACAGCCAATGTTCAATTTCATTGGGTATTGCATGTGTCCAGGATCAGAACCTATTTCTATGTTGTTGTTTTCACTAGGATATTCATTTAGAGTCTACATTCCCAACTATATAGCTTCGACCCATGTATTCAAGCAGTTGTTTTTCTTCTGTGTTTTTACTCCCACAGTGTTTCTTCTGGATGTGCATAGTGCTTTTTCTCATAGGTTCCTCCAAGTTATTCAGGGTCATTGCATTGCCACTAATGGAGAAGTCCATTACATTCGATTGTACCACAGTGTCTCAGTCTCTGCGCACAATGTTTTCCTGTTTCTGCTCCTCTCACTCTGCATCAATTCCTGGAGGTTGTTCCAGTCCCCATGGAATTTATTATTATTCCTTTGAGCTCAATAGTATTCCATCACCAACATATACCACAATTTATTCAGCCATTCCCCAATTGAAGGGCATACCCTCATTTTCAATTTTTTTGCCACTACAAACAGTGAAGCTATGAATATTTTTGTACATATCTTTTTCCTTATTATATCTTTGGGGTACAAACCCAGCAGTGCTATAGCTGGATCAAAGGACAGACAGTTTTTTATCACCCTTTGGGCATAGTACCAAAATGCCTTCCGGAATAGTTGAATCAATTCACAACTCCACCAGCAATGAATTAATGTCACAACTTTGACACATCCCCTCCAACATTCATTACTTTCCTTTGCTGTCATGTTAGCCAATCTGCTAGGTGTGAGGTGATACATCAGAGTTGTTTTGATTTGCATTTCTCTGATTATAAGGGATTTAGAACACTTTTACATGTGCTTATTAATAGTTTTAATTTCTTTAACTGAAAATTGCCTATTCATGTCCCTTGTCCATTTATCAATTGGAGAATGGAATTATTTTTTATACATCTGGTTTAGCTCTTTATAAATTTGAGGAATTAGACCTTTGTCAGAGATTTTTGTAATGAAGATTGTTTCCCAATTAGTTGCTTCCCTTCTAATTTTAGATGCATTTGTTTTGTTTGCACAAAAACTTTTTAATTTGATGTAATCAAAATTATTAATTCTACATTTTGTGATTTTTTTTCTAGCTCTTGCTTGGTTTTAGAGTCTTTCCTTTCCCAAACATCTGACAAGTATACTATTCTGTGTTCACCTAATTGGCTTATACTTTCCTTCTTTATATTCAGGTCATTCACCTATTCTGAGTTTATCTTGGTGTAGGGTGTGAGAAGTTGATCCAAACCTAATCTCCCCCATACTGTTTTCCAATATTCCCAGAGGTTTTTATCAAATAGTGGGTTTTGGTCCCCAATACTGGGATATTTGGGTTTATCATGGACTGTCTTGCTGAGGTCATTTACCCCAAGTCTATTCCACTGATCCTCCTTTCTGTCTCTTAGCCAGTACCAATTTGTTTTGATAGCCTCTGCTTTATAGTATAGTTTGAGATCTAGGACTGCAAGTCCTCCTTCCTTTGCATTTTTTTTTCAGGATTTCCCTGGATATCCTTGATCTTTTGTTCTTCCAAATGAACTTTTTCTGTTTTTTTTTTTCTAATTCAGTAAAAAAGTTTTTTGGTATTTCAATGGGGATGGCACTAAATAAGTAAATAAATTTGGGTAGGATTGTCATTTTTATTATGTTAGCTCGTCCCACCCATGAGCAATCAATGTTTTTTTTTCCAATTGTTTAAATCTAGTTTTAATTCTGTGGAAAGTGTTTTATATTTGTGTTCGTATAGTTCCTATGTTTGACTCAGCAGATAGATTCCTAAGTATTTTATATTGTCTAGAGTTATTTTAAATGCAATTTCTCATTCTAATTCTTGCTGCTGGAATGGGTTGAGGATATATAGAAATGCTGATGACTTATGTAGGTTTATTTTGTATCCTGCAACTTTGCTAAAATTGTTGACTGTTTCAACTAGCTTTTTGGTTGATTATCTAGGATTCTTTAAGTAAACCATCATATCATCCACAAAGAGTGACAGCTTGGTCTCCTCATTGCCAATTTTAATACCTTCAATTTCTTTTTTCTTCTCTAATTGCTACTGCTAGTGTTTCTAGTACAATGTTAAATAAGAGAGGTGATAATGGGCATCCTTGTTTCACTCCTGATCTTATTGGGAAGGCTTCTTGTTTATCCCCATTGCAGATAATGTTTGCTGATGGTTTTAGATATATACTGTTTTTTTTTTTTTTATGAAAGCACTTCTATTCATATACTTTCTAGTGTTTTCAATAGGAATGGTTGTTGTATTTTGTCAAAGTCTTTTTCTGAATCTATTGAGATAATCATGTGATTTTTGGTTGGTTTGATTGTTAATATTGTCAATTATGTGGATGGTTTTCTTAATATTGAACCATCCTTGCATTCCTGGTATGAATCCTATCTCGTCATTGTGAATAACCCTTGTGATGACTTGCTGGAGTCTTTTTGCTAGTATTCTATTTAAGATTTTTACAAATATACTCATTAAGGAGATTGGTCTATAGTTTTCTTTCTCTGTTTTTGACCTGCCTGCCTTTGGGATCAGTACCATGTTTTTGTCATGAAATGAATTTGGTAGAACTCCTTCTTGGCTTATTCTGTCAAATTGTTTGTATAATATTGGGATTAGTTGTTCTTTGAATGTTTTATCAAATTCATTTTTGAATCCATCTGGCCCTGGGGATTTTTTCTTAGGGAGTTCTTTAATGGCTTGTTCAATTTCTTTTTCTGATATGGCAATGTTTAGGTAATTTATTTCTTCCTCTGTTAATTCTAGCTGCCCAGGTGATAACCACAGTTTTTCAGAGTTACCAATGATCTTTTTTCTTATAGGGATACATATCATTTTAACTTATTGATTATCTTTAAAAATTTTTGTTTTGTTTTTCTTTTTTCCCCTCGTTTTTAATTGCCTTTTGATGATTCTCTTGAGTTCTGTGCTTGGATGTCAAATTTTCTCTTCAGTTCTCATCTTTTCTTTGCAAATTCTTAGAATTCTTCTATTTTGTTGAATAACCATACTTTTCCCTCTAGGAATATAATCAGTTTTGCTGGGTAGTTTATTCTTCTTTGTAGACATTGTTCCCTTGCTTTCCTCAATATTATATTCCATGTCTTTCGGTCCTTCAGTGTGGATGCAGCCATATCCTGTGTTATCCTCACTCTGGTTCCATGTTATCTGAATGACTTCTTCTTGGCAGCTTGTAATATCTTTGCTTTGGTCTGATAGTTCTTGAATTTGGCTATAACATTCCTGGTGTTGTCAGTTGGGGATTAAGTATAGGAGGTGATCTGTGGATTCTTTTGATCTCCACTTTTCCCTCCTGTTCTAGAATATCAGGGCAGTTTTCTTGAATAATTTCCTGTAGTATTGTGTCCAGGATTTTTCTTTTGTCATTCTCTTCTGGTAGACCAATGATTCTTAAATTGTTTCTCCTTGAACAATTTTATAAAATGCTTCATATTTTACTCAATTTTTTCATTCTTTTGGTTTTGTTTTATAGTGTCCTGGTGCCTTGTGAGGTCACTTAATTCTAATTGCTGTATTCTGGTTCTTAAAGACTGGATTTCATCCCTGGCTTTTTTGGTCATCCTTCTCTTTCTGGTCTGATTTTCTATGGAGGTCATCTTTCATCCTCTTTGCCTCATCTTTCATCTCCTTTGCCTCATTTTCCAGCTGATTAATTTTGGCTTTCAAGACACTGTTTTCTGTTTCCAGATGACTTATCTTTTGTCTTCAGCCTCTCTTAATTGTGTTTTGAATTTCGTTTTGAGTTCTTCCACAGCCAGTATCCAATTCATTGGGATTTCTGATTTATCGTTTTCTAATTCCTCCCCCTCTGTTCTGTTCACTGTATAGAAGCTATCTATTATAATTTCTTTCTTCTTTTTCTGTTGTTTGTTCATATCCACCCCTTTTTTGCTCCCCGTATTTGTCTGTGCTTTTGCTCCTCTCATTTTTTTTTTGTTTTGGGGGATTCTGTCAGTCTCCATTCTTGGAGGTTTGACAGAAGATCTCGTGGTGCAGTCTCTGGGGGAGGGTTGTTGGGGAATTGAGCTTCCCTGTCCTCTGGAGGCTTTTGATTGGATTAAAGTCCAGCAATCAATAAGGGAGGGGTGTGGAGCCTGGACTTCCCTGAGTTCTGAAGACTTTTTAATGGAATTAAGTTCAGTTGGGTTGAGCTGTGTGTGCTCTGAGGCCCACACCTCCTGTAAGGCTGGAGCAAATATGGAGGATCTACACAGCTCTGGCCATGCTGCCAGCTCTATGCTCCCTCTCTAGCTCCTTCCCTGCCGTCTTTGTTCTACACTCTGAGCTAGGCACAGCCCTGCCCACAAGGCACACCCTACAGACCAGCACTTTTGCCTGCCCAGAAGTTCCCACTGCTGCTAGAGTCTCAGTGCTCTAGGTGGGTGGAGGGAGGGGTTCTGGGACCTTCCTTCTGCCTTCCCCTTAAACCTGAGTGTTCTCGGATTCCAGCTTTTGGTGATGTGTACCTTTTGAATTGAGTCCAGCAGTCCTTGGCTCTGTCTTGTTGTTAGGTTTGATTTTCAGTCCCCCAGGAGCATTTAGTTTTGATCCATAAGGAAGGGTATTCAGAGGTCTGAACTTCTGCTACTTCTAGGCCGCCATATTGACTCGCCTCATTAGCCTCACTCTTGACCAGTCACTGAAGTCCAGTGGCAACACACACATCAGGACAACTGGTGATGGTCCAAGATGCAGTGCATGTCCATGGCATTTTAGAAGTCTGACCAAGCTCTAAGTGCTTCACAGTGTCTGCTTCAGCTGCCATCATGGCCTTTGGAACAAATTGTTTTCCTTTTCCCAGGGAATGTAGAAAGGGAGGGGGAGAGTCTAAACAGCCCTCAGGCTGCCTTTGCATATTTATTGCACCTTTTCTCAGAATCCTGGTTTTTTCTTGTGAAACATTTATCTATGAATTTCACAGAGGCTAGAATCTCACTCCTTGATATAGATAACTATAGATCATTGAGATTTTGGATAAGGGACTTCATGGCAGGGAGAAAAGCATTATTTATAGTTCATTCATGGCTAGAATCTCTGATAAATCTCCTGATTTGGTTTCCAGATTCTAAAGCATACATCTTGTAAAGGTAGAGAAAGAAGGTTAGCATTGACTCAGGGCTTTTGTTCAATACTTCATATATTGATGTTTCTTAAATTCATGAGATGAAACAGTAAGCAAGTTAAGGGAAACCAGAATAGGCCTTAGGACATGAGTCTAGTGAGTTTGAAATACTGGATAGAAAACTGAAGACAAACTATAATGCTAAATGCTGAAGACAAACTACAAATTACTGATACTTGGTAATTTCAGTGCCAACGTAGGCAATAACAATTTTAAAGAAACTCAAGAATTTATTTACAAAAATAATATTTCATTTTTCTTTCAATTACATCTGAAAACAATTTTAACACTTAAAATTTTTGATTGCCAAATTCTCTCTTTCCTTCTTTCTTCCTTCCCCTTCTCTCTCTCTCTGAGATAGCAAGGATTTCTAATAAAGATTTTCATATGTAGTCATGTAAAACATTTTTGTCATATAAGTCATTCTGTGGAAGGTATCTTGAACCAAAAAAAAAAAAATGAAGAGAGAATGTAAAATATAGTATGTTTAGTTCTGTATTCAGACTTTATCAATTTTTACTCTGGAGATGGATGGCATTTTTGATCATGAGCCTTTGGGACTTTCTTGGATCACTGTATTGCTGAGATTAACTAGATCATTCACAGTTGTTCATTATATAATATTGCTCTTACTATGTGTAATATTCTAGTTCTGCTCAATTCACTTTGTATTGGTTCATGTAAGTCTTTCCAGGTTTTTCTGAAGTTATTTAGCTCATCATTTTTTATAGCACAATAGTATTCCACCATAATCATATAAAGAATTGATTTTCAAAATATCTTAAAATGGGCAAAAAAAATGAAAAAAAGAGATGGGAAGTACTTTTGCAAAATGGGCAACTTGCTTATGTCAATGAATGCCAACATTTGAAGCTTCTAAACGGCATTCTGGAATTCTCATATTTTTGTTAGTGTCAAAATAAAAGAACCCTTATTGATGGGGAGATTGTGTTAAACAGTGAATGGTAGTGTATTAATTGCATTGAGCTCTAGAAAACCCCAAGATCCCCTCATAGATTATACATTTTAGCTTGAAGAGACCTTAGAGGTCATCTAATCTAATCTAAACTAATTTTACAGGTGAGGTAATTTAATCAAAGAGATTAAGAGATTTGCCTAGGGTTACTTTGATGATTAAACTTCTGATGAGGATTTGAACCAAGGTCTTTCTGATTCAAAGATAACATACTTTATCCACTAAAACAGTCTATTTCTTTAAAATCCTGTGCTCATCTGATATTTATAGATGGTTTACTCCTTCTCATTACCTAACTGCTTCCAAGATCAGGTGCATTAAGGATGTTATGGCCATCCTTAAACTACACATTAATGAATAAGTACCAATCATCCATCTGAAAAAAAAAATAAAGCAGATGTGATTTACATTGCCAGTATATGAAAGGTAGGGGAATAGACAGAACATGGAGTAAATTCATCAATATGTAAGTCTAGTATGGTTTCTTCACATGGACAATGAATCAAGACCAAATTGACTTTGAAAATGAAAGTGAAAGTGCTTGAGAATTACTTTAATTATCCTCCCAAACTTTTTGCTTCTTCAAAAGCCTATCTCTTCCTTTCTCATAAATTCATACAACAAAAGAAGAATTTATTTTACTTGACTATGAACATTTATTACAAGATTTTTCTTTTTTCCCATTAAATATGTGTATGATAGTGTTGAAGAGAAAAAAAATAATTTTAATTGAATTGAATTGAATTTAAATTGAATAATTTAAATTTAATTGAAGAGAAAAATAATTTCAATTGAAAAAATAAAATAAATGACAAAAAGAATAGTTTTTAACACTTTAAAAAATTTTGAGTTCCAAATTCTCTTGTTCCTTCTTTCTTCCTTCCCCTTATTATTTTATTAAATACTATAACTCCTGGAATATTATGATGTTTGAAGAACTAAATACATCAAATAACCTAAGGAATAATGAAAGGCACTTACTTGACATAAATGAACAGTATGTTTTGAATGATGGACAACAGTTGAGAAATTAAGAAAAATGTATTATTATAGTCATGAGTGAATAGAAAGGAAGTATGGACAACTCCCTTGGTTTACTGGCATACATGACATATTAAAAGAACCAGAGGAAGCCTTCTAGAGTACTGTGTAGATTTCCATGTAGAATTTTTAAAACAACTGATAAGAATAACATTGGATATGAAAGGGAAGACTTGTTAAGATCTTCATTGAGGGATGGAATATCTATAATGAAAATTTGTATCCATTTCAAGACAAAAATATATTCAAAACAAGAAGTTAAATGTATATGATTTGGGTGCACTATTGGGGAAAGATGACAGTGGTTTTATTTAATAGATAACAAAAAATTCTAACTTCAATTTTGTATGCAAACTTTCCACCCACATGTACAACCTGAAAATTGCAAAATATAATAAATTTTATTAATCAGGTACTGAGGCTCAAAACATAAGGGAATACAACAAATCAAATACATATTTTATTTTAAAAGTTTCATTGTTTCCTTTTACTTTTATATCACATTAAATTCTGAATACACTCCTCATCATCCCCCACACCACAAGCCTTTCTTTATAAAACAAAAATCCAACAAAATCACTTAATTTAGCAATCACACCTGCTAACATATACAACATCTTATACACACCAATGTGAGAACAAAGGAAGGTTAAAAAAATGCAGAACATATATGACTTTTGTCATTAGCAATATATTATTAAATAGAATATTTGAAAAAATATAACATAAATTGAACAAAGCCCTGAGGCCTGGGAGCTAGGATGGGTTCATTAATACTGAATCAGGTCAAATTTTTCTTTTTAGGGAGGAAGTAGGGATTAATTGATTGATCAAGGAAAAGCTATAGATTATTCAATTTCATTCAATTCAGCTACTATATATTATGTATTTGCTATGTATAAAGCATCACCTTATCCAGACCATACAAAAATAGCCTTAATTTGCAATAGCCTTGAATAGCTATTCAATGTATGCAATAAATACAGTATTGCTACTGAGAAGTAAATATGAAATTTGTAGAAAGTAAGAAAAAAAATTTTGAGAGGGAAGCCACACTTATAACTAGAAGCATCTAGTATATTCTGCAGGAAGTTAGGGATTGCATAAAGTTGGAAAGTTCATGGGGAGTGGGGAACACTTGTGCAAAGCCATGGAGGTAAAGGATATGTTATTTAATAAAAATAAGATCTAGCATTGCATTTTCTGTTTTGTGCTAGGAAAAAAAAAGATGGAAAGGGCAGTGAAATAAAATAAAAAGAAAAAAAGAAAGTGATGTAAACTAAGAATTTTGCCTTTAATGGCCTTTGCAATCTAAATTTCTAGGCTTGTTTCAAGCTATTCCCTTTTATGTAACTTCTACCATAATAAAAATAGATTAAGCATCATTCTTTGACTTCATCCTGCCCTTTCTGGCATATATGCATGAAACAAATGTATATTTACATACATATAAATACATGCATATATATCTTTGTTTCTGGATGGACTTTTCCCATATGCCTTTCCATTTAAATTCTTTATTTCCTTTAATGATGGACAAAGTTAAACCTAAATTAAGGGCTAGATTCTCCTGATCTTTTCTTCATCTACTACATAGAAATGATCTCTATTTTTAAGGAATTTTGAACATTTAAATGCATTTGTCCATATTTAAACTTTTATTATTGATATTTTTGTTAATGTCTTACCCGCCCTATGGGATAGTATACTGGTGGAGGGCAGAGACTGCTATTTAAATTTTCTATTCCCTAGGATCTACCTCAGTTCTATGTGTATAAAAATATGAAATAATATTTACATAGTGCTTTAAGAATTGAAAACTGCTTTAAAATATTAGCTTATTTTATCCTCATAATATACGTAAGAGGTAGATGCTATTATTCACTTAATTTACACATCAGAAAACTGACCAATGCATATAGAAGTTAAATGACTTGCCCAGGGTCATTGAGCCTGTGACTTTCTGAGGCATACTTTGAATTCAGGTCTTCCTTACTACAGGTTCAAATAGTTTATCCACAATGCTCTCTAGCTACTATATCTAATGCCTAGCATGGTGCTTTGCTTAATAAGTGTTTGCTGAATTTCTTTTACTAAACAGTCTAAGTTCCCTTTTATAATGAGTTTTATGAATGTGATTTAAAGGAAAGCATATTGAATTTAATATGATGCAAAAGTCCTAGCTCAGCTATTTAATATGCAACTACAGGCAGTCACTTAAATTTTCTTAGTCTCTGTGTATTTTTAAATAGAGATATTAATACTTGCAGTTCATATGCTTATGCTTAGTACCTCATAGGGTCATTGCAGAGAAAATTCATCACTTGTTCAGTAGAAATTGCTTTGGGATTTGGAATCAAATGATAATTGCTTTCAATCCAGTTCTGCTACCTATTCTCTACCTATGTGACTCTTGTTCAGTTGTGTCCAACTTTTTGAGGTTTTTCTTGGCAAATATATTGGAGTGATTTGCCATTTCCTCCTCTAGCTTATTTTACAGATGAGGAAACTGAGGCAAACAGGGTTCAGTGATTTCCCCAGGGTGACACAACTATGGAGTGTCTGAGGCTGATTTTGAACTCAGGAAGATGAGACCTTCTGACTCCAGGTTCCACACTGAATCCACTGAACAATCAAGCTTCCTGTGTGACCTGAAACAAATCACTTAATAGAAAGTAAGATTCTTCAGAAAAAGGACCACTTCCTTTTGGCCTTTACATGCCCATTTTTATAGTAAACATCTAGTCAATCAGTCAAGAAACATTTATTAATCACTTAATATAGTCCAGGAAAGGTGCTAAACAAACAAGGAGTTAAATGAATAAATAAAACAATGAACTTATTAACATCTTTAGGCATCAGTTTCTTCACCTATAAAATGAAAGGTCTTGAATAAATCTTTACTATCTTTTCCAGCTTTAAATCTGTGATATGATGAACCTTAAACATATTAATATTAGCTATTAACATTTAATGATTTGAGCACAACTTATGATAACATTGTGGAAAAGTTAGATTCATAGCTTGTCAAATAATTGAACTCTTAGAAGGTTAACTAATAGATCGTTGTCAATCTGGAAGGAGCTCTCTAGTTGCATGCCACTGGGCTCTGCCCTTAGCCCTCTCTTTTTCCTCAATTTTATTAATGACTTGCATAAAAGCATGATTCTCTAATTTATGAATGATAGCAACCTGGGAAGGATTGCAATTATGTTGAAGGAAAGAATTAGGATTAAAAGATATCCTGCTAGCCTGCAACTGATATGATCAGATTTAACATGAAGCAATCCTGAAATAATATTATTTATTTTATTTTAAAATGTATAATAATCAGTAGACATGAATATTTATATTATGCTAAGGATATAAAAGAGGCAAAAGAGTCATGTTAGCCAAAGTGATTTTTATTTGAAAATATAAATTCAGTATAATATAATAGTAATTTCACTTTCCTGTTTGTATCACCTTCTAAACTTTTAGTTTTGTCCTATATATGTTTAATGATTTATTGATGCTTTTTTCTTAGTCATCTACCTCTCCTTGTGGAAATTCTTGTTTGGGATGAGTAAGCACAGTAAACAAAACAAATCACTATACTTACCATGTTTGAAAATACATATATTTCTAGTCCATCACCTTATTTGCTAAGAGTTAGGAGACAAACTATATCAATTGCTAAGAAGTCATGACTTCTTATTGCATTGATAAAATTTGTAGTCTTTCAAATTTATTTTCCTTTATATTATTGTAGCTACATAAATTATTGAACTGGTTCTGTTCATCAATTCATGTAAATCTTTACAGGTATTTTAAAATTTATCACTTTGACTATTTCTTATGGCACACTATATCTTATTATACTCATCAATGGGAGTTTGCTCAGCCATTCCCTAACCGATGAATAACCATATAGGTTATTTAATAGGTTAAAAATATAAAATTTATATAGGTTATTAATCTTTCTCAATTCTCTGATACAAAACTGTGTTATAATTATCATTGTATAATTATCATTGTATATCTTTGGTATCTTAGGGATGTATGTTAGTAGCAGTTATAAGTACTCATCTTCACTGTGGTCACTCCTTTTATTGATTTCCAGAGAGCTTACACTAGAAGCTTGGTTGATACTTTCTCTGGGAGATATTCCTATTACCAATGTCCTTGGGTTCAGTATCATAGGGCACCTCAATCAAAGGTTTAAGAGGAAGTGGTAGTTGAGGTGATAACAATGGTTTGGCTGATCAAGCATATTCTATCATCTGTGTCTTCCTCAAGGTCCTTTGCTTCTTCAGTTAAGTAGTAGTTAGTTAATTCTGCTGAGAAATGCCAGTTCTGAATTCTTCCCCTCAGTAAAACTGATGCTGATGATAATAATGCTAGAACTAGAGAACAGTGTATGAGTGCAGCTCTATCCTTTCCCCCCCTCATCTATAAGAATGTAAATTTTTTGAGTGCTTTAATTTTACAATTTGACTTTTCCCTGGGATGTAGTTATCCCTAGAAATATAAATGAACAAATTGCCAACATATCTCTCAGAACTGTGGCTGTTTATCACTACAATTGCTAGTTTATAAAAAATAAAATAAAATACAAATAATCCAGTGCCTACAAAGTAGCAGTTAGTTGTTAACAGACATAAAAAATGTCAACAGTAATTCAAAAACAACACTCAAGTTGTTCTTGATAAACTACCTGTAGTTTGCCTTTGTTGGACTGTCAACAACCTCAACTTTTTAATAGTTGCTTAAATTGTCTCTTTTCTTCAGTCCAACCTCCACATCGCTGCCAAAATAATATCCTAAAAACTCAATTCTGGTCATATTGTTTTGCTCCTTTGGCTCCTTTTCTTTCAGTTGATCAATCAACTAGCATTGAGTAAAAACCTGCTGTTTTGACTGTATGACTGGAGATACAAAGAAAAGCAAAAGAATTCTTCTGAAGGAATTCACAGATTAAAGGGGAAGAAAATATGTAAACATTTATGTAAAAATGGGACACATTCAAGATAAGTAGCAGATAATCTTAGAGGGAATGATCTAAGATTGAGCATGATCAGAAAAACTTCTTATAGATGTTAGAACTTAATCTGGGACTGGAAGGAAGAAAGCAAAGCCAGGAGTAGGAGACAATCAGAGAGAGTCACTGGATCTTATTGAATGGGGAGGGATAACATGTTTATATTTGGGCTTTAGTTAGAAAAACTAAATGGAGAATGGATTAAAGTGGGGAGAGAATCAATGCAAAGAGGTCACCTAGTAGACTACTGCAATGGTGCAGGAGTAAGGTGATAAGAGTCAGAACCAGAGTGATGGCTATATCATAACAGTAAAAAAAAAAATGATCCAAATGAGAGATATTACAAAAGTAGAAACGATTAGATTTGGCAACTAATTGAAAAGGAGAAGGGGGGAGAGAGAATGAGAAGTCCTAGATGACAAGGTTATAAGCCTGAGTAACTGAGAGGATGATGATACTTTACACAGTAACAGGGAAGTTTAGAAGCAAGTAATGTTTGGGGATAAAGATAAGTTTAATGTTAGAGATGGGAATTTAAGATATCTTAAGACATCCAATCAAAATATTCAAATAGGTGATTGAAGTTATGAGATTACAGATAAGGAGAGAGGTTAGAAAGAATTATCTGCACAGAGATAATAGTTGAATCTATGGGAAATAAATAGAGAAGATAAGAGGACCCAGAATAGAAACTTTGAGACACTCAAGGTTAGTGGGCACAAGCTGGATGCAGGTTCAGCAAAGGGTGCTGAGGAGCTGTCAGACAGGTAGGAAGAGATCCAGGGCAGAGTAGTATTATGAAGACCTAAACATAAGAGAATATAGAGAAGAGGGTAATCAATAGTGTCAAATACTGCAGAGTTAATAAGGATGAAGGAAAAGATCATTAGATTTGGCAATTAGGTCATTGTTAGTTTAGGAGAGAGAGCAGTTTCAGTTGAATATGAGGCTGGAAACCAGAGAAAAAGAGTTAAGAATGTGAGGGGAAATGGAGGTTCAGTTATGCAGAAAGCTTTCTTAAGGAGTTTAGCCACAAAAGGGAGAAAAGTTGTGTCAATACCAGGCAGAGATAGATGGATCAAGGGAGGATTTTTTTTGAGGATGGGGAGACCTGCGTGTATTGGTAGGCAGTAGGGAATCAGTCAGTAAACAGGGAGAGATTGAAGATAAGTGATAGAGTAGAGAAGATAAAGGGGGTAAAATGCTGGAAAACACAATATGGAATGTATTACTTGTACTTGTAAAGTGGTTTGAATACAGCCACCTCTGTCATTAAGAGCTCTTCATGACCTCAGCTCAACCGATTCTTCAGTGTTTATTATACATTATTCCCTTTCATACATTCAAGTTCCAGACAACCTGTCTTTTTATTCATTTTTACTGATGCCTTCCTTTTCAAGTATCATACTTTTTAGTTTACACTGGCTATCTACCAATTCTAGAATATATTCACTCCTCATCTAATGCATTTCAGAATCCTACAATGGTTTCTGTCAAAACTCATCTCAAATTCTACTTCTTGTTGGAACTATTTTCTGGTCCCTCAGATGCTAGTACCTTCTTGTTGTCTCATAATGATTTAAGCCGTATATGTTTTATATTTGTACAAATTTTTTCATTTACACACCCATACACATATTAAAATGCACATGTATGAATATATATGCTTTTCCTATGTATCCACCTATATATGTATCACCTATGTCTGTCTGTCTATATAATCTGTCCATCCATCCATACATCCATCCTTTTGTCTATCTGTCTATCTATCTGTCTGTCTATCTATCTATCTATCTATCTATCTATCTATCTATCTATCTATTCATCGACATATGGTGTTCTCTAACCCAAATGGTGAGTCTTTGCTGGGATTCATGTCTTTCTTAGGGTGAGACTTTCTCCCTGGACCTTCTTTTCTGGAGAAATTATTTCTGATTCTTCAAAACCGTTAATTTAAAAAACAAATCATAGAAACAATTAATAATTTCATTGAAGAAAATTACAATGATAAGATATCCTTTCAAAACCTATGGGATGCAGCCAAAGCAGTACTCAGGGGGAAATTTATATCGTTGAGTTCATATATTAACAAATTAAGAAGGGCAGAGGTCAATGAATTGGGCATGTAAATTAAAAAAACTAGAAAGCGAACAAATAAAAAATCCTCATATGAAGACTAAATTAGAGATCCTAAAAATCAAAGGATAAATTAACAAAATTGAAAGTCAAGGAACTATTGATTTAATAAATAAGACTAGAAGCTGGTACTGTGAAAAAACAAATAAAATAGACAAAGTACTAGTCAGTCTAATTAAAAAAAGGAAAGAATAAAACCAAATTGACAGTATCCAAGATGAAAAGGAAGACCTCACCTCTAATGAAGAGGAAATTAAGGCAATCATTAAAAATTACTATGCCCAATTATATGGAAACAAATATGGCAATCTAGGTGATATGGATGAATACTTACAAAAATATAAATTGCCTAGACTAACTAACAGAGGAAGAAATAAATTATCTAAACATTGCCATATCAGAAAAAGAAATTGAACAAGCCATTAATGAACTCCCTAAGAAAAAATCCCCAGGGCCAGATGGATTCAAAAATGAATTTGATAAAACATTCAAAGAACAACTAATCCCAATATTATACAAACTATTTGACAGAATAAGCCAAGAAAGAGTTCTACCAAATTCATTTCATGACAAAAACATGGTACTGATCTCAAAGGCAGGGAGGTCAAAAACAGAGAAAGAAAACTATAGACCAATCTCCTTAATGAATATATTTGTAAAAATCTTAAATAGAATACTAGCAAAAAGACTCCAGCAAGTCATCACAAGGGTTATTTATGATGACAAGGTAGGATTCATATCAGGAATGCAAGGATGGTTCAATATTAGGAAAACCATCCACATAATTGACCATATTAACAAGCAAACCAACAAAAATCACATGATTATTACAATAGATACAGAAAAAGCCTTTGACAAAATACAACACCCATTCCTATTGAAAACACTAGAAAGTATATGAATAGAAGGGCCTTTCCTAAAAGTTAAAAAAAAAAACAGTATATATCTAAAACCATCAGCAAACATCATCTGCAATGGGGATAAACTAGATGTATTCCAAATAAGATCAGGAGTGAAACAAGGATGCCCATTATCACCTCTCTTATTTAACATTATACTAGAAACACTAGAAGTAGCAATTAGAGAAGAAAAAGAAATTGAAGGTATTAAAATTGGCAATGAGGAGACCAAGCTGTCATTCTTTGTGGATGATATGATGGTTTACTTAAAGAATCCTAGATAATCAACCAAAAAACTAGTCAAAACAGTCAACAATTTTAGCAAAGTGGCAGCATACAAAATAAACCCGCATCAGTAATCAGCATTTCTATATATCTCCAACCAATTTCAGCAGCAAGAATTAGAAAGAGAAATTCCATTTAAAATCACTCTAGACAAAATAAAATACTTAGGAATCTATCTGCCGAGACAAACACAGGAACTATACGAACACAACTACAAAACACTCTCCACCGAATTAAAACTAGATTTAAACAATTGGAAAAACATTGATTGCTCATGGGTGGGACGAGCTAACATAATAAAAATGACAATCCTACCCAAATTAATCTACTTATTTACTGCCATATCCATTGAACTACAAAAAAAAAAACAAAACCATGAGAAAGTTCATTTGGAAGAACAAAAGTTCAAGGATATCCAGGGAAATCATGGGAAAAAATGCAAAGGAAGAAGGACTTGCAGTCCCACATCTCAAACTATACTTTAAAGCAGTGGTTATCAAAACATTTTGGTACTGGCTAAGAGACAGAAAGGAGGATCAGTGGAATAGACTTGGGGTAAATGACCTCAGCAAGACAGTCTATGATAAACCCAAAGATCCCAGTTTTGGGGACCAAAACCATGTTTTGAAAAAAACTGCTGGGAAAATTGGAATACAGTATGAGAGATTAGGTTTGGATCAACTTCTCACACCCTACACCAACGTAAACTCAGAAACTCAGAATGGGTGCATAACCTGAATAGAGAGAAGGAAACTTTAAGAAAATTAGGTGAACACAGAATAGTATACTTGTCAGATCTTTGGGAAAGGAAAGACTCTAAAACCAAGCAAGAGCTAGAAAAAAAACACAAAATGTAAAATCAATAATTTTGATTGCATCAAATTAAAAAGGTTTTGTACAAACAAAACTAATGCATCCAAAATTAGAAGGGAAGCAACAAATTGGGAAACAATCTTCATTACAAAAATCTCTGACAAAGGTCTAATTACTCAAAATTATGAAGAACTAAACCAGTTGTATGAAAAAATCAAGCCATTCTTCAATTGAAAAATGGGCAAGGGACATGAATAGGCAATTTTCAGTTCAAGAAATCAAAACTATTAAAAAGCACATGAAAAAGTGTTCTAAATGTCTTATAATCAGAGAAATGCAAATCAAAACATCTCTGAGGTTTCACCTCACACCTACCAGATTGGCTAACATGACAGCTATGGAAAACAATGAATGCTTGAGGGGATGTTGGGACATTAATTCATTGCTGATGGAGTTGTGAATTGATCTAACCATTCTGGAGGGCAATTTGGAACTATGCCCAAAGGGCGATAAAAAACTGTCTGCCCTTTGATCCAGCCATAGCATTACTGGCTTTGTACCCCAAAGAGATAATAAGGAAAAAGACATGTACAAAAATATTCCTTGCTGCCCTCTTTGTGGTGGCAAAAAAATGGAAAATGAGGGGATAACCTTCAATTAGGGAATGGCTGACCAAATTATAGTATATGTTGGTGATGGAATACTATTGTGCTAAAAGGAATAATAAAGTGGGGGAATTCCATAGGGCCTGGAATGACCTCCAGGAATTGATGCAGAGTGAGAGGAGCAGAACCATTAAAACATTGTACACAGAGACTGTGGTACAGTTGAGTGTAATGGACTTCTCCATTAGTGGCAATGCAATGACCCTGAATAACTTGGAGGAACCTATAAAAAAAGCTACTATCCACATCCAGAGGAAACATTGCAGAAGTAAAAACCTGGAAGAAAAACAACTGCTTGAATACATAGTCGAAGGGATATATGGTTGGGGATGTAGACTCTAAATGAACATCCTAGTGTAAACAACAACATGGAAATGGGTTCTGATCAAGGGCACAAGTAATAACCAATGAAATTATGTGTTGGTTGAGGGAAGAGTGGGTGTAGAGGAGGGAGGGAAATAATGTGATTATTGTAACCAAGGAATAATGTTCTAAATGGACTAAATAAACTTATTCAAATGTGAAAAAAAAAAGAACTGAAAGAAGGGCCAAAAGAATTACAGACAAACAGGGCAGCTTTGAGTTACATTTTTATTCAATTTTTGTAAAAAACTACATCTTGAATTCCTTTTACAGGGAGTTGCAAAAGGCTTTATACAGTTTAAAACTATTAAGGCTTGAAATTGCACCAGGACTTTTGATACATCCTTTATCCTTGGGAAAAAAAAAGAATCAACACAATACAGATTTGCAATGTCACATACAATCTTCTTCAGATCTACTATATATATATATATATATATATATATATATATACATATTTATATATATATATAGAGAGAGAAATCTTTATTTTACTTACTATTTGTTAAGTTAAAAATAAAAATTAACCTAACCCCTTAAAAAAAAGTGAGGCTTTGTGATCTCTGCTCATTTAAATCCAACTCACACAAGTTAAAACGTCCTTCCATGATTTCATTGGTCCACTTCAAAAACAAAAGATGATCAACAACAATGTGCCCTCAAACACTTATCATGTTCAAAGATCTGAAAGGGTAAATCTGGTTCCAGAGATAACAACAGTTAACACTTTTCCTCTAGAAATTATTACCCTTGAACCTCTATAATGCAAAGAGAGATGATGAAATATCAATATATGCCAGAGATAGGAGTTATTTAGAAGCCTAGGGAAAAATTAAAAAGTCAGTTTTAGTGCTGCCACAACTTTAAGCTGATATGACCTAGAAATTAATTGCTTAGACAGCTAACTAGAGAAGACCTAATTCAAGATATAAAGCTAAAAATATGTATGTATGAATATATGTATAGATATAGATATAATATATAACCCCATTTCCAGACCTCCTAAGTTTTTCTGTATATATAGAAAATTCTATAATAAACATTGGCATATAAGGTTTTTTGTGACCATTAACCACCAAAATCACTCATTTATGACTAAACATGGAAAATGAAAGTAAACATATATATTCCATATTTATTTTTTAATTTATTTTGTTTATTCTCAATTGAATTTATAGCAGTGAGTGACAGTCCATGAAACTGTTAAACCTTAGTAGGCTTTCTCTTAGATATTCACATAGACAGCTAAACTTCTAATTATCAAGATCAAATTAAACATGTCTATTTCTTTAATCATCAACAAGATGTTATCACCTACAATGACATTGTTTAATTTTCTAAAATTAGTAGAAATTAATCTTGATGTTCATCTAGCTATAAAGTATAACTAAATCAAATGAAATTGTAGGATTTTGGTATTATCTATTTTCATTAAAATTTTCTATAATTTTTCAAGGTCCTGGAAGGATTAAGTCTGTAGAATATGTGTGTGTGTTATATAAATATATACACATATATTACTTAATTGCTAGTTCCACATTTGTAATAACAGCAATTTCTTTTACAAGTGTTTTCTATAAAGTAAGGTTGCATTACTTGCCAATTAATTCCAAACATTAAATAAACAGGCAACAGAGATCAGTATATTTAAATATTTATTTTTGTTCTATGATATTCCTATAAAGTATTGGATTTTCTGTCGTACAGCAAGCAGGATTAAGGGAGTTAGAGTGGAAAGATAGGAATGAGAACAGGAGAAATGGTATACTTTTAGATAACCAAAAACTAATGAAGGTCCTGAAAGACAAATAATAACAAACCACTCTTCATTAAAAGCAAAGAGATAAGGGATTACCAAGATAGAAGACTGTACACATTTTCAGGTGAGATTTTTTTTAAGTCAACCATCCTTACTTTTTTTTTTCCAGAGAGGATGTTTCAGTGACTGGATTGAATGTGACATAAATGCCAAAAGAATCAAAAACATATAAAAATAAATATGAAAGTTAAAAATACAACTTTCATAGCAGAGGCTTAACCATTAAAGTAAAGTTGATCATGATACTCAAATTGTCTAAATGATGACGTGAAAGCTTTGTAAAACATAGAAACAGTATGTAAATTTGAGTAATGATGATGATAATGGTGGTGAAAATGGAGAAGAAAAGATGGAGAAGAAAAAGGAAGAAAAAGAGGAAGTAAATTATAAAGGAGGGGAAAGAAAAATACAAGTTCTTTGAGAAGGGAAAATAGGAAAGAATTAGTGAAGAGCATGAGGAAAACAAAATAAATTGATAAAGAGAAAATAAAAAATACAGTAATTGATAAAGACAGAAAATAAAAAAAATAGAGTAATGTGTGGAATAGGTGAGAAAACTGAATAAAAGGGGAAAATTTGGGGGAAATGGAGTAAGAGGATTCTCTACAACAAATAATATGTCCTACTATGAAGTAATTTTTAGAGGAAAAAAAATCAGGAGATGAATGCCTGTTTTCAAATATTACCAGTGCTCCCAGCCTTCTTTATTTGCAACTAACAGGGAAAGTACCATCTTTATCCATGCTGCGATTTTAGACACATAGCTTTTGATATTCATACCTTTGCTATTTTCTTAAATGTGTTGGGGTTAGGAGAGGAGATTTCAACATCAAGGCTGACAGATGGTAGACGTTCCTTGCTTTTGGTCCTCAGTCTCTCCTGCCACTTCCAAACTCCCTCATCTACTTCCATGTCCTTTGTGTTGGCATGGCAGGGGCCAATGATATTCAATCTGCTGCTACTATGGGATCCCATCTGTTAGAGGCACACCTTTGAAAGTGATTCCAGGGATGATCTATTGCCCCCATGAGTTGAAACCTACAAACTAGGCCAAGTTCAAACTCTAAGAAGAAAGGATGCACCTGTGAAGGTGAAGAGCCTCAGGAAGAAGAAAGACTTAAGACCAGAAATGCAGTGCTGATTTGTTCCTGGTCCTGTTATTTCATTCATATAATGAATTTGTGGTAAGGAAATTCCTTCTCCTGTTGCAGATCAGGACCTGTTCTGCAATGCATAATCAGGAAAACTTGCTTGGATCACCAAAAAACTATATGTCTTGTCCAAGGTCACAATTCCAGTCTATGTCAGAAGCAGAATGGGAATCTAGGTCTTCCTTACTTCAAAGCTAGCTCTTTATTTGCTACTCCCAATGATTTTAAATTTAATACAACTCAAGAGGAAATAGGTAGAAGCCAATGAATGAACAATTGTTAAAAACTATTAAATATAATGTGAGGCAGCTAGGTAGTTTGGTGGATAGAGTATGTAAAGATTAAAATTTAGGGGAGATGGGGAGACTGAGGCAGGTAGAAATTAGTTTCTCTCTGCAAGGAGTATTATATTTTTTAGAGGTTTATTAAAGGCTAAAGATTAAAGAATATACAGGTAAGAAACATGTGCCTAGGCCAGAGGCCTAGACAAAATAACCTCACATCATGGAAGAGACGCCTCTGCTCCAAAACGGAAGTCCAAAAGAGCCAAAAAAAGCCCCTCAAAAGCCTTTGAATCCACTTAAATATCTTCTCGATCTCGGCCCAGGTGAGATTACAAGGCATTCTGGGGAAGTGGAGCAAAGGCTCATGGGGATTGTAGTCCTGTATTCGAGTCTATTTTTTACAATTCCCCCCTTTGATCATTTGCAAAAAATTAATTTTTTTCCAAAGGATCATGAAAACATAATCAATTTAAAGATTACAATAATTGAGGATAAGAGAAAGAAAAGAATAAAACCAATAATTACTGGACACATTGACAGAAAGCCAGTTAGGGGGCAGTCCCCTTTGGCATGAAAGTATGCATGCAAATAAATGTTCATTAACCACACCCAAAGTTCATTTTGTGCAGTTCGTGGTCTGGAGGCTTCTTCATGATGGCTTCTCCAACAGTTCAGTTTCTGAATTCGGGGAAGTAGCATCTTCTTTACCTAAAATTCTTCTCAAAAGGAATTTAAACTTTGCAATTTAAATAATGATATTTTTTTACATTCCCCCCGTTAAGAGGGTGATATAAAAAAAAAAGGGATCACTTAGGGATGCATGGCTGAGGTATGAGGTATATGAATCAATTGGCAAGAGATATTAAAAAGACATCAGAAAAATCAAAAGGAAAGAAAAATTTCTGGATGAAAATATAGACTATCAAAGTCTTATGTGTAATAATTCCAAGTAGAAGAAAAATAAATCTATAACAAGTCCTTCAATCAGGGCCCAATCAAAATGATCTAAGTAATGATGCATTTACCCAGTCAGTGCCAGGACTACAGAAAGGTACCACACTATGAGAGGCAGAAAAGGGGACCAGGTTATAGGAGCCAAGGTTTCAGGGATACTCGTCTGTGAGTATCTTCAGGGTGAGTGTGGATACAAGGAAAGCCTATGTCTTAACACATGTTAAACATAGTAACCTCGAGTCTTCACACTAGGTTCAAGACCTTTGTATTGGCCTAGAAGTGCATCAATCCATCCTAGATTGGCCTTTCTTTGGCCCTATGAAATGGCTCTTGTGTGTATCTCTTGTCTTGGAATCAGACAGAATCATTAAGCAAAGTCCCATAATTTATTTAAATAATTAGTGGCATCATTTTATCATCACAAGCCTTTTAGGGCATGTATTAGCAAATGTATCTTAAACTTAAAAATCAAAAGGTTAAAGAAAATCTTAATACTGGTGACATGTGCATCAAATATAAAAAGGAGAGAAAAAATAATTTTAAAAAAACTGAAAAAGTATATTGCACATGCAAGAAAAATATAATAATAAAAGAGCTTTAAAAAATTCAAAAATATAGCTTATAATCATTGACACTCTGTGTCAGTTAAGAAAATATAAAATACAAGGCTTTCTCACCAAAAAATGAGATCCATTTCCTCTTTGTATCTGGCCATGATCACTGTGAGTAGAAGGCAAATGAATAGAAAAAGGTTAACAATTTTTTCATCTTTAAAAATACAGTAGTACAAATATGTAGATATCAAAATCCCCAAAATTCTCAATAGCCCAATTAATTACAATAGCAAACAAACACACTTTCATATTTCACATAAGTTGTAACCTACGAATTGATGGACATTTGTCACAATTTTTACAAACATAGCAATCCTTCAACCTTGGTATTTAGACATATTTTTTAAAAACAAAGTAAAACTCATCTTGGGTTTAGAACATAATCAAGAAATCTAGATATCATTCTGGTAGAAGTAAAATAGTGAGCTGAAGAGCATAAATAAAGGGGTGCTCCTTTTTCTTGGAGGCTTATAGGGATACAAATGCCCTGAGATTAACTGCCCAACTTCCATTCACATGTGGGAAGGTTGGGGGTTATAAAATACATTTCACTTCAGCTACTGTAATGGGCCTTACCTCATGGTAGGGGCAGGCAAAAATAACTAGATTGTTAAAAAAAATTCCAAAAATCATATTTAAAAAACCCTTAAAATCAAATCATTTGAGGTACTTAGCACATTAAATTTTCCAAGGTTGTTATACAATTATAACCAGTTCTGAAGTCCATCTATCCTCAGCAAAATAGAAAAAAGCTGTTTTTTCATATATGGGCTTATTCACAATAATATTTGTTCAACACAGTTATAGGGGAAAAACAACAGAATTTTAAAACTCAGTACATTCAAAATAAATTCAATCAACCTTCAGTTCACAGAATAATATTGAATCCAGTAATATATGAACTTAAAATCACAAAGTTATATCTTAAACAAAACAATGCAATAGAATACAGAGATTTTTTTTATAAACCATTGGAGTCTGAAAAGCCTTAGAATAGCCTTTAGTCTCTTCAAAGTTCCTTGGGGTTTTTTTGTTTGTTTGTTTGTTTGTTTTTAATTATCCATTTAAATGTCTATTGTCCGAAGGTAGAGTAGTAAAGGCTAGGCTATGGGGTTCAAGGGATCCGTCCAGGGCCCCATAGCTGGGAAGCATGGGAGGCCAGATTTTAACTAGAGACCTCCCGTCTCTGGGCCTGGCTTCCAGTTCGCTGGGCCACCCATTTTCCTCCCCAAAGTTAAAGTTGAATCTTTGGGCTGAGTCTGCTCCCAGACAGGCAGGCAAAATCAATGAAATTGCCAGAAGAGTCAAAAATCCTTTAAAACAGCCCATTGCTATTAAGTTTCTGTTTGAAAAGATCTGTTTCTTCTCTCTAGTCTTTTCTCTCTTTCCCCTCTCTGATCCCCCTGCGGCCAATACCCCCAGCCACGTGGAGGCTTAGCCTAAGGGAAAATTCCCCGGTCTCCTTTCCCTCTGGTCTCTCCCCTCCGCCCACGTGGCCAATACTGTTACCAGCTGGTCGCAATGAGTCCTGAGCGATCTGCTCCAAGGATCTGGGTGATGAGCCGGCTGGGGTTGTGCTCGAGGGTCTGGGGCGCAGAAATAGGCAGGCAGCAGCCGGTGAGAGGCCAGGAGCAGGAGTGGCTGCAGGGGTGGGCAAGGCTGGGACCAGGTACCAGGTGAGGACGATCAGGCCTGCAGGCTGAGGCAGGAAGCGGCGGGACCGAGCCAGGTGGAGTGGGCAGCAGGTCCGGAGCCTGTAGCAGCTTTCTGAGGGTAGAAAACCTTGGCCAGAGAGATATGGCTCAAAAAAAAATTTCTAGGTACTAGCTATTAAAACTGAATTTAAGATCAGAAAAGAAATCAGAAGATTGAGTTTTTTTTTTTTCCATTAGGTCGCCAACTGTAAAGATTAAAATTTAGGGGAGATTGGGAGACTGAGGCAGGTAGAAATTAGTTTCTCTCTGCAAGGAGTATTATATTTTTTAGAGGTTTATTAAAGGCTAAAGATTAAAGAATATACAGGTAAGAAACATGTGCCTAGGCCAGAGGCCTAGACAAAATAACCTCACATCATGGAAGAGACGCCTCTGCTCCAAAACGGAAGTCCAAAAGAGCCAAAAAAAGCCCCTCAAAAGCCTTTGAATCCACTTAAATACCTTCTCGATCTCGGCCCAGGTGAGATTACAGGGCATTCTGGGGAAGTGGAGCAAAGGCTCATGGGGATTGTAGTCCTGTATTCGAGTCTATTTTTTACAAGTACCAAGCCTGAAGTCAGTAGGATCTGAATCCAAATCTGGCCTCAGATACTTCCTACCTGTGTGATACTGAACAAGTCACTTAAATCCAGTTGCCCAGTCCATATTGTTATTCTGGGTTGGAACCAATACTTGTATCAATTCTACTACAGACGGTAAAGTTTAAATTATATTTATTACATATACATACATATATATATATATATATATATATATATATATATATATATATATATATATATATATATATATATAGTAGTCTCTTGGTAACTGAGGATGACGATTGTCTTTGTGAGCTTTCATCTGTGATGTAGATGAGTGTGCACAAAAACACTTGTGCATGAAGGAGATTTAAGTGGAAAAGTCGATGCACAGAGACAGTCCCACTCTCTCGGGGTTGGAAGCCTGGGTCCATTGGCACAAAAAATCGTTACACTTGGAGACTTCCCCAGCTGCATTGGATGGCCATGTTGTCTTTTGTGCTCCAACATGCCCTAGCACTCCACAGTGCTTTGCTGCGTCGCCATCTCAGCCGTTGAACCTTCTTATTGGTTTCTTCTGTCTGTTCGGCTGAAGCAGTCTTCACATGCTGGGTGAGCAAAGCCTTAGTTCACCAGGGGTCTACGACCCTATGGATACCCTCACAAGGTTTAGCCGGCCTGTCCAAGCCGTTGCCTGGGGTGTGGCCACTTCCCCATGCTAGCAGCTACTAAGAGCCACAAGTGAGAGCTGGGTGTCAGGTGAGGGTCAGAGGTTGGAGAGCTGCCCTAGGAGGGCACGACAAGCCCTCCATACCAGAGATAATACCCCTCCCTGAGCACTCCATACACCCCATATATATATGTACATGAGACCAAATATAAAAGGAAAAAAGAAAGCCTCTACACTTAAGGAGATTATTTTCTAATACTGGAAGACAACATATGAGAGTGGTACCCAGTAAGGGGTGCAGTGTTTTGAGAAATTACAAGACTAGTGAGTAGAATTCTAGGGATCAGTGGATATATATATATATATATATATATATATATATATATATATATATATATATATATATATATTTAACATTAAAAATTTTATTTATTTAGAATATTTTTCCAGGGCTACATAAGATTCATGATTTTTCCCACTCATCTTTTGTTTCCCCCTCCTGGAGCTGACAAGAAGTTCATTGGGTTATACAGGGAACATTGTTCAAAACCTATTTCCGTGTTATTCATATTTGTGGTAAAGTGATCTTTTAATGCCAAAACCCTAATCATATCCCCATCAAACTATGTGATTGATCGTATGTTTCTCTTCTGTATTTCTGCTCCCACAGTTCTTTCTCTGGATGTGGATATCATTCTTTCTGATAAATTTCTCTGGATTGTCCTGAATCATTGCATTGCTGCTAGTAGAGAAGTTCATTACATTCAATTGTGCCATAATGTATCCATCTCTGTGTATAATGTTATCTTGGTTCTGCTCCTTTTTCTCAGGTTGTTCCAGTTCATATGGAAATCCTCCAATTCATCATTCCTTTCAGCACAATAGTATTCCATCACCATCAGATACCACAATTAGGAACAGTGGATTTATTGATAAACCCCTTCCAAAAATAATGCCAGTAGCGTTTGCAGAATTAACTGTAATTATAGAGCTAGAAAACAAGGGTTATGTAAAGATATCTGTAATGAGAGAAATGGAGAAAGGTCAATTGGGAATTCAAAGTTAAGTAATCCAAAGAACATGGAAATGGGCAGAGTGGATGTCAAGATGACTGAGGTAATGTAAAGAACAGATGGAATCATCTGGATATGATAGAACTTGTGACAAACTAATCAGGATAGTGTGAAACCCAGTTCCAGAGTCAAAAGGGATAAATTAGAGCTTGGGTTCAAACCTCGCCTTTGATGGTTATCTCTTGTGTGACACTCAACAATTCATTTTACTGCTTTCAGTCTTGATTTCTCATCTAGAAAATGAAGGAATTGATCGATATTGTCTGTGATGTTTCTTCTAACTCTTGATCTATGATCCTATTACTTTGTGATCCTCAGACAGTGAAAAGAATAGTAAAGTGCCAAACCTTCTTAGACCATTGCTTAGACCATTCCTGGGAACCACAGTCAATATTTCATGATTAGCCCCCAATAGCCAGTCTAGGAATCATAAAACAAAAAACTAAAGACCATTTTACAGAAATGAGAGTAGAACCCAGGATCATGGTACTAGCTGAGTAATTAACTAATAGCAGACCATTTAAGACTCAGTCTCTCATATTCACTTCATCAGTTTTCCAAATGCTCCTCCTCATTCACCATCTGGGGAAAACAGTCCTTATCAAGCTCAGAGTGTCTGAAGTAGCAGAGTAAAGGCAACCAAACGTGATAGAGTAACATAAAAGGGCAGTATATTCTAGGGGAAATGGAGGGATGATAAACACATTTTCACTAAGGAAACTAGAAACATAATTAAATTGATTGATGGAGACAGAAAAAAAATAACCCAGAAAGAGATATGAACAAGAATTCAAATAAATATTTCACATTAAAGGATATTGGTTCAAAATATCCTAAAGAAGACCTCTTCAAGGTCCCCTGAGAGGAAAACAAAACAACCTCAAAACCTCCAAAACAGTTCCAAAGAGTGATCAAAGAAACAAATAAAGATATGTTTAAAAGGACAGAAAACAGAGCTCTTAAGAAAGAAATCAGGAAGTCTAATGAAAAAAACTAGAGAAATTAGAATTTCTTAAAAAGCAATTTCCATAATAGTTGTCATTGAAAGGCCTTCATTTTCAGAGGACTAATAATACATGAGGGCGGCATCTTAACTTGTTCAATAATTGGATTTAATTGAAGTAGAGTTGCACAAAGCCATGTAAAAGAAGGTTTGAAATCCTGCAAAGAAATGAACTTGGAAGAGCTATAGAATTCTACAGCAGTTGGGGATGGGCAAAGAAGGAACACAGAACTTTGGAGAGAGAGCTGATCCAGAAGTTGGAAACTGACTTCTGTCTGGAAACACACATCAGAGAGGTTGGCTCTGGCTAATTCCCAGATCCAGTGATCTCTTTCCCTGTGATTCCTGACCCCAGATCATCACAAGAAGGCAAACCAATTTGGACAAGACTTTGAAATAAACTGTCCAACAAGAAAGATTTCCATCTACCTCCTTGAACTTGAATCTGAACCTGAGGACATTTACTGTGCAGCCAAGTTTTTTTACTCTGACCCCAAGGGGTCAGATGAACCAAAACCCTGATATGCCTGACTGTGAAGGGAAGAGTATTAGTTAGCTAGGGACCCCTTCTCCTTCCTTCCTTCTTGAATCTCAATTCCTTACCCTCTGTCTGCCCTGTTCCTTTTCTGTTCCCCTCAAATAAATTTCAGTTAATAAGACTCAGGAACTGACTCAAACTACTACTAGAGGAAAACTTGAGAGTGAGGGGGAGAGAAGTGACATTTCTCTCCCCAGAAAGAAAAGCAGCTTATCACCATAAGCCTCTTCAATGAGATCCTTCATAGAACAGTTAAGAGTTGAAAGCAGCCAAAGTAGGGGGGGGGGGGGGGAAGGGGTGTCAGAGATTGCTGAGGGAGAAAGCCAAACCCATTCTCCTTTCTCTCCCTTGGTTTATCAACATCACCTCCTCACTCTGTCCCTGCCTTAGAGGGGGAAAGACTCCATACCCTTCATCACCTTTCTTCCCTTATCATAAATCTCTCCCTCTGTTGCCCCTCTATTACAGCCATCAGCCTTGCTCTCTCTTCCTGAGCCATTCAAATCCAGTAATGAGACAAAACTCAGGATGACTGACTATGGCCCAAGATGTGGGGGATAACCAAGGCATCTTCTCCATCTGACCAAGCTCTAAACACACAAGCTCTAAACAATTGCATTTAAGATTTTTGGAATAAATTGTTCTCATCTGCCCATTTTTCCAGAGGAAGTCTTTACTTGTTTCAGATAGACATTCTCCCTAACTTACCAACAGGTATAAGCCCCATTACCCTCAACCTGGTTTACACCATCTCCTGAGACAATTATGACTGGATGTGGCTACTGTGGAAGAGAGAAATTATAAGGCATGCAAAAGGACAAGAAGCAATGGCTGGAGGTTGATCAGCTGTCAATCAAAGGAAGGTTGCCAGGAAACAGTTGAAGGCAAGAGCCAACTGCTGACTGATTTCTGGACTTCTTATCTGATGGTGGTGACTTTGAAAAGAAAAAGCTGGGTTTATCTCTGGGACTTGGGATAATCAAGTTGGAGGTGGCCTGGCTGATTTGAAGGCAGAAGAAGAAGGACAATAGTACATATCTCTCTCTCTGACTTGCTCTGTTTCTTGCTAGTGACTGAATTGCTGTTTCTCTCAATATCCTTCAACATAAGGCTCACTGAAGGCAATAGAGAAGCCCCTAACCCTCTTACCTCCATCCTTCATCTTTTCCTATTTTCCCCAATAAACCTCGACTTGAGATAAAGAAGAGAAAAGAGTATTTCCTCTGAAACATCATTGCTCACCCTGAATGACTTAGAAGGAGGCTGAAGAAGAAAAGGGGAGAGAAATCAGAGGGGAGGAAGGGAGCCTGGAAGAGGGAGGGAAGGAGATATAGAGGGAGGAGGGTAGACAAAAAAAAAAAGATAACTACTTGATCTATTAGTTGTCATTTACCCATCAAATATACCCCCCTCCAATATTATGTATTACAATTTGGCACCTCAGACTGACTGGACTTTACAATCTCCAAAAATAACAGCAAGATGTTCAAGCAAGTGCTCTGTGGGGTAGTTGTGCTGGCAGCCATTATGGCTTATTGGATTTATAGCATCTTCTACAGTAAAATGACCACTGTGATTGTAGATTTGGTGGAATAGCTTGGCAACACTATGATGTTCATACTACAGTGGCCATTCCAAAAAGAAACTGTCCTCTGGCACATTATGACACAGGTTTATATCATCTCCATGGCTGCTATACAGACACTGACTTATTTGAAGAACATCTATAGATTTGTAATCCCCAAAAAGTCAGCACAGATAATGGTGGTAGATACTAACTTGGAAGATGTCATTAAGAACATGTTTGAGAAATTTATGAAGGCAAAAGGGCTAGACCAGATTAAGGATAAGGGAATGGTCAGACAAATAGTGCACCCAAAGAGAAAGACAAAAAGGCAAAGAAAACAAAGGTTAGTGTACAGGGAAATGACAGTGACAAGGACACTAAGTCTGATAATGAAACTGAAAAAATTTTTCCACTAAAAGATGTTACTAAATTATCAAGTACAGCTAGTGTGTTACATTCAAAAGTGCATAGACAGTTTACAACCCAGGAGCTTGATTCCCTGAAGAAATGGATTCCAAAATGTATCGATTAGCCCTATAAGAAGCAGAAAGAACTGAAATGTGCTTTCTGAATTTTTTATTCAGATTTCCAAGATATGGAATTTCTCTTGTCTGAACTGTTTAGCCCCCATGAGCATGGCCAATTCATTGAAAAAATCAAGTCAAAAAACAACCTGACTAATTGGCCCACAGAGGAGCAAAGGGAAGACCTTGATTTTGCTAATCCCACCAGCATGATCTACTTAAGGAAATGTAGGGAAGATTTGCTCCAAGTTTTTAAACTCTGTTATTCAAAGCCTAATGCAAGGTTAGACAAACTAATGAAAAATAAAGGGGAGCATCCAGCTTCGTTTATAGATTGTCTCTCTGAAATGGCTGAATCAATTATGGGTTTAGAAGCAAATACTGATGAGTCTACAAATCATGTAGGAGACAGTTTTTGAAAGGGTGCATTCTTCACTTGAAAATTTTTTTCAAACATTACTTTCCAAAGTATGATACTGTCTGATCAAATTACATGAAACCAAGATACCTTCATGAAAATTATTCATAACAACATAAACATATGCAAGATTTAAAAGAAAAATTAGAGGTAACAGAAAAATTTAACAGACAAGGAGATTGAGGAAATCAAGAAACTGAATACTGTTAGAACTTACATAAAACCTACTTATAAACCAAAAACAATACAGAGAGAAACTAGACAATGCTTTTTCTGCCATAAGAAAGGACACCTCATCAAAGACTCTTCTGAAAAAGAAATATGAAGTGAATAACAATAAAGGCACACTAGCAAGACACAGAAAGCAAAATCCCACTTCCTGTTCTCATTGTAAGCTAAAATCCACACAATAGGCAATTGATTTACAGGAAATGCAACAGGCTATTAAATCAGGAGCCAAACCTAAATATTCTGACATGGTTAGAAAAGAATTATGAAGCAAGGACTATATAAATAGTATAAAAGAGACTGATATTAAACTTGGGAGAAAAAAACATAAGAAATGGTGAAAATTTAGTACAAGAAAGTGAATCTGTGAGTGATAGCAAATGCAATAAATCGAGAGACAGGCAGAGACAAATAAAACAGCTAGATGCAGAAGTTAAGGACATGATTTCTCCACTAGCAACAGAGATAAGAGACTTAGAGAATGGTTGTATAGTAACCATACAGGAAAAATGTATAAATCAAGTCAAAACATTCTTGGAGAACTTTTTTCAGTGCAGAGTGTGCACAGGGATTGAAATGTGTAAAAGGAAAAGACAGACAGAGTCACAAACACTCAAGCAGGAGTGTTAGTGAGAGATAAAGAGAAACAAAATTTCAATTCCCTCCAGGTTACTGTTACTAAAGAAGTAAATACTTTGAAATCATTTACAGATTTGTATGATGACATCCCACCAAACTCAGTTAATTCTTCAAATAGCTATATGGCACAGATAATGTTAGAAGAAACAATCGGAAACTGATTTGGGAAATATAAAAGCTGGTGACAATAGGCTTAGATCAACACACAAAGCCAGAGTTAACAACATCTGACACATTTACATGGCACTGAACAAAATCCAATGAATAACATAAGGATTGCAGAATTCAGTGAGTCAGAATCAGATACAGAGTCAGAAGAAATGCCAGAGGGTATAATAATAATGGACCAACATGATTTAGAACAAATGCCTTACCATTTTTATAAGCTTTATGAGGAGGCAGACGAAGAAGAGGATGTGTGGGACACAAGTGAGAAAATTAAATAACTGAAACCAGTACAATCAAAATCTTACCAAGATTATAATGATTAGATGTTCTTTGGGCACAGAACAAGTTGTATACTATTAGAAGAACTTTATGCAAGATGAAGGATTGATAATGAAGATGACTCTATAGAGAAGTTGAATTACATGGCTTGTACAGATACAGATTTTGAATGGGAAGGAAGATATCAAGGAACATATTAGAGAACTGGAGGAGGAGAGATAGATATACAATTTCACATCTATTCTCTTAACTTCAAAAACCTGACAAATACCATTCATGCAGTAAGAATGAAACCAGGATTAGCAGAAGTTCTATAGGATAACATACTACTCAAAACCTTATGAGAATGAAGACTAGTCTTAGGTAGAAAAGAAAATACTCCAGAAAAAGAACAACTAATTAATTCAATAACAACACTCCTAAGCTTGTAGCAGAAAACTCAAACTTCATAACTATGACAGACACAAACACCTAGAAATTCTATGGAAGCATAGATTCACATTGTATGAATTTGTTATCAAAGACTTTAACATCAAGTTATAGTTGAGAACTGAAGCACATTATCCATGTCTCTCAACCTTCACCCTAAACAATCTCTACAGGGAGAAGGAAGAGAGGAAGGGTACACCATGAAGATATTACCTCATAGTTTCAGATACCTCACAAGAAACAACAATATGATCATGTCATCAATGAAGATACATACAAATGACATCTGATAAAAAAAAAAAGCCCTAGTCATGAGCAGCAACATGAGTAGCCCTAGGAAAATAATCAACAATCAGTAACAGTCCTTATGGAAAACAAAGGAAAGAACACATGAGAGTACATATCAACAGATAGTACAGACAAGAGAGCATTGCACATGTTAAAATGATAGCCTATGAATGGAAACTATGAAAGTAAAGTACTGTAAAAGCCAGTAAAACAGAATAAAAGAAACATGCATTTAAAAGATTAGCAGCCATAGAAACATCTCTACATATTCTATACAAACTCTCTGCCTACAATATAACAACAGCAATGAAAGTAACAAAATTATTTCAAATGAATACATAACTCCGTGACCAAATGAATTACATTATATCCAAATTCTATGTCCAAGACATAACTAAAGAAAACATACAATAAATCTCCTTGTGAAAAATTCAAACATCAAAGATAAGAAAACTTCAAATTCATATTCTTAACAAAATTCTAAGAACTTATATTATTGTGCTTACACCCACGCAGGGAGATTAATATATGTAAAGCTTACTTCCACTCATGAAGATGAACACATGTAATGCTTGCTGCCACACATAAAGAATAACTAATGAATTCTGAGGAGCACTCATGAAGAACTCATAGCTTACTTCCATGCACAATGAAAATTTCAATCTTCCATACATGCACTTGTAAAAACCTTACACGCATGCATGTTCCTGATTGTTTCAGTTTGTTCCTGAATTAAAGAACATAGGACTATAATCAAAATTATAGGCAGGCAAGAGTAGTATGCTGACCAGATGACGAAGGAAACAGAGTTTCTACAATCAACATCGAAGGACATGGACGGATTTTGAAAGTTTGGACTTGGGATCATGAGGTTATGTAAGAATGTGACATACATGTTAACATCACAAATATATACATATACATGCTATACTAAAATATAATGTAGGAAGATATCTTATGGAATGGGTAAGTATACAACATATGCATAGTTGTGAAACACAAAAATCACACTGATAAATTTCTGTGGAAAATTCAATCAGACAAAGATATTTCTTTAAGTTTGCACAGAAATCAAGAACAATGTATGTGGATGTACATATGTAAATCTATATACATGCAACATATGTACACATGTAAATACTAATGTACTAACAAACTAACTATATTAGAATAATTTATTAATGTTCTAATGACTAACTATAGGGACAATTTAGAAAATTTGTTCAAGGTCTTAGGGAAGTAGGGACAGACATAAAAACTACTTAAGTATAGAAGTTAGGTTATGGGGCAGCTGGGTGGCTCAATAGATTGAGAGCCAGGCCTAGAGATGGGAGGTCCTAGGTTCAAATCTGGCCTCAGACACTTCCCAGCTGTGTGACCCTGGGCAAATCACTTGACCCCCATTGCCTAGCCCTTACCACTCTTCTGCCTTGGAGCCAATACACAGTATTGACTCCAAGATGGAAGGTAAGGGTTTTAAAAAAAAAGAAGTTAGGTTATATTATAATTATAGGTTAGCAATTGTTAGTAGTAGAAAATTTTAATTAGTTGAATTTATAGACATTAGGAGATAAGACAGTTACATAGTCAAAATACTGTTGAAATTATTTGAATTGTTTAAAATTGTTCCATGATTTGTTATTATGTCAAAACCATATTTCATGTAAAATCCCTATTACCTAAACCATTTTACTATACCCAAAACTTAGCATAGAACTAGATAGACAAAATAGCTAAGATAAGATTAGGATTTGTTATTTTGGGAGGATAAAGGAATATTTAATTTAGCACAGAGTTAAGAATTAGATAGTTTCCAATATAACCAAATATATCCAAAAGGTAAGTATCATCAAAAAAATGCTGGTTGCATTTTTGTTAAAGATGAAAAGGGAGAATTTGTGGAAGAGAGAAATTATAGGACATGCAAAAGGACAAGAAGCAATGACTGGAGGTTGATCAGCTGTCAATCAAAGGAAGATTCTATTTGGAATGTTACCAGGAAACAGTTGAAGGCAAGAGCCAACTGCTGACTGATTTCTAGGCTTCTTAGCTGATGGTGGAGACTTTGAAAGGAAGAAGTTGGGTTTATCTCTGGGACTTGGTATAATCAAGTTGGAGGTGGCCTGGCTGATTTGAAGGCAGAAGAAGAAGGACAATAGTCCATATCTCTCTCTCTCTCTGACTTGCTCTGTTTCATTCTAGAGACTGAATTGCCATTTCTCTCAATATCCTCCAACCTAAGATTCACTATAGATAATAGGGAAACCTCCTACCTCCATCCTCCATCTTTTCCTGTTTTCCCCAATAAACCTCTATTTAAGATAAAAGAAGATAAAAAGTATTTTCATTTAAGATAGTACAAACTCACCCTGAGTAATTTAGTAAGCAGCAGAAGAAGACAAAGGGGAGAGAAGCTGAACAGTCTGAAGAGGGAGGTTGGGAGAGAAGAGAGAGGAACAGGAGGAGGGTAGGCAAAAGGAAGATAACTACCTAATCCATTAGTTATCACTTATCCATCAAAGAGGGAAAAAAGGAGATATAGAGGGAGGGGGTAGGCAAAAGAAGATAACTACCTGATCCATTAGTTATCATTTACCCATCAAATATACCCACTCTAATATTATCTATTACAATACTGTACATGCAACAGTTCCTTGAAGATAAATGTGAGAATTAGGTGTAAGGTAGGTTGATAAATAGCCCTGCAAAGAGCACATCAAGTCCTCACACTAGAGGTGCTTTCCCTTCCCAAATACTCCTCTATACCACCATAATTCACCACCACCATAATAGTATACAATTTTAACAAGAAAAGAACTGAATTGAAATCCAAGAAATAAAAATAGAAGATAAAGAAATGGAACATTTTTTAAATGGAAGAAAACTAAAATAATAGGAAACTTGAAAATAGAATACAATGAGATAATCTAAAGAATTATAGAGCTTCAAAATAATCTTAAATACTATGCTCAAAAAAATCATGGTTAAATGTAGCATACCAGGTATATTAGCATCATGGAAATATTATTGATGTATTGATATTGTATCCTATGTATTTATTTACCAGACTCATGGCCATGTTACTTATTGATTATTGTATTGCCAAATCTTCAGTCCAAAGGACAAAAAGTATTCCTGAGAAGGACATTATTTGCCACATGATCCTAGCTCATACATTGTTAAACCACATTCCTTTTCAAGTCACATGTTTGATTAACCTCCTCCTCTTTTGATTATGTGATTGTCAATTGAGCCAATGTTAAAGACTATGCCCTCTCACTTGTTCATTAGTTACCTCCCACTCCACATTCCTAAACTCTCCAATAAAAGTTTGAGGGCATGTGTGGAGTCCTCTCTCAATTCCATCAGTGGAACATGGCAACATGTAGCCTATATTTTTTAGTTCCTTGTCTCTGCATCTTTATTCCTTTGTCTTTCTCTTTTTCTCCTCTATCCATTTTCCCTCAGTTTCCAATCTCCTTCTCAAGTGTCCACTCACGAGAATTTTAAGATGCAACTACATGAGGTTACGTTATGGCGCCCAAGGTGGTATAAATCACCTGAGGAGACATATTGGAGTTCAAGATTGGAGACGAATCAGCAGACCTGCACTTGGCCAGTGAGGTGAGTTGCATTTCCATTCTGGAATATGGGTCAAAAACCTGTCTTTTCATACTGTGAAGTCTTTAAAACTAGGAATTAAGATCTCAGAAGTTTAGCTCCAGGCATTACTTAAAGTTATTTTGAAATGCTATCCTACCTTTCCAGAACAAGGAGTAGTTACTAAACAAGAATGGCATTTAATAGGGCAAACTATGAAAAAAAAGAAAAGAAAAGAAAAGAAAGAACATTACCAACAATTTGGATTACATGTAATTTAGTAAGAATACTACACAACATGTGGAGAGTTGAGCTGTTTCTCAGTTTCTACCTCCATTTTTCACTAATTCTACTAACATTTACATATCACTATTGCTCTTTTAACTTTTATGGCTTTAGCTGACTATATCTATTCATTCCCTACCCCCTTACTTGAGGCTGCTGCAGAAGCTGAGAGTAAGTCTGACCTTACCTTACCTTAGGAGGATTCTCTTTGTCCTCCCTTTCCCCCACTCATCCTGAATTTCAACCTCTACCTCCATGAAAACCTAATGCAGGATTATAATCATCTTAAGTCTGGAGAAGAAAGCATGTAAAACAGCTTCTCCAACAGAAATTAGAGATAATTCTGAGAATGCAGAAGTAAACCTAGAACAGCCTAATAATGTTGCATTCCTGACTCCTATAGAGATCAAAAGTAGGGTAATTCAGTATGATAATGAAGCTCCCAACAAGAAGGAGCTGCTGGATAAGATAAGGCAGCAATCTCTAAGGCCAGATCATTGGTATCAATTCAATCTAAGTTTATTGTGGAAGATTTCTTAACTTGAAAACTGCTATTTCAAAAGTTATGCAAGGAACAAGCTAGAAAAAATAAGGAAATCCATTTGCCCATTACCTATGAGGAATTAACTGGCACAGGTAAATTTAGAAGTCTTAATAGGTAATTGTTATATTCAGAAAAAACCTTTAATCATATTGGGCTAGCTGCTAAAAGAGCATGGCAAATTGTAACTAAACAATGTAATGTTAAAGAGTTCTTTGAGGAAACAATTCCTCACAAAAGGGCTATAAGAACATGCCAAAACATAAAAACTTTAGTTCTCAAGAATCTGATGGCAGCTCAATTTAAAAAAAAGAACACGTGTTTGCTTTGCCTAAGGCAAAGCTGGACATTTTAAATGATCATGCCCCAAATTAAAGCTGAGATGGTCTCCTGAATTTTTCAAAGAATGTCCCACAGAACAGCATTAGTATATACCATGTCTGCTAAGACTACAGGCCTAAGCAAAATTTAAACATTGGCAAAATAATCCTGAGCTACTATAAAATTCAGGACACCAAAGAAAAGGCTAGTGATTCCAAAAAAGTTAAGACTGGCAGAAATTTTGCTATCAAGCAAATAGCCAGAACAACGGGCTTTTCATTATCAGCAAAGCTCAGAGCAATTTTAGCATATCAAAAGGGGATCTGGAAGGCTACTATAAATTTCTTTAAAACACTCCCAGAGAATCCATTGCCATGATTGTTTAAAAGCAAAAGTATCATTCCTCAGAATTTACAAACTTTCAGCATTGTTAGGGAGAGATACAAATCACAACTAAAGTTTTTCACATTTTTGCAATTTTTAATTTTAAAAAAAGTATACACATGATGTTTTAAAAACAGATATATGGGGGGCAGCTGGGTAGCTCAGTGGATTGAGAACCAGGCCTAGAGACAGGAGGTCCTAGGTTCAAATCCGGCCTCAGCCACTTCCTAGCTGTGTGACCCTGGGCAAGTCACTTGACCCCCATTGCCTAGCCCTTACCACTCTTCTACCTTGGAGCCAATACACAGTATTGACTCCAAGATGGAAGGTAAGGGTTTTAATAAAAAAAACAAAACAGATATATGTTACTATGAAGTCATATTTAAAGTAAAATAGCTCAAATTTATATTGGACATGGCAAATTAGAAAGAAATATCTGATTATATTTCTTTATATGGAAAGTAAAAAAATTTCTGATATTTTTCATATACCATAGTCTCTTTGGACAAGAGATATTTTATCTGTAATGAATTTTAGTCTAATTTTAGTATAACTTTAGGTTAAGTACCACAGTGCAAATAGAATTTTTAAGGCTTTTAATTAGATATGAAGCTACATTGGCTGATCCAGCCATGTGACTTGCTTCTAAACCTATTTGGATCTTAAAAAGAAAATTACTCAAGCAGATTGATAAATTAATCCTGCCACATGGATGGCATAACACCTGCATCTTAGGTTAAAAGTTTTTACCACAAATACTGGAATTGGTCAACAGAAAAGTTAATACTCAGTACAATTGTTTAGATGACAAGCCTAAATTGGTCTATGCTTCAGAGAAATTTCAAATATATCAAAATTTTAAATATGTAGGGACAATTGTTTTTAAACAGGACACAATAAGTGGAAATAGTTTAAAAAAACCTGAATGTTTTTCAGAAACTTTATATGAGGCATATTGACTTAAGTATTAAAAAAAAAAGAGCTGATATAATTATTAGATATTTTAAAAGAAAAAATTTTACTCACTCAAAATTTTTTACTAGAAAACTTACAACTGAGGCTAAGAAAGAAATGCAAAAACTTGATACAACTTTATCCAAAAGCAAATTATTTACAATTAATCATTCTCAAACTGATGTAGCCTCAATTTTAAAGATGAGACACACTCTCATTGATGCATGACATCAGAGTGGACACATTATTGGATGGATTCAAATTTTAACCAGTAATTATTTATTAACTTTATTAATTAATTAACGAGTAGAGTTATTTATTAATTGATTAGAATTGGCAGAACTACTACTTACTCAAATTACAAACATTTGTCCTAATACCGATGTTAGTCTAAAACCAATGACAAGAATATAAGTTCAAATGTTACTTGTACAGTATCAATCTTGGCAACTGAATTTTGCAAAGTTTATAGGTAAAATTGATAATTCTATTCCTAGTACCAAAATCTTTTAAGTTATGAATTTATATATAATTATTTTAAAAAATAATAACATCATTGCCCCTCGTTGATAATGCTGTGAATACTTTCACTGCATCAAATCAGTAAAAAGCAGAAGCTATATTATCAGACAGTCATGTAATGTTGAAGCATGCACAGTATAGTTTTTTGCAGAAAGCAGAATTGACTGCAGTTATATACGTGCTTATGATCATAGACTTGTGAAATCATATGTGATTCATTGTATGTTGTTTATATGGTTATTTGTTTGAAATATGAATATTAAACATAAATGAACTATCAGTCACTGCTTTTTAGCAAGCAGATAATTTGCACTCACTACTATATCAGAGAGCCAGATCTATTAAACCTAAATATTCTATACAAACAAGTGAAATTACTTTGCAGTGAAAATTTTGTGGATTATATAATGGATTATATAATATAACTCCTTCACTTCAAAGAGGTAACTACAGAATTTTAAGAACTGCACAATTTTGGCAGAGGGATGCATTACAATATGCTCCTATTGTAAAAATTGAAAAATAATATGTGATTGGAGATAATTACTCTCATGATATATGAGCTAAAACTCAAAATGAAGAAGTATACAAAGTTATTGCAAATCTTTTAAATAATCTTGCACATTTGGCCATTCCAAAACAGTTTTTAAAAAATTTGGAATAACAGTGCTTCTACCTGCAATAGATGGGCTAAGTTGGATAAATCATGGGACATCTCTCATAAGACTGATACTCCAGAAAATTCTTAAAAACAACCAATTGGAGAAAGGGCTCAAAGAAATTTAAAAGCCCAAATTCAAACACAAAAAGGATGTATTTTCAGTCACTTTCTAACTGAATAAGACCCAATAAGTTTTTCATTTCGGGTCAAGATTTTGCTTCTTTTTTTGAAGATACCAGAAATCCATGGAATAAAACCAAAGTCATCAAGCATTTCCAAAGAAAACCAGCCCAGAGAGAGGAGTAAGCAGATGTCTGTACAGAACCAACCACAGCACAACACAGAGGCCTGACACCAGAAAAAAACAACAGATGAACAAACAAGGCAAAGCCATTGACTTAGGGACAGGTCTAATGCACTATCCACACAGAAAAATTTTTACTGAGAAGCAGTTTACCTACAGAAGAATATCATTAATTTGCTTAAAGACAATCTATTCTAAAAGTATATGCGTATTTGTTGTAAGATCAATTCTTCTCATGTACCTGAAGACTTCAAATGATATTTGTACAATATGTAACTTGCAATTATTTTATTGGAATTGTTCCATGTTACCCAAATTTGATAAAAAAAAAACCCATTGTACAATTGTAAATGTTATAACAGTACATTAGATACTGTTCAATTACAAAATAAATTGTTTATATTATCCAAAATGTATGTATGATAATTTTCTTAAATGGTTAATTTTATATTTGCAAAAAAAAAGGATATCTTTATTAGAATTAGACTTATTTAAAAACCAATTTAGCTGGAAATTGGATTTAAGCTTTTAAATGAAAAATGGGATGTAATGGTACTCCTAAACATCAATCACTTCTCCATCCCAGAAGGGCTATAGGCTACTCCTATGCAATAACATTTCGAGTGTAATGATAAGGATTATAGTAGCCCTGGATTTTGTTGAAAATTAACAAGAAATAAGGACTATAGGGAACCCAACAGGATGATAACATTGGGTCGAGGGTTTGCTTGTATTTCTACAGATAATGGAAACATCTGGACACCCACAAAGCATATCACACCATATGACACAGGACCAGAAAGAGAAGCAGACAAACAACACAGATAATATCAATCACCAACAGACCAGATGCACTCAAGACACACTTGATAAGATGCTCACTGGTGACTACACACATGTCAAAGACTGACATTACATTTCTCTTAATTATGTTCACTATCATTACCCTGAAGGACACTTGTCATGCTGAAATCTATTGATCTAGTATACCTAAACCCCAATATTAAGAATGTTAACTTGTATGGACAAGCCCCCACTTATATATGTTAATGACACCAGATAGATCCCATACCCAATTTTATCCAAAGACATTATCATGGAATCAGAAGGGACTAGCTACAATTATTCAGGCACTACTGTATAATCTTCATTTTGTATGTCTACATTATGTACTGACCAAAGGAATTTATTTTGTATACATTGTAAAATTCAAACTTGGATTGTAAGAAATGCTACTGCTAACAATTATATAGCATTGGTATGGCTCTCATAGGAAAAGGGGATAGAATTTACCAACGACAACATAGGCCTAGTATCCTTGACAACAACAAAACAACAAACTGTGTTTAAATCAGGTAGAGACACAGCACAGGGATTTATCATGGACAGATTGTCCTGGTCAAACTCCTAGAAAGGTTGAGATGTCAGGTAGAATAAACTTTGAGATTTTTAATTGGGGACCTAAATTACTTAAATTGTCATCTACATCAATACCTATATAGCAATTATGTACCAACTATCATTAGTGTGGTTACCTGTAAACCTTACAGACATGGGCATCTACTCCAACTGTCCATTTTGTTCACAAAGCATTTACTATCATTATGCATCGCTCCAAATGCTTTATATTGACAATTATAGGAGCAATAGTTTCAATTATTGATATAATTACAGCAACAATTGTGTTGTCTAACTATACAAAACCAAGGTTTTCTACAAGAGGTTGTATCTAATTTCATCTGAACTTTGACACACACAACAAAGTCTTGACCTTGCTTTTAAGGATGAATTAGAAATTTTGAAAGATGCTGTATTTTGGCTAAGAAAAGAGGTTAAAGCTTTGCACACTAGAATTACTTATCCATGTCATTCATTTCAACCAAACAGGATATTGTATTACATCTTTAAAAATATAATAATGTTTAATATGGATGACAATCCATAGTAAAGCACATTAAAGGTGCTTGGGGACATCACAAAAGCACAATCGATATTATACATTTACGACAAGAAATTAATAAGTTAGACCAAATTGTATATGAGCAGGAAGCTGTAGAAATTGCTTCTAAATGGAAAGAAACTCAAGTTTCTATTAACCCCCCTGGCAGAATTAATTTTACAAACACTGGCAATGTCATATTCTTGGTTGTTATATTGATTGATTGATTTATACAGAAGAGGAGGTTTAAATAAGGCTTATATCAGAAATATGCAGCCAGAAGTTACAATATCACTTCATTCTCAATATTCTTGTTTAAAAAATGATATAGAGCAACAACCAATCAGAATGTAATATTTATGGGAATATTGGTACTTTTTATAATTCACATTAATTATAGTATTAATGTTTTTGTAAAGTTTTTCATGATGAAAAAATTTTGTACACTTATAATGTGAATCTTGGTCAACTTAAATTAGGGAAATAGAAATAATTTTTGAATGAAAATTCTTGTATTACATATTGGCTTAGCTAAAACAATGCCACATGAAATGTGAGCCATGAGTTTAAAATTTTGTATTAATTTTATTTTTATTTTCCTTGATTATTTTTTCAGATTATTTTCCCATACATTTTCTTTGAAGTACTAGAAGTACATTGAAAGCAGTATTAATATTATGATGCTGGAATATGAATTAACGATATCTATAAGCTTTACTATACATACTTACCAAAAATCTTGAGACTATAGGAACCTGCAAGAATTTGTTAAACCTCATGAGACTGATGTGAGTTATTGTGTCTGATTGCAGAAGAAGGGATTGCAATGGATACATTACACTTTGCCAGGAAGGCTAAGACATAGAGAGGCCTATAATCCATATGAGATGGATAAATATTGGTTGCTAAGGTTTGAGGTAAAAGGACACCATGTTTTGACACCATCAAACACAGCTGACCTGGTACCAAAGTTCCAATCAAATATCTATGTGGCCTGGCTTCAATATCCCAAAGAATATGCATGATCAGACCAAGGGAAAGGAGGGACTTCTCTTTCATCTCAAACTATAGGTCCTTTCTTTAGATTTTTTAAAAGTCTGGCAACTTCTTATAGTCCTGGCTGAACATGGGTAAAATGTTATACTAATGTATCTGTCCTAGAGGACTATGGGATTGATCATATTAATTCAGGATGACTAGTGAGTTAAGGTCAGTCATTTTTATTTTTATTATTGGTCTTACATGAATTTTTTTAAATTTAATTTTGCTATTTGATTTAGAATTCATTTTTACTTGATATTTTTGCTATAATTATTATTTTTGATATTTTGTTTAGTTTATAATTTCCTTTTACCATCATAAACTCTCATCTTAATTTTTAAACAAAAAAGGGGATATGTAGCATACCAGATATATTAACATCATGGAAGTATTATTAATGTATTGATCTTGTATCCTATGTATTCATTTACCAGACTCATGGTCATGTTACTTATTGATTATTGTATTGCCAAATCTTCAGTCCAAAGGACAAAAAGTATTCCTGAAAAGGACATTATTTGCCACAGGATCCTAGCTCATATGTTGTTAAACCACATTCCTTTTCAAGTCACATGTTTGATTAATCTCCTCCTCTTTTGATTATGTGATTGTCAATTGAGCCAATGTTAAAGACTATGCCCTGTCACTTGTTCCCACTCCACATTCCTAAACTCTCCAATAAAAGTTTGAGGGCATGTGTGGAGTCCTCTCTCAATTCCATCAGTGGAACATGGCAACAGGTAGCCTATATTTTTTAACTCCTTGTCTCTGCATCTTTATTCCTTTGTCTTTCTCTTTCTCTCCTCTATCCATTTTCCCTCAGTTTCCAAACTCCTTCTCAAGTGTCCACCCATGAGAATTTTAAGATGCAACTACAGGAGGTTACATTAATAATTACCCCCCAAAATTCAAAACAAACCTCAATGCTCAGAGGAAGAGAATCCATTGGGGGAAAAAAAACAACAGAAATTTCAAATTTAAATCTCTAAGAAACATTACAGTAGAGATTCAGAAAAATAGCAAAAAAGATTAAGTCTTTGAGGGAACAAAAGGAAAATATTATTGAATGCAGAGGAAAGAACAATTAGAAGACTTCTGAGAAATGAATGGGGAGTCACAGGCAGTATGCTAACTACTAGGGATACAAAGAAAGATAAAAGGTAGCCCCTGCATTTAAAAAATTTATAATTGAATAGAATAGAATATTAAATATAAATAAAAAATGAAATAAATAAGATAAAAATATTTTTTTTAAAAAAACAAGGTAAAAGAGGGGAGAGTGGGAAAGTGTCACCAGCTGCGAGGTATTTTATCAAAGGCGGAAACGGGGCAGATTTATAATAAAGGAACAAAGGGTGAAAAGGAATGGAGTCTTCTTTCTTCTATGCAGAGATGGTGCTGTTTAGCCAGAGGAGAGGAGGATGGATTTTGTCTTTTCCCCCTCAGTCCTGTCTGACTAGACCCCCCCTCACTATGGCTGCCTTCAACTTCTACTGCCAGGTTCTCTCAGATCTTTCTTCTGGAGGGAGAGAGACCACTTCTCTCCCCCCTCAATTCAGGCTGTCTTCTAATGAAACTGGAATCAGTTCTGGGTCCTAATAACTGAGTTTATTCAAGGGAGGCAAGAAAGGGACAGGGCTGATGAATGGTAAGGATTGAGAATCAGGAAAGAAAGGGGGAGAGGGGGTCCTATCTAATTAACACTCTCCACTCCCAAAGTTAAACAGCTCAGGTCTGATAAACTGAATGGGGTTCAGTAGAGAAACCCTGGTTTCTTGAGGGCATCCCCTCATTTTCCAATTTTTTGCCAACACAAAGAGCGCAGCTATGAACATTTTTGTACATGCCCTTTTCCTTAATATCTCTTTGGGGTACAAACCCAACAGTGCTATGGCTGGATAAAAGGGCAGACAATCTTTTATTGCCCTTTGGGCATAGTTCCAAATTGAACTCCAGAATGGTAGGATGAACTCACAACTCCACAAGCAATGAATTAATGTCTCAACTTTGCCACATCCCCTCCAGCATTCATTACTTTCCTTTGCTGTCATGTTAGCCAATGTGCTAGGTTTGAGGTGATACCTCAGAGTTGTTTTGATTTGCATTTCTCTGATTATAAGAGATTTAGAACACTTTAGCATGTGCTTTTTAATGGTTTTGATTTCATTAACTGAAAATTGCCTATTCATGTCCCTTGCTCATTTATCAGTTGGAGAATGGCTTGATTTTTTTGTACAACTCTTCATAATTTTGAGTAATTAGAACTTTGTCAGAGGTTTTTGTAATGTAGATTGTTTCCCAATTTGTTGCTTCCCTTCTAATTTTAGATGCATTAGTTTTGTTTGCACAAAAAAATTTTAATTTGATATAATCAAAATTATTTATTTTACATTTTGTGATTTTTTCCTACCTCTTGCTTGGTTTTAAAGTCTTTTCTTTCCCATAGATCTCACAAGTATACTATTCTGTGTTCGCCTTATACTTACTTATAGTTTCCTTCTTTATGTTCAGGTCATTCACCCATTCTGAGTTTATATTGGTGTAGTGTGTGAAATTTTGATCCAAACCTAATTTCTCCCATACTAACTTCCAATTTTCCCAGCAGTTTTTGTCAAATAGTGACTTTTGGTCCCAAAAACTAGGATCCTTGGGCTTATCATAGATTGTCTTGCTGAGGTCATTTACCCCAAGTCTATTCCACTGATCCTCCTTTCTGTCTCTTAGTCAGTACCAAATTGTTTTGATGACCACTGCCTTATAGTATAGTTTGAGATCTGGGACTACAAGTCCTCCTTCTTTTGCATTTTTTTCATTATTTCCTTGGATATCCTTGATCTTTTGTTCTTCCAAATGAACTTCGATAACAAAGTTCATTTGGAAGTTTTTTGCTAATTCAGTAAAAATGTTTTTTGGTAGTTGAAAGGGTATGGCACTAAATAGGTAAATTAATTTGGTTAGAATTGTCATTTTTATGATGTTATCTCGTCCCACCCATGAGCAATCATTGTTTTTCCAATTGTTTAGATCTAGTTTTAATTGTGTGGAGAGTGTCTTGTAGTTGTGTTCATTTAGTTCCTATGTTTGTCTCAGCAGATAGATTCCTAAGCATTTTATTTTGTCTAGGGTGATTTTAAATGGAATTTCTCTATCTAATTCTTGCTTCTGAAATGGTTTGGAGATATATAGAAATGCTAATGACTTATGCGAGTTTATTTTGTATGCTGCTACTTTGCTAAAATTGTTGACTGTTTCGACAAGCTTTTTGGTTGATTCTCTAGGATTCTTTAAGTAGACCATCATGTCATCCTCAAAGGGTGATAACTCAGTCTCCTACTTGCCTATTTTAAGGCCTTCAATTCCTTTTTCTTCTCTAGTTGCTATTGCTAGTGTTTCTAGTACAATGTTAAATAATCTGATCTTATTGGGAAGACTTATAGTTTATCCCCATTGCAGATGATGTTGGTTGATGGTTTTAGATATATACTGCTTTTTATTTTTAGGAAAGGCCCTTCTATTCCTATACTTTCTAGTGTTTTCAATAGGAATGAGTGTTGTATTTTGTCAAAGGCTTTTTCTGCATCTATTGACATAATCATGTGATTTTTGTCAGTTGGCTTGTTAATATGGTCAATTATGTGGATGGTTTTCCTAATGTTGAACCATCCTTGCATTCCTGGTATGAATCCTACCTCATCATAGTGAATAATACTTGTGATGACTTGCTGGAGTCTTTTTACTTGTATCCTGTTTAAGATTTTTGCAGCTATATACATTAAGGAGATTGGTCTATAGTTTTCTTTCTCTGTTGTTGACCCGACTGGCTTTGGGATCAGTACCAAATTTGTGTCTCAAAATGAATTTGGTAGAACTCTTTTTTGGCTTCTGTCAAATAGTTTGGGATTAGTTGTTCTTTGAATGTTTTATCAAATTTAATTTTGAATCCATCTGGATCTGGGGATTTTTTCTTAGGGAGTTCTTTGATGACTTGTTCAATTTCTTTTTCTGATATGGGGTTCTTTAGGCAATCTATTTCTTCCTCTGTTAGTCTAGGCAATTTTTATTTTTGTAAGTATTCATCCCTATCACCTAGATTGCCATATTTGTTGCCATATAATTGGGCATAACAGTTTTTAATGATTGCCTTAATTTCCTCTTCATTAGAGGTGTGCTTTTCATCTTGGATACTGTCAATATGGTTTTCTTCTTTCCTTTTTTTAGTTAGACTGACCAGTACTTTGTCTATTTTATTTGTTTTTTTTCAAAGTACCAGCTTCTAGTCTTATTTATTAAATGAATAGTTCTTTGACTTTCAATTTTGTTAATTTCTCCTTTGATTTTTAGGATCTCTAATTTAGTCTTCATCTGATGATTTTTAATTTGTTCACTTCCTAGTTTTTTAATTTGCATGTCCAATTCATTGACCTCTGTCCTCCCTTATTTATTAAAACACGAACTCAAGGATATGAATTTCCCCCTGAGTACTGCTTTGGCTGCATCTCATAGTTTTCAAAAGGATGTCTCATCATTGTCATTTTCTTCAATGAAGTTATTAATTGTTTCTATGATTTGTTCTTTGATTAACTGGTTTTGGAGAATCATATTGTTTAATTTCCATTTAATTTTTTATTTACCTCTCCATGTGCCCTTACTAATTATTATTTTCATTGCATTGTGATCTGAGAAGGTTGCATTTATTATTTCAGATCTTTTGCACTTGTTTGCAATGTTTTATGCACTAATACATGGTCAATTTTTGTAAATGTACCATGTGCTCCTGAAAAGAAGGTATATTCCTTTTTGTTCCTGTTTATTTTTCTCCATATATCTACTAACTCTAATTTTTCTAAGATTTCATCTACGTCTCTTACCTCTTTCTTATTTATTTTTTGGTTTGATTTATCTAGTTCAGATAGAGGAAGGTTCAAGTCTCCCACTAGTATAGTTTTTCTATCTATTTCATCCTTGAGCTCTCCTACTTTCTCCTTTAGAAATTTGGATGCTATGCCATTTGGTGCATATGTGTTGAGTACTGATATTTCCTCATTTTCTATACTGCCATTTATCAGAATGTAATTACCTTCTCTATCTCTTTTAACTAGATTTATTTTTACTTTGGCTTTGTCAGATATCATGATTGCGACTCCTGCCTTCTTTTCATGAGTTGATTCCCAATAGGTTTGGCTCCATCCTATTACTTTCACCCTATGAGTATCTACCTTCCTCATGTCTGTTTCTTGTAGACAGCATATAGTAGGGTTTTGGATTCTAATCCACTCTGTTATTCGCTTGCATTTTATAGGTGAGTTCATTCCATTCACATTCAGAGTTATGATTACTAACTGTGTATTTCCCAGTATTTTGATTTCTACTCCAAATCCGGCCTTTTCTTCTTTCACTTTTTCCTTCTACATCAATGTTTGATTTTAGTCAATCCCCCTGGTTCCCACCCTTATTTTACTTCCCTTTCTACCCCCCTCCCTTCTTATTCCCCCTCTTATTATCCCCTTATTCTGCAAAAGATTGCCTTGCAGTCTTTCTAAAACTACCCCCACCCTCTCCCTCCCTTGTATTGATTCCCTCTCCTCCATTCTATGTTTTACCCTTCTACTCCCCTATGAGGCACAAATCTATTCTCTGCCCCAGTGGATTGGATTGTTTTTCCCTCTTTGGGTCAATTTCAATGCACGTAACAGTTGAGTATTTACTATCTCCAACCTCTTTACCCTTATAGTATATTGATGTTATCCCCCCTCCCTCCATGAGCTCCATTGTTATATATAAATTTGCCCCCTTTGTTTTCTTTTCCCATTCCTTTTAGTATTAACCTCTTTTTTTAGCTCTAGTTGTATATATATACATATATATATATACATGTATATGTATTTATGCATACATATATCTATATACCTATTTATGTCTTGTCATTTCATCCTATATAGTTTGTCACTGTTCCCTTTAAGTGTAATTCTTCTAGCTGTCCAGGTGATAACTACAGTTTTTAAGAGTTACCAATGAACTCTTTTCTTATAGGGATATATATAATTTTAATTTGTTGAGTCTCTTTAAAAAGTGGGTTTTTTTTGTTTTGTTATGTTTTGTTTTATTTTGTTTTTTCTCTTTTTTCCCCTCTTTTTTAATTACCTTTTGATGATTCTATTGAATTCTGTGTTTGGCATCAAATTTTCTCTTCAGGTCTGGACTTTTCTTTACAAATTCTTGGAATTCTTCTATTTTGTTGAATGACCATACTTTCCCCTGTAAGAATATAATCAGTTTTGCTGGATAGTTGATTCTTGGTTGTAGACCTAGTCCCCTTGCTTTCTGAATTATCATGTTCCATGCCTTTCAGTCCTTCAGTGTGGATGCAGCCAGATTCTGTGTTATCCTCACTTTCATTCTGTGGTATCTGAATGACTTCTTAGCAGCTTGTAATATTTTTTTCCTTGCTCTGATAGTTCTTGAATTTGGCTATACCATTCCTGGGTGTTGTCAGTTTGGGATTAAGTACAGAAGGTGATCTATGCATTCTTTCAGGCTTCACTTTTCCCTCTTGTTCTTGAATACTGGGGCAGTTTTCTTGAATAATTTCCTTTAGTATTTTGTCCAGGCTTTTTCTTTTGTCATTGTCTTCTGGTAGACCAGTGATTCTTAAATTGTCTCTCCTCAAAAGATTTTCTAAATCCTCTGTTTTGTGAATGAGATGCTTCATATTATCCTCAATTTTTTCATTCTTTTGGTTTTGTTTTATAGTATCCTGCTGCCCTGTGAGGTCACTTAATTCTAATTGTTGTATTCTGGTTCTTAAAGACTGGATTTCATCCCTGGCTTTTTGGTCATCCCTCTCCTTCTGGTCTGATTTTCTTTGGAGGTCATCTTTCATTCTCTTTACCTCATCTCTCATCTCCTTTGCCTCATCTTTCATCTTCTTTTCCTCATATTTCATCTCCTTTGCCTCATTTTCAATCTGGTTGGTTTTGGCTTTCAAAACACTATTTTCTGTTTCCAGATGACTTATCTTAGTTTTTAAATTCTTTTCCCAATTGTCTTCAGCCTCTCTTAATTGTGTTTTGAATTGCATTTTGAGTTCTTCCAAAACCTGTATCCAATTTGCTGAGTTTTCTGTTTTATTACTTGCTTCCTCCTGTGTTTTGTTTGTTCTTGGTTTGTTTCCTGTGCAAAAGCTGTCAATTGTAATTTCTTTCTTCTTTTTCTGTTGTTTACTCATAATTACCCCCTTCTTTGCTCCCTGTATTTGTCTATGCTCTTGCTCCTCTCAATTTTTTGGTTTGGGGCTTTCTGTCAGTCTCCCCTCTTGGAACTTTGTCAGATCTCTCATTGCAGTCTCTGGTGGAGGAGTGTTAGAGTTTGAGCTTCCCTGTCCTCTGGAGACTTTTGATTGGGTTAAGTTCAGCTGGATTGGGCTGGCTATTCCCTGAGGCCAAAATCTCATGGAAGACTGGATCAATATGGAGGGTGTCAGCCATTCTTACCAGGCTGCCAGCTCTTCGCCTTTGTTCGAAGCTCTGAGCCCAGCACAGCCCCGCCCATAAGGTATACCCTCAAGGCCAGTGCCTTTGCCTTCCCAGAGGTTCCAGCTTCCACTGGAGGCTTAGCACTCTTGGCGGGGGGGGGGGTGTGTGAGGGGGGGTCCTGGGACCTTCCCTCTGCCTCCCCCCTAAGACTGAGTGTTCTCAGATTCTGGCTTTTGTGGGGCATACCTTTTGAAGTGAGTCTAGCAGGAGTGTTTCCCAGCTCTGTCTTATTGTTAGGTTTGATTTTCAGTTCCCTAGGAGCATTTTGTTTGTGATCGGTAAGGAAGGGTTTTCAGAGGACTGAACTATTGCTGCTCCTAAGCGGCCATCTTGACTCCACCTTTTCAGAGATCTTCTTTATGGACTGCTCGTCTCTCAAAGTACTTGTCCACTGGCTGGCTTTTGAGAGGATCTGGGATCAGGAATTCAGGGACAGAAAGATCACTGACTCTGAGATTCAGTCAGAGTCCAAAACCCTCTCCTTATGTAACCCCAGCTAGGAGTCAGTTTCAACTGCTGGGATCGGCTTTTCTTTTCTCTCTGCAAGGTTCCATGTTCCTTTCTACCCATACCCCCTTTACTGCTTGCAGGATTCTTATAGCTCTTCCAGGCTTATTCCTAAAGTTTCCTGATTTCTTTATCTTACAGCATAATGAATTCCAGGGCAGAGCAGTTAGGTAGAAATGTTAAGATGAGTTGCTTGATGCCCTCTTTAAATAAAGAATCTGAGAGGAACTACATCATTTCAACTTCTGTTTTTTTTCTTTTTCTCAGTCATACTAACAGGTTTCCTTAAAATAAAAATTTTATGTTTATGGCAACTCCTTTCCTAGTAACCTGAAATTGAAAACTTAGGCAGTTCCCACTTATTGGGGAATGACTAAATACACTATGGTACATGAATATAAGGGAACATCATTGTGCCAAGAGAAATGTTGAAATGACCAGTTTCAGAAGCACTATAAACAGATGCAGAACAAATTAAACAGAACTGGAAGAGCAATTTATACAATAAAAACAAAATTATAAAGAATAACAACTTCAAAAGGCTTTAAGAATTCTGATCAATGCAATGATAAATCAAGATTCCAAAGGACTAATGATGAAAAATACATCCTCTTTCTACAATAGAGGTGATGAATTTAAAGTTTAGAATGAGACTTAGAGAATTAGAGGTGGCCAATGTGGAAATTTGTTTTTCTAGACTCAGCATATTTGTTTGCTTGTTTTTTTTTTTTAATTGTTCAGTTGGTCAGGGGGAGAGGAGAGTGGAAATAAATTAAATAAACTAAATAAATTAAAAATACTTGTAATTTGTTTTAATAAATTTTTAAATTTCTGCATGTGAGGTTTGCTTTGCTGCTTTTCTTACTTCCCAAAATTTCATAGTTCTGGCATATTGTCTATAATACGGCTGAGGAGATTTCACTGCTCCGATCTTGGATATACCTGCAAGAGACCTACGATATTCATATTGCCTTTCCTGATGCTTCATTACAGGAGATGAAGTATAAACATATATCAAAAAAGAGGGGTAATCAAATCCCCCCGAGCTAATGTCTCTCCAGTGATCAATATATTTGGTCAACTATTAACTTAAACTATGTTTGCTTTCACTATAATCAAGTTTTCCCTTTTTCTAATACCTTGAGGCAGGGTAAGCAGCATTGTGATTAGCCCATTAGTATTGAATGTTGAAGGGTTATTAATAGTATAATGATTATCTATATGCGTATCTAGGGGCTAATTTCTGAGCACATTAACTATCTGGATAATTAAAAATATCTATCACTTGCTAGATAAATGAGTTGTTAGAAAGTAGAAATCATACAATTTATAATTTGTACCTAATCAAAGGGGTATCTATATATGAAAGCACTATTCTTTCATTCTCCACCATCATACACCTTTTTCCCCTTTCCTTTACATAGTTTCTTTTAATTTCTCATTCCCTTTATATATTCTCTTTCCATCTCTAACTCTCTTTTTAGTGGCATATCTAAATCTATCATTTCTATCACATTAAACTTTGAACATATATAACATAGAGTGCCCAATAATTTTGGAAGAAGAACTGTTTAGTAAATTTAGAAAAAAGATTCTTTGTGAATTTTTCTGTGTGATACAAACCTTTCCTGGATAATAGTCAAAAGTTCAAACTCTCAACCAAAAAAACAAAAAAAAACCTTTGAGATAATTGTCTTTTGAACAAAGTAGAGGAAAGAAAATTACATGCTTTTCCTCGCTACCTTATAACTGCTGAAATTTAAACTACTTTTGCACCAAATAGTGAATTCTCTCTCTCTCTCTCTCTCTCTCTCTCTCTCTCTCTCTCTCTCTCTCTCTCTCTCTCTCTCTCTCTCTCTCTCTTGATCTATCTATCTGTTTCTCTATCTATCTATCCATCCATCCATCTAGCTAGCTATCTGGGATTAGACAAAGCACAAGGACTTTGGTTATCTTATTTCAGGGAGAGACTGTGATAGTTGGTATGATATAAGCCAGCAGCAGGTAGAAACCAAAATCAGTCTGATGTCTTCGGATTAAAAGGGGTGGGTGGTTTCCATGGTTACCTCTGCCAGGCTGTTACTTTTAAAGACAATTTCTTCAAGTTATGCTGGGTCCTAAAGTCAGTCGTTTTCTCCAAATCACTCTGAGTCCCAAGTCAATAACTATAATTAGGCAAGGGCATTCATTTTTTTCCACTTAGAGGAGAGAATTATTTTTTAATGTTCCAAAGGGTGAAAGGATATTAAAGAAAAGATTGTAGACCAAGTGAGAAAAGACTGACAGTGTCTTCATTAAAGGAGAAAAGATTTGCCTTCATAGGTAGTGGTCTTCAATTTGATCAATTAATCAAGAAGAATTTAAGCACCTGTATGTATCAGGCACTGTGCTAAGTGCTGGAGATACAAATGCAAAAATCAAACAGACCTTGCCCTTGACATAAATGAGATATTTGTAAAGTATTTGGTATGGCGCCTGGTACAGTTAGTCTTACACATTCTCATCACCCACATAGTATGGCAAATCTAGCATATCAGTAATAGTTAGCAAGATAATTTACATAACTACATGTGCATTATACTATATGGTTGAGATAATTACCAGTGATTATGTTTTATATCAATTTATGTTGCTTGTGGCATGGGATTACAGAGGGAGAAATGCACATTGCATAATTTGAAGAAGCTTCAAATTGTTTCATTAAGGGGAAAATGTAGTATTCACATTTATAACTACTGCAAGGAGGTAAGTAAACTTGTTCTATTCTCTTGATGGGAATTTAACTGAGCTTGTGGCACTTTCTAAAATCACTTGAGATGGAGAAAATCCTAATTGTTAGACTCTTTTCCTTAAAAGGTAAAAAGAGTTAGAAATAAAGATCAAGAATCTTTCTGAGAGAGAAAAGTTATCTAAAAATACTGAGACATGAATTAGTATTAATCTATATCTAGTAATTGTTAGCAGTATGGAAACAGGCCCATTCCCAGATTTCACTATTTCAAGTTATAAAGCAGCTCAGGGGAGCTACTCTGATCTTTTGAGTATCACTTGAGTCCAAGATAGTGCATTCCACTAAACTATTACCTCAGTACCCAGCTAATAATAGAGAAAAATGGACCAGAATAAAAGAAAGTCCCAAAGAGCTCTTCTCATAATGTGCTTTAAAAATGGAAGACCAGAAGGCTGGAATGTTTTCAAAGACATCAGAAGCAATTAGTAATGCATAAAATCCATGTAGGAAAGCTAGGTGGCATGATGAATGGAAAAAAGGATTTGAAATCAGGAAGACTCATCTTCCTGAGTTCAAATCTGGACACAGATACTTAGTATCTGTATATGTGACCTTAGACACGTTATTAATCCTATTTGTGTCAGTTTAAACATTTATAAAAAATGAGTTAAAGAAAATGGCAAACTGTTCCAGTATCTTTGCCCAGAAAATCCCAAATGGGCTCACAAAGACTCAGACACAACTGCAACAACTGTACAACAAAGAGAAACCTTAGCAATTATATGTCAAGTTTTTTTAATCATTTTTCATTGTGAAGGAGAGAAACTCTGAGTTTTAAGTAGCTTATGATCCAAAGATTCATAGGCAAAAGATCAATGAAGCCAGAAGAAATGAATACTTCCGGACTATCCCATGTGAGGTCTGCATTTTTGGGTAGCAAGCAACTATAAATGCAATTTATCAAGGTCAAAACAAGGGTACAATAGAATGGATATAAGGAACTGCTGAAGGGAATTATTTGTGGGGAAAAATATTTTAATGGAAACATGATAATGTACAGACTATGGAAGCAAGGTGAGATATAAACCATCTTGAATAACCATAGTCAATGGAAAAAAAAAAACTGCCTGGAAAGTCTGCCAAAAAAGAAAAAAATGAGACCAGAAAGACAGACAGGAGACCAAGTACTTCAAAACTGATGGATGGACTCAAAAAAGAAAAGTGATGATGAGGTTCAAGAATATGAAAAAGACTAGAACAACTTTGGACAATGAAGACAGGAAAGGAGCATTTACCCAAATACCAAAAAAGCATAAGGAAGGTACAAAAAAAATCTGAAGTCTAAACCCATCTGAAAATAGAATTTCCATACTCATAGAAATATAAACTTAGAGTTAGACAGATCTCAGAGGCCACAATAGTCCAATCCCTAAGTTTTACAGATAAAGATACTGAGTCCCAGAGACATGAAGATATGCATCCAATGATATATCAACATTGTAAATCTTCTGACTAAAAATCTATTCCACTGGGCCATGATGATCAAATGCAAAAGAAAATAGTAATGTTGGAAAAATTCAAGCACTCTTTCTTGTTTTAGTTTACTCTTTAAAAGGCTCTTTTTTATTACTCTGATCCATCAAAAATAAATATTTCTTCTCTAATGTTTTCCTTTGAATTATTTTTACATGGTTATCTCTAATTCTTATTATAATAGTCCACAATTATATTTAATAATCAGTTGCATAGTTAAATGAATACACAAAGGCACCAGTTTTGGGGATGGACAATATTAACAAAAATAAGTTTTCATAAAGATAGGCAAAAATAAACATAAGTAGTTGATAGTCATAAGAGATTTCAGTGAGCAAAAATATAATAGAATTTTATAAGCTATCAAAGTGATGTCTAATAATGCTATAATCAAATTCTCTTGACAAAATTTCATCAAAGACATTAAAATTTTCAAGTAATATCAAGGAATCAAAATTCAAAATCCAAACTTAGACTTTTCTCACATTGTTGCTTTTTGTATACTCAGAAGCACACAGTGACCTGTACAGCAGCTGTCTTTGAGAGCACTATCAGTATACCTCAAACTGTTAAAAATAAGTTAAGTGGTAAAAGTTGCATATTTTCTCTCCTCTGGATCATCATGGTTGACCTTGATATATTTCAAGTTTCTGAATCACAGACAGTTCCAGAATTCTGTGTAACTGGTAAGATTCAGAGAATTCAAGAATAAGTTATACATTTTTAGGACATGCATTATTTCTTTTGAATAATTACAGTCCATTTATTAGTTGCCTCTCTCATAGAGTGTAAAACAGCATCTTAATGGTCTAAACAAAGTAATTCAAATTAAAAAGAAGGGCAATTTCTGTCCATACAACAAGAGAATAATATCAATAAGTTCTGGATCAAAACATAGTATCTAGGGTAGATGATTATCACATTATTGCACATATGACCAAACCAAATAAAATGAAAAAGTTTACAATCATTTAATTCATCATAAGGTATTGTTGGAGTCTTATTAATAATCCATTCTCCCTCCTACAAAATTCCTTTGTATTATCTTTAATTAATTACTTTACATTATGTAATTCATTGATCATTAATATGGCCATTGTTAAAAGTAGTTAGATGTTCTATTATAAGTAATAGTTACAACTTACTTGTATAGTGAGGCATTTTAGTATAGTAGGAAAAGAAGTGAAACTAAAATCACAGATCTTGAATTCAAATCCAAATTCTGCTACTTAATACTATCTTCTTATACTTGAGGAAATCACTTGCCTCCTTGGGGTTTGTTCCTTATTCATAAAAATTAGAGGACTGATTTGTTCCCTTTCAGCTCTAAATTTATGATGTTAGTCTAATACAGCTATAAAGTGAAATAGATTATGTCATTTGATCCCAAAAATAACCACCTCAGACATATGAAATATTATTATCGTTGTTTAGAGTCAAGGAAATAGAGACTCAGAGAGCTGCAGTGACTTGTCTAATGCCAGAAAGGTAATTAGAGACAAAGACTGGATTTGAACTCAGGTTTTCTTGTTCTAAGGCAAAGATACTTAACATAGCTTACATGAACCCTGAAGAGTTCATAGATGGTTTTCAAGAGAACCAGGAATTAGAATTTTTTTAAAAGAAATAAAAATGTGCATATAAAAACAATATTCTGAGAAAGAGTTCTCAGGCTTAACCAAAGATATCCATGATACACAACAAAAAGATTAAGATCCTTTCCCCTAGAGGTAAGTCCATACTGTAGTAGAGAAAATTTTGTACTTGGACTCCAAAAGATTGAAGTTCAAATCATAACTCAGATGTTTATTGCTGTCTTACCTTGAGAAAAAGAAAGAAAGAAAGAAAGAAAGAAAGAAAGAAGAAGAAAGAAAGAAAGAAAGAAAGAAAGAAAGAAAGAAAGAAAGAAAGAAAGAAAGAAAGAAAGAAAGAAAGAAAGAAAGAAGAAAGAAAGAAAGAAGAAGAAAGAAAGAAGAAGGAAGGAAGGAAGAAGGAAGGAAGGAAGGAAGGAAGGAAGGAAGGAAGGAAGGAAGGAAGGAAGGAAGGAAGGAAGGAAGGACGGAAGGAAGAAAGAAGGAAGGAAGAAGAAGAAAGGAAAGGAAAGAAGGAAGAAAGAAAGGAAGAAGAAAGAAAGAAAGGAAGAAAGAAAGAAAGAAGAAAGAAGAAGAAAGAAAGAAAGAAAGAAAGAAAGAAAGAAGAAAGAAAGAAAGAAAGAAAGAAAGAAAGAAAGAAAGAAAGAAAGAAAGAAAGAAAGAAAGAAGAAAGAAGGAAAGGAAAGAAAAGGAAAGAAAGAAGAAAGAAAGAAAGAAAGAGAAAGAAAGAAAGAAAGAAAGAAAGAAAGAAAGAAAGAAAGAAAGAAAGAAAGAAAGAAAGAAAGAAAGAAAGAAAGAAAGAAAGAAAGAAAGAAAGAAAGAAAGAAAGAAAGAAAGAAAGAAAGAAAGAAAGAAAGAAAGAAAGAAAGGAAGGAAGGAAGGAAGGAAGGAAGAAAGGAAGGAAGGAAGGAAGGAAGGAAGGAAGGAAGAAAGAAAGGAAGAAAGAAAGAAAGAAAGAAAGAAAGAAAGAAAGAAAGAAAGAAAGAAAGAAAGAAAGAAAGAAAGAAAGAAAGAAAGAAAGAAGAAAGAAAGAAGGAAGGAAGGAAGGAAGGAAGGAAGGAAGGAAGGAAGGAAGGAAGGAAGGAAGGAAGGAAGGAAGGAAGGAAGGAAGGAAGGAAGGAAGGAAGAGGAAGGAAGGAAGGAAGGAAGTTATCTGTATTTTTAAAAGTATGAAATTTAGGGACTTTGGGTATTTAACTCAAAATATTTTTCTTAATGCTTGGACCAATCCTCTGATTCATTCCCCTAATTATCTGTAAGACTTTTTATGTTTTCCAGTATCATTTAAGTTGATTATATCAATAGGTTATGAATCAGATTCTCTACTACTGGGTTAATATTGCAGCTACTGGATAATCTGGCATTGGACAACTGTTAAATTGATATTTTCATAGGCTGATTGCCATGTAATTCTTCATGTGCTCTCCTTTTATTCCTGCTTCTTTGCTACCACTAGTAAATAAATAGAAGGGCTTGGGGTAAATAGAATAGAATGATCTTTTTGAGGCATTATGGATAAAGTGCTGGACTTAGAAGTCAAGAATCATTGAATACAAATCCTGCCTCAGGCACTTCATAATTATGACCAGGCAAGTTGTAACTTCTGTCAGCCCCATTTTTCTCATCTTAAAAATTGAGATTAATAGTACTTATCTCCTAGGATTATTGTTAGAATCAAATTAAATGACATAAGTAAAAATGTTTAAATCTTAAAAGATTATATGTTATCCATGTTGAGTTTATTTCAGTTTATTGATCATCATGGTCAACATATTTATTTCCACTATTTGCTCAACCCTTTAGGCAACAATATTCTCTGCCAGCAGCTAGACTGATCTTCAGAAAACAAATGTAGTCCATCACCAGGTCTAGTCTGAAAGTAATTTGAATATGATTGAACTTGCCATGGCTTCTGCTCTAGAGGCATAGACATAAGATCCAGTTCTCCCACAATGAGGCAAAAGTAGAACTTTTGTGGAGAAAAATCACTTGTTTTGCTATAGAATCTATATTGACTCAGATGTGAATCTGTTTTCTTAATGCTCTTCTCTTGGAGTGTCACAGAGTCAACAGTGTTTTGTTTTGTTTTATTATACCTACATTTCTCTTGCTTTCTTCACTCACATTATATGTAGGTGTTTTTTTTTTTAATAAGAAGTATAGAAAAGCATAATTTAAACTAACAAAATATATTCTCAACACTATTATGTACATAAATTAAAGACTGAAATCTGTGTGGTTTAGAAAATATATATATAATTTTTTAATGAATTTTTTGTCTCCAGTATTTAAATATAATTTGAACATAGTTCTCTTGAATCAATAAGTGTCTATATGGATGGATGTAAATTGCACTGCACATTTATATTTTTGTGACTCCCTAAGCTAATTCTATATGCAAAAATATTAATACATGTTTAGGGGGTATATTGTTATTTAAAGGAATCATGGTAAATTAGAAAAATCAAGATTTTCATTCTGTTATAACGTTCAAAGTTTCTGTGAAAAAATGTGGTATATATCAATAAACCTACCCTACAAACAAGGCATCACTTAATCAGTGTGTTTGTATTAGTTACATAACTGGAATGGAAGAATTTCTTTCACACAACTTCTGAATTTACTTACAAAGGTTTCCCCATATTTGTTAAATCTATTACATTAAATTAATAGTACAATCTGTCTTTCTTCCAAACTTTAATATAAGTAAATTTTTTGTACTTCCCAATAGTGGCCAAACACTAAGATTTTTCACTTCTGAACAATTTGTGACTTTCTAGAGAATGATGAAATTGGAATTATTCTGGCTAGTTTACCTACCATGGCACATCACTGGACATTGGCAGAAAATAATCCTCTTTGATTTCTCACTTACAGTTCAGAGGCAAATCTTAGGAACCAGCAAGAGAGAGCCGTCTGGAAAGCTGGAAAAACATAGTCATTCTTATAACCTAAGGAAGCTAGAAAAGTGTTTTTTTTTTTTAATTTTGAAATACATAGAATTTTCCCCTGTAGAATAAGGATAGAATTTTTTTTTGATAATATACTCATAAGTTATCTTATTTAAAATATTTACTCATAACTAGAGGAATGTGGAAAGATACAACCTCCCTAAGGGAAAGCCTAAGTGTGGTAATAGCATTTCTATTGTAAAATCACTAGCATTTTATGGGCTATGGGGGGAAATTTTATATCTCTTTTTATCTATGTAAATCCAACTTGATTAAAGAATATGTTGGGGGATTTTTTCTTTAACAGTAGCCATATGATGCATTGGAAATGACAGTAGAAATAGGTCAACCTCTGATTCAGAAGACAAATCCTGACAGCACTGATGCTATAGGTGTGGCTGTTGGTAAGTCATTTCACTGCTCTTGTGACTCATTTGGTATTTATAAAATGAAGGGTTGGATGAGATGACCTCTATGGTCTCATCTAGCTCTAAATCTGTACCTAAATGATCCCACAAAGATTACATATGAAAATAAAGATTTTGTAATGAATAATTTTCCTCTCACCTAGAAAGAACTTTACTTCTTCCAAAGATAAACTTCCAAGATAAATTCATTTTCCTATAATTCAAAGAGCTAAAGTGTAGGATAATTTGATTTTGATTCCTTATTCACTACTTGTTAAATATGACCCAGAGTAGGGAAACTACCTATTAAGGAAATCACCTTATATTTTAAAATATTAATAAAAACATGATAATGTAATAGTTTCCATATCTACTATTTTAAATATTGAAGAACTTGTGCCTAGGGAATCCTCTGTCATTGATGCATTTAAATAAACAGGGAACATATCCTGGTATAATCATTTGAACCCCACAGACATTCCAAGGTCAATGGCTTTTAATCTTTTTAAGGTAAAAATGTTCCCTACTCAATCTCCTATTCACAATAGCATATTTCATAATTTCCCCTAGAGGTCAATACTTTATTTTCCCAGCAAAAGAATTATTCAAAATCACAAAGATAATAGTTGAATATTTATGCATATAACTTCACTACAAAACAATGAAGCACACTTAATGTCATACCAAACTACTTCCAGATTTTTAAGGCCTCCCTCACCCTTGAAAAAATTCAAGGCTTTTTAGAGAGAAATATCTTAGTTTACAGGAATTTCAGGGTTTTTTTCTTTTTTTTCTTTTATCTTGATACTTATTTCTTCATGTAGGCTTCAAAGACTGATTTACTTTGTAAATGTAAATTGAAGCCCATTCTCAAGTTTAATCTGTACTTAAAAGCAAGGATGGTTCTGGTCAATGTATTTGTATCCTGTGTCTAGCACAGGAACTGGCTCAGACCAGGCACTTGAAATATTTGTTAATTGGCTTTTGGGCAAGCAGTAGACATGAAAAATACAACTTGTTGTGGTGATTTTATTACCAAAGAAGAGCAAAATGGGTGAAAAGTACAGTCTTTTCTTGTTCTTTCATCGTGAAAGCTACACTGCATAATTCCACTGGATAATCTGGATAACTGTCATTCTACTACTTCATTCTATGTTTCATAGAACAAGACCAAAATGGACATTTTATAAGTGCCTTCATTTGTTTACATTTCAGGACATCAGAAATACCTTTTGTTCCCATACCAGCTCTGAATTAATATTTTAGTGAATTCAACAGTACATACTTAAAGACCAGAGATAGATTCTATCTATTTGGGTAAATAAGAATATATTGCCCTTATGGTAAACTAGATTCAAACCTATATCTGCCTATGTAGATATACATATATGGACACATATATATGTAATAATTCATGTGTATGTGTGTATACATGTTTGTGTATCTACATATGTAAATGAGGGGTGTATGGGGTGCTCAGGGAGGGGTAGTATCTCTGGTATGGAGGGCTTGTCGTGCCCTCCTAGGGCAGCTCTCCAGCCTCTGACCCCCACCTGACACCCAGCTCTCACTTGTGGCCCCCAGTAGCTGCTAGCATGTGGCAGCAGCCACACTCCAGGCAACAGCTTCGACAGGCCAGCTAAACCTTATGAGGGTATCCATAGGGTCATAGACCCCTGGTGAACTAAGGCTTTGCTCACCCAGCATGTGAAGACTGCTTCATCCAAACAGATGGAAGAAAACAATAAGAAGGTTCAATGGCTGAGAGGGCGACTCAACAAAGCACTGTGGAGTGCTTAGGGTGTGTTAGAGCACAAAAGACAACACGGCCATCCAATGCAGCTGAGGAAGTCTCCAGACGTAACAATTTTTCGTGCCACTGGACCCAGGCTTCCAATGCCAAGAGAGTGAGACTGTCTCCGTGCATCGACTTTTCCACTTAAATCTCCTTCACGCACAAGTATCTTTGTGCACACTCATCTATCCTAACCCCATCTACCCTCTTCAATACCTGTGGCGATGGGGGAGTGGCGACGCAACAGGGGGAGGTGACCACTGGCAGTTGTAGTCACGATCCTGCACGTAGGCGGCCCACGGACCAATGGTCACTGGGCCCTGTAGGGCAGCAGGGACTTTTGGCAGCATCCTGGGTGACTGAACAGCCCTCTCTAGGACAGCACTGCTCACCCTAATCAAGGGAGGGGACTAGAAAAGGTGTACCAAACATTGCCTGCCCTACAAACACCCGGACAGCACACCGCGGCTGGTGGGTCATCCCTTTAAGTGGTTGAAATCAAAGAAAAAATACAAAGAAACTCCTACCAGGAGCATGGAACATCAGGACATTACTTGACAGAGAGAATACCCCAAGACCTGAGAGAAGAATAGCAATAATCGGTAAAGAACTGGTGCGATATAACATCGACATCGCAGTCTTAAGCAAAACGCGCTTACCAGAAGAGGGATCACTCAGCGAACCCACCACTGGATACACCTTCTTCTGGAAAGGTAAAGCCTCAAATGAAGACAGAATCCACGGTGTTGGCCTGGCCATCAAGACCAGTTTGCTCAAACAGCTGCCAGACTTGCCTGTGGGCATTGGCGAGAGGCTCATGAAAAATCCGTTTGTCTCTCAGCAAAGACCAGTATGCCACAATCATCAGTGCATATGCCCCAACACTGACCAGCACAGAGGAGACCATCGAGCAGTTGTACTCTGACCTGAGTGTCGTCCTGCACTCAGTGCCCACAAACGACAAGCTGATACTACTGGGAGACTTCAACACCTGCGTTGGCCAGGACCATGAAAGATGGAAAGGAGTGCTCGGCAAACACGGCGTGGGCAAAATGAACAACAATGGCAACGATTTGAGCAAATGCTCAGAGTTCGAACTCACCATCATGAACACTGTTCAGAATGGCAAACAAATATAAAACAATGTGGATGCACCCACGATCAAAACAATGGCATCTCATTGACTACATCATTGTACGCCAGCGAGACATCCAGGATGTAAAGATCACCAGAGCCATGAGAGGAGCTGAATGCTGGACAGACCACCGATTGGTTAGAGCGACTCTTCAAATGCGCATGGCACCTCGCCATCCAAAAAGCACCCAGAGAGTTCGCGCATTTTACAACATGAGTCATCTTAGAGATCCATCTTATTTGCAAACATTCCAGTCCTGCCTGGACGACAAGCTGTCTGCCAAGGGACCACTCACTGGAAGCTCAACCGAGAAATGGAACCAGTTCAGAGACGCAGTGAAGGAAACATCAAAGGCAGTCCTAGGCCCAAAACAATGCAACCACCAGGACTGGTTCGCCGAGAACAACACTGCTATTGAAGACCTATTGAGCAAGAAGAACAAAGCCTTTATGGAGTGGCAAAATAACCCAAACTCTGCTCCTAAAAAGGACAGATTCAAGTCTCTCCAAGCCACAGCACAGCATGAGATCAGGAAGATGCAAGTCCAATGGTGGGAAAAAAAGGCAGAAGAAATCCAGCGGTTTGCTGATACAAAAAACTACAATTTTTCAGTGCCCTCAAGACTGTCTATGGGCCATTAAAACCCACCACCACTCCCTTGCCTATCCTCTGATGGTGACACTCTCATAAAAGATAAAAAAGGCATCAGCAACAGGTGGAAAGAACACTGCAGTCAGCTTCTCAACCTACCCTCTTCAGTCGACCAAAGCGCCCTTGGCCAGATCCCCCAAAACCGCACCATTGAACAAGTTGACGTCCCTCCTTCAATAGAGGAAGTCCAAAAAGCCATTAAACAAATGAGTGCAGGCAAGGCACCCAGTAAAGATGGGATCCCAACTGAGGTGTACAAGGCCTTAAATGGAAAGGCACTCCAGGCATTCCACATAGTGCTGACCAGCATATGGGAAGAGGAAGACATGCCCCCAGAACTCAGAGATGCCTCCATCGTAGCCCTATACAAGAAAAAAGGCTCACAAGCAGCCTGTGACAACTACAGAGGCATCTCACTATTCTCCACTGCTAGAAAGATCCTCGCCCATGTTATACTCAACAGACTCCTGTCATCTGTTTCAGAGCAGAACGTGCCTGAATCACAATGTGGCTTCCGACCAGATCTTAGCACCATCGACATGGTCTTCACGGTGAGGCAAATGCAGGAAAAATGCCTTGAGCAGAACCTGAGTCTCTACATTGTCTTCATAGACCTGACGAAGGTGTTCGACAGAGTGAACAGGGACGCATTGTGGGTGATCCTTAGCAAGCTCAGTTGCCCAGCAAAATTCGTCAAACTGATCCAGCTCTTTCATGTCCACATGACAGAGGAAGTCCTATCTGGTGGAGAGACTTCAGATCGCTTCAACATCTCCAATGGCATGAAACAAGGCTGTGTCCTTGCTCTGGTATTATTCAACCTATTTTTTACCCAGGTATTACGACATGCTGTGATGGATCTAGACCTGGGCGTCTACATCAAAAACTGACTGGATGGCTCACTATTTGACCTTCATCTCCTGACTGCAAAAACAAAGACAACAGAGAGACTCATCCTGGAAGCTCTCTTTGCAGATGACTGTGCTCTCATGGCCCACCAATAAAATCATCTCCAAACCATTGTGGACAGGTTCTCTACCGCAACAAAACTGTTTGGCCTGACTATCAGCCTCAGCAAAACAGAGGTGCTGTTCCAACCTGCACCAGGGAGGCCAACGAACCAGCCATGCATTATAATCGACGGCACGCAGCTTTCTAATGTCAACACTTTCAAGTACCTGGGCAGCACCATCGCCAATGACGAGTCCCTAGACCATGAGATGAATGCCAGGATCCAAAAGGCCAGCCAGGCACTCGGGCTGCTGCTCTCCAAAGTCCTCCAACACAGAGGTGTAAGCACTGCGACGAAGCTCAAAGTGTATAACGCAGGGTCCTCAGCTCGCTCCTGTACGGTTGTGAGACATGGACACTGTACCAGAAGCACATGAAACAGCTGGAGCAATTCTACCAACGCTCTCTCCGGTCAATCATGAGGATCTGATGGCAGGACTGAATCAGGAAGTCCTCAACAGAGCCAACTCCACCAGCATCGAAGTCATGGTCCTCAAAACCCAGCTACAATGGTCTGGACATGTCATCCGCATGGACCCACAGCGAATACCAACCTTTCCTTGATTGGTTTGGTCTTCATTGCTCAAAATTATACACATACTTTTACCTTGTATTCATATATACATACTCAAATATAACTGACCAGACATAGATATTCTTCAATGTATTTCTTTGCCATAGGGTAGATGTGGAGAGTCCTTTCTCCTTTCCTCTTTATAAAGTCTGGTGATATCCAGAGCATTCCTAAGATATCCCTTAAAGAGAAAGAGGAAGACTAGAGCTATGGAAGAGGATGGTAAAAAAGGCATTAAATTAATTAAAAACATGTTTTATATTGTTAAAGAACAATCTAAAAAAATCTGAGTTTTTATTTGTATTGTGGAATACACTCACACATGAATATATTTCATAGTACCAAGAGTCAGATTTCATGTATAAATAATCAAAAAGAAAGCCTTTCTGAGTATAAAAATTTAAATGCTGATTTGTTTTCAGGATATATTTTTTAAGATTCAGTACACACTATTAGTCTCAAAGACTTAGCCTGCTGTCAGGACTAGCAATTGTATTTGTATGGGGAGTAGAAAGAAAGGTGGTTTCGTGATTCTACTCAATATGGCATTTAATATAGTTCATGTAAATAGACATTTATTAAGCTCCAACTGTATTTAAATTAATAAAAAGCATGATGGATAGGGTATATGTATATGTGCTTATATTGGTGTTTTTATATATGCAAACATGGTAAAAGTATATATGCTTTTGTTTTGGAATCAGGAAGCCATGAATTCAAGTCCCAGACCTGCAATATAGTGGTTTTGTGTGCAGAAAAAGAGTTTAACCCTTTCAGTGACCTAACCAATTTCCTACACTCAAAGTTAGAGAGAAAGTAGAGATTTTCATTGGCATGAGGAAGCTGACTACACTGGTGAAACTAGTTTGGGAGTGGCGGGGTATGGGAGGTTGTTGTTCATTTGGTTTTTTAATATATTAAATGTTTACATCATTATGTTGAATGTGGAGAAAAATGAAAAATTACACATCTGCCTTCAAAAACCTGACTGTTTGTTTAACCAAGGGTCATCTCTGTACTTTACCTCCTTACCTGACACCTTCCTGCCTTGGAGATAATTCTCCCCTGATGCCCACTCTTAAGACTGATGAGTTTATAGTTGTATTAACATTGAATGAGGGACCCCAGGCAATGTCACTTTCTTCAGGCTCATATAACTCTCTGAACTTCATTTCCTTCAAAATAGCCTTGCCTTCTCTTTTCCCTGTCCTTTCTAGCTCCCTTTTTTGTTACTTTCCTCTATTAGGATATAAATTCCATGAGAATAGGCACTGTTTACTTACTTGCTATCTGTATTCCCCAAGCTTAGCATTGTGTCTGAAATATAGTAAGTATTTAATAAATACTTTGTTTATTTATCTTATTTATTTATTTTTATATATTTATATTTATTACTTTATTTTATTATTTTATGTTATATTATTTATCTTTATCAGTCTAATTTACCAGTCTAATACTAATTGGAATGTAAAAGACAGAAGAGGTACTAAAAAAAGAAGAGTTAAAAATAAAAATCAGTTCCTATGGGAAGAATTATGGAATAATTCATGGGGGAAGACCTTTGGTTTTAAAGGAATGGAAGGATTTGAAGAAGCAATTTGGAGAGGTGAGAAATAAAGAGCACTGCATGAACAAAGAGAGGGAGAAAGAAGGCAGAAGGAGATCTGGGAAGAATGAGATATTTCTACTTGGTTGAAAATGGAACAAATAAAGTTATGTGCAATAAAACTGCAAAAGGAGTTTGGTGCCAGACGTGGAGGGTCCTTGAATTCCAGGCTAAAGATTCTCTATCGTTATTATATACTTTGTCATTATTGTTATTGTTGTTCAGCCTGGTGGCATAAAAGACATGACAAAAGAAGGAGAGAGACTAGAATAACGGAAATGAGGATGGAGGTCACTAAATAAGCCTAAGAGACAAACAATAAGGACCAAATAGGGATGTTGGCAGTAGTATTGAAGAAAAAGAAAAGAAATGTGAGAAATAATGAAAATTGATAGGATTCAATGTATATAATGTATATAAGAGGGAGACACCAGAGTCCTAAGTAATACTGAAGTCGTTATCCTGCCCAGGAGAAAAGTGAAGACAGCTATTCTCCCATCACATCAGCCTTTGAGACAGAAAGAAAGGCTGCTGTTCCAGTATTTATCCTTTATTCTAGAAGTCCTCCCATAGATTCTCAAGAAGGGTTATAAAAGACCCAAAGCATACGCATTTGTGGAATAATCTATCATGTGGGCAAAATAAGATAGGTTTTCCCGATCCCAGTCAGTAATGAGTTTATGCCTGGAGACATGAAGATTGATAATCCTTAATTTCAACACAAGTAGTATAACCACAATCTGCCCACTGGTAGAAAAACTTAATCCCTCACCTATCTCTTCCACATAGCCCGGGGCACCACTGTCATTTAGCAACCTGCTCATTTCTAATTGCAGCCTTGATTAAGATAAAGAACATTGAGATATTTGCTATTGAACAAGATATCATTATCAAGTTATAAAGGCATTACTTTGCCTTCTGTACTAAAGGTCAGTATTTCTTTCATGTGATGAATCTCTACCTCTCTTGCTTCAGGGTCTCCACAAATTTTAAATATCTATGAACCTCTAAAGTTTTAATGTATGATTTCTAATTGCATAATGATTGAATGTCGTTGTGATTTATTTATGTAGTAAAAAGTTCAGAGGTGATTTCCTATACACCATGGATTGTAGCACCAAAATAACTCAGACCACTGGGGTATTTTACAAAGCAGTATGTCAGCCCTAACTAAATTTAACAAAAGAAAATATCCAGGATGCATTCTTATTCTGAAAACATTATGTCATCATCTACCCTATAAATATAGTTTAATGAAACATTAACCTTAAGTTAACTAATTTATCATGATTTGGGAAATTGATAAATTGTCCAACAATCAACATCAGTATCCTTTTTTTAAAACATAGAAATGCATTCAAATAAGTCACATCCCCCTCTATTAAATTGCATTTGTTGCATCTTCTGTTATTTTTGGATTCTAGTGGAAAGAACATCTGACTGGAAATCAGAAGGAGTTTAGTTAATACTGCTCTGGCATTCTCTATATGAACATGGGTAACTCACTGAAGCTCTCGGACCTGAATTTTCTAATCTATGAAATAAGAGATTTGGAAAGGTTGATTTCCAGGCCCTGTCCAAGCTCTAAAATGCTTTATTTTGTGAAATTTGGGTTTTTCAATGAATCTCTTGGGTCTTCTTTATACTCAGTTCACTAAATTGTGATTTTGAAGTTTGTCCTACTCCACCCTTCTAAAGAAGGATGATGTTATAGGAATAAAGAGAAGAAAGGGCTATGAACCTTTGAAGATATCTCTGAATGTTGCTTGCCACTTGGAATAACTGAAAGTATGTTAGGAGTAGAAAGAGCCAAAGAAGAAATTATTTAGTGATAGGCAATGCAGGGGTCTAAGACTTCTGAGGCCAAAGTGTACTTCAGAAGTTGTGACTCACTCTTGATGTCGCAGCTTTTAATCTCCTTGAGTACTCTCTGGTGATGACTAGTTATTGCCATCAACTTCATTCTGTCCTCTTTTCCAATGGAAAGAAAGTTTCCATAACTCTTACAAGAGACGGAGAAAATGGATGAAACCTGATATAGTAGGAAAAATATTGGCATCTGATGATCTAGATTTATATTTGGATTCTTCTAATCACCATCCATGTGACTTTGGGAGTATCCTCTGGCCTCTTCAGGATCTCAGTTGCTTCATCTGTAAAATTAGACAGTTGTACTGAAAAATAATCTTTTCCATATCCCTACTGCTTATCATACTGCCTGATTCACAGAAGATGTTTCATAAATGTTTGTTGATTGATTAAATATTATTATCCTTTTAACAATACATCAAGAAAATGCCAGGACAATCAATCAAAGCCATAATATGTTTCAATACTTATTTTTTAAAATATCTTTCCAATTAAGAATAATATAAAATTTTTATTTTATTTTAATGCTAAAACCTGAAAATCACAAAAGTAGGGGTGGGGAAAGAAAGTTGAACCTATAAGATAAAATCCAAATGTCTTGGACTTTTAGTTACTAATTTATTTTATATTTCCTTTATCAGTGTATACTTAGATAATTGCTTTGTTTTATTATTGTTAAAAATAAAACAAATATTAATTTCTAATCCAATCAAACATTTATTACAGAACTGCTATGTAGAAAGAATCATTCTAGGAACTAGAGATTCAAAAATAAAAATAAAGCAATTATTTCCTTCAAATAACTTTTATTCTATCAGGTAGAAATATGTTAAATGTGAAAGTAACTTATTCAAAAAATGCAAAGTAATGTGGGAAGGAGCCCTAGATTGTGGGGAAATTAAAAAAAAATACTTAAAGTAGACATTGGTGCTTGAGCTGGTTTTCTACAAAAAGAGATGGAAGTAAAATGTAAGTACATTCCAGACAGGGGGAACCATCAATGCTAAGACACAATGATAGAAGTCAAGAAGCCATTTAAAAGGCAAAGCAAGAATATCAGTGTAGCTAGACATTGAAATATGAAAGGAGAATAATCTATAACATGAGTGGAAAGGGATGTTAAGGTCAGTCAAGTTGTGAAGTACTTTAAAAAAGAAGTATATGGGTTTATATTTAATCCTATTAGCAACAAAGAGTCATTGAAGTTAATTGAGTAGGGAATTAATGCAGTTACATCCAGAATTAGGATAATCAAAATGCCCCCATAAAGATTGTAGGTGAGTATTTTAAACCAAATGAATGGTGTTCATTCCTAAAATGAACAGCATAAAGCAGTGCTATTGAAAAGAAAAGACACATCTAATAATGTACTTATCAGTTATCTATACCTACATAGAAATTTTATTCATCTAAAATAGAATTCAGTTCCATGACCAAGGAAAATGGTATTGAAGATAGAAGTGATTTTAAAATTATTCTTTGTCATTCCAGGGAAGGGAAATACATCTTATGAAATAGGTGTAGTGGCAGAATATCTAAATGTAATGTTAGAAGGATGAGCAGACTAAAGAGAAAGAAACACAGAGACAAAGACAGAGAGACAGAAGGATAGAGACAGACAGAGTGGGAGGGACAGAATCAGAGGAACAAAGAAACAGAAACAAAGGCAAAAAGACACAAAGGTAGAGAGACAGGAAAAGAGATAGAGACAAAGAGATAGAGAGACAGAAAGACAGATATAGACTGACAGTAGGAGAGACTAAAGGAATGTTAATGATGTGCAAGGCATACGTACATTTTGCAGACTGAATGAATAAAATTTGGTATATCTCACTATTTTTTTCCTACTCCTTAAAAGATTGCACTAAATGTTCCATTGACCTTTGCAAGAATTGCTTATTCTTCTCACATTTCTCTCCCAAGACCTTTTTTTGGGGGCTTTGGTATGGGGAAGTTCAGATATATATTACACTTTCTTTACTTTAACCTTTCACTTAAATGATTTTTCTCCCTTTTTTTTCTATCAGCTTCATCTCCTTTCTTTCCTAAGTATAGATCATAAAAAGGTCACACAGTCAAGTCATTCACTTTCTTTTTAATTTTCAAAGTTTATTTAATGTGCTTAGTGTGTTCCTTTAAACGTTAACATTTTAGTAATTTAATTGTACAACATATAATCACTTAAATGATATTGAATGATATAACAAAATTCTCTCCTTCATTATCATTCAGTCTCTTGCATATTTTAACCTTTATCTCTAATTCAATTATCACTAAATATACCTGGTTTAAATGTGTTCTGACTAGTTTTTTGGTTGTTCAAACTAGTCTTTATCCTTTACCAACCCAGAATTTCCAGGATGCTGGAAGATAGGTTAAGACTGACTCTAATTATGAAAATATCAGTTAAAAATGGTTGAGTCTCTGTACCATCTGATCAATCCAATGGTCCTTACACCAATTCTTCTAAATACTGAATTTTTTTTCCTGTTTACTACTTTGCAAAATTTTAAAAAATCTGGCATATTTACAAGAGACACTGTTTGCTATGCCTGCTAGTCTATCCTCTACTATCAAAGTAATTTTCTTAAAGTGAAGGTTTGACTATGTCAACACCACCCCAAATCAGTACAGTCTAACAAATCCTGGGATAACCTCTTGTATCATAATTAAAATCATTATTATACCTTTCTGCTCTTTCTCACTTACTTCACTATCTGCTTGTTATTTCTTGAACAAGGCATTTCATCCCATGACTCCAGGCAATTTCTCTGGCTGTCAAATGCTCTCCCTCTTCATCTCCACATACCTCCTGGCTTCTTGAATTTCTTTTAGGTTCCATTTAAAATCTTACTTTCTAAAAAGAGCCTTTTTTAATCACCCTTATTTCTAGTGCCTTCTCCCTGTTGACTATTCCCAATTTATCCCATATATGTCTTGTTTGTACATAGTTGTTTGTATATTATCTCATCCATTAGACTGACTTCCTTAAGAGCAGAGACTCTTTTACCCATACCCAGCACATTGTCCCATATAAAGCAGGTACTTAATAAATGTTTGTTGAAGGATTTTGTTAACTGGAAGAATTGATACTCTAGGTCTGTTTTAAAGGAGATTAGTTCTATGGATAAAAATATTCATTACCAAATTATTTACTCTTATGCATGCACCTTCAAATAATGCTTGGTTGATCTTTACATTGAACTGGTTATACCAATGATGTGCCTGGGTGATAGTGATCAGGAGCTTTTGTTTCTCTCCTTATAAGCACACCCAGGGTTACTGCCAATATCACATTATTACAAAATAATTTTGTATCAGGGTTATATCAGGCTAATGGAGTCCCATATTGAATAACTTTACAGATTTCAAGCAAGAAGAGGTCTTAAAGGTCATTTGGTCTAACCCATTCATTCTGTAGATGAGGAATTTGAAGCACAAAGGCATTCAATGTCTTGCCCAAGGTCAAAGATGCAGTAGGTGGCAGAGTCCAAATTTGAACCTATGACTTCTGTCTCCAGATCTGTCAACTTTGTATTATGTTGATGTTTCCCACACAGACAAAATGATAAGTAAAAACTTATAAGGGCTGGTTGTAAACATCTGAGCAAAAAAATGATATTTAATAGTGAAAAGAAATCAATGAGCTAAAATATGGTTTTTGCTTTGTTTTATTTTTATCTAATTTTCCTACAAGACAGACTGATCCGTGTATTAATTAGAATCTTGAACCCTTGGACTATGTTTCCCACAATTCCTTTTCCTTTTCATGTATGTGCATCATTACGTTGTTAGTATTTAGTTTCTGTTCTCTCAGCCCCTTCTCTCTTTTCCACGTGGAAAGCTAGTGAGCTCTCTTGGTTTCTCTAGCCTTTTACTTTCCCTTTGCTTCAAGTTAAATATTAATAAATATTATTAAGTATAGTACTTGGAGTATTGGATATTAATTTTTTAAATTTACATTAGTGATATTAAAGGCTGACATCATAGATGTGAAAGGGTTAAACCGACTGGCGTTTTAATGAAGCATGGTAGGAATAGATAAAAATCAGTTCAGGTCCTTCAGTCCAGTAATGTACTTATTGTTTAAACAAGGAAAGAGAAAGGAAGGCAAGGCAAGGGCAGAACTCCTAAGGACTAAAACTACTTAATACAATATCTCAATTGGCCCAAACATCTTCACAATAGTGAAAAAACTGATTCTTGGAGACACCAGTTAGTTTTTCTAAGCTTTTTTCTTTGTCCCAAGAAATGGCATGAGATAGGAGATGAAGGACAATGGTAAGAAAATAATTTAATTCATTAAATATTTGTAAAACTAAAAAATATGTAATGATACTCTGGTAGCCATAATAGTCAATAAAAAGCAAGGAAGTACGATGATCAACTGGATTCCATCTCCTTCCATGTTTGCAGGAAAAGTTTCTAAGAAAAGATTCAGATTTCATTTGTTACCAGCAGATAGTTTTGGAAAGGGTCTGCCCAAAGATTTTCATACTATCTTTTATTGGCTTCTCTCCTGCATGTGTATAATTCTTAATAGTCCTTGCTTTTTCTTTTCTTTTATTATAAAATGGAAATATTATGACATATTAATGTTTAGTTATGAGTTTAATTAAAATTTAAAATAATTATTAAGGAATATTAATTATTTACACAAAATGCATACCCATAAACAATAAATATAAAGCACAAACACATACAAATTCACTTGCATAACATTCATGAATAGCAAGATAGCAGTTTAGATGCTGTCAAAGACTCTAGAGCCGTATACATATGACTATCATTTCACTAAAGCTCCACCCCCACTGCCAAGTCTCAGAACTGTCCCCTATTTAAAACAACACATTCAGTATCAGGTTCAATCTCCAAAATAAATCCATGTTTTTTTTTCTTCTTTTAAAAATCTTCCCTTAAAGATAAATTTAATTTATTTATCTTTACTAAAGCTATAATTTAAACCTACAGTTTAATCAAATTAGCAAATGCACAGTAAAAGCAGAACCATTCATCAAAAGCAGCACAGAATACATATTTCTTTCAAATCAAATTACAATCTCCCTACCATCTCAGTCAGTAAGAAAATGCATTAGTATTTATTTTTCCTCAGGTTCAGCCTTCCAAACCAAGGACAAGGTCATGGAACCACATAGGCAGTCAGAGATAATCATAAATATCCTACTTCCCATCTACAGAATGCCCCTTGTGGTCTAGTTGGACATTACTGCTTCCTTCTTGACAAGAATTATCTTAAAATTGCTTTTTATTGTTTGCCTTGAACCACTTCACTCCATCTTTAAAATCTATCTGTTCTTCAGAGAAAGCATTATTAATGGTAGACAGAGTTAATGACCAATCATCTTTCTTCTGGAACCCAGTGGAAGGCAGATCCATGTGCCTATGTTTTCTCAACTGAAATTTCTCATCTCTTACACTTCCTATGTCCCTCCACTATCTACCATCATCTCTTTCTGTTTATTCATGAGATATTATCTCTCTTTCATTGCTTTGTATCTTAAGAGACAAAATAAATGAAAGGGTGGCAGCATGTACCAGTCTGGCAAATGACTTCCTTGGCAATAATTTCCGTTATTGGGACAGGAACTAGACCTTTAAATTTAGCATTCCTGATGAGAAACCTTCCTCTACCAAAGGAGATCAGTCTGTTCTCTGTAACTCTAAGTTTTAGAGAATTACCTAAATTACTGTAAGGTCAAGCATCTTGAGCAAACTAACTGGTAGGTATCAGACACAGGTCTTGAACCAAAGTTTCCCTGTGTTCATTGTTACCTCTCTTATCATTCTGTTATATCTCTTCTCTTTTGTTTTATATTACTTAACACTTAAAATCATAAAATGTGGTCCTATATTATCAAAGAATATCCAGAATTTCCCTACTCAGAGTGACTAAATAAAATACTTTTCTAGTGCTTACTCTTTATGCAACATAAATAAAAATGTTCCCTTCACTGGCATAAACCCAGGTGGTACACGTGAAGACAAAATGTTCATTTATATCATGGAATTCAAATAACATATAGGTTTCAAAATGAAAACAGAAAGATCTCTATCTTATTCCCCATAAATTGCATACGATACTAATTATATTTTGTGTTTATATACTGCTTTACCATTTTCATAGCATCACCACACACATAATCCCATTTAATTATCCTAAAAACAACCATAAAGGGGGAGCTAGGTAGCTCAGATAGCATAGATAATATGCAAGGCCTGGAGATGGGAAGACCTGGCTGCAAATCTGGACTCGAACACTTTCTATCCATATGACTGTGAGCAAATCACTTAACCCCAATTGCCTGGCCCATACTGCTCTTCTGCCTTAGAACCACTTCTTAATACCAATTCTAATATAGAAGGCAAGGACATTTTTAAAAAACATATGGTAGAAAGGGCAGAGCATATTTTAGATTTGGTTACTTTATCAGTCACTGTTTAGGGATTTCATCTTTCATCTGGTTTTTCAAACAAAAAAGATGACTAAGGTGATATAGAGGTCACTTCTAGAGATTTATGTGCATCTCATTTGTCAATTTCCTCTGGACCATTCTGTTCATTTAAAGCTCCTTTTGCTCTTATGCTTCTTACCTGGCTGCTTCATAAAAAAAAATACTGGGGATGGAAATCTACCTTATATCATGCTCAGTGAAGAGTGAAGCAATGAATTCATTGAGTCACCCTCAACTAGCTCTTTTTCATCCCTGAATGCACCTTTTCCTTTGTCATCATCAGCTCATTCTACTGATTTTCTAACAGGTTTCCTGCCTTTGGTACATTTAGAATTCCTTTTATTATTCATTTTGGTATCCCTTTAAAAGCCCTTTTCTTGGTCAATCTTCCAGTCTTTCCATTTTAAAAGATTCCTTTTTTTTCTGTACAATCCTGTCTTTTACCTCACCTGTTACCATACAGAGTTTTTGTAGGAGTGCTACCATTCGGTTCTATGGAAGGCTTTTTTCCCCTTGGATTTTCATTATGTTTTTCTAGGACTTCCACCAAGTTTTAAATAGATTTAGGATAACTGAATTATTTTTTACTTCTAGCTCTTCTATTCTACTTTCCCCTAGTTAATATGTACATTTTTATTTTCATAGCTGTTGTCCATAAACTTGAGCAATGCTTGACATAAACATTTTGGGGTTTTTTTTTTCTCCTTCTGAGATCTTAAACTTATGCTGTAATTGCTACTACATGAAGCAATGTGAACCATTTCCTATCCACTATATAGAATCAAGTCTCAGAATCTTCCTCTCCTTGTGCATATTAAAGCTTCTTATTCATTGAAGAAATCATTGTCTTTTTGAAAATAAACCTTACTTCCAAATAAAAAGTTACTTTAATGCTTGTGACATCTCCTTAAAGACTACCTTCCATTGACTCTATATTATCTTTATGTTGTTATATTCATACTATTTGACATTATAATTATGGAAAATGTGAGAAATAATTCAATCAAAATGGAAATAATTTTATCACTTCTAGGGATTTAGCTATAACCTTTCTCCCCATTAGAATATAAAATGCTAGAGGGCAGAAGCTCTCTTTGCTCTTTCCTTTGTATCTCCACTGTTTCTTAGAACAATATCTAAGGCATGATGAGAACTTAACAAATGCTTGATTGAATGATTGATTGAAGCTATTTCCAGTATTGATAAATGACTTATTTATGTAGTATTCCCAATTGTATTTAATATATTTACTCCAGTTTCATTTTCCTCATTAGGCATTTAACACAGCATCTTAATGTTTTAAGTATATTTATGATTCCAAAGTAAGTTGTAGTTAATTTAATACAAAGTAGATGCTTGATTTCATCAATATGGATATTCTCTTCAAAACCACAGACTGGAACTCATCCATATCTTTTCATTTTGTTCTTGTTTATTCAAGAATCCTTCCTAAGAGAGTCCTACCAGCATATTGGAGGACTTCCTTTGATGGGTGAGTCATATAGCAAGCACAAGAGATAACAAATCAGTGTCATAGGAGCAGATTATGGGGACCTTGAAAATAGGTCAAATCACATCATGTAAATAACAAAGTTATGAGGTAATCTGCCAAACCATCTCTACTTGACTTATATAGTCCTAGATTTTACATCCATCCCTTTGAGATATTAAATTTTTCTAGTGTCCATTATTTATATTGTTCATTTTCACAGTCAATATTCACTGGATATTTTCATAAGGGAATAAGAGGTACTAAGAGATTATTTTTTGAAATGCCTTCTTTTTGTTAAATTCTAAATCTTCGTTTCTGTGATTTATTGTATCTATTTCTAGATTCTCGATATATATAGTACAAGTCTAATTCCTGCTTCACATAACAAGTGTTCAAAAATTTGTGGGCAGCTATCATATGTCCCTACTATTTTTCCATACTAAGTACCCTATATTCTTTCAACCATCCCTCATATGGCATATTTCTATTTTTATTATCTTACAGATTGTATCCAAATTTGCTAACTCTCCTTTTAAAATAGGACACCTGGAATTGTCACAAATGTAATCTCATCAGTACCAAGTACAATAAGATCATTCTGTTAGCAGTCTGTACTTTGAATTTCTAAAAGATATATCTATGTTACACTGCTGACTCAATATAGGAATATTTCCCTAATCAGCTTTTCAGGTCAAAATAAATTGGCTTTTTGTTTAAATTGACTGAAAAATAGTCCTTAGGTTATGTGTAGCCACTGAGTTTTGTTGTTGTTTTACATCTTTCTACAGGGCAGTTCTTTAACTGGCATCCACAGAACTCTGTGCTAGGGATAATATCTAAACTCCTCCTTTCGCTCCTTCATGCAGGTAAGACTAATTTTTGTGACCTTCCTTTTTTCCTTGAGACAATCCACAAGAACAAATCTTTGTTGGCTCCATGGAGTAAATGATCAGACAATAGCCTAATAAAATAACCTTGGAACAAGACAGTCACAAAAATTTCTAGGCTCACTCTATGACCCTTGGCTGGTGGATCATAGGTAATTGAGGGAAGGAGCTTCATTTAGACAAAGCAACTCAAGATGTCCTCAGTGCTTATGTTTGTTGAAAAAGCTTTTCCTGATATGACTAAGTAAGTCTCTTTTTTATTAACTGATGAATGACCTACTTTTCTAATATTAAGCACTAATAAAACACTAGTTTGAATCATAAACAGCCCAGAATCCTCAAAAGTCCATGCATATATTTAAGGGGGTCCATGAATTTCAATAGTGAAAAAGAAAAAAGGGATCTTTATTTTCACTAATCTCTAACTGGAATGTCATATTTAGTTAAATTATTAATTTTAAAAAATCATTCTGAAAATAATGGTATAGTTTTCTGAAGTTTTAGCAAATCTCTACAATTATTTTTTCTACATAGAGGGTCTTTTTCTCTTTCTTTGATATCTTTAGGATCTAAAACTAGCAATGCCATAGCTGGATCAAAGGACACATAATATTTATCAAATTATTGTACATAATTCCAAATTTATTTCATGAATGGATAAACTTATTTATAGCTCCACCAATAAAGCATCAATGCAACTGTTTTTCCATAGCCCTTTTTTGTCAGTCTGAAGGATAAGAGGTAGAATTTCAAAATTCCTTCTGATTGTAGCAGGTGTTTTTGTGATATTCAACAAAAACAATGACAACAAACCTAGAAGCTAAGGGATTTCCCATCAGTTGAGGAATAGCTAAACAAATTATTGCATATAAATGTAATGGAATAGTATTGTGCCATAAGAGATAAAGGAAAAAGTTGAAGAGATATGGAGAGATTTAAATGAAATGAGGCAGAGTTGTTCTTCCTAGCGGGGTGATCCTGGGCAAGTCACTTAACCCCCACTGCCTTGCCCTTACCATTCTTCTGCCTTGGAACCAATACATAGTATTAATTCTGAGGTGGAAGGTAAGGAATTTTTAAAAGGGAGGCAGAATACTAGAATACTGTTATACTAGAATAAAAATGTACCTATTTACATCAAAAATTGTTTTTAAATCAACCAATTCTGAAAGACATAGGAATTCTGATCAACTAAGTCATCAACCACACTTTCAGAAAATTAAAAAAAAAATGCACTTCTTTTAGGTTTATCACACTGTCAAGAAAATCCAAGACACCAAAATGTTAAAGGCACCTGCTATAGATGAATATTGAGTGAATTATTGACAATCATAATTTCATGTTAGAACTTTGTAAATCTGAAATCTGGTTCCTGGAGAAAGATTCCTCCTGAATCTCAATGAAATACAGAGGTGCTGGGAAGAACATTGTGAAGGAACTGGTTCTCTTCACAGATTTCACAGAGATTTTCTAAAATTTAAATGTTTTATTAGAAGATTAACAGTCCGGTTAAGATGGCGGCTTAGAGAAAGCTGAAGTTCAGATCTCCAGAAAACCCTTCCCGACCGATCTCAAACTAGAAGCTCCTAAGGCGCCGAAATTCAAAACGATCAACAGCACAGAACCTGGGAACCCTCCTCCTGGACCTGGACCCGGTTCAAAAGGTACGGCTCCCCTTAAAAGCCAGAACCCGAGATCCCTCGGACCTCAGGGGTAGGAGCGCAGAGTCCAAGGCTCCCGGAAGCGGCAGCCGCGCCGGGCTCAGAGAGCAGGGTCTGAGGAACAACAACCCTCAGGGTCTTCTACCCAAGTCCTAGTCCGGGTGAAAGTTACTGCCTGGGGCCTCCGCTGCAGAGAGCTGGTCAAAACAACAGCAACCCTCAGGGCGGGCAAGACAGCCTCACGGGCTGGATCCTGCTATCCAAGTCTCAGTGGAAGTCTGTGCTCTCGGAGCTTGGGGAAGCGGCAGCCCATCCCCCCGCAGGCCGACGAAACAGCCTCACGGCCAGGGATTCTGAAGGCAACTTCCGGAAATCGAGCCAGGGGGAGAGTGTGGCCTCGTGGTCCGACCCTTCCATTCCAGTTCCAGTGAGGCATATTCAGTTTAACCCAGGGAACGCTCATAGAACCAACATCTGCCCAGGACTAAAGCCACTGATCACCAGACAAAGACAAGAAAAGCCAATCCTCCACGTTCAGAGATGACAAATTCCACAGAAGCACAGAAGCCCCAAAATACCAAGAAAAATAAGAAGAAAGGGGCGACTCTGGACACATTCTATGGAGCCAAAATACAAAATACAGAGCAGATAGAAGAAGATATACAAGAAAATTCTCCAAAATCTTCCAAAGGAAATAGAAACTCTCCAAAAACCCATGAAGAATTTGAATCAGAAAGGACCAAAAAGATGGAAGCCCTCTGGGAGGAAAAGTGGGAAATGATGCAAAAGAAATTCACGCATCTACAAAACCAGTTTGACCAAACTGTAAAAGAAAACCAGGCTTTAAAGCAAGAACTAATAAAGCAAAGCCAAAACACCAAGAAATTAGAAGAGAACATAAAATATCTCACCGACAAGGTGATAGATCTGGAAAACAGGGGGAGAAGAGAAAATTTAAGAATAATTGGACTCCCAGAAAAGCCAGAAATAAACACCAAACTGGACATGGTGATACAAGATATAATTAAAGAAAATTGCCCAGAGATTCTAGAACAAGGGGGCAATACAGCCACTGACAGAGCTCACAGAACACCTTCTACACTAAACCCCCAAAAGACAACTCCCAGGAATGTAATTGCCAAATTCCAAAGCTATCAAACAAAAGAAAAAATCCTACAGGAAGCCAGAAAAAGACAATTTAGATATAAAGGAATGCCAATCAGGGTCACACAAGACCTTGCAAGTTCTACGCTGAATGATCGTAAGGCATGGAACATGATCTTCAGAAAGGCAAGAGAGCTGGGTCTCCAACCAAGAATCAGCTACCCAGCAAAACTGACTATATACTTCCAAGGGAAAGTATGGGCATTCAACAAAATAGAAGACTTCCAACTTTTTGCAAAGAAAAGACCAGAGCTCTGTGGAAAGTTTGATACCGAAAATCAAAGAGCAAGGAATACCTGAAAAGGTAAATATTAAGGAAAGGGGAAAAATGTTATCTTCTTTTACTCAAACTCTCTTCTATAAGGACTACATTTATATCAACCTATGTATACTAATATGTGGGGAAAATGTAATGTATAAATAGGGGGTAAAGAAAGACCAAATAGAATAATGGTTCTCACACAAAGATTCACAGGGGAAGGGGAGGGGAAGAAAACTCCTATAAGAAGGAGAGGAAGAGGGGGGGGGGTTTACTTAAACCTCAATCTCAGGGAAATCAACTCTGAGAGGGAAAAACATCCAGATCCATTGGGATCTTGAATTCTATCTTACCCAACAAGGGTAAGGAGAAGGGAAAACCAAGGGGGGGAGGGGGAGAGGGAGAACAAAAAGGGAGGGAAAGAGAGGGGGGAGGGGGAGGGAACAAAAAGGGAGGGACTAAAAAGGGAAACATCAAGGGAGGGGACAAGGGGGACTGATTCAAAGTAAATCACTGGACTAAAAGGTAGAGCCGAAGAAGAAAAGGTTAGAATTAGGGAAGGCAATCAAAATGCCAGGGAGTCCACAAATGACAATCATAACTTTGAACGTGAATGGGATGAACTCACCCATAAAACGTAGACGAATAGCTGAATGGATTAGAATCCAAAACCCTACCATATGTTGTCTTCAAGAAACACACATGAGGCGGGTTGACACCCACAAGGTCAGAATTAAAGGATGGAGTAAGACCTTCTGGGCCTCAACTGATAGAAAGAAGGCAGGAGTGGTAATCATGATATCTGATAAAGCCAATGCAAAAATAGACCTGATCAAAAGGGATAGGGAAGGTAATTATATTTTGTTAAAAGGGACTCTAGACAATGAGGAAATATCATTAATCAACATGTATGCACCAAATAATATAGCACCCAAATTTCTAATGGAGAAACTAGGAGAATTGAAGGAAGAAATAGACAATAAAACCATACTAGTGGGAGACTTAAACCAACCATTATCAAATTTAGATAAATCAAATCAAAAAATAAATAAGAAAGAGGTAAAAGAAGTGAATGAAATCTTAGAAAAATTAGAATTAATAGACATATGGAGAAAAATAAATAGGGATAAAAAGGAATACACCTTCTTCTCAGCACCACATGGCACATTCACAAAAATTGACCATACATTAGGTCACAGAAACATAGCACACAAATGCAAAAAAGCAGAAATAATGAATGCAGCCTTCTCAGATCACAAGGCAATAAAAATAATGATTAGTAATGGTACATGGAAAACCAAATCTAAAACCAATTGGAAATTAAACAATATGATACTCCAAAACCGTTTAGCTAAAGAAGAAATCATAGAAACAATTAATAATTTCATCAAGGAAAATGACAATGGCGAAACATCCTTTCAAACCTTTTGGGATGCAGCCAAAGCGGTAATCAGAGGCAAATTCATATCCCTGAAAGCTCATATTAACAAACAAGGGAGAGCAGAGATCAATCAATTGGAAATGCAATTGAAAAAACTCGAAAGCGATCAAATTAAAAACCCCCAGCAGAAAACCAAATTAGAAATCCTAAAAATTAAGGGAGAAATTAATAAAATCGAAAGTGATAGAACTATTGATTTAATAAATAAGACAAGAAGCTGGTACTTTGAAAAAACAAACAAAATAGACAAAGTACTGGTCAATCTAATTAAAAAAAGGAAGGAAGAAAAGCAAATTCACAGCATTAAAGATGAAAAGGGGGACAGCACCTCCAATGAGGAGGAAATTAAGGCAATCATTAGAAATTACTTTGCCCAATTATATGGCAATAAATACACCAATTTAGGAGAAATGGATGAATATATACAAAAATACAAACTGCCTAGACTAACAGAAGAGGAAATAGAATTCTTAAATAATCCCATATCAGAAATTGAAATCCATCAAGCCATCAAAGAACTTCCTAAGAAAAAATCCCCAGGGCCTGATGGATTCACCTGTGAATTCTATCAAACATTCAGAGAACAATTAACCCCAATACTATACAAACTATTTGACATAATAAGCAAAGAGGGAGTTCTACCAAACTCCTTTTACGACACAAACATGGTACTGATTCCAAAACCAGGCAGGTCAAAAACAGAGAAAGAAAACTATAGACCAATCTCCCTAATGAATATAGATGCAAAAATTTTAAATAGGATACTAGCAAAAAGACTCCAGCAAGTGATCAGAAGGATCATTCACCATGATCAAGTAGGATTCATACCAGGGATGCAGGGCTGGTTCAACATTAGGAAAACCATCCACATAATTGACCACATCAACAAGCAAACTAGCAAGAACCACATGATTATCTCAATAGATGCAGAAAAAGCCTTTGATAAAATACAACACCCATTCCTATTAAAAACACTAGAAAGCATAGGAATAGAAGGGTCATTCCTAAAAATAATAAACAGTATATATCTAAAACCAACAGCTAATATCATCTGCAATGGGGATAAACTAGATGCATTCCCAATAAGATCAGGAGTGAAACAAGGATGCCCATTATCACCTCTACTATTTGACATTGTACTAGAAACACTAGCAGTAGCAATTAGAGAAGATAAAGAAATTGAAGGCATCAGAATAGGCAAGGAGGAGACCAAGTTATCACTCTTTGCAGATGACATGATGGTCTACTTAAAGAATCCTAGAGATTCAACCAAAAAGCTAATTGAAATAATCAACAACTTTAGCAAAGTTGCAGGATACAAAATAAACCCACATAAATCATCAGCTTTTCTATATATCTCCAACACAGCTCAGCAGCAAGAACTACAAAGAGAAATCCCATTCAAAATCACCTTAGACAAAATAAAATACCTAGGAATCTATCTCCCAAGACAAACACAGGAACTATATGAACACAACTACAAAACACTCGCCACACAACTAAAACTAGACTTGAACAATTGGAAAAACATTAACTGCTCATGGATAGGACGAGCCAATATAATAAAAATGACCATCCTACCCAAACTTATTTATCTATTTAGTGCCATACCCATTGAACTACCAAAATACTTCTTCACTGATTTAGAAAAAACCATAACAAAGTTCATTTGGAAGAACAAAAGATCAAGGATATCCAGGGAAATAATGAAAAAAAACACATATGATGGGGGCCTTGCAGTCCCAGACCTCAAACTATATTACAAAGCAGCAGTCATCAAAACAATTTGGTACTGGCTAAGAAACAGAAAGGAAGATCAGTGGAATAGACTGGGGGAAAACGACCTCAGCAAGACAGTATACGATAAACCCAAAGATCCCAGCTTTTGGGACAAAAATCCACTATTCGATAAAAACTGCTGGGAAAATTGGAAGACAGTGTGGGAGAGACTAGGAATAGATCAACACCTCACACCCTACACCAAGATAAATTCAAAATGGGTGAGTGACTTAAACATAAAGAAGGAAACCATAAGTAAATTGGGTAAACACAGAATAGTATACATGTCAGACCTTTGGGAGGGGAAAGGCTTTAAAACCAAGCAAGATATAGAAAGAATCACAAAATGTAAAATAAATAATTTTGACTACATCAAACTAAAAAGCTTTTGTACAAACAAAACCAATATAACTAAAATCAGAAGGGAAACAACAAATTGGGAAAAAATCTTCATAGAAACCTCTGACAAAGGTTTAATTACTCATATTTATAATGAGCTAAATCAATTGTACAAAAAATCAAGCCATTCTCCAATTGATAAATGGGCAAGGGAAATGGATAGGCAGTTCTCAGATAAAGAAATCAAAACTATTAACAAGCACATGAAGAAATGTTCCACATCTCTTATAATCAGAGAGATGCAAATCAAAACAACTCTGAGGTATCACCTCACACCTAGCAGATTGGCTAACATAACAGCAAAGGAAAGTAATGAATGCTGGAGGGGATGTGGCAAAGTAGGGACATTAATTCATTGCTGGTGGAGTTGTGAACTGATCCAACCATTCTGGAGGGCAATTTGGAACTATGCCCAAAGGGCGACAAAAGAATATCTACCCTTTGACCCAGCCATAGCACTGCTGGGTCTGTATCCCAAAGAGATAATGGACACAAAGACTTGTACAAAAATATTCATAGCTGCGCTCTTTGTGGTGGCCCAAAACTGGAAAACGAGGGGATGCCCATCAATTGGGGAATGGCTGAACAAACTGTGGTATATGTTGGTGATGGAATACTATTGTGCTCAAAGGAATAATAAAGTGGAGAAGTTCCATGGAGACTGGAACAACCTCCAGGAAGTGATGCAGAGCGAGAGGAGCAGAACCAGGAGAACATTGTACACAGAGACTAATACACTGTGGTATAATCGAACGTAATGGACTTCTCCATTAGGGGCGGTGTAATGTCCCTGAACAACTTTCAGGGATCCAGGAGAAAAAAAACACCATTCATAAGCAAAGGATAAACTATGGGAGTGGAAACACCGAGAAAAAGCAACTGCCTGAATACAGAGGTTGAGGGGACATGACAGAGGATAGACTTTAAATGAACACTCTAATGCAAATACTATCAACAAAGCAATGGGTTCAAATCAAGAAAACATCTAATGCCCAGTGGACTTACGCGTCGGCTATGGGGGGTGGGGGGGAGGAAAAGAAAATGATCTATGTCTTTAACGAATAATGCTTGGAAATGATCAAATAAAATATATTAAAAAAAAAAAAGAAGATTAACAAAGGATATTAACACAACCAAATAAACAATTATTCCTTTTATTTAAATTAATTCACTTTGACAAATAAATGTAATATAATTTAGTTACTTCCTATAATTATTATTAGAATTACTTGCCATTCACTTTTCTTCTTTGGTCAAAGTTAATGTGCATTTCATGCTTCTGATTCTGTTTTGCTCACTTGGAATTTTATCACATAGAATTTTAAAGATTTATTTATATTATTCATACTTAGAAATCTTTATTGTTTATGCTATTTCTTTCCATTACTATGTCATAATTTGTTTTTCAATTCCCCAATCACAACATCATAAATCTAAAACTAGAAGAGACTTCAGAAACAACTTGTCAAGTTTCTTCATTTTTCAGTTGAGGAAACTGAACTTATAGGAATATTAAGTACCAGATATGAAATCTGACTACTGAGGCAGTACTCTTTCAGTGTTTAATACTGTTTTTATTTGAAATTTAGGTTGTTTCCAAAATTTTGCCATGAAAATATTTGGACAAATAGTGGTTTAGGTCCATTTTAAATAAGGCTTTGGAGGCATATCTCAAAGAGTAAAATTACTATGTCAAAAGGTATGGATATTTTTTAACCATTTTGCATATACTGCCATATTTCTCTTGAATAAATTCTACAAGACTAAAATTACATCAGCAATGAATGTAGGTATTGCTTCTTCCATAATCCTATCATGCTTTAATTTCATTTCCTTTAGTTATTTTCTCCAATTTAATGAGGAGGAGATGATACCTCAAAGTTATTTTAATTTGCAGCTGTCTGATTATCAGTGAGGTTCAATGCATTTTGAAGTGATTATTAACAATTAGTATTTCCTCTTCTGAAAATTATAGGTCCTTATCCTTTTATCGGGTTCATATCCCTAATATTTAAGATTCAAATATTTGTAATGTTCTCAATAACTTTTTAAATAATTATATTCAATCTTCTTAGGAAAAATTACTTAGTTGCAAACTAGAAATGGGACTAAAATTCCAAAAAGTAATTGAAAATTCTCAGCAGAAAATGAAAGGGGTAAAGAGTCTATTTTTGTGGTCAGGGTATAATTTTTTGTGCTAATAAAAATAAATTTTAAGAGAAATTTCAAATATTAAATGTTAGATCAGTTTTAATAATAATAGCCTACATTTATATAACATTTTATGACTTATGAAGTATTTTCCTTCATTATAAAATTTAATTGTAGTTAATATTTATATAGTGCTTACTTTGTGCCAGGTATTATGACAAATTTTTATAATTATTATATTATTTTATATTTACAACAACCCAATGAGGTTGATGATATTATTGTACCCATTTTACACAGAAGGAAACTGAGGCAAATAGAGGTTAAAGGAGTTGTCCAAAGTCACACAACTATTAAGTGTCTGAGGCTGGATTTGAACTAAGGTCTTTCTGACTCCAGGTCTAGAGATCTAGCTACTTTTTCCTTAGATTCATTGATGAAATCTGAGCCAGGTTAGTGAGAAAATTATGACTCAGGAAAATTAAGGAATTTATCTCTGGTCAAGACAGGCATCAGAAAGAGAACTTAAAGAACCAAGGTTTTCTAAATAAAAATTTAATAATCTTTTCCCTTCTCTAGTCTACAATCTTTTTGGAAAAATTTTGAATATTATCACTATGGGCACATAACATGTACAGAAGGAGTGGAACAGTGGGAAGAGTGCCATATTTGGAGTCCAGGGACACAGGTTCAAATCCTGTCTCTACTACTTACTACTTCTGTGACTTTCAGCAAGTTATTTTACTTCTCTATGCCTCCATTTCCTTGGTTTGAAAGTGAAGCATTTAAAATAAATGACCTATAAGTCCCTTTTAACTATCTATAATCTTATTCTGAACTTAGTGTAGCTTTTAGATAATCAGACATTCAACCTTCAACAAACTGAGCATTCATAAAGCAATGTATATACTGTGATGGGCAATGCAAAAGATACAAAGTTTATCTGTATTTCTGTTATTGGTGTCATTGCTAGAATTAACAGCATTGTCACCCAGGATTAAATCTTCAGTTTCATTGGAACTATGCTTAAAAGGCTATAAAACTGTAAGTATTCTGTGACCTACCTATACTACTACTAAATTTGAACTCAAAGAAACCAAAGTAAAGGGGAAAGGACCTATTTATATGAAAATATTTACAGCAGCTCTTTTATGGTGGCAAAGAATTGGACACTGAGGTAAGGGATGCCCATCAGTTGGGGGATGGTTGAAGAAGATGCGGTATGTAATTGTGGTGGAATACTATTGTGCTAAAAGAAATGACAAGCAGGAAAACCTTGGAAGACTTATATGAACTGATACAAAGTGAAGTGAACAGAATCAGGAGAATTTATCTCCAGTAACAGCAAGATTATAAGTATGATCAACTGTGAAAGACTTAGCTTCTCTGATCAAGGCCATGATCTAAGAGTCAAAGACAATGCAAAGGACTCATGATAAAAAGTGCTATCTTCTCCAGATACTGATACTGAGCAACATATATAAGAACTTTAGCTTCAAGTTAGATGCTGTGTCCTACAGTCATATCATAATGAATCTTATTTACTGTTATTTCTACTGATCAAATCATATGCATTTCGGATGTTGAACAGTGTCAAGGACTTTAGTGTTAAAAAAAATTATTTTCTGGGGCTCCAGTATCTGTGGCAGCTGGGGAAGTAGAGGTCTTCAACATCTAGAGAAACTGGTCAAATGTTCAAAGGAGTTGGTTTCCCTGGATGATGGCTTTGGGATAATATTAATCAAAAGGCATTTCTCAGTTTATACCTCTGCTTCAAAATAACATTCTAACTCCAGCATCATTCTTGGATTAAAAATTAGCATGCTTATTTTTTATATATGCTTGATTAATATATTATGGGTATGATTCTATCTAAAGATACTAAAGTTCCACTTAAAACAAACCAGTCAACCTACCTACCAATCTATTTTCCATGTATTTGGCTGATTTTTCTTCCAGGATACTTAAGTAAAAAAGACCAAAAGAAAAGGAGCCTGAGCTATTGGAACTGAAGAATGAATATCTGGAGAATGAATGTAACTTTAAAAAAAACTAAAGGTATTAATAAAAGAAAAAGGAAGCTGCAAACTGATTTATATGGCCATATGATTGAATATTTTGAACTTGGTTAGACATCATGTGATGTTGGGCATTTAATTCCCCCCTTTAGCCATCTGTTAAACCATATTGTTTACAGTCATGTTTCTTGTGTTTAGTCTTGTTTTCTATGAAAGTTAATATGAAAATACTGCCTAAACATGTGGTGACAGATGTCAATCACTGAGGGTTTTCAGTCATTCTTTTCTAGGATCTCTGAAGGATAAGAATAGTATTTATTATCTGGCCTCTCTCACCATTTTTCCATGTGCACTTACTATAATAGAACTTGGTACTATCATGATATTTAAAGACATCCCTTTTCAATTTTACTTTAATAAGCATTTAATATTCATTATAGTATGGGCATTCTAATGTTTTCTGATAACACCATTTCACTAACAAGTGATGCAAACCTTTAAATGCTTACCAAAAAAAAAAAAAAGCCTTAAGAGCCTCATTAAACCCTGTGAATTCAGGAGCAACATTGATGTTGACAAATAATGTACCTGCTTGACTGGAATTTCTGATTAGGCATTTGCTGAGTAGGAAGCTCTTTGAAATTCTAAGCAAATAAAAGTTGAGAACTGACTTATGTAAATATTTCTACTGCATGATACCCTGCAAAAATATGATCATTTTAAGCCATTCCTTTAAATAAGTATTTCTTCTACAAAACATTCATTATGTCATTATTATGGAAACAAAACCTAATCGAAATTCAGCAAAATAAAGAATAGTTTATCTGAAAGGTTATGTCACCTTGATAAAGGGAGGTGAGTAGTTCTGCATTCCTTTTTTTTCCTTTTCCTGGTGTTTCTTTGAAATACATAACAATTTGAAAATGAAAACCTCAAATAGAAATGACTGCATCAATAATGCCTTATATTTGGAGAGCTTTACAATTGAGAATGTGCTTTCAAGTACTTTGGATCATTTAATTTCTATAACAACTCACTCTGCTTTTGAAGAAACAGTTGTTAACAGATTGAGTGATTTCTTCAAGGTCATAGAGGTATGGAGTCAAAGTTGTGACTCATATATGGATGTTCAGACTCCAAATTCTGTCTGCTTTTCTACTATTTAGTGCACAATATGGATTAAATCTAGACCTGTAGTCCAGTCCTTTTTTTGAATAGTGTTACATTTAAATTAGTTTCTCTACTAAAAGTATTATATTTTTAGAGGTTTATTAAAGATTATTAGAAATCAAGGATAAAGAAATACAAAATAAGAAGGCACATCCCTAGAGCACTAGCCCATTTAAAATTCACTTACTACATCTCTTGAGAGCCATGTGTGCTTAGAAGTGGAAGAGTGTGTGCTTAAAAGTGGAAGAAGAGAGCCCAAGTAGGCAGTACAGTCCTTTTAAATACAAATTTTGTTCTTGGCCCAGGTGGGGATTCTGGGAAATGCCAAGGACTTCTGGGGAGTGAAGTCTGGGGTTCAAAACTCCATTTTTATATTCCAATGTTTGATCCTTATTGGGAAAGGTTTCCCCAAAAAGGATCATGAAAACATAATCAACTTAAAGATTACAATAATTTAAGGATAAGAGGAAAAAAGAACAAACCCAATAATTACTAGACTCATTGACAAAAAAACAGTTCGGGGACAGTCCCCTTTGGCATTAAAGTATACATACAAATAAATGTTCAATAAACCACACCCAAAGTTCATTCTTGATCTTTTTGTGCAATTTGTGGTCTGGAGGCATCTTCATGGTGTCTTCTCCAAACAGTTCACTTTCTGGATTTGGAGAGGTACATGTTTCTTAACCTAAAATTCTTCTCAAAAGGAATTTAAACTTTGCAATTTAAAATAATAATATTTTTACATTCCCCCTTGAAGAGGGGGAATGAAAAATGCAGGGATCATTTAGGGATGCATGGCTGAGTTATGAGGTATATGAATCAATTGGCAAGAGAAATTAAAAAGACATCAGAAAAATCCAAATTAAAAAAAAAAGATAATTTCTAGATGAAAATATAGACTATCAAAGTCTTATTTGTAAAAATTCTAAGTAAAGTAAAAATAAATCTATAACAGGTCCTTGAATCAGGACCCAATTAAAATGATGTAAGCAAATAAGCATTTACCCAGTCAGTAGCCAGGACTACAAAAGTTTGCCACACTATGAAAGAGAAAAGGAGACTAGATTATAGGAGCCAGGTTAGGAGCCAAGTTTGGGATACCCGTCTGTAAGTATTTTCAGAGTGTGTATACAAGGAAGGCCTACGTCTTAACGTATGTTAAGCATCTCAACCTTGAGTCTTCACACTAGATTCAAGTCCTCTTTATTAGCTTAGAAGTACATCAATACTTCCTGGATTGGTTTATTTGTTGACCTGTGTGCTCTTTTGGCACAATTCAGGTTTAGCATTGCTTCTTTGGCCCTATGAAAAGGCTCTTTTGTATATCTTGTCCTGGAATCAGACAGAATCATTAAGCAAAGTCCCATATTTTTTTAAACAATTAGTGGCATCATTTTTATAGTCTCAAGCTTTGGGGGAATGCATTGACATTATAGCAAATGTATTTTAAACTTATATTATTGCAAAATCAAAAAGTTAAAGAAAATCTTAATACTGGTGACATTTGCTTCAAATATGAAAAGGAGAAAAAAACTGAAATAGTATTTTGCACATACAAGAAATTATAATAAAAAAGTTTTAAAAATAAAAATGTAGCTTATAATCATTGACACACTGTGTCGGCTAAGAAAATATAGAATATAAGGCTTTCTCACCAAAAATGAGATCCATTTCCTCTTCATACCTGGCCATGATCCACTGTGAGTTAATATTGAATTTTACAAGGTAACTGTTTTTTTTTTTTTACAAAAAACAGTAGTACAAATATGTAGGTAGGTATCAATATCACCAAAATTCTCAATAGTCCAGTAAATTACAATAACAAACAAACCCACTATCATATTTCACATACATTGCTATATGGCATTTTTTAAAAGCCTATGAACTGATGAATATTTGTCACAATTTTTACAAATGTAGCAAATCTTTCAACCTTGGTAAACATATTTAAACAAAATAAAACTTATTTTGGGTTTAGAACATCATCAAGAAATCTAGATATCATTCTGGTGGAAGTAAAGTGAGCTGAAGAGTTAAATAAGAGATGTTCCTCTTTAGGGGAGCCATCCAGGGGTACCCTGGGATTAACTTCCCAGCTTCCATTCACATTTTTCTAAATGTGGGAGGTGGGGGTTATAATTGTATTTCACTTCAGTTACTAAAATGAGCCTTATCTCCTGGTAGGGACAGGCAAAATGATCAGAGTTGTTGAAAAAAAAATTCTAAAAATCGTGTCTAAAGAACCCTTAAATCAATTTGAGATATTTAGCTCATTAAATTTTCCAAAGGTTGTTATACTATTGTAGCAATTTTCTGATGGAGTCCATCTATCCTCTATGTGACAATTTACAAAGTCAAAGCTAGAAAAGCTGTTTTTATATGGCCTTACTCAATAATATTTGTTCAGCACAGTTATAGGGGAAAAGCAACAGAATTTAACAGTAGTTAAAACCCAGTACATTAAAATGATTCAGTGTAACAGAATAGTATTGAATACATTAATATATGAACTTAAAATCACAAAGTTAAAGCTTAACCAAAACAATCAGTAAAATGCAATAGAACACAGAGATTTTTATAAAATATTGGAGTCTGAAAAGCCTTAAAAACATAACCTCCAGTCTCTTTAAAGTTCCTTGGGTTTTTGTTTTTTAAATTATCCATTTAGATGCCTATTGTCAGAAGGCAAAAAAACTGGTAAGGGGTAGGTAATGGAGGTTAAATGACCTGCCCAGGGCCACACTGCCAGGAAGTGTCTGAGGCCAGATTTTAACCCAGGACCTCCCATCTCTAGGCCTGGCTCTCAATCCACTGAGCCCCTAAGCTATGCCCCCCTCCCCCCACATAGTAAGGGTGGATTTTAGGAATGTCAAATTTGGCTAAAGAGTTGCAGGTAGTTAAATTTTTCCCCTGACTCTCAGGTGATTTAAATAAAAGTATCAATGCACTCAAAAGATATCCTTTTAAAGTAGTCATGCTTGTAAGTTCCTGTTTGAAAAGTCTCTTCCTTCTCCTCTTTCTCTCCCTCTGTGCCCCCTGCCCCTTGCCACATGGAGGCTAATCATAGCCTAAGGAAAAATAATCCCTGTTTTTTACCAACTGGTTTTTGATCCTGAAGAAATTGGGTCTGCTACCAGCAGCCTGGGTCCTGGGGCTGGGCCTGGGGCGATGAGCCATCTGGGTCAGAGGCCATAGTTGCTAGGACCACAGATCAGCTGGGCCAGGTGAGTGAGAGAGAGACCAGGAACTAGGAGCCGGGAGCTGGGAAGCAGGTGGGCAGGAGCAAAATGAGTCAAGAGGCTTGCTAAAAAGCCATGGATTAACATGCCTTAGAAATCATTATCTAGGCTATCTTTTTTTTTTTAATTGAGAGTTTTTCCCATTTGGTCACCATAAACTGTTACATTTAAATTAGTTTCTCTACTAAAAGTATTATATTTTTAGAGGCTTATTAAAGATTATTAGAAATCAAGGATGAAGAAATACAAAATAAGAAAGCATATGCCTAGAGCATTTAAAATTTATTTTTTAATTTTTTAATTTTTAAAAAATTTAAATTTTAAAAATTTAAAATTTTTAATTTTTTTATAAAAAAGCCCATTTAAAATTTATTTACTACATCTTGAGAGCTGTGTGTGCTTAGAAGTGGAAGGAGAAAGAGAGAGTGTGCTTAGAAGCGGAAGAAGAGAGCCCAAGTAGGCGATACAGTCAGTTTAAATACGAATTTTGCTCTCGGCCCAGGTGGGAGGAATTCTGGGAATTGCCAAGGACTTCTGGGGATTGAAGTCTGCAATAGTATTAGGGAAGGGAAATAAATAAGCATTTATATAGCACCTACTATATAATGGGCACTGTGGTAAGTGTATATTAAAAATATTATCTCCCCTGATCCTCACAACAATCCTGTAAGATAGGTGCTATTATTCCTATTTTATAGTTGAGGAATCTGAAGCAGACAGAAGTTAAATGACTTGTTCCATGTAACACAGATAGTAAGTGGCTAAATTTAGATTTGAATGCAGGTCTTCCTGACTCCAAAGCCAGAGATCTTTCCACTACACCATCTAGTTATGCCATCATTTGTCTCAGTTATATGATCATGGCTGAGTCTCCATAACCTCTTTGTGTAATTCAAGCAAGTAACTCTCTAAAAATACAAATTTCAGAGAATCTTTCCATGCATTAGTAGAGAGACTTTTTTTTTTATACTGAGGGTGCCCCATACCAATTAAATCACAAATCCTGTCCACAAAAGAAAATCCATAGTATTGACCTCATATGGTTGTTATGGAAATTAATTGAGATAATATATGAGAAACCTTAAACACTTAAAGCACCACATAAATGTCAGCTATTATGCAGTCTAATTTAAGAAACATTTATCAAGTGCTTGCTGTATAATCCTCACCATACTAGGTGCCTGAAACCAAGATAAAAATTGAACAGTCCCTGTTTACATTCTTATAGAAATTGATGTTATTTTGGAAGTTTTTGGTCCTTTTTTAAAAAAAAAAAAAAAGTCAACTTCCACACAGTATAATATAAAGGGAATATGCAAAAGAACTTGATCAAATATTCAAAATGCCATATGGTCTTATAGAATGACTCATCATCCTTATTCTTGCTTTAATTGTCAAAAAAATGTGTCAGTCTTTGATTAGTTTGACCAGACCACATGCATGTCAATCACTTGGCAATTAAGTGAATCATGAGTATCTTTATTCAGTTAACTTCTAGACTGAATTCACTTAGTCTTGTGGTTATGGTGGCCAGAGTAGATCAATTATTTAATTTGTTTTCTTTTGATAAACATAATTCAAAGCAATAGCTAAGCTACCAGTACCAGCATTTTCAATGCCTTGGAAGAAAAGTGCCTTGAGGGAAAAATGTATTTATTTATTTTAAAGATACACTATAATCAAGCTATGTGCTATGGCAAGGATACATGTTATTTTTTAAATGTCCTTCAAAATTTAAACTATGTATGTAATGAATATGAAGTTATATGATCATGAGCTGTGGATCTCAGAAGGATCACAATTACAGATAGTTCACAGAACAATGGAAAACCAATAGGTTGGAAAAAGAAGGGAGTAGAATATCATCAAAATTTACTTGCACACAGTGATATAAAATATATCATCCACAATGTATTTGCCTGGAAAAGGAAATGGGTTTTTTGCTCAAGTAATGAGAAAGACAATAAATGAAAAGATTAAGTGTTGGAGTGTTATACAGAAGAAAAAGAAAAAGAAAAAGAAGAGGTAGAGTAAATTCCAAGAGGAAGAATGAGGAGTTGGACTGTGTTATCTTCTTGAAGGATTTAGACAAAGACCTGGCAAAGAACTGCACAAAATGATAGCATATGAAAAGAAGGTAAGTTGAATATTGAAGAAGTGCCACACAGGGGAAAGTATTCAAGTATCTAAATATCTAACAATGATAATTAATTAAATTTAAGATAAGTATATCTAACTATGGCAAGGAACAAATTATAAAGAGAAATTGCTTCCTTTTATAATTTTTTTAAATAGCTAGGAAAATACATTAAATAAAAATGTTATGAAAATGTTAGCTTTCAAATGTTACCAAAAATAACATGCAAGTTAAAGGAAACTTTTCATTGAATACTTTTTTGCAGGTCATTGTTATACAAATATACTTCTCCTAAGATTGCAACAGCAGCCTTAAAGTATTATTGATTAAATATCAGCTTTTTTGGATTGAACATATGATACAAATGCCACATTCTAAAGTCTTCCAAATAGGTAAGCATGCTTTGTGTGAGAAACATATTTCTCAAATTTTATGGACTTTTTCTATTGTTTTTCCTAAGTAAAATGTAAATTAAAAGTATTAGGAAGTTCATTATTAAGGGAAGTCAGAATCTTTTCTAAAAAACAACAGCTAGGGAAAAAAAATCCTTGTTTGTTTTGATTAATTCTCTCTTATTAAACTACCTTAAAATTTGGTCTGTGTTAAGTGAATCATAGTAATACTGTTGTACAAACTAGGTAAAGAAAGACACAGGGAGAAAAAAGAAACAAAGCTTTAAAATAATGTAACAACAAAAAAGAGACAGAGAGGTAAATGAGAAGGGGGGCAGGTCATAAAGTGTTTAAATGCCTAACTGAGGACTTTTATCTAATATACCTAAGAGATCTTCAATGTAATTAGGAACCTCTAGACTTTATGGGGTAGTGTGGTGACATGATCAGGGCTACAATTTAAGAAAATCACTTTGGAAACTAATTGATTGGAGAGACTTGAGGCAAAAAAAAGCAGCTAGTAGCCTATTCAAATATTCCACAGTTAACAGGTGATGAAGTCCTGAGCTAGGGTCATGCCTATGTGAGTGGAGAGAAAGGCATATATGTGAGATGTAGGGAAATTAGAAATGAAGATTTTTGTGATTTTATGGAATTCATGGCATGACAGAGAACAAATTCTTCGGTATGGCTCTGATTTTTCAATCCTGAAGTGGGTGGGTGTTAGGAATACAGATGGGTTTTTTGGGGGGATAAGAATTCTGTTTTGGGCAAGTTTGAGATAGTGATTTCTCTAGGACTTCTGATTTAAAATGTCCAATAGGCAATTAGCTATTTACAAGTAGAGTTCAAGAGAGACTAGAAATAAAGATTTGAAAATCATAAGGCTGATAATTGAACCCATGAGAGCCAATGAACTCCATAGAAAAAATCTACTCAAAAGGTATTAAAATTATACTTACTGTACCATTTAGACAACATTAAACAATAAAACAATTAATAAGAGAATTGAATAGCCATTTCACCTTTTACCTTATTATTTTTTTTTAAATATTATTTTATTTGGTCGTTTTCATACATTATTCACTGGAAACAAAGATCGTTTTCTTTTCCTTCCCTCCCCCCCCCCCCCTGCCTTTCCCTCTCCCATAGCCGACGCATGATTCCACTGGTTATCACATTTGTTCTTGACTCGAACCCATTTCCCTGTTGTTGGAGTTTGCATTATAGTGTTCATTTGGAGTCTCTCCTCAGTCTTATCTCCTCCAACCCTGTAGTCAAGCAGTTGCTTTTCAGCGGTGTTTTTACTCCCACAGTTTATCCTCTGCTTGTGGGTAGTATTTTTTAGATCCCTGCAGATTGTTCAGGGAAATTGCATTGATACTAATGGAGAAGTCCATCACCTTCGATTGTACCACAATGTATCAGTCTCTGTGTATAATGTTCTCCTGGTTCTGCTCCTCTCGCGCTGCATCACTTCCTGGAGGTTGTTCCAGTCTCCATGGAACTTCTCCACTTTATTATTCCTTTTAGCACAATAGTATTCCATCACCAACATATACCACAATTTGTTCAGCCATTCTCCAATTGATGGGCATCCCCTCTTTTTCCAATTTTTGGCCACCACAAAGAGCGCAGCTATGAATATTTTTGTACAAGTCTTTTTGTCCATTATCTCTTTGGGGTACAAGCCCAGCAGTGCTATGGCTGGATCAAAGGGCAGACAGTCTTTTATCGCCCTTTGGACATAGTTCCAAATTGCCCTCCAGAATGGTTGGATCAATTCACAACTCCACCAGCAATGAATTAATGTCCCCATTTGCCACATCCCCTCCAGCATTCATTACTTTGCATATTACCTTATTATTATTAAGAACTATCTAAACAACTCCCTCAGAGAATCTATATTCTGGAAAACCAAGCTTAGGTGTATCATCTTCTCCTCCATGTGGGTGGTCATCTTCTCCTCCATGAATCATTGTAGTAATTTGTGTCAAGGAAGCTCATCCCTTCCCCCTTCCTGAGTAACTTTACATGTCCATCAAACATTCCTGACATACCACAGCTTTAGCTTGCTTCAAGATATGTTCTGTATGTCAATAAAAGTTAAGGTTTGGGGCAGACCAAGGTTTGGGGGAGACCAAGGAGAGAATGGGGGAGACCAATGAGAAAAGGGGAGAGATGGATGAGAAGACCATGAGGGAAGCCTGAGGAGAAAGGACAGGAGGTGAGTGCAGGAGGTGAGGGGGAAATGAGAGAGGAACTGGCAGGCTAGGCTCCATGTGGTCAGGTTACTTAGGAATGATTGTCTACCCTTCATAATAAACTTTATAAAATATATTCCTCTGGATAGCAAGAAATATTTTTTAATTTTAATTATTACAGTTGGCGGTCATAAGTCAGGGATTTTTTTTAGAACCTTAATTTTCTTCTGAGAGAAGTTTTGAGTCTTAGGTAAAGTTTAAGCTTAAAGATAGAAGCTGCTTCAGTTAGCTGGCCTGCCTTCAAATGCAAAAAGCCTTGACCAAGAGAAGATACCAGATCCGGACCAGATCACAATTGGATTGGTGAGAAAAACTCCTTCCCTGGTGGCTTCCCCTCTTCCCCCACCCCACCACACCCCATATTTTTTTTCATTCAGCTTGAATAGGGGTGAAGAGGGCCTTTTTGCCCATAAGGAATAGGGTGGGTTTTAGGACCCAACAGGAACTCCTGCTCTTTTATTTTCCACAGCAGGAAAGGTCCTAGAGTTCCTCCTTCCAACCTAGTGCAGTGCAGAGCTGGGGGACCCCTTGAACGGATCCTAGGGGTGCTTCCAGGCTGTGGAGTAGAGTTAGGGGCTCCCTGGGACAGTCCTGACACAGAACCTGGGACCCAAGCAGGGGAGCAACTGCTTTCCCCACGTGGCCACCCCCACACCCAGACCTGACCTGCTTTAAAACAAGGGGCATTAGGACCAAACAGATCTTTACCAGCCCAGTGGTTGCCTGACTTTCCCCACAGGCCTCTGTAGCAGGGACAAGCTCAGAGTCACTCATTAAATTAATTTTGAGGAGGCTTCCAGGCTGTGTATTAGGGCCCAAGGAACTCCCTCCTCCCCGGACTTAGAAAACAAGTGGCTGTTCCAGGGGAGGGGATTTAACTCCCATTTTTTTTCTCTCCCCCTCCCTCACCCTCAAACTTAGCTTGTAGACTACCTAGCTTCCTTTGCATGTCTAAGGCCACATTTTTACTTGGGAGGGCCCATCTTCATTAGCATTTTAAAAAGCACTGAAGTTACACTGCTTGTAACTACTGGTTCTTTAGCATATTAAAAGACAATTATTTTTGGCATTCTCTTTAGCTGACTACTTGCTTAGATAGGTCTACCCACAGGAGCCATCCACTATAGTGCCACCCACTGTTCAAAATTAAAACTGCAGGAAATGTTGTTGTTTTTTTTAATTCCTTTACTACTGCTACTAGTGATCTAAAATAATGCTATTAAATTGAATACATTTAAGTAAAGGGATTATTAATAGGAAAGATTAATAATATTGAATTTAAATTAAAACCAAATTACTAAATTTGAAAAAAGTCAACATTAAATCAAATTAATTACATGTAATACTAAGGAATAATTTTAGAACACAATAGTATTAATAATACTATTAATTACTAGTGGTTGTTATTGATTATTGATACTTGTTTATGGTTGTTAATTATTAATAACATAATCAATACTTTTAATAAATGCATACTGTTATTAATTATTAATAGCAACAATTATTAAGCTAAATACACATTCATTATTGATACTATTGCTGTGCTATAATTACTGTTTCCTTACATTAGCTTTTGTTGTTTTTGTTTTAAGCCTTCTTTTATTGCCTTCCACAATAACATTGAAGAACTTTGTGTTTCCATTTTTTTTAAGTTTTAGGGACTTTTCATTGTTTAAGCTACTAATTTAGCAATACTCATCATACTAGCTTAATTAGAACATACAAACTAGACAATATGGGAAATACTGCAACTCATCAAAGGAAATCAGGAAATATTCCTCCTGATTCAGCCCTGTATAAACTTTTAAATAACTGGAGTGATCCAAATTTGCCTAAGGAGAATTGGATGACAAAGAAAGAAGCTAGAAAGCTTTGTACGGCATGGATGGACATATCTTTTACCTGGCCAAAATATGGCTCTTTTGATTTCAAGATTTTAAAAGATTTGAAGTTAGCCATTAAAAACACAGAGTCCAAAGATTATAAATACTGGTACTTGTGGGCCTATTTTGTGGATAAATCCACTATTCCCTCCAGTAAGGAAACTTTGGAACCAAACCATTCTAGCTTAACTCCTTCAGTAAAATCTAGCAAGGAACATGCTCTGTCATCCCACTTGACCTGTGAGGAGGTTTCTCCTCATACTGACCCAAACCAGGACTTGAACCATTCAGTTCCTCTCCCTGTCACTCCTCCCATTCCCTTTCCTCCCACTCTCTACCCTCCTATGCCCACCCATCTCCCCTATCCCTACCCATACCATCCCTACTTTAATCCTTTTCTGTACCCTCCTTCCTACCCACTTTACTGTGACCCCTCTAGACCTCACCCATCCTACTCCTCTCCATCCCACCCCAACCCCTCCCCCATTCCTCTCCACCCTGCCCCTGCCCCTCTACCTCCCCACCTGTTGACCAGCTTCATTCCACCACCCCACCCCCTTCCCCTACCAGCCTCACTACAACCCACTCCACTGAACTCCAGAGTACAGGCCGAGCAGCAGTTGCTACAGATGATTCAAATAAAGGTCTTTTCCCTCTAAGAGTTGTCCCTACATATAACAAATGTGGAGATTTAGTAAACATTAGACATCATACACCCTTTTCTCCACAGGACATTGAGAGATTCAAAGAGAAAACACCTTCATATGAGGCTGAGTCTGTGGTGGTGATAAATAAGTTTGAAAGCATTTTTCGCACATATAATCCCACATGGCTTGATGTAGAAGATTTGCTCCAGGCCTTGCTGACAGAAAGGGAAAGGAATAAGATTCTTTCTCTTGTTAATCAGGCCCAAGGAGAGGAAACAGTTCATTGTCCAACTGAGGATCCCAAATGGGACCCAAATTCAGAGTCAGATTACTTACAACTATCCCAGGCTAGAAATGCATTGATAAAAGCTATGAAAGCATGTTCTGATAGGCCTGGTACATGGACTAAATTTGAAAATCTTAAACAAGAAGATAGTGAAAGTCCCGCCCATTTATGGATAGACTTATCGAGCTGGGAGGAAGATATATTGAGCTTGATCTGGATAGGGAACGGGACCTTAGACAAATCAGAATGCAATTTGTGAAAAATATTTGTAAGGTAGTTAGGAATTATTTTATGACTAGCTGTCCAAATTGGCCTACTATGGACCTTGATGAATTGAAAAGAGTAGCAGTTTATGCTTTTGAGGGACATAAGGAAAAGGAGAAGGAGGACACTGATTTAGTTGAAGCATTAAGGAAGGAAATAAAGGAATTAAAGTCTAAACAGGGTAAGAAGGATAAGGAGACTTCTACTTTAGTAGAGACATTGAGGAAGGAAATAAAAGAATTAACTGAAACAGTTGTGAAAGTAAAGCAAGGAGAGATCATAGCTCCTTTACAAGAATCCACAAATCAACCACTAACATGTTACTTTTGTGGGGAAATTGGTCATGTGATTATGAATTGTAAAAAGAAAAATCAGGAAAATAGGGATAGAAGTTTTAGGTATAGTAATATTGATAGGAGGAATAGTTACTTGAATGAAGCTAATCAAAATTCACACCCAAACACCTGTACTTGGTCTGGAAAATCCCCTCAGCATGGGAGACCCCAGAGGTGTGGGAAAAGGAATTGTGATGACTGATGGTATTTGGGAGGGGAAGGAACCTTAGAGTCTGGAAGTGAATTTTTAAGCCTTTTCAGACCTCATTGACTTATTGATGTTAACTGTTTTAGTTTGTTCCCCTCCCCAGAATGAAGATGTGTCTGTAACTCAATTCTAAATACATGATGTATGTAATTTATGAAAATTGAAATATTCTGTTAAATGGTTTTAAATTGCACCTCCACTAAGATTGTGCTGTAGAGGAATATCATTATAAAAGCCCATGGACAACATTTTGTTCTTTTTTTTGCCTTTGTTAATTGTCACATATATGATGTTGGATGAAGTCCATCAAATTGGTTTCAACCTGTATAACGGTTTTGGAGAATTTAATTGTCTAATAATTTAAATTGATTTTAATGAGTACTCAGACATGGTTTTTAGATATTTGGGAGCATCCCTACCTCTGACTCTATTTGCCTGCCTCTTGAATTGTTTGTAATAAGAGGTCTATGTGTAGATGAAGTAAAGTTAAATGTCACTGTTGTATTTTCCCATCTCTGCAATTATAAATGTAATGGATAATGTATCTGAAATGATTTTCACTTTTTAGTCCTTGGCTCCACATGAAAATGGGTGGGACATATTGGAGACAGTTCTGTTACACTGTTACAGTTTCATACCATGAGGGAGGGAGGTGCCCAAGTGGCTTAGTTACCTGTGATGTGTTATAATCTCATCCAGTAATAGGAAATTATTTTTCCTGTGAAGCCTAATAGCTTTGAAATGGATTTATTATATTTTGTAACTCTTCATCAAGTGTACAGAGGTTTTTTCTGGTTTTCTCTCCCACCAAATTTGGGAATTATGGTCATAATAGACTTTGTTAATAGTATCTTTGGCAAAGCTGAAAGATTGGCTAAATTTGTAGTATTTATGATTTCAAAGGTTTTTACATGTCATACAGCAAGTCATGTGAATCCTAATTATAGTGGGTTTGTTTGTTTATTGTAATTAATGGGCTCTTATCATTTGGGGGATTTTGGTACTTTTTAGAATCTGCATTAGTTGTGGTACTACTATTTATTTTTTAACATTATTTTATTTGGTCATTTCCAAGCATTATTCATTGGAGACAAAGATCATTTTCTCCCCCCTCCCTTTATCCCATAGCTGATGCGCGATTCCACTGGGTATCACAAGTGTTCTTGATTCCAACCAATTTCGATGTTGTTGGCTTTTGCATTAGAATGTTCATTTAGAGTCTCTCCTCAGTCATATCCCCTCAACCTCTGTACTCTAAGAGTTGGTTTTTCTCGGTGTTTTTACTCCCACAGTTTGTCCTCTGCTTGTGGATAGTGTTTTTTCTCCTAGATCCCTGCAGATTGTTCAGGGACATTGCATTGCCACTAATGGAGAAGTCCATTACGTTAGATTGTACCACAGTGTGTCAGTATCTGTGTACAATGTTTTCCTGGTTCTGATCCTTTCACTCTGCATTACTTCCTGGAGGTTGTTCCAGTCTCCATGGAACTCCTCCACTTTATTATTCCTTTTAGCACAATAGTATTCCATCACCAACATATACCACAATTTGTTCAGCCATTCTCCAACTGAAGGGCATCCCCTCATTTTCTAATTTTTGGCCACCACAAAGAGCACTGCTATGAATATTCTTGTACAAGTCTTTTTCCTTATTATCTCTTTGGGATACAAGCCCACCAGTGCTATGGCTGGATCATAGGGCAGACATTCTTTTCTCGCCCTTTGGGCATAGTTCCAAATTGCCCTCCAGAATGGTTGGATCAATTCACAACCCCACCAGCAGTGGATTAGTGTCCCTACTTTGCACATCCCCTCCAGCATTCATTACTTTCCTTTGCTATCATGTTAGTCAATCTGCTAGGTGCGAGGGGATACCTCAGAGTTGTTTTAATTTGCACCTCTCTGATTATAAGAGATTGAGAACACTTTCTCATGTGCCTATTAATAGTTTTGATTTCTTTATCTAAAAACTGCCTATTCATGTCCCATGCCCATTTATCAACTAGAGAATGGCTGATTTTTTGTACAATTGATTTAGAAATTTGTAAATTTGCATAATTAAACCTCTGTCAGAGGTTTTTATGAGGATTTTCCCCCAATTTGTTGCTTTCCTTCTGATTTTGGTTACATTGGTTTTGTTTGTACACAAACATTTTTAATTTGATGTAGTCTAAATTATTTATTTTGCATTTTGTGATTCTTTATAAGTCTTGCTTGCTTTTAAAATCTTTCCCTTCCCAAAGGTATGACATGTATACGATTCTGTGTTCACCTAATTTTCTTATAGTTTCCTTCTTTATGTTCAAGTCATTCAACCATTTTGAATTTATCTTGGTGTAGGGTGTGAGGTGTTGATCTAAACCTAATCTTTCCCACACTGTCTTCCAATTTTCCCAACAGTTTTTATGAAATAATGGATTTTTGTCCCAAATGCTGGGATCTTTGGGTTTGTCATGTACACTGGCTTCATGAGGTCACTTACCCCAAGTCTATTCCACTGATCCTCCTTTCTATCTTTTAGCCAATACCAAATTCTTTTGATGACTGCTGCTTTATAATATAGTCTGAGATGTGAGACTGCAAGGCCCCCTTCCTTTGTATTTTTTTTTCATTATTTCCCTGGATATCCTTGATCTTTTGTTATTCCAAATGAACTTTGTTATGTTTTTTTCTAAATCAGTAAAAAAAAAAATTTGGAAGTTCAATGGGTATGGCACTAAATAGATAAATAAGTTTGGGTAGGATGGTCATTTTTATTATATTGGCTCATCCTACCCATGAGCAGTTAATGTTTTTCCAAATGTTCAAGTCTAGTTTTAGTTGTGTGGAGAGTGTTTTGTAGTTGTGTTCATATAGTTCCTGTGTTTGTCTCAGGAGATAGATTCCTAAGTATTTTATTTTGCTTAAGGTGATTTTGAATGGGATTTCTCTTTCAAGTTCTTGCTGCTGAGCTGTGTTGGAAATATATAGAAATGCTGATGACTTATGCAGGTTTATTTTGTATCCTGCAACTTTGCTAAAGTTGTTGATTATTTTGATTAGCTTTTTGGTTGCTTCTCTAGGATTCTTTAAGTAGACCATCATGTCATCCACAAAGAGCAATAACCTGGTCTCCTCCTTGCCTATTTTGATGCCTTCAATTTCTTTTTCTTCTCTAATTGCTACTGCTAGTGTTTCTAGTACAATGTCAAATAATAGAGGTGATAATAGGCATCCTTGTTTCACTCCTGATCTTATTGGGAATGCATCTAGTTTATCCACATTGCAGATGATATTAGCTGATGGTTTTAGATATATACTGTTTATTATTTTTAGGAAATGCCCTTCTATTCCTCTAGTTTTTAGTGTTTTTTTTACATTATTTTATTTGTTAATTTCCAAACATTATTCATTGGAAACAAAGATCATTTTCTTTTCATCCCTCCTCCCCTTCCTCCACCTCTCCCATAGCCGATGAGAGATTCTGAGCTTTCTTCTTTAGGTATAACCTTTTAAACCAGTGATTTACTTTAGATCAGTCCCCCTAGTCCCCTCCCTTGATATGCTTCCCTTTCTAGCCCCTCCATTTTTATGTTCCCTTCTCTTACCCTCTCTCCTTCCTTCCCTTTTTATACTCCCTCCCCCCTCCTCCTCCTTAATTTTCCTTTCTCTCTTACCCTGTTGGATAAGATAGAATTCAGGATCCCAATGGATCTAGATGTTCTTCCCTCTCAGAGTTGATTTCACTGAGAGTAAGGTTTACTCCACACTCTCTTCCTCTCCTTCTCATATGAGAGTTCTTCCCCTCCTCTTCTCATGTGTATCTTTGTGTGGGAAATATTATTCTATTTCGTTCCCCCCCCCATTTCTTGAAGTAAATCTTAGTATCATCAACGATTACCCCCCTCCCTTTTTCTTTCGTTGCCCCCCCTTTCACCAAATCTTCTTGATACCCCAATCTCTCCCTATGCATGATTCTTCTAACTACTCTTATGATGCATACAATTTTTGAGAGTTACACAATACATTTTCCCCACATATTAATATATATAATTTGATATAAATGTGGTCCTTATAGAGAGAGTTTGACTCAAAGAAAAAGATAAGATTTTTCTCCTTTTCCCTTTCTTTCATATTTACCTTTTCATCTTTCTCTTACTTTCTGTGATTAGATATCAGATTTTCCACTAAGTTCTGGTCTTTTCTTAGCAAATACTTGGTAATCTTCTATTTTGTTGAATGCTCATACTTTCCCCTGGAAGTATATAGTCAGTTTTGATGGGTACTTGATTCTTGGTTGGAGACCCAGCTCTCTTGACTTTCTAAATATCATGTTCCATGCTTTGCGATCTCTTAGTGTGTTAGCCGCTAAGTTGTGTGTGATCCTTATGGGAGACCCCTTGTATCTGAAGCTCCTCTTCTTGTAGGATTTTCTCCTTAGCTTGGAAGCTCTTGAATTTGGTGATTACATTTCTGGGGGTTGTCTTTTGGGGATTTAGTATAAATGGTGTTCTATTAACCTTTTCTATTTCTATTTTCAGGCAGACCAATGATTCTCAGGTTGTCTCTCCTTCCTCTGTTTTCCTGGTCTGTCACCTTGTCAGTGAGATATTTTATGTTTTCTTCTAATTCATTAATTTTTTTGCTTTGCTTTATTAATCCTTGCTGTTTTTCAAGTTCACTATCTTCCAGTTGCTTATTTCTGGTCTTTAGGGACTGGATTTGTTTTTCAGCTTGTTCTACCCTTTTGTTAGAGACGTCCAGCTCTTTCTCCAATTGTGAAGTCTTGTCTATCAGACTGCTGATCTTTCTCCCATTTTTCTTTCCAGAAGATTTTCATCTTTTGGATAAGCTCCAATTTGAGTTCTTCCAGAGCTTGTGGATGATTTCCATTGGGGGGGGGGCATTTTTTTATTTTGTTTGGATTTCATCCTCTTTCTCTTCTTTTCCTTGGGTACTCCCGCAATAAAAGTTTTCAATAGTCACTTTTTTCCCTTTCTTCTTGGAGGCTTGATTTTGGGCCATGTGAGCCATCACTTTGGTGGTTATTTTTCCCTTTCCTTTTTGGTCCAAGGTCTGGATGATATGGGTGGGTTTTCTGTGGATTTAGGTTGCCTCAGACTAGTTCTTCCCAGCCTCTGAGGTTTGTTAGTGCGCCTGCGACTGTGCTCAGCACACCTGCCCCTGTGCTCTGTGATCTCTTCTCACCAGTGCACAGGAATCTTCTGTAAAACTTCTCTGAGGGATGGATCTCTAGTATTCCCTGTCAGTTTCCATGGAACCTTGCTTGACCAGGAAACCTGCTATTTATTGATAAATGTTATGAGACTTTGTTTAATGATTATGTCTGATTCCAGGAGAAGGGAACAAAAGAGTCACTATACAGTGCCAAGTAGAACGAGGTCAAAAACAGACCAAATCCAATCCAGGGAGGATTGTTGAACTTCTATGCCAATAGAAAAGGACTTGAACCTAGTGTGAGAATCAAGGTTGCAGAGCTTGATATATGTTAAGACACAGGACTTCCTTGAACCACACTACAGATCCAATACTTTGAGTCAAGTGCCTCAGGTTGACTATCAACCTGACTCCCCCTATCTCTGATAGTGATGGTACAATCAGACCAGGAAATGAATTTTCCCATTTGCTGCTGAAACTTAATCCTTTCTCTCTTATAGTTTGGCAATTTTCTGTAGTCCTGGCTACAAATGGGTAAATTTCTGTATTGCTGCTATTGTCCTATGGGCTTCTGAGACATAAGTCACTCTAATTATATAAGTCACTTTAATTGGTCCTTGCTGTGATTCAAGAACCTATTACAAGTTTATTATTTTTTACTCGGAATTTTATACATGAGATTTTTATTTTATTTTTTTATCATTTCTGTATTTCTTTTTTTTTTTACAGAATTTCATTAATTTTTACTTTTTTATTTCGGATTTTTTTGGGGGGTGGTTTGTTTTGTTTTTGTTTTCTTTGACAATTATTTCATATACCTCATAACTCAGTCATGTATCCCAGTGTGATTCTGGTGTTGGTCAACACCCTCCTCTTGGGGGGGGGGGTTGTATAATTATCCTAAAATGCAAGGTTTAAAATTTTTTTGGAGAAATTTCAGGAAAAGAAGCTTGCCAACATCCAAAATCAAGAAAGTGGATCCTTTTGGAGAAGGTGCTGTAAAGATGCCTGAAGAAGCTACAAATTGCATCAAAAGATCGAGAATGAACTTTGGGATATAGTGAACTGAATTGAAGGGGGTTGAATATACTTATTCTGAATGTAAACTCTTATGCCAAAGGGGACTGCCCCCCTAGTTGTCATTTTGTCAGTGCATTTATCAATCAGTCTTTTTTGTATTTTACTCCCATCTCTAACTATTGTAACTCCCTCTTAGAAAAATATAATATTGTATGTACTTTTAGCAAGAAGGTACTTAGAGTTGTAAGATAGTTATATTTAAATGACCCATTGGGGAGATGGGTCTCCCGAAGGATCATAGGGGATATTGTGCCAAGGAAAGAAACTCATCCCTTCCCCCTTCCTGAGTAACTTTACATGTCCATCAAACATTCCTGACATACCACAGCTGTGCCAGGTTTGCATCAGCTTGTGTCAGGATATGCTCTGTACATCAATAAAAGTTAAGGTTTGGTGCAGGACAGGGGAAACCAATGAGAGAACAGGGGAGACCAAGGAGGAAAGGGGAGAGATGGACAAGAAGACCATGAGGGAAGCCTAAGGAGAAAGGACAGTGCAGGAGATGAGGGGGAAATGAGAGAGGAACTGGCAGACTAGGCTCCATGTGGTCAGGTTACTTAGGAATGATTGTCTACCCTTCATAATAAACTTTATAAAATATATACCTCTGGATAGCAAGAAATATTATTTAATTTTAATTATTACATATTTCAGGGAAAAAAATGCAGAAAGTCTTAATTGAGGAAGCCAGAAAACTCCTCAACTTCTGAGACAACTATTTCTGAAAACTCTCTCTCTTATTATTATTGTTTGCTCATATATGCTCAAGGAAAGACACAAAGACCAATTTTAGGCTTTCCTAGGCAGCACATTTGTTTGAAACCATGTGAGTATTTGTCATAACTGCTTAGATAGGATTGAGGAGATGGTGAGGGAAAACGTACCTCCTTCCTATAAACTTCATTTCAGAGAATTCTAAGCCATGTTTAGTAGAGAAGAAAAAGAGATTGAAAACAGAAGAAACAGAAGTTATCTTTCCTTTTAACTGAAACTAAATTAGTGGTTCTTCCTCCTCAGTGAGAAATAAAAGAATTTCTTTTGTCATCTCAGATTATAAATTCTTTAGCCCTGATACACATGTATCATTACTATTGCATTTATATACCTAAACTAATTATTTCCTAAGACAGCTGACAGGACTGAGGAGACAGAAACTAAGCAAAGCTTTCTGATTTTGGTATTAGGAATCAGGACTGGGAAGTTCCTAGGATCTTGAGTCCTTGATTTAAAACATTCTCCACTCCATGAGTTGTCTTCTTTGCACTGAAAGATTAAGAGAAAATCATAAATGGAAATATCAAGTCTTCAGGTTTTGTGGAGGAAATTCATATAAGAAAATAATAAATTTAAAGCTTGAAGGAATCTTAAGGGGCACCTAATCCAAACCTTTCATTTTATAACTAGAAAAACTGAGGCCCATCTGCATCTGAAGTGCTGCCTGGTTTCAACTCAATGGAACAAGATGCTCTTACAGGAATACCTTATCATTTCTAATTTCATTACCTTCCTGCTAACTCAAATTTTGGATACTACCTCCCTCAGAATCAATTCACCTCTGGTTGGAGGGCTGGAGGGCAGGGTAATACATTACTTTCAAAGTCTTCCTTTATAGAGGGCAAAAATTAAACTCCCAGCTCTGTGTTTTCAGCTGCACAGAAAAAGATATTTCCTAGTGCCTCTCTCTTCTCTTAACCTGAATTCCAACTTCCTTTTGAACTCAGATCCCCTGACTCCAGAGTCAATGTTCTTGGATGACTTCTCTCCCTTCCCAATAGAAGAATATAGACTAAGAATTGAAAATGCTGTTTTCTATTATTCCTGCCCTCCCCACACACAAAAACTTCATTGTTTGGGTCCAAAATCTAGGACGCTAAAAGTAGTTTCCCAGTCCACTTTGTTACTCTTACTTCTTTGTACCACTAGGCTTCATGAAGAGATGACATAAGCAAAGTTTTTTAAAATAAAAAAGGATATTTATGAGATAGAGATGATAGAGGAAAAATTATAGGTATAAGATATAATCAGTACAAAGGTGGAGAGATAGGAAATGTATCATGTGTAGTTCAGAGGTAAAGAGAATAGATACCTCTAACTTTTACCTTTAGATTTTTAATTTCTGCCAGGAGGGGAAGTGGGAATTTGGGATCAGAGACCACCCATCTTCTCTCCTCAGAAAGACTAGGTGCCAGGTGAGAATTTTATCTATCTATTCCTTTATATATTAGACCAAGGAATGAGGTTTTCAGGTTAGAGCAAATGTTTGAATGCTATTCATTTTGGGAGAGAATTAAGAATATGAACTTTGTATCCAAGGCTTGACCACTTTCCCACCCAGTTGCACAATGAACACACATAGCCCTGAGTCAAGCAAATCTATATAATATTAGTAGCAAAATAGAAATCAGAAAAAGGCATACATACATCGATGCCAGTCAAGTTATTTCTTTTTTTTAAACCCTTATATATATACTGTATATTATATATATGTATATGTATATGTATGTATATGCATATGTATATGTATATATATGTGTATATATATACTGTGTATTGGCTCCAAGGCAGAAGAGTGGTAAGGGCTAGGCAATGGGGGTCAAGTGACTTGCCCAGGTTCACACAGCTGGGAAGTGGCTGAAGCCGGATTCGAACCTAGGACCTCCCACCTCTAGGCTTGGCTCTCAATCCACTGAGCTACCCAGCCGCTCAATCCACTGAGCATGGGGGCAACTGGGTAGCTCAGTGGATTGAGAGTAAGGCCTAGAGATGGGAGGTCCTAGTTTCAAATCTGGCTTCAGACACTTCCCAGCTGTGTGACTCTGGGCAAGTCACTTGACCCCCATTGCCTAGCCCTTACCACTCTTCTGCCTTGGAAACAATACACAGTATTGTTTCCAAGACAGAAGGTATGGGTTTAAAAAAAAAAGAAAGAAAGAAAAAGGCATACATAGCTCCAAGGTCAGATCTCTATCCAGAACAACCAGCACTTGCTGAAATATGGGCATTGGACTCATGGGGCTCCCTCTCAGAGATCCTCAAAGAGAATCAGAGAGATCAAAATTATTTCCATAATAATCCTAAAAAAAGTATTTGCTCATTAAAATATTCCTTCCATTTCCAATTACATATCTTTGTGATGCTGGCTTTCCTTCAAATTCTTCAACAGATACAGCATGTCATATCAGATTTAGTTCAAAACAGATGAGAAATTGGTTATTATTAATTCATAAATTAAAAAAATTTCAAAAAATACAGAAAGTGATACCACTGTCCTTATTATATTTGTTGTTGTTATGGAAAACATAACAATTTATCTTCAAAAAATTTCTTCATAATTAGCTTTGTCATTATCATTATTTTTCTTAAATATATTTATTTTACCTTCTAATATGTTAAATATCAAGAGATATGAGTCACATAATCAAAAGCTCTTTGGGGTCCTCAAAAACTTTTAAGAACATAAAAGAGTCCTGACTCCAAAAAGTTTGAAAAATACTGCTCTATACAACACTGTCTAGGGAAACTAAGACAAAATCTCAATAGTACCAACCCTCAAAGACCTTCTGCTATATCTATGAGATATTTATTACTCTAGCTACCTATTTAATAAGAGAGCTAGCCAATGATCCGAAGGCATATATGTGTGCACATATACATATACCTAGGCATGAATGTTCCAGGAACAACAAAATACATTTGCATGCTTTCTTTGTGGTGGCAAAGAACTAGAAGTCAAGGGATGCCCATTCATTGGGGAATGGCTAAACAAGTTGTGGCATATGATGTGGAATACTACTGCATCAAAAGAAATGAAGAACAGCTTAATTTTTTTAGTGTAAAGATTTATATGAAATTATAAAGAATGAAATGAGCAGAACCAAGAGAATACTATATACAATAACAGAAATACTGATTGAAGAATTTCTTATATCCACCTCCAGAGTAAGAGCTGATAAATAAAAACAAGCAAGAAATAGTTTTATATATACATATATCTTTTTGTCAAATGATTCCTTCTCTAGAGTAGGGAGAAGTTACCTGGGCATTTTAATGTCACAAACTAATTAATGAACTAACTTTTATATATATACTTGTATGTATATAGATATATAAACACATTTTTTTCTTTTTTTATATAAGACCTATTACTTTATCTGGATAGGAAATTAGGGATGAGAGATAGAAGGCAAAATCCCTCTACCAGTATGGATCAGTAACAGCTGTAACATATTCACAAAGAATTGCCTGAGGTACTGAGCAGTTAAATGGTATGCCTAGGGTCACACAGCTAATATGCATCGAAACCAAATTTTGAGCAAAAATCTTTCCGACACCAAGGCTGGCTCAGTGTCCTATCTATACTGTCTCTGAAATAAAAGCATGGAGATAGATTGTAACAGTGATTTCATTAGTATAGAGAACTCCCCAGATGAATCAACTCAATACTTAAATCAACACTATAATTTATTGTCTTAGATAGTTAACTAGAACATTGAGAGGTTAAATGGCTACATAATTCAGATCTTCCTGATTTTAAGTCCAGCTTTCTGTTCAAAGAACCAGGATAAGGTTTAGGGTTCACATGTTCAAATCTTTGAATGTCATTCTTTATCTCTATAGTCAATATTATCTGCCAATTTGAGGATTTAATAGGACAGACCTAGAGTTAGAAGTCAGTTTGCTGAATACAAGTTAGAAAAACATTCTATGAATGTAAATTAGACCCATTTGTAAATACATTAAAGTGGACTTAGTAATTATAGAAGTTATATTTCTTGCTCAAAATAAGCAACTATATGAATAAATATCCTAGAGAAAAAGGAGCCATACCTCCTAAATAATCTGACTTTCACCCAAGTAGTAGTTCCCACTGTAGTAATATCTGGCCCAAGGTTTGTTGTGCCAAAATCCATGCAAGTAGGTAAGGTTGATAAAAGAGATAACATAAAGAGGTCATGTATTAAAAATTAAATTTTATTCTATAGTTTAAGGAAAGTTACACTACCAGAAAATGAAATCCTGGCACATAGAAATTTGAAAATTAAATTTTAGCCACTTGGGAAATATGAAAAAAACAAAAAAAAAACCATAAGTGAGGATGTGAAAAAGTATTGGAAATAACTAATTAAAATTTATGGCATGTGACTGAATTAAAAATCATGTGAAATTCTAGAATTAATATAATCTATGGCTTCTGTGATAAAACAATAAATAAGCATAAAGAATAAGTATTCATGGTACAAATAATGTAGGAGAAGAGTATGACCTAAAAGCTTTTGTGAAAACAGTTTTGGAAAACTATTGCACCTGGAAAATATTATATGCACATATGTGATGTGTAAAATATGTCTCTTTATAGGAATGAATATACAAATATATGTATTATATATGTGATACTCACAATATCATCCACCCTTTCCCAATTGACCTGATCACATGCAAATTAGGATAGTTTTTCCTTAAAAGAAAAATCTTTTATAATTAATTGTCTCATGGGACCAAAGGTTCAGGCTACTAACAAAATTTCTTGGTCATTTGAATACAAAAAGCCCCAAGAATTTCCAGGTCTTCTCTAATGATCAGCTATTTGTCCACTATGGGATCCTCAGAAGTAGGAGATCTTTGCTTAGCTAAATCAATTCTTTAATGCACACCTTTCTTGAATATCCTTTCCCTATCATGGCTAAGTAAGTTTCCTTTTGTTAATTGATGAATGTCAATGAGTAATTGTGGTTAGCAGTTGTTTTAGCATTCTTATACATGATTTATATTATAGCTTTCTACTCCCCTTTAGAGATACACTATACATAAACCCAAACCAGATTTTTAGTAAATCTTTCCCACATTGTCAAGGTGGGGATATAAAGGACCAACAAGTTCAACAAAGAATTCAGAGCTTCCTTTGACAACATATGTATATGTGCATACACAAGTTATATACTTATATTTATATAAACGCATATTTTATTTCCTCTAATCTCTTTATCCCAGATAGTACCTCAAAGACAAATGACTAATCTTACATACTTTCCTCTGTAGTCTGTGAACTATATTCAAGTACACAGATGCCCTACCAATTTTTCATTTAAATTTTTTCATATCTCCCTTTCCTCTCTTTCTGTTGATACTAGGTAGGTTTTTTGTACTCTTTATTCACACCTGGCTTGTTAAAATGGGATCCTAGCTGTCTCCCTTTATACTAGAGACAAAAAGCAGAAGAGTAGGTACATGATGAAAAAAAGAATTATTATTGTATATTGTACAATGTAATTAGGGGATTAATGTTAACTTAAGATTCCCTTTGTAGAAAACAAATAAGGACTGAGGATAGTATTTTAAAATTTAGAAATTTTTGTTGTTTCAACTAGTGCCTATAGCTAAAAAGTTTTTCCTCTGTAATATAAACTTTTACTGACTCCCTCATTAGGGCCTTTGGAATATGATTGTGAATGGAAAGATGTTTCTATTAGCACTAAAATCAATGTTTTCATTATTCCAATTAATAAAGTAATATTCAAAGGGTGGAGGATAAAATTAAAAAATGAAAAACACATAATTTTCATACTTCCAAATACCTTATTATTTTCCTAAATTGTATGCCACTATCCTGAAATTTATTCTTAATGTGTTGAGATTTTTTCATTGGCATTTTTTCCATTAATATCCTTTGAATAACTCAAACTGCATTATAAAGATGATTTCATAGTAACTGTAGGCAGTCAGATTATTGGGTGCTCAAATAATTAACCCCATTTCGTGTTTTAGTCTAATAAAGTGAAAGTTATCTAGCTAGTTTAAAAAAAAAGCAAGTCAAAGCTGATGGTGGGATTAAAGTAATTAATCTTACTTCTAGCTCTGTGTATAGTTTCAGTTATTTTCACTCTAAACCATCATTTTCATGTAAATGTGCTTCACTAATTCCATTAGGAACCATAAATAGACCATTAAATCTTCCAAGAGAAATACTGTGATGGGAATTATTCTATCCTCTTGTATTTCTTTTAGATTAAGTAGGTTTATAACATATACTCTCAATTATCCATGATACTAGAAGATAAGAGGAAATCAAGTCTGAGGATCTCATTTTAAACACTAATTTAAATATTCCTAACAGTGACATCTTTTTTTCTTGAAAATTGACATATAGACAAATAGGACACTAATACCACTCTTTTTATTTTTAACATTTCCCATTTATTCTACACTGAAGACAATGCTAATAAATGCTGAACATTTTTTTAAAAATGAAAGTACTGTTACAATCTGAAAATATATCAATAACTAAGAATCAATCAAGGGTTGATTAGTATACTATATATCATGCTGGATTTAAAGTTATGAAGATATGAATTTGAATTAAAGTCCCAAATTTCTTGCTGTTTAACTTCAAGCATATTACCTAATCATTGTTTCAGCTCCAGTGTGGCATATGATTGTGATGGAATATTCTGAGATAAAAAAATGATCAACAGGTTAATTAAAAACAAACAAACATGAAAAGACCTACACGAAGTTAAGAATGAAATAACCAAGAGAACATTATATGCAGCAACAGAAATATTATTTGAAGAATTACTAGTGTATTTCCACCTCCAGAGAAATGATAAGTAGAAATAAACAAGATATAGTTTCATGTGTGTATATATATATGTAAATATATATCATTTTTATCAAATGATGCATTCTCTAATGTAGGGGAGGGAGGGAGCTACTTGAGTATTTTAATAAACAAATAAATTTAAATTAAAAAATAAAAGAATGAAATGTAACTTTAAAAATCTAGATAATAATAGGGTTGTTAAGATCAAATGAAATGTTGTAGATAAAGTGTTTTGCAAGCATTAAATTACTCTACAAATATTTATTATTATTAATGGCTTTAAAAAGTCATAGCTTTTTACTGAAGTCTGTATGATCTGTTTGTTTCTCTTTCAGAGAATTGACAAATAGGAACTGCATTTATAGTATTAACTCTAAGTTCCAATGCTAAAAATAGTCCATCTGAAGATTCCTTTGAAGATGTTTTATCCTATACAACTCTGATGCCAATGCCCTATATTCGCAAGCTAATAAATGTCAAAAATATCTCCTAGGAACTAGGAAATAAAATTTCTAAACCGCCTAGCACATCCATGTTGTCTTTGTCCTTACTCTCAACCAGTTCTATTTAGTAGCTATTAAATCTCCAATGGAACTCTATATGCTTATTATTTTGTGAGATATAAACATTCAGCAGTAGTATAAGTGATAGTGACTGTAATGAAGGAAGAAGAAGGAGGAGAAGAAGGAGAAGGAGGAAAAAATGAGGAAGAGAATGAAGAGAAAGAGATGGAGGAGGGAGACAAATAAGGAGCAAAGGAAGGAAGTCACAGTGACTAAGTAAACACAGGAGATAAGTTCTCCATGGATTTGGTTTCTTTGTGCTATCAAGAGTAGGAAAAAATAAAATTGTATCTAAAATCTAGTACATGAGGTTACAAATTCATCTCCTTTATGTTACTAATTCACATTTGCATAATGATTTAAGGTTTATAAGGCATGTTTCTTCACAACAATACTTTGACATAGGTAAAAGACATATTAACTATTATAGCTATTCTGTTTATGAGGAAACTAATAAGTACAATAAGTTATACAAAGTTATATGGTTAGTATATAGTGTAATTAGAACTTGAACTTAGGATTTCTGATTTTAAGTTGGGGACACTTTCTACTGCACCATATTTTCTCATGCTGCCAATTGCAGTAATTAATATTATATAAGTATGTGTGTATATATATATATATATATATATATATATATATATATATATGAATATATATCACTACCAAAAGAGATAATGTCTTATTTCCACATACTGAAAATTTTAGTCACAATTGTTTTCACTAAAACTATCCTTTGCATTTCACACCCAGAATCAAAAAGAATTGAATAAGTAAAGATTAATAAAATAAAGTATTTCTGAGAAAAACTAGACAGAGCTAGTCAAGGAACCTAAATGCAATGAATGGAATTTAGGATTTTGTATGATGAGAATTTTCCAAAGGGAATGAAAAATCTCTTCTACTTTTCAAACCACAGGGAATCTGTGGAAAGGCACAAAATGATGCTGCTCTATGAAGCAGGTTGTACTTGAAATGCTCAATAAGGCCATGTTTGATTGAAAACTAGGTTAGAGTCAGCCACTTAATCTTCAAGCATCTGTTGAGACACACACTGAGAGCACTTATGCCAACATTTGAAAATAGGGCATGCGTCTTCAATTACATTCCAGTTGTTCTTTACACTGTCTCTAAACAGAATAATATAGAAAGAACTCACAATGATGAAGTGTCTGCATGCAAAGCGGGGATGAGGGGATAAAAGTGTGGGAAAGGACACAAGATGTTAAACCTAGAGATGAAAAGGACTTCAGAGATCATCTATCCTAACCTCTCATTTTAGAGATGAGGAAACTGAGACCCAGGAAGTTTCAGATTTACCCAAGCTCGAATAAGTGATATTTGTAGGAAGCAAAGACGTGAATCCCGATTTGTTGACTCCCAAGCCTGTGGATACTCCATTGTGTCATGCTCAGCTCTTGACTTTTAATCATTATTTTACCTCCTGGTTTCCTTCACCTTCAGACTCTTCTTTGATATGAGAGTAATGATATGAAGGAAATAAATGGAGAAAAGAGAAGAGTAAATGTTCTTGAAATAGAGAAAGATAAATGGTAAATAAAATGTTTTTCTTAATAGAGTGGAAAGATTTTTGGGCTCAGAATCATGGCACCCAGGCTTTATTTATTAACTAGGTAAAGGCAATCAATTCAGTTGAATTAATATTTACATATACATACAAAAATATATACACACATGCCCACTTATTTGTAATATGTGATTGGCATATGTATATATTGATATTTATGTGATTAATAAATAGCATATATGCTTGGTTTCCTCTACAAAAAAACTGGAGATGCTATTAAAGCTTTCATTAACCCTATCTCACGGGGTTGTTAGGAGTTAAATGTTTTTTAAGGTATAAAGAGCTATTTTTATTACTATCAATTAGAATTTAATCTCATTGAGGGCAGAAACTGTTTAGCTTTTGGCCTTGTTTCTCCAATGCTTAGCACATAATATCACATAGGCACTTAAAAATACATACTGATTGACTAATTGACTGATTGGTCAGACATTCAGAGTTTCTGCTCTCCTGTTTCCTCATTTAGCTACTATTTTGATTCTTTCTCTAAATGTCAACTTGATAGCCTAAACACTCTTAGAGAGGGACAAAAATGATAAAGATGTAATTTCCCACCCCCCATTTGCAGAGTCAAGACAGCTATGGTTCAGTGGTCAGGGAACTAGCTTGGAGTCAGAAAGACTTGAGTTCAAATCCAGTCTCAGAACTCCCTAGCTGTGTGATTTTGGTTAAGTCACTTAACCTCTGTATGTGTGGCAAGCAGCTAGATGGCTCAGTGGATAGAATGCTGGACCTGGAGTCAGGAAGATCTGAATTCAAGTTCAAGATACTTCCTAGCTGTGTGACAAAAAGATCCACTAGAAAAGGAAATAGTAAATTATACCAAAAATATTAATATTAACTATTATTAATGTTATTTGAATTATATTAATGAATAATATGAATTAATATTGATATAAAGAGTTAGTCATAAGTTAATAACTGAATAACAAAAACTTTCAGAGGGTACTTTGGCATATAGTATGATGAGCTCCAGAAATCCAGGTTTAGGTCCTATCATTTTCTAGCTATCTAGGCATAGAGAAACCATTCAACCACTCTAAATCTCAACTTGCTCATCTTTAAAATGGGCATCATACTTCAATCCAATATTAAGAACCTACTGTGCTAGATTCTATGAATGCCAAGACAGAAGACCCTCAACAATTTACCTTGGGAGATATAGAATAAACATATAAAGACAAGTTAATTTGAGGAGAATTATGAAGACGAGGAAAGACTAAACTGAGTGAGATATGAATGATGATGATTTTAAAGAGGTTGAGGTGAGGAAGGAACACAATTTCAGGTATGTGGGACAGTATAGCAGAAACAGATCACCTCCATCTCTACAACAATAGCTACCACATGTCAGGAAGGTATCTCCATAGAGCAATGGGAATTTTTAACCTTCTACAATGGTATCCCATAGGTTGGTTCTTTTCTGCCATTATCAACAAGAAAATCACACCAATAATAATTCTACAAATGGCCTCCTCTTTCCCTTAAAGAGAAACCACACTGGTCAATGGATAAAGCAAGTGCCTTCCATACCATTTTTCATCTGCTGGTAAAAGCATCCTCATTTATTTTTAGGGAATTAGTAAATCTAAAACTCCATCACCAAGCCCAAACACAATTTATATTATCTGTTTGGTAGGCAAGAGTTCATAAACTATTTCAGTGGAACCTCTCCAAGTGGCTAAGCTTATAGGAAGACTCACTTTGTACTACTAACCACTTAGACTTCCCAGGAGGTCCAGCTAATATCTACCCCTCTTTGGGGACTCCATAAGGAAAATAATACATAATTTCAGCCTTCTTTAAAAGTCTCTCACTTTAATGGCCTATCCCTTTCTGTATATGGAGGTTGGTTTAAGACTCTCAACTTCAAGCAAAAAACTTGAATATTATTATCATCAGCTAAAAGATTTTATTTTTTACAGGCATATTCCTATTTATCATGATTATAATCAAGCAATCAAAAAATTAAGCAATAAAATTATAGTCTATTTTTACCTACATCAGGAAACAAAAGAACTTCCAAATAATTCCATTCCTTAGCCATGAAGCTTTCTAGAAGTGTTATCCAAACAAAAACTGGGGAAAAGGAAAATTTGACAATTAAAGGGAATCTGAACAAGGCAAGTTATAGATAACTTCTGATGTAGCAACAACTTCATAACCTGGAAAACTGTATATATAATGGAATAGAGAAGGTCTAAGGGGCAAGGGAAAGAAACTAGCATTTGTTAAGTGCCTACTAAGTGAGTGCTTTACAAATTTATTCTCATTTGATTTTATTATACTTACAATTGAAAAGTAATGCATATAAAATAGGCCATTTTTTAAAAAAAAACTGGATTATCTGGATAAATAGAAGATGTAAATAAAAGCTGAAGGGTCATTGTTCAGGGATGTCTTAGGACAACCCTGCAGGGGGAAAAGTTGTACAAGATGACCTCAAAGTTTTTTCTAGCTGTATGATTGCATGATTCTTTAAATGTTCCTATACTTTGCCTGCTATTTACTGTATTGACTTGACCTTTCCAAAGATAATTAATCATCTGTTCCAGATGATTACAGGAGTTAAAAGGCAAGAAAATCTGTATACCAAATATTTTCAGGTAGATGACTCCCTGGTGGGGGAACCCTTAAAGTACAAATAAAACAAAATCATTGTTTAATAGTGAAACATTAATAAACACTCATATCAGTAAGAGTATAAATTCTAAATAAAGCTTTAGCTAACCCATTTTATATATATATATATATATATATATATGTGTGTGTGTGTGTGTGTGTATATATAAACTCTACACAAATAACTTCCAAAAAATTCTTTATTATATCTCTATATCTTCCATTCTCTTTCATCTCTTTCCCTGCAATTTTTTATGCTTGAATGCTTGGAATTTAGATTCTCTCTCTCTCTCTCTCTCTCTCTCTCTCTCTCTCTCTCTCTCTCTCTCTCTCTCTCTCTCTCTCTCTCTCTCTCTCTCTCTCTCTCTTTCTCTCTCTCTCTCTCTCATATACTTACACTCAATCTATGTATTTGTCAGTAATACAATAGAGTTTTGGATTTAGGTTTCTTGGATCTAATCAATACTACTATTTAATGATTTTCTTTTATTGTATATTCAGTCCAAATGTGAGTTCTATGGAACTTGTCTTGCTGGAAAATTACAGTTCCAAATAAAGCTAGATTTGCAATAAACAGAATTAGAATCCACTTATTTAAAAAATACTAGGTCCTCCTAGCCTCCAAGAATATCTCCTGAAATGTGTCAGGTATCTAAAATTCTGCTCTTTATCATTCTATTCACTCCAGAAGACTTTTTTTTCCCTTGTCAGAAAGGGGTACTCTATTTAATATAAATACCTCTACTAGAGAATATATCACTAGGCATTGATTGCTTGAAAAACTGGGATAAACTGAAGATATTTAGTATGGAGAAAAGAAGACAATAGAAACATGGTCACCATCTTCAAAAATTTGGAACACTGTCATTTAGAAAGGGTTTTATATTATACGTAGCTTATTTTGTTTCTTTTTTTTTTCTATGCTAAGGAAAATTATCATTAGATTGGAAGATAATGATAGGATCTGAACTTGTGCTTTTATTATAGGGAACTCCCAGATGAGGAACTTCTCAAAAGAGAGAATCAATAATGGTAATAGTAGATAAGTACTAAGTTGGATCCTCATTGACCTTGATGAGTTCAGGTTATGAAATCCATTTAAAAGTACTGAAAGAATTACTGGATGTAATTAATGAGCTACTCTCAGCCATCTTTGGAAGATCATGGCAAGTAGGAAAGGTACAACAATATTGAAGATGCACCAAAAGATTTCCTAAATTAAAAGGCGGGGGTGGAAGTTGAGTCTACAAAGAGCAAACCACTTGGGTTCAAAAATATCAACTTTACAATTTCAAGTACAGGAAAATGTGAGTAGGCAATTTATCTGAGAAAAAGATATGGGATTTTAGGGAAGTAAAGAACAATATGAATCAATACTGTAATATAACATCAACAAAAAGCTAATGATTTCTTTAAATACTTTAAGAGAAGCATAGTATTCAAGACTAAAGAGATGACATTACATTCCCATGATATTCTGTCCATGTAAGACCATTTCTGGATTATTGTATTCAGATGTGTGTTGAAACCAGTTCCAATAGCCTGAAAAAGCTTATTATTAAATTGAGAGTAAGCATTTACATTTCAGAAACCATGAATTGCTAAAAGTGAGAGATTAATATATATTTTCATTGATTGTATAGAGTTAAGAAAGTGATCAAATTGCAGATTTACACTTAAAAGTGAATTGATATAATCTCCCCTCCCCAGAAGTAGTTGATAAACATTTACCATTAGGCCCTAGAATTTCTCTATATACCTTTCTTGAATTCAGCAGGAGTAATGTAGAAGGTTATGTGAATGAAGTCATCACCAGACTGTATAATATTTAATAATAATACCGGGGGGACTACTGGTTAAGCATGGTGGCAATCTAGACGTGAGTCGCTTCCTCTCCCCAGCACCCAAAGAAATAGACTACTGCAAAAGAACCTAAAAACCATCTTCAGAAGAAAGGAGGGACTCTACAGTAGGTCACAGCATTGAAGGTACATGGGGTTTGAGAATTTCCACCCTATAAGAAGGAGAAAAAGCTCACACCCAAATGTGAGAAGATCTACCCTCCCCCACCTCACCTATGGAGACAGAGACAGAACCAGCACGAAACAGAAACAGCAAGTGAGCGAAAGTCACCAATAGAGTGAGTAAGGGGCACCTCTAAGTCCTGGGAAGCTGACTAGGACTGCTGGGGATATACCCCCGGGAGCAGGTAAACCGGAAGCCTCTGTGCACTGGAGAGTGCAGACCATGAGAGCTCTAGCAAACAGCAAGGCTGCAGAGATTTGAGAGCTTGCCTCAGGCAAAAGACATGCTCCTTAACTCCACAAACAGAGAACCTGCCCATCTCACTCAGATTTCTGATGAAAAAGGAAAGGGAAAACCACCAAAGGGATAGCTCATTGTGCCCAAGACTAACCCTCCATGAAAAACAGGAAGAAGACAGTGACTCTTGAAAAATTTTACAGAGGGAAAACCCAGGCTACAGAGGAAAAAGAGGATGAAATTCAAACAAAATCAAAACCTTCACACACACACAAAAAAAAAATGGAAATTGTCCACAAGCTCTGGAAGAATTCAAATTGGAGCTTATCCAAAAGATGGAAACCTTCTGGCAAGAAAAATGTGAAATAATTCAAAGAGAGATCAACAGTCTGAGAGACAAGAACTGCCAATTGGAGAAATAGCTGGAAGGCACAAAAAGCAGGTCAGACCAAACTGAAAAGGAAAACCAGTCCTTAAAGACCAGAATTAGACAACTGGAAGACAATGATCTTGAAAAACAGCAAGAATTAATAAAGCAAAGTCAAAAGACTGACAAATTAGAAGAAAACATAAAATATCACACTGACAAGGTGACAGGTCAGGAAAACAGGGGAAGGAGGGACAATGTGAGAATCATTGGTCTACCTGAAAAACCAGAAATAAACAGAAACATTGACACCATACTACAAGAAATCATGCAAGAAAATTGCCCTGAAGTTCTTGAACAAGTTAGCAAAATAGATATTGAAAGAGTTCATAGAACACCCTCTATACTAAATACCCAAAAGACAAGTCCCAGGAATATAATTGCCAAATTCAAGAGGTTCCAAGCTAAGGAGAAAGTTTTACAAGAAGCCAAAAAGAGACAATTCAGATACCAAGGAGTACCAATCAGGATCAAGCAAGGCAGCTTCCACACTAAAAGACCCCAAGGCCTGGAACAAGATATTCAGAAAAGCAAGAGAACTGGGTCTTCAACCAAGAATCACCTAACCATTAACCTGACTATATACTTCCAGGGGAAAGTATGGGCATTCAAAAAATAGAAGATCTCCAAGTATTTGCTAAGAAAAGACCAGAACTCAGTGGAAAGTTTGATATTCAAACACAAAGAGCAAGAGAAGCATGAAAAGGTAAATATGAGAGAAAGGGAAAAGGAGAAAAATGTTTTTTTTTTATTTAAACTCTCTTCTATTAGGGCTACAATTAGCTCAAATTATATATATATATATATATATATATATATATACATATATATATATATGTATATATATTATATATAGAGAGAGAGACGTGTATATATATATATATAGAAGGCTATATATATTAATATATGGGGAAATGTTATTTGTAACTCTCAAAAATTGCATTCATTATTAGAGTAATTAGAAGAATCACTCATAGGGAAAGATTGGGGCATTAAGATGATATGGGAAAAAAAGAAAAAATGTGTGTGTGTGTGAATCGATGATGGTACCAAGAGATACTAGAAGAAATAGAAATAAATTCAATAGAATAATCTTTTTCACACAAAGATACACATGGGAAGGGAAGGGGAAGAATACTCTTATAAGAAGAAGACCTAATAGGTAATACTTAAACCTTACTCTCAGTGAAATCAGTTCTGAGAGGGAAGAGCATCTAAATCCATTGGGATCTTGAAGTCTATCTTATTCAACAATGTAAGGGAGAATGTAAAACTAAGGGGGGTAGGGGAGGGAGTACAAAAAGGGAGGGAAGGAGAGGGGGGAGGGAAATAAACAGACCTTAAAGAAACAAAAAAAAAAAACAAGAAGGGAACAAAAAGGAAGGGGTCAGAAAGGGAAGCATATCTAGGGAGAGGATTAGGGGGACTGATTAAAAGTAAATCACAGGTTTACAAGGATATAGCAAAAGAAGAAAGGTCAGAACTAGGGGAGGATATAAAAATACTAGGGAATTCATAAGTGAAAATCATAACTTTGAATGTGAATGGGATGAGCTCACCCATAAAATGTAGATGAATAGGAAAATGGATTAGAATCCAGAATCCTACCATATGTTGTCTACAAGAAACACACTTGAAGTGGGTAGATACTGACAAGGTCAGAATTAAAGTTTGGAGTAAGACCTTTTGGGCCTTAACTGACAGAAAGAAGGCAGGAGTTGCAATCATGATATCTGTCAAAGCCAAAGCAAAAAGTAGACCTGATTAAAAGGGATAGGGAAGGTGAATACATCCTGATAAAAGGGAGTACAGAAAATGAGGAAATATCACTAATCAACATGTATGCACCAAATGGTATAGCACCCAAATTTCTAATGGAGAAATTAGAAAAATTGAAGGAGTTAATAGATAATAAAACTATACTCCTGGGAGACCTGAACCTACCACTATCAAATTTAGATAAATCAAATTAAAAAATAAATAATAAAGAGGTAAAAGAGGTGAATGAAATCTTAGAAAAAATAGTTAATAGATATATGGAGAAAAATGAATAGGGACAAAAAGTAATACACCTTCTTTTCAGCAGCACATGGCACATTCACAAAGATTGACCATATACTATGTCATAAAAACATGGCCTACAAATGCAGAAAAGCAGAAATAATAAATGCAACCTTTTTGGATAATAAGGCAATAAAAATAATTATCAGTTAGGGTACATGGAGAGCCAAATCAAAAATTAATTGGAAATTAAATAATATGATTCTCCAAAATTGTTTAAAGAACAAATCATAGAAACAATGAATAATTTCATTGAAAAAAATGACAATGGTGAGACATCCTTTCAAACCTTATGGGATTCAGCCAAAGCAGTACTAAGAGGAAAATGTATATCCTTGAGTTCATATATTAACAAATCAGGAGGGCAGAGATCAATGAATTGGACATGCAAATAAAAAAAAAACTTGAAAGCGAACAAATTAACAACCCCCAGGAGAAAACCAAACTAGAGATCCTAAAAACTAAGGGAGAAATTAATAAAATTGAAAGTGAGAGAATTATTGAAGTAATAATAAATAAGATTAGAAGCTGGTATTTTGAAAAGACAAGGAAAATAGGGAAAGTACTGGTCAATCTAATTTAAAAAAGGAAAGAAGAAAAGCAATTAATAGTATCATAGATGAAAAGGGGGACCTCACCGCCAATGAAGAGGAAATTAAGGCAATCATTAAAAACTACTTTGCCCAACTATATGGCAATAAATATACCAACCTAGGTGATATGGATGAATATTTACAAAAATATAAATTATCTAGACTAACAGAAGAAGAAATAGAATTCTTAAGTAATCCCATTTCAGAAAAAGAAATTCAACAGGCCATCAAAGAACTCCCTAAGAAAAAACCACTAGGGCCTGATGGATTTACAAGTGAATTCTATCAAACATTCAAAGAACAGTTAATTCCAATACTATACAAACTATGTGACATAATAAGCAAAGAGCGAGTCCTAGAAAATTCCTCTTATGGCACAAATATGGTACTGATTCCAAAGCCAGGCAGGTCAAAAATGGAGAAAGAAAACTACAGATGTTACAGATGTTAATGAATATAGATGCAAAAATCTTAAATAGGACACTAGCAAAAAGACTCCAGCAAGTGATCAGAAGGGTTATTCACTATTAGCAGGTAGGATTCATACCAGGAATGCAAGGATTCTTTAATATTAGGAAAATCATCCACATAATTGACCATATCAACATGCAAACCAACAAAAATCACATGATTATCTTAATAGATGCAGAAAAAAACCTTTGATAAAATACAACACTGTTTCTATTGAAAACACTAGAAACTATAGGAATAGAAGAGTCTATCCTAAAAATAATAAACAGTATCTATCTAAAACCATCAGCAAACATCATCTGCAATGTGGATAAACTAGATGCATTTCCAATAAGATCAGGAGTGAAACAAGGATGCCCATTATCACCTCTATTATTTGACATTGTACTAGAAACACTAGCAGTAGCAATTAGAGAAGAAAAAGAAATTGAAGGCATCAAAATAGGCAAGGAGGAGACCAGGTTATTGCTCTTTGTGGATGACATGATGGTCTACTTAAAGAATCCTAGAGAAGCAACCAAAAAGCTAGTCAAAATAATCAACAACTTTAGCAAAGTTGCAGGATACAAAATAAACCTGCATAAGTCATCAGCATTTCTATATATTTCCAACATAGCTCAGCAGCAGGAATTAGAAAGAGAAATCCCATTCAAAATCAACTTAGACAATATAAAATACTTAGGAATCTATGTCCCGAGACAAACACAGTATGAACACAACTACAAAACACTCTCCACACAACTAAAACTAGACTCGAGCAATTGGAAAAACATTAACTGCTCATGAGTAGGATGACCTAACATAGTAAAAATGACCTTCCTACCCAAACTTATCTATTTATTTAGTGCCATACCCATTGAACTTCTAAAAAACTTTTTTATGGAATTAGAAAAAACCATAACAAAGCTCTTTTGGAAGAACAAAAGATCAAGGATATCCAGGGAAATAATGGGGAAAAAAATGCAAAGGAATGCGGCCTTGCAGTACCAGATCTCAAAATATACTATAAAGCAGTGGTCATCAAAACAATTTGGTACTGGCTAAGAGACAAAAGAGGATCAGTGGAATAAACTTGGGGTAAATGACCTCAGCAAAACAGTCTATGACAAATCCAAAGATCCTAGCTTTGCAACAAAAATCCACTATTTGATAAAAACTGCTGGGGAAATTGGAAGACAGTAAGGGAGAGATTAGATTTGGATCAACATCTCACACCCTACACCAAGATAAAATCAGAATGGGTGAATGACCTGAACAGAAAGAAGGAAATTATAAGTAAATTAGGTGAACACAGAGTAGTATACATGTCAGATCTTTGGGAAGGGAAAGATTTTAAAACGAAACAAGACTTTGAAAGAATCACAAAATATAAAATAAATAATTTTGACTACATGAAATTAGAAAGTTTTTGTACAAACAAATCCAATGTAACCAAAATCAGAAGGGAAATAACAAACTGGGAAACAATCTTCATAACAAAAACCTCTGACAAATTTACAAAGAGCTAAATCAATTGTACAAAATTCAAGCCATTCTCCAATTGATAAATGGGCAAAGAACATGAATAGGCAATTTTAAGTCAAAGAAATCAAAACCATTAATAAGCACATGAAAAAAGTGCTCTAAATCTCTTATAAATCAGAGAGGTGCAAATCAAAATAACTCTGAGTATCATCTCACACCTAGAAGATTGGCTAACATGACAGCAGAGGAAAGTAATGAATGCTGGAGGGGATGTGACAAAGTCCAAACATTAATTCATTACTGGTGGAGTTGTGAATTGATCCAACCTTTCTGGAGGGCAATTTGGAACTATGCCCAAAGGGCGCTAAACTACCTTTTGACCCAGCCATACCACTGCTGGGTTTGTACCCCAAAGAGATAATAAGGAAAAAGACTTGTATAAGAATATTTATAGCTGCACTCTTTGTGGTGGCAAAAAATTGGAAAACGAGGAGATGCCCTTCAATTGGAGAATGGCTGAACATATTGTGGTATATATTGGTGATGGAATACTACTGTGCTAAAAGGAATAATAAAGTGGAGGAATTCCATGGACACTGGAACAATCTCTAGGAAGTGATGCAGAACGAAAAGAGCAGAACCAGGAGAAAATTGTACACAGAGACTGTACACTGAGGTACTATCGAATGTAATGGACTCCTCCATTGGTGGTAATGCATTGATCCTGAACAACTCAGAGGGTTATAGGAGAAGAAATAGTATCCAAATCCAGAGGAAAAGCTGTGGGAGCAAAAACATTAAAGAAAAACAACTGCTTAATGACATGGGTCAAAGGGGATATGATTGGAAATATAGAATTTAAATGAACATCCTAGTGCAAATACCAACAACATGGAAAGGGGTTCTGATCAAAAATACATGCGATACCCAATGAAACCATTCATCAGCTACGGGAGGGGTTGTGGGGCGGGAAGGAGGAATAGAAAATGATTTTTGTAACCAACCATTTTTGAAACTGATGAAAAAATAAATAAAATTTATTTCTCAAAATAAATATTAATAATACTGATGTTTACATAGCACTTTAGATTTTCCAGTATTTTACATGCATTAACTCATTTGAGTCTCACAAGACCCTTGGTGTTGTATAATCTCTGACACTAGGTCTTGAACCCTTTTTACTGATGTATGTTAAAAGAACATGAATCTCTTTAACTAAATACCAACTGTTTTAGAAATTAAGCAGAATAATTATAATATGATTTAATTATACAAATTAAGTATTCATGTTGAAAAGACAAAGGCAATTTTCTTCTTAAAAAGTGACAAGCTGGGAATAATGAAATGAAAAATCTAATTATAAAAGAGTAATTTCTTGAAAAATATTAGGTCATATGAAAAGCCACAAAACTACTTTTCTGCACTTAGTGTTTTTAACACTTCTCTCCCTCCTGGTATCTATCAGACTTTCCATCAATGTTAATTTAAAGTAAAAGCTTATCTGATAAACAGTAACTATCAAATTGTACAAATTGTGATGACTGGAATCTTAAAAATAAAAAGAGCTTGTAGAAAATGTCTAATATCACAATTAGAAGCAAATGGAATTTCCCAAATTTAAGGAAAAATACAGATTTACACAAAGATTCTTAACATTTTTGTGTATTAGAGGCCACTTTTGGCAATCTGATGAAGCCTCATATTTCTCTTGCTTGCTACCTGCATTCAAATTTGAAGGAAATGCTATGTTTCAATTAGAGGTCAGTAAAAATACTCAATTAAAACCTAACCTCAAATATTTAAAAATTATGTGATCCTGGACTGGTCACTTAATGTCTGTCTTTCTATAACATAGTGATAATAATAGCATCTATCTCCAAGAACTGGTCTAAGGATAAAATGAGGTAATATATTCATAAAATTCTTTGCAAAAAGTATAATAATATATAAATGATAGACATTACTTAAAAACAAAAAATATCAATCCCTTAAAACAAATATGCTTAACAAAACAAAGCAAATTTCTACAAAGTAAAGGAAGTAGAACCATGAGAACAATGTACACATTAACAAAAATAACGTACTATAATCAACTCTGAGTGATTTAATTATCATCAGTAATGCAAAGATCCAAAATGTCCTCAAGGGACTCATGATAAGAAAGTTTATCTACCACCAAAGAAGCAACTGATGGAGTCTGATAGTGGATTGAAGCATATCATTCTTCACCTTATTTCTTTCATGAATTTTTCTCTAGTATAAGCAATATGTGTCTTGTTTTCTATTATCATTAAAATGAAATATGTATTGCATGATAGCACATATACAACCAATATTATATATTTCCCATTGTTTCAGGGAGAGGTGATGGATGTGAGGGAGAGAGAAAATATTGCCTGCAAAATGTCAGAAAATGATTATTAAAATTATATTTGCATTTAGAAAAGAAGAAATTAAGAGTTTGAGCCATTGAAAACAGTTGAAATGCATATGTTAAGAATAATATTTTGGAGCATTCAAAAATGCTTCATAGAAATTTTTTAATGTGTGGGCATATAACCACCTTTGAAGGCAAAAGAACCTACTTTTTAAGGATTTCTTTTAAGACAATATTTCTGTATACTTGAGGTCATAGAATGATTGGTATTATTTACTGTGTTTATATAATATATTTTATATATATAATAAAGATGTGTGAGAAATTCTGATTGACACAACACTCAAAAACAGAAAGGCAGAAATTGTTGTTCTGAAAATTATTTAGCAATACTTTTTGTAGCTATCTCACATTAATTTCCAATATATCCCTCTCCCCCCCCAAAGAACCATTCCTTGTAACAATAATTTTTTTTAGAGAAAAGTAAAATCAATTTTGCAAAATTATCTAATACAGAGATGTCAAATATGTCCTAGGTGGCCTAATGCATTTTCCAAATGCATTTGGAAAATATTTAACAAAATAAGGGGAAATACAACAAAATATAGGTAACATATTTTTAAAAGAGGTAAAATATATAGCATATAAAATTCTTACATATCAATTAGGTATCCCTTTTTCTATTTGAGTTTGACACCATTGATCTAAAACATCAACTGTATCTAATAGTATATGAACTAATGTATAAAAATCTTTTTTACCAACCTTGAAGTGATGTATAAATAATCACTTTATTATTATGTTTGATATTAGTTCTAGAACTATAAGGGAATCCTATATTTCATCTAATCTTTCCCTTTTATGGATATAGACATTGAAGCCAAGAGAGGATAAGTGATTTTCCTAAGCAAAGCTAGGAATTGAATCCTAGGTCTTTTGACTCAAAATCCAGTCCCTTTAGAGAGGCAATAAGATATAGTTTCTAGAGAGCAGGCATCTAAGGAAGAAAGACCTATAATTCAAGTCTCACTTCTAATATCACTGTCTAAAGGCAAATACCTTCACCTCTTAGTGATCTAAGCAACTCTTTTGTTGAGTAAGTTGAAAAGAAGGAGCTGCTATGTAAAGGTAAAAGGAATTTCCTCATCTATAAGTTCTGTATATTATTTTAACTTACAGGTCAAATTCTTTACCCTATTTCTATAACTGCACATTTTCTCAAATCTTCACAACCCATGCTTCTTCACTATAACCAAACAACTTTCAGTTGATATGTATTCTTTTTACTTTCATAATTGTGGTTACTGGATATATTATTTTCCTGGTTATTTCTGCTTCATTTATTCTTCATCAATTCTTATAGTTCAACCTATGATTCTCTATACTCTTCATATTCATCATTTTTTAATTTTGTAATAGTATTCCATTATATTCATGTATTCAAGTGCTATTATAAATATTCTAACATATGTTGAAATTTATTTCTGCCTTTGATCTTTTGGGGATATAAGTCTAAGAGTGGAGTCTCTATATCATCAATTATGGAAATTTGTTTTTTTAATAATTCTGAATTTCTTTCTAGAATGGTTAAATCAGTTAATATCTCCACAAATGATATATTATTACCTATCTTTTTGCCACCTTCCATTGTTGACTATTTGTAAGTTTTGCTATTTTTACTAATTTTGGGGGTGTGAAGTAAAATCTCAAAGTTATTTTGATTTTTGTTTTATTATTTGGAGCAAAATTACATGTGGTTGTTGATAATATGAAAATTTTCCTTTGCTAATATTCTTTCCATCTAATATTGTACCTTGTCATTGCTATAGTTTGAAGATAAACTTAGAATTTTGTATTTAGTTTTATTAGTCTGCAGTCAGTGAGACAGTATTCTTATGGGCTATTGAACTGATGTCAAGAAGATCTTGGTTCAAATCTCACCTCTCACTGTGTAAACATGAATGAATCACTTTACTTCTCTCTGTAGTTTTTTAACATTTAATCTACTTAAACATGAGTTTTCACAAAAATGAAATCACATATATTTAAAATAGTGATTATTAAATGTTAGGGAACTGTCAGGAGGCTTCATAGAGAAAGCCGAGGTGAACAAAGGGACACTATAAATTTTAGTTATAATGTTTACTACTGCCTGAATCCAATCAATATGACTTTTAACACCTGATTATACAGGTAGAAGCCTTGACCATCTTAATGGTCAATTGCACCAATTTTCTATCTCAACTGCCTGGAGACCTATTTTACCCTTTTTGTTGCTGTTACCTTGTTTTTGTTGTTGTTACCTAGGGATTATCTGAATAAAAGGGACTACTCTAATTAACCTTATGGAAAATTTGGTCTCAATCAAGTCAATGACAATCAAGTCAAGACAATGAACAAAAGAGTTCCTTACTCCCATTGACAAACATTAAAAGGATATAAACAGGCAATTATTCTCAAATGGAGAAATTAAAACTATCTTTAATCGTATGAAAAAATTCTCCAAATCACTATTAATTACAGAAATGCAAATTAAGATAACTCTGAGCTACTACTTCACATTTATCAGACTGGTTAATCTGACCAAAAAAAAAAGGAAAATGATAAATGTTGGAGAGGATTTAGGAAATTTGGGACACTAATACAATGTTGATGGAGTTGTGAACTAATGCAATCATTCTGTAACAGCAACCTGGAACCATACCCAAACCAAAAAAGGGCAAATGAAACTGCATTTGCTTTGATCTAGCAATATCACCACTAGGTCTGTAACCTCAAAAGATCAAACTGTAGCTCTCTTTCCTGCAGCAAATAATTAGAAATTGAAGGAATGCCCATCATTTGAGGAATGGCTGAACATGTTGTGGTATATGACTGTAGTGAAGGCCTGTCCAGTTGCTTCTCCTAATTTTTCTTTGTTTCCTCTGTCTTGCTTCCTGAAAGACGAAGAATTATATTTTTCTAAATAAGGTAAAAAGTAGGGCTACCTATTTCAGTAGCAGAGTTCTAACATTCCGTCAATACCCAACTTGCCCTGTTGGAATTGCTTGTTTTTTTATGACCGAGGGGAAGATATGCCTCAGTTCAGAAACTCAAAATTAGATTCCCCTCTAATTGGGGAGGGCCTGCAATAGTACAGCTGGACCAAATTGGATTTTGTAATCCAGGAGGGACTAAATTTGTAAAATTACCAAATAAACACCCCCAAAACTGTAAGACTTGCATGAACTCATGCAAAGTACAGTAAATAGAGCCAGGAAAATTGTGCACAGTAAAAAAAAAAAGTATGATGATCAACTTTGAATGACTTAACTATTATCAATGCAAATCAATTAGCAATGCAAGGATCCAGGACAACTCCAATTGACTTATCAAAAATGCCTATCAATATCTTAGAAGGAACTGAAGGCATTTGAATATAGATTAAAGTATACCATCCTTTCCTTTATTTACTTCATGAATTTTTCTCTACTATAAGCAATGTCTTCTTTTACAATATGATAAACACAGAAATATATGTTGTATAATAATATATATACAACCTATATCATATTATTCCCCATTTGAAAGGGATGGGAAGAGAACATGAATTGTAAAATGGCAGAAAAGAATTATTTAAAAATTGTATTAATATGGAAAAAATTATACAGATAAAAAAATTAATGACTATTACTGTAATTTCACAGGGTCTCCATGGAAACATAAGATTATCCCCATTTTTGATAAAATGTATTTTTTGGTCTCATTGTGGTTCTCATTGCCCTAATGTTCCTATAATTCATATGCAGGCATTATGCAGACTACTCTTGGCATAATCACGACAGGATTAAGGGCCTCCAGTTCAAGGTCATGCTATTATTCAGTGCAAAAAAGAGAAGGGGGGAAAGAGTCTTACAATAAATTGAAACATGAACATAAAGTCAAACAGCAATTTAATAATAGTGGCTTCTGGCTTATAGGTAGAGACCTTTTGCATCCCTAGGTAGCTAATAGGGATGCATGTGTTCAAGGTCATACACAATCAATATGCAATTATTTTATTTATTTCTTTTTTAATTTCTTTTTTAATTTAATTAATTAAGAATATTTTTCCATGGTTACATGATTCATGTTCTTTTCCCTCCCCTACTCCCTTCCCCCTCCTGTAGACAATATGCAATTTAACTGGGTTTTATAAATATCATTGATCAAGACTTATTTACATATTATTGATATTTGCATTAGGGTGATTATTTAGAGTCAATATCCCCTATCATATCCCCATTGAATAATGTGATCAAGCAGTTGTTTTTCTTCTGTGTTTCTGTTCCCATAGTTCTTTCTATGGATGTGGATAGCATTCTTTTCACAAGCCACTCAGGATCAATATGCAATTGTAACTCCCATTTCCTCCCACTCTGACCACCAGTAAAAGATTTGGTAGGAACCTGGAGGTCTGGCAAAGCTGAAAGCAAAAATCTGGGATCTTGCATTCATAAGCATTCACTAAAGAGGGTAAAAGCAGTTTGGTTAGTAGTGGGATGCTAAATAGATGTTGGCTATGCCTGAGGAGAAATCCTGAAGATTCAAGGTCAAAGGTCCATCTGAAAAAAGTGCCTTTAGTCATTCCTTAAGACTAACTGCATGCAAAAATTCTCCAGCTGGTTACAAAGTCTTAGCACATGAACATTTCTAATCCACAGTCCCATGTCAGGGGACTGAAAACCCAGAGTCCTTTGTTCATAGATAGTATTGCTGAAAAAAAAAAAGAATTTTTGAAAGACTGTATACAAAAAAAAGAGGATGAATAGGAATTCTCTCTTAGTTTCAACTATTATATTACTTGCTGTCTAAACCTAACCAGTCAACAGAATTATCAATACATGATCAGCAAAGTAATACCTATGGCTTGAACTAGCAAATCAGCAGGAACACTTCATGAATAATATAGGACTCTAGGAATGGTTTGCATAAAATGGACCACCTAAGTCATTTTTTTAAAGAATCTATACAGATCAATTCAGTGGTACCAGAAGATTCCTCTATAGACTGCCATGTTGCAAGGTCTAAAATGGAATTTCCCATTGTTGCTGAAAATGTGAATTTATCACTATTAAATATTAGTTCTTTTTGTTACCAAATTGTTCTCATTATTTTAAATCTCTTTCAATTTAATCTTAGACCTTCTTCTAAAAGTTTTAGTGATCTATTGATCTAGATAACATTTAATTAAGAGAAAAGTATCATATTTTTAAAATTCTATTTTTTAAGCTCCTCTTAAGATTTCAATACTAGCAAATCAGAGAATCACAGAGTAGGAAAGGAAGGACATCAGATTTTTTCCCAACTTTTACCTGGACAAGAAGTCCTTCTACAGCATGCAAGGAGTATTCAAATTTATCTTTGATGACTTCCAATAAGAGAATATCTAATAATTCTTAGAGCAGCCCATTGTACATCTGGGTGGCACTAGCTTTTATGGAGTTTTGCCTTATATCAAGTCTTTATATCTGCTTTTATAAATTGTTTGAAAGATACAAATAACTCTCACTTATTGAATACCATTCTCTGTATGTTTTTGTTCATTTTTTATGGATGATAGATAAGATCTATGGTATGAAGTTGATACCACTTGAATATGAACTATGGATAAACATCAAAGACAACTATTTTTATATTAATGATACCATTGAACAGCTCTCTGATACAAATTGTTAACTGGGACTTAAGGGAATCAAACATCTTCCCTTTTATAAAAGGGAATAATTATCCTGCCTGACCACATTGCAAAGATATGTCTAGATAGCTTTTACAGAGCTTTTTGGGAAACTTGGCCATTTCCTTTAATAAGATCTCTGAAAGGCCACAAGATTTTTAGGTTTCTATTTCAGAAGACTGTCATTATTTACTGTTCCTATTGGGGAGGACTAAAGGGAGCTATTAATCTTATATGTATTTTCCAGGACAATCATTTTTTTTTCCTAGGCGGGCATTTTGGTTCTTTGAGAGATTGTGTGTGAATTCCTTAGTAGTCTTTGAAAAGATTTTTGCGCACTGCTACATTTTCCTTCTTTTTTTAAATTAAAATTTAGATGATTTTCCAATATACCAGAATGAACTTTATATATTGCCTACTCAGAATTTGACAATTCCTTGGTAGACCACATGGAGAGAGTTGGTAAATGTATGCAGGTCACTCCTAGAGAACTCTCTGAGTTTTATTTAGAAAATCTTTTTACCCTGTGTCCTAGTTTCAAGAATGCCTATGGAAACATTTGCTTTAGTTTTTGAGTTCTGCATTCATTTTTGTGGCCCAGCTAATAATATCTCATTGCTCTGTTGGAAATGGTTTATTCCTCTTTCTGGTGGAGTTTGTATCTATTTGAGATTTTTTTTTTCTTTTTCTTGCTAACACTATTTCAGACTTGAGTCAGTGATGTCCAACTCACCTGCCTATCTCTCTATTGTTATATCTTCACTTCTCACTCAAAATACTTAAAAGAGAAATGCTCCTTACTGACTTTCTACCATTGTGAGCAACTAGTACCATAAACTAATTAGACAATCCTAATTAGAGATTTTTGTACCCAGGCCAAGTATCATAAATTAAGTCCAAGGCAAAGAGCACACATTGTAAAGTCAGTTAAAAGAGAATGGTCAGGAGTATAAGGCCAAGATCCTGGAACATTGAGGCAAAGCCAAAGCGGAGGGAATGGAACATACATAGCAAAGTAGGTAAGAGAAAGAGTTCATCCCAGCCTAGCATCTGGTAGTTTCTTATTTTAACTAATTATTCTTGCTAACTATGCCTAAGATCTGTTGTTTCAATGCTGCCGACATATTACAAGTTGTGGGTACCTTCTGAATTTGGTGCCCACTATATTCAGCATGTTGGGGCAAAGCCCCAAATGCTCTTACATAGTTATAAATTTGATGAACCAGATAAGGTACAGAAATTCCCTGTGAGTTGTCTTGGACACAAAATTTATAAAATATTGGACACAATTCCCTGCCCATGGTAGGCACCTGTGGAATCAATAACAATAATAATAACTATTATTATTATAATCACAACATTTATATAATGCCTTAAAGTTTACAAAAATTTTTGAAAATATTATCTTATTTTATTCTCACAATAACCTTAGAAGGTAGGTGCTATTATTCTCTTCCTTTTAGAGATGAGGAAACTAAGATTGACAGGAGTTAAGTAATTTTCCAAGAGTCACACTTGTAAATATCTGAAGTTACATTTGAACTCAGGTCTTCCTGACTCCCCCTGAAGTGTTTTAATTTTTTTTGCTACCTAGCTGCATTATCAAGATTTTCAGATGCAACTCTTCATAGGTAGTACCCCTCACTAAAGTCAGCTCTTAAAGGGAACATTAGACCAGTGGAGGAAGCAGCAGCACATCTACAGGGCAGCTAGTCTTCTTGCAAAACACTGCAGCAGTGCTGAGAAGGCCATCTCCTATTAGAAGACATCTACCCATCTATGAGTGATGGGAGGTAAGGTGTGTCTATTGGCATAAGTGGCAGCATGATTTCCATCTTGGCTTAGAATTATGATTTGGGTTAGTTTTAAGAATGTTTATAGCCCTAGACTGGGATTTAGGAAGACCTGAATTCAAATCTGGCCTCAGATATGTAACTTACTGTGTGACCCTGGAAAAGTCACTAAACCTGTTTGCCTCAATTTCCTTGTCTGTAGCTTAAGGATAATAATAGCACCTACCTCACAGATTTGTTGTGTGAATAAAATAAATAGTTCACTGTAAAGTGCCTAGGATAGCACCTGGCACAAAGACAATGCCATATCAATGATAGTTATTATTATTTACTATTATTATTACTAAAAATCTTTTACAAATATTATTTCATTTGGTACCCACAACTATCCCAGGGAGCATATATAATATATTAACTTTAATACTTTAATGTTATCTAATCAATATGAGTATCCCATCGATGGTTCAAATTGCAATTCATCCATAGTTTCTAACTCCATTCAATTCTTCTCTATATTTTCTTATAAATCATCCACATGAAGTCTGTCCAACCTATTTGAACCCTTCCTTTAATTTTTCTGAACTTAGATGGAAAACAATGTAACACCAATTTTTTGCTACTCTTCATTTCTCTTTTTTCCCTAGCTTTAGATATAGACATATATCTATAGCTAGATAAAGAGATAGACAGATAGGCAGAGATTATGACATGTTTTCTACTACTTATATCTTCATTTGTGCTACATCACCTGTTATGTAGCACTGAACTTTATTTGGTACCAAGATTATTATTGTCTCCTTTTTGCATATTTTCAAATTGACACAGAGTAATGGCAAATGACTTGTCCATGGTCACAATTAATAAGTACTAGATATGTGATTTATAAGCAGGGCTACTCTGATTTCAAAACCGGAGTTCACCTGGAAAAGGAGAACTATGCTATTGGTTGCATTACTATAATGAATGAATCATAAATTATATAGTGAAGTTCTATATTGTGAAGCCCAATTCATGAAATTAAAAGGAGATTAATAAAGAATTCCCATTCTTATTTTTGTAATAATAGTTTTAATGATAGGTCTAATCTTCAGTCTGCACTTACTGATATTTATTTTCCTCAATCATCATTACCAGAACCAGTAATAATAATGAGCATTTATATATCACTTTAGAGCTAGCAATTTGCTGTACATATATATTAATATGATCCATTCAATAATCCTATGAATAAATACTTCTATTAAGCCCATTTTGCAGATGAGGAAACAGAACAAGAGGCTAAATGCCTTCCTACAGTCACACAGCTAGTGAATGTCTTGCTAGAGGGTGTCTGCCCTGGTTCTTAAGACAGAGAAAGAGACAAAGACAGAGAGTTGATAGTAAATGGTAGACAACAGAATGATAGGAAAGGAAGGAAGGAAGGAAGGAAGGAAGGAAGGAAGGAAGGAAGGAAGGAAGGAAGGAAGGAAGGAAGCAAGGAAGCAAGGAAGCAAGGAAGCAAGGAAGCAAGGAAGCAAGGAAGCAAGGAAGCAAGGAAGCAAGGAAGCAAGATATATAGATAGATGGATAGGTGAATGGATGGATGGATGGATGGATGGATGGATGGATGGATGGATGGATGGATGGATAGATGGATGGATGGATGGATGGATGGATGGATGGATGGATGGATGGATGGATGGTTGGATATCATATGTAAGACATTTTTCCAAAGACTGAAAATTTACATTTCAAAATAAATGATTGATAGGAAGAGGATGCAGTAGAGAAAAATAAGAAATGAGTAATGCCAATCAAAAACTACCTGTGTATCAAGTGCAGGTGCTCACACTATATCTGTCAGGGAAGAGCTTCCCAGATCCCTACTTTAAACTATCTTTAGCCCAAGGAATATAAATAAGCAGCTCAGTGTATCTCAATGAGATTCCAAACTGTCTCATGAGAACTAGAACATTTGCTCATCTTAGTGTTTCCTCAGAGGATATATTTTATATTACCCATGTTACTCAGGCCTAAAATAAATGGAAAGATATTGTTGTTTTGTCTCACTTTTTAAAAAAGTGGAATGTGCTCCTAGAGGTCAAAAAAGAAGATAGGACCATATTTTTTTTTCTTAGAAGAGTATATTCTGCCTTTTTCAAAAGAAAATACTATATTCTCATTCTGTTTGGGGGTAAGTCTACTACATCTAAGTGCCCTCAATTTCACTTCACCTTATACACTGGATATATTCTCACTCTGGACTCATTCATGTATCATCTGCCCAGTAAACTCAACCACCACCCTCATCCTAGCTTTCCATTACAGGAATATAATCAAATTGATACTGACATTGCTACTAGAAACAAATTTGTTGGTGGACTTACCTATGACTCTGTTTATATTCCCCCTGGCTTTAAAAATCAAAATATTCTTCATTGGTACTAGTCAGAAAACATACAAGCTCCTCAGAACTGGAACTGTTACAGATTTTTTTTTATATTCCTAACACTTATCACACATAGTAAATAGCATAAAGTAAATGTTTGGTCAATGCTTATTCATTCATTCACTCATTCATTCTTTTGTTCATTTATATATTCATTCCTTTAATCCTTCATTCATTCATTTACTCATATTTTTATATTAATAATTTTAGAATACTCACAAGAGACTCCTTTGCATTTGTCCATTATATCTCAAGATTTAGATTTAAATATTTCTCTGTTGATACATATTTTATGAAAACCCATGAAACAGAGCATGTGGAATACTCTTTATGATTACTTGGAATTTATTTCTTTAAATGAGGTTATTTGAACAAATTGCAATTTACTATTATCCTGGTTAGGCTAAGAGGAGAGGAGAAAAGCAGACCCAAAAGGGTTAAAATGAGTAGAGATATATACAGACTGATGACTGTATATGTAAAATGCATATATATGCATGTAAATATATATGGATACACAGATAGGCATATAGATATACCTACATACACAAACCCCAAACTCAAAATAGTTCACTATATGCTTCTTTGTTCTATCCCTATTCATCTGCTTTGTTATTGGTGTTTTGTTCAGTTGTTTTAGTCGTGTCCAGCTCTTCATGACCTCATAGACATATATATACACATGTATATATGTTGTATCTAAAAAGTACATATACATGTAAATGTATATGTGGATATATGTCTATAGGTAGGTTGCCAAGATAACTCAAAACCCACCAATCACCTTCCAAATAACCACAGAAGAACAAAAACACCTCAAGACAAATTTTGAATGACAAACAAAATGATCACAAAAAAAAACCTGGAAAGACTTCTAGTGTAAGCAATATGTGACATTTCACAACAGGTTGAATGTGGAAATATGTATTATATAATAATATTTGTTCAGCCTATTTCAGAACTCTCAAGACAAGTTGAAAATACTATAAGCAGGTAGGAAAAAAACCCAAAACAATACAAATATTGAGGAATGTAAACCTCAAAATTCCTTAGACTTATAAATGTTGGAAATTTCACCATTGGGATATTTCATACTTGGAAAATTTCTTACTGATAGTCTATTGGAATGGGAACTCCATTGGCATGGGAGGTTCCTTCTCTTCCCTTCTTAAGATTACTTTAGGACAGAAACCCTTTGCTGAACAATGGAAAGGACTTTGACCTATGCTTGAGCATAGAACAGGAATTTCTTTGAGTCTTGATTGATTTTAGAATTGATACAATGGAGATACTCCACCCTATTCAGTCCTAACAGGATTGAGTAAGGGCTGCAGCCTAGATCAAAATTTAATTATTCCAATCTCTACCATACTCAAGTTAACAGGATTTAGAAAGGGCTGGAACAAAGGAGTAAAGATTTAATCATTTGAAAATATGACCTTCAACAGACATGTGCAAAAGCCAGAAACCTCTGGGCGGTCCTGGGTTAAGCGAGAGCCTCCATTGACAGGGAAATTGATGAAGAGTGATTGGTAGATGTGAGGACTGAGGGGAGGCAACTTGGATGGTGTCCTTAAAGATAGGAGGGTCTGGAGACTCGGGGGAGAGGATTGAGTTTTTTGGTCGGTGTGGTTCCTGGGCTCTGAGGAAGCTTGCTCGGAAGGAAGCTGAAGGTGGGGGCCTCTGAGACTGTTTCTCCATTTTGGACACGTGAGTGAAAGGGACTGATCTCTTTTCTTTGCCCCAGCTATCTAAGGGCTTGGGCCTTTTGGCCCAGCCTAAACAGAAGGGGTATTTAAGCCCTATTCCCTTCTCTCCCCTTTCTCTCTCTATATATATCTCTAATTCCTTTCTTGCTCCTATTGTAATTAAACTCCAAAAAAAGGCTGACGGCTGACTTGAGTTTTCATTTAGGAATTACATAGCTGATTCCTTGGCGACCTTAAATTAATATATATCAGTCTTTTAAAGTGATTCCCTTGTAACAGGAACCACAACCAGGATTACACACAACTTAACAGCTTCTACATTAAAGAATCAGAAGGCTTAGAATATGATATTCCATAAAGCAAAAGATCTATGTTTCCAAGTAAAAATCACCTACACAAAGAAACTGAACATAATACTCCAGGGGAAGAAAGAGATATTTAATGAAATAGAGAATTTCTAGGCATTTCTGATAAAATGAAAGTGATTACTAGAATACTTAAGGTGTCTATGGTACAACCAGAGATTCCCCACTCAGACACAGCAGGGATCTGACCACTGACCAGGGAAGGACTTTAGAGGTCCATGCAGATATTTGCTCTATTCTAGGCTGCAGCACTAGGAGAGGAAGAGAGAGGAGGCAGCAAACACCATTGATATGCCAGGTGGCTCTGATTGGAGCATCTAAGGTCAGTCACAGCCTAAGGTTTGGGCCAGGGGAAGCAGGGATTGAACCCAGCCCTTGATTATAGAAACTGGAAGAACTAAACAGGGACCAGGAAATAACAAACATAAAAAACCCTCAAACTTGAGTCACTGATCCTCATACCCTGGGAACCCTGGGACTTTAGAATGAAGCTTATAGTTAAGTCTATTAGCCTAGTTCCTGAAATTTAAATAAAAGAAATGAGTAAGCAAAAAAGAGAAAGAACCAAACTGTTGATATTATTATGGGGACAGAGAAGATAGGTTCAAATATTAAAAATTATGACATATTTCAAAAAAATACTTTTTTAAAGGCAAGGATCCAAGATAATTCCAAGGGACTCGTGCCAAAAAAAGATATCCACAACCAGAGAAGGAATGGAGGGAACCTGAATGTACATTCAGATATATCATTTTCCTCTATAGTACTATTCTTGAAATGCAGAAAACTTTAATTCAAATTTGGCCTCAATTAATTACTAGGTGAGAAAGACGCTACTGGTGCCCAAGCTAAAGCTGATCTGCCAGAGAAACTGCTCTGAGGAGAGGCATGATAAGAAGGTCTAAGAAGAGGGAGATGACAGCACCAGGAAATATCCCCAGACATTAGACCATTGCATCATGAGATTCTGTGTCCTTGGATATAACAGACAGGATGCTGGGAGTTGGGTCACCCATCTTTTTCATGTCTCCCTCATTGAAGTGGTGCACTTCACAAGTGAGTTCAAACACCCAGTTCAATTATTGGAACCGTGATTTATTAATTAAAGACCAAATAAAAAATCTACCAGCTGGGACAGACTTCCCTAACAGAAGACTGTCCTGATCTAAAATTTGTAACAGTTCATATAGGGTTACAAAGTTATTTCTTTTTACACATAGGTTCTTAATCAAGTAAACCTTATCACTGACACAGGAATGTGGGGTCTGAGATGAGGAGACAATCCTCAGATTTATGAGTGGGCTGTTATTTAGGAGCTGTATACTTTCACATCCATTAACCATCTTACTTCCATCCTGACCTCTTTGATAGTCCTGAAATTCCTCTTTGTCTCCTGCCCCTTTCTAATTCACATCCCTCAAGCTAATTAGAGACTGGCCTGCTGTCTGCATAAACAACTCAACCTCCTCGGGAGAGAAGCCAGGTGTATTCCCTAAAAAATGTTGTCAGGGTTTTTTATCTGTTGCATCTATTTCAATTTTTCTATCTCACCCTTTTTAAACTACTTCACTCATGGGCAATTATTATTTTTTAAGAACCTTATGCCAGAATAGAAGTGCTCTCTGAATGCATTTGTCATTTTTGCACACATCATGTAAACAAACACCCAAGCATCATAGTTAGACCCTCCATGAAATGTAGGGTACCTTCATATTCTTATGTATTTTAGTGAGTCAGTCCTGAAATATATGAATATCATATCTGGAATGATTCTTTGGGAAGCCCAGGAAACTGTCTCCTCAAGAATCAGTGGTGAGTTTAAGAATATTAATGTCTAATATATAGAATTATTTCTATTTCTGAAGCTCTGAATTAAGGTTCAGACTTATCCCTCACTCTAGGGATATCAGAGAAATGCAACACCCTGGAGAATTTTCTATCTATCTAACCATCAGATTTCAAGTTTCTATCTGTCTAACCATCTCAGACCTGCTTCAGAAATGAATTCTTGAATTTCTAATTAAAAATCATTACAATAGTCAATTCTGATTGGGCAGAACTTGATTCTCTCCCTCTCCCTGAGTCATAGAGGGACATGAGACCTGTATGTGGCTAATCAACATCCATCAGGGGATGGGAAGGAGTCTTGGAATGTACAAGGGAGGGGCTGAATAATGAGCCCCCCCAAATTTTCTATTTATGGATCTAGACAAAATGCCTTTCTGTTTTTTATTGCTAGGAAGGATTTCTGGCAAATTAATTTACTAATTAGTACTGACCTAATCAATAAATTGATTGTTTTACCCAGAAAAAAATATATTTAGATAGAGAGATATCTATATTTATCTTCCTATCTAACCATCTAAATATATACTGTGAGAGATATGTGTACATAGAGATATATACCTATAAATACATATGTAGATGAATATAGACATATACAAATATAGATAGCATTTGAAATAAAAGGAAATGGACTAGTAAACTACCGGGGCATCCTTCTGAAACTAAATGCTCTGACAAATAGATACATGTAATGAAGTATCACAGGATTTTGCAAATACATAGAATATTAAAGGTAGGAGGTCCAAACAAATTTTTTTTTCCAAATACCATTATACAGTTGAAAAATGTGAAATCCCCAAAAGAGCAGTCACTTGCTCAAAGACACATTATTAGTATATAGCAAAATTAGTTCTTTATCCAAAACTTCAAATTAGTTCTCTATTCAGATGGGACTACAGAAATTCTTAAGTCAAACATTGAGTCCCAGAAGGGTTAAATTAATTTCCCAAGTTCATACAGATAGTATCAGAGAAGGAATTTGAACCCCGGTTCTCTGATTTCAAGTCCATTCATTTTCCCTCTTACTATGTTGTCTTTTCTATTAGAAAACAGAGATTTGTATAGATATTTAATAGAAGAAACAAAAGTAGTTTTCTTCTCATCTGTTAAAGAACAAAATTTTAAGTTCTGTACTTTATTTGCACAGATTTTAATAGCACTATACCTTTGGAAAAGACCTTAATGAATTGCTCTGTTTTCAAAATGGTCTCACCTAATGGCCAATCTTCTGTTGTGAAATGTCTCCAAATTAGCTAGACTGATCCTCAAAGAGCACACATGCAGGCCATTTCTGGGCCTATATGTGAAGCTTGGAAAGACATACCAGAGCTTAGACTCTGCTATCCCTGGTTTTCTAGAATTCAGAGTGAAGTAGGAATAATGTCCTAATCACATCTCCCTTGCAAATCAGGCTAATTTTTTTCTTAAAGTGTATTCAATCTTCCATTCTTGGTTGGGTTAGAAGACTAAAGGCTCACACTACTGACACCACCTCTGTCCTGGTACACTGTGAAGCTTGGTTGGTGAATAACAATAACTCTCAGGCAAGAGAGTTTTATTGAGTAGAATTAACTTGAGACATCCTCAAAGCTTCTCTTTATTTCATATCTTTCTCCTGTTGTGTCTAAGTAAATCTCCTTTTGTTAAATGTTTGATGACCTATCAGTATCTCATTTTGGTCCAGTATCAAACATATAATTAGGAGATTGGTTTGAATCCAGTCCATCCCGGAATAAAGTGTTACAGGCATGCTACAATGAGACAAAGGCATAAGCCTCTACTGGGAGTTTTACTTTTAAAAAAAAAAAAAAACCAGGAATAATAGTTCTTTCAATGCTGTGCAAATGTCCAAAACACCATGACCAATTTCACGTGTGACAGTCAGGATGTTTTTGACAGCTGATAAAGGCTTGAAGATTGTTGGCAATAGCAACTGCTGATTTCGATTGGATGTCTTCATACTACCTGGAGAGCTAATGGAAAAGCTGCTGGGTCACATCCAAGGAGCTGACACAGGGATATGGAGAAGTTACAAGTCACCAGTGTTACAGGGTGTCTTTGTGAATTCTGGATGTCTGATCCCCTGGTAGCTTAATTAACATAATGGAAATGTAGGATTTATTCTGTGCTGGTTAAGTGGTTTTAAAAGGACTGATTATATGCTTCTCTCCTTGGAGCATTAATTTAGCCTTGAAATTCTTCAGGGCACCAAGGGGACATGGCTAAATGGAACTGCGAAGTGGGCTGCTGAGGTTCTCCTGAGGAGAGGAGATGTAATTTCAAAGTATTTCAAAGTATTTGAAATATTAATGCTACAATAGTCCATTGCCCGGGTTTTTTTAAATATTGACAACATAGTTTGTTCTCCTATCTTGCTAAAAAAATAAGCAATAAGTAAATTAAAAGTGATACAACACTCAGTGATAGGTGTTTGGGGAACTCTTGGCTAGCATGTGATGCTAAATTGGTGCTCTGATTTTGTTTGCTGTAGTAGCTGCATCGATGATGCAAAATAGTTTTGTTTATTCTCATAATTCAAGGTTCTTAAGCCAATTTCCTTGACTATATCATATTTGTCTTGATAGCACAAATATCCTGTTCTAAAACCATGAAAGTTAAGCAGTGTCTTGGATGATTAAAGGGAAAGATCTACACAATTTTTCCCCTTCTTTTTGAAAAGATCAAAGCTGGAAATACTGCTTATGATATGAATTCCTAAAGAGGGTGAGTGTACAAAATTTGTCTAAACATAAGCCCTAAATTTCCCCTGACATTTGACTTGTATTAAAACTAAGTGTGTCTATAATTAGTGATATTTTTCAGTACATATGTAGGGGTATTTTTTCATTTACTTCAAAGAGATTTCCCTGAAGGGATGTATCCTATATTCATCTTGGCATATATTCATAACAAAAATATATACTAACATATAGTAATCTTTTCAGGATAATGAATATAAATTATTTTTCTAATATTTTATCTATGGTGCCATCTAAAATTTATCTAATGGTGAAAATTTACCAAAAATGGAGTTAAGTGGTATTAAATATGATTTTCAAACACAGAGGCAACATGATGTACTGGAAAGATGGCTAGGCTCAGAATCAAGAAGATGTGTACTCAAATTCTCTATCATCCTGTATCTATATGGCCATGGACAAATTTCTTTCTAAACCTCAGTTTCCAAATCTACTAACTGGGAGAAATAATAACTGCAGCACCTTCCTTAAAGGGCTGTTGTGTAGATTGATTTAGGCAAGAGACGTAAAGCACTTTGTAAACCTTTAGACATTATATAAAGGTCAACAAATGCTATTTTTCTAGGCTCATCTACTTGTCTAGGTCTTGTCTTATATCTCTTAATTCCCTAAGAAATATGGCAACATCATATAATGTATATAAAAATATACTAAGCCTTTTTCATTGCCAATCAGTTAAAATTCTGCTTAATAAATATAGATAATTCATTCTTATTTATAAGTAAAATGTTATTTCCTAAAACTATTTTGATAATTTTGCATAAATTAAAATGATTATAGTACTCAAACCAGTTACTATCAGTATATTTAGGTGAGTCAATGAATTCCATATTTAAGAATGGACTGAAATAAGTTTCCCAGCTGGTTTCTCTTATCTAGACGATGTGGAAAGGCAGAATGCAGGGCATCTTAGGATTCAAATAATGAAGAATGAAAGCAAAGTGCTTTTAGCTGTCAGATGTGTTAAGTCCAAAAAGTACTGGAGCAACTATCTAGCATTTCCTAGGAATAGAAGTTTAATTTCCCTGAATATAGAAGTTGTTGAAAGGGGATATTCTGAAAGGTAAATTAGTCAATTAGCATTTATTAAAAACCTAATTTGAATCAGAGGCTCTGAGCTAAACTCTGGGGATACAAAGAAAGGCAAAGATAATATAAAACAAAACAAATCAACAAAGAGTCTAATAAAGGAGCTCAGAAATGAAATGTAAACAAAAGAAAACAAATGTGGAATAAGGCACCTGTGCAAAAGATATTGCTAGATTTCATTTAAAAGACATTGAAATTATCATATACTCATGAGACTGATCTGCAGATACTAGCCTCTTTGAATTCACTCCTAATAAATTGCTCCGAGGCTCAACAGTAACATTAATATAAACTTTAAAAGTCTGTTTGGGCAGAGGAGTTTTCATAAGTGACCTAAATAGACAAACAGGCTATGACTAGCGCAGTGCCTGGCACAGTGTAGGTGCTTCATGAATGTTCATTGAACAAATGGATTATGGATGAAAATTAAGCTGATCAGTGTTTGGCTACCCTTCTTTTAAAATTTGCAAAATAACATGACAATTGAATAAAATAAGCCACTTGGTACTCAGGGTTTATTTCATTTAGGGATGTATATCTTTTTTTTAATCCTTACTTTCTCTCTTAGAATCAATACTGTGTATTGGTTCCAAGGCAGAAGAATGGTAAGGGCTAGGAAATGAGGGTTAAGTGACTTGCCTGGGGTCACAGGACTAGGATGTCATACTTGAACCCAGGACCTCCTGACTCTAGGTATGACTCTCAGTCCACTGAGTTATCTAGCTGCCCAAGGAATGTCTATCTTTCAACTGTATTTTTAAAATATTTCTTGAGATCAGAATAATTTTACCTCAAAATAAAATGCATCTGACATAAGGAATTACTTCTATTTTGTACAATGGGAACTAAAGCATAGGGAAGCACTACAAATTTTCTCCAGATCTTAATTTTAATTCTTTGGTCTTATGTAATTGATAAACATGAACAAATATGAGAAAGAATTGTAAGAGGTAATGAATAATGACATTATACACAACTACTATAGATTTCATACTTGAAGAATAACTTGTGACCTTTGCCTCCAGAGCATGAGCTGAAAAATGAAAACATGAAAGATATACTTTATCTATACATTTCTACCTCCCAGATGATGCCTTCTATGATGCAGAGAGGGGTGAGAAGAACTGAGACATTTGTAAATAAAGTCTATTAATATTTTTTAATATGGAAGTGAAAAAATGAACATTAACAAATATGAACATTTATATACAATGAAGAATAATAAATGAGGATTGCATATGAAACTATGAATCTCTCTTTCCTAAATTTTGTATTTTTAAGTATAAAAGAAATTGATCATGTAAGATAATAAAATTGCTTTATTTTCTGCAAGGCCCTTTCAACTTCCTTCTTTTGCCTTTGCATTTTTTAAAAATAGTCAAATGACTTTTTTTCCTTTCTTCTCTTTTCTTTGGAAAGGCAAGAGGCATTATTATAACTAGCTCTGCTATACACATCTCAATTCTTCCAGCCATAACTCCTACAAATCCTCTCGTAAGAAATACCAATAAAACAAAATAATCTCAAATGTTGGTGATGTGTATTTATGTAAAATCTTGTTTATCATCCACCTTCTTGAGCTGTGGTTACATAAAATTTTTTTTCAATTCTGGACTTGTTCATTTACTATTCTTTTTTTCTACTTTAAACATTATTTTATTTGGTCATTTTAAAACAATATTCCTTGGAAACAAAGATCATTTTCTTTTCCTCCCCTCCACCCACAACCCATCCCCTAGCCCACTGGGTATCATGTGTCCTTGATTCAAACCCATTTCCATGTTGTTGGTATTTGTATTAGGGTGTTCATTTAGAGTCTCTCCTCATTCCTGTCCCTTCCACCTCTGTAGGCAAACGGTTGTTTTTCTCAGTGTTTTTACTCCCACAATTTGTCCTTTGCTTGTGTATACTGTTTTTTTTTTCTTCTAGATCCCTGCAGAATGTTTAGGGACATTATATTGACACTAATGGAGAAGTCCATTACGTTCTATTGTACTACAGTGTTTCAGTCTCTGTGTACAATGTTTTCCTGGTTCTGATCCTTTCTCTCTGCACTTCCTGGAGGTTGTTCCAGTCTCCATGGAATTCCTCCACTTTATTATTCCTGTTTGGACAATAGTTTTCCATCACCAACATATACCACAATTTGTTAAGCCATTCCCCAATTGATGGGCATCCCCTCATTTTCCAATTTTTGACCACAACAAAGAGCGCAGCCATGAACATTCTTGTACAAATCTTTTTCCTTATTATCTCTTTGGGGTACAAACCCAGCAGTGCTATGGCTGGATCAAAGGGCAGATAGTCTTTTATCGCCCTTTGGGCATAGTTCCAAATTGCCCTCCAGAATGGTTGGATCAATTCATAACTCCACCAACAATGAATTAGTGTCCCTACTTTGCCACATCCCCTCCAGCATTCATTACTTTCCATAGCTGTTATGTTAGCCAATCTGCTAAGTGTGAGGTGATACCTCAGAGTTGTTTTGATTTGCATCTCTCTGATTATAAGAGATGTAGAACACTTTTTCAGTGCTTATTAATAGTTTTGATTTCTATGGCTGAGAACTGCCTATTCATGTCTCTTGCCCATTTATCAATTGGAGAATGACTTGATTTTTTGTACAATTGATTTAGCTCTTTGTAAATTTGAGTAATTAAACCTTTGTCAGAGGTTTTTATGAAGATTGTTTCCCAATTTGTTGCTATCCTTCTGATTTTAGCTACATTGGTTTTGTTTCTACAAAAACTTTTTTAATTTGACGTAGTCAAAATTATTTATTTTATATTTTGTGACTCTTTCTAAGTCTTGCTTGCTTTTAAAATCTTTACCTTCCCAAAGGACTGACAGGTATACTATTCTGTGTTCACCCAATTTACTTATAGTTTACTTCTTTATGTTCAAGTCGTTCACACATTCTGAATTTATCTTGGTGTTGGATGTGCCATTCTGTTATTCTCTTGCATTTTATGGGTGAGTTAATTCCATTCACATTCAGAGTTATGATTACTAGCTGTGTATTTCCCAGCATTTTGATTTCTGCTTCTTTACCTGCCTTTTCTTCTTTCACTATTTCCTTCTACACCAGTGTTTGCTTTTGAACAGTCCACCTTGTTCCCACCCTTATTTTACTTCCTTTTCTAACCCCTCCTTTCTTATTCCCCCCCTTATTTTCCCTGTAGTCTTTCTAAAATTAACCCCCCACTCCCTCCCTCTCTTGTACTGCTTCCCTCCCCACCAGACTGTTTGTTACTCTTCTACTCCCCTATAGGGTGCAAATCTATTCTCTGCCCCCAATGGATTGGATTGTTTGAGTCACTTTCAAAGCACGTAAAAGTTGAGTATTTTCTTTCTCTGACCTCCTTACCCTTCCAGTGTATTGATGTTCTCCCCCCTCCCACCATGAGCTTCTTTATGACATATAAAATTTACCCCCATTTTTTTCTTTTCCCATTTCTTTTAATATTAACTTATTTTTAAGCTCTAGTTATATATATATATATATTCATACTCATGCATATGTATTTTTGCATGCATATATCTATATACCTATTTATGCCTTGTCCTTTCATCCTATACAGCTTGTTGCTGTTCCCTCTAAGTATACTTCTTTTTGCTGCCCAGGTAATAACAACAGTTTTTAAGAGTTACCAATGACCTCTTTTCTTATAGGGACACATATCATTTTAACTTATTGAGTCTCTTAAAAATTTTTTTTGTTTTTCTTTTTCCCCCACTTTTTTAATTACCTTTTGATGATTCTCTTGAGTTCTGTGCTTGGACATCAAATTTTCTGTTCAAGTCTGATCTTTTCTTAAGAATTCTTGAAATTCTTCTATTTTGTCGAATGACCATGCTTTCCCCTGTAAGAATATAGTCAGTTTTGCTGGGTAGTTGATTCTTGGTTGTAGACCTAGTTCCCTTGCTTTCCAGAATATCATATTCCATGCCTTTCTTTTTTTCAGTGTGGATGAAGCCAGATCCTGAGTTATCCTCACTGTGGTTCCTTGGTATCTTAATGACTTCTTGGCCACTTGTAATATCTTTTCTTTGGTCTGATAGTTCTTGAATTTGGCTATAACATTCCTGGGTGTTGTCAGTTGGGGATTAAGTACAGGAGGTGATCTGTGAATTCTATCAATCTCCACTTTTCCCTCTTGTTCAAGGATTTCAGGGCAGATTTCTTTAATAATTTCCTGTAATATAATGTCCAGGCTTTTTCTTTTCTCATGGTCTTCTGGTAGGCTAATAATTCTTAAATTGTCTCTCCTTGAACGATTTTCTAAATCCTCTGTTTTGTGAATGAGATGCTTCATATTTTCCTCAATTTTTTTATTCTTTTGGTTTTGTTTTATAGTGTCCTGCTCCCTTGTGAGGTCACTCGATTCTAGTTGTTGTATTCTGGTTCTTAAAGACTGGATTTCATCCTTAGATGTCCCTATCCACTGCCCTCCCCATACTAATGAACTGTTGCAGAAAGATGCCAAAAACCTACACTTCATCAAGAAGATCAAGAATGAACTTTGGATGTGATTGATTGGACTGAACTTTTGATTGAACATTTATTGTAACATTTATGCCAAAAGGGACTGCCCCTAATTTGGCTTTCTGTCAATGCGCCTAGCAAACATTGGTTTTGCTTTCTTTTCTTTTCTATTTCCTCTCTCACTATTCTAATTTCTCTTAGAAAATTGAATATTGTGTATATCTTTAGTTAGAAGTGAATTTAGAACTACAAAATGATTATGTTAAATGATCAATGGGGAGACTAGTCTCCCAATGATCATCAGGGGGGATTGTAAACCTCAAAATTCCTTAGACTTATAAATGTTGGAAATTTCACCATTGGGAAATTTCATACTTGGAAAATTTCTTACTGATAGTCTATTGGAATGGGAACCCCATTGGCATGGGAGGTTCTTTCTCTTCCCTTCTTAAGATTACTTTAGGACAGAAACCCTTTGCTGAACAATGGAAAGGACTTTGACCTATGCTTAAGCATAGAACAGGAATTTCTTTGAGTCTTGATTGATTTTAGAATTGATACAATGGAGATACTTGGAATAAATCTCCACCCTATTCAGTCCTAATAGGATTGAGTAAGGGCTGCAGCCTAGATCAAAATTTAATTATTCCAATCTCTACCATACTCAAGTTAACAGGATTTAGAAAGGGCTGTAACAAAGGAGTAAAGATTTAATCATTTGAAAAATATGACCTTCAACAGACATGTGCAAAAGCCAGAAACCTCTGGGCGGTCCTGGGTTAAGCGAGAGCCTCCATTGACAGGGAAATTGATGAAGAGTGATTGGTAGATGTGAGGACTGAGGGGAGGCAACTTGGATGGTGTCGTTAAAGATAGGAGGATCTGGAGACTGAGGGATGGGGGAGTTTTTGATCGGTGTGGTTCCTGGGCTCTGAGGAAGCTTGCTCTGAAGGAAGCTGAAGGTGGGGGCCTCTGAGACTGTTTCTCCATTTTGGACACGTGAGTGAAAGGGACTGATCTCTTTTCTTTGCCCCAGCTATCTAAGGGCTTGGGCCTTTTGGCCCAGCCTAAACAGAAGGGGTATTTAAGCCCTATTCCCTTCTCTCCCCTTTCTCTCTCTATATATATCTCTAATTCCTTTCTTGCTCCTATTGTAATTAAACTCCAAAAAAGGCTGACGGCTGACTTGAGTTTTTCATTTAGGAATTACATAGCTGATTCCTTGGCGACCTTAAATTAATATATATCAGTCTTTTAAAGTGATTCCCTTGTAACAGATTTTGATCGTCCTTTTCCTATTGGTCGGATTTTCTTTGGAGGTCATCTTTCATCTTCTTCACTTCATCTTTCATCTGCTTTGCCTCATCTTTCATCTCCTTTGCCTCATTTTCCAGCTGGTTGATTTTGGCTTTCAAGACACTATTTTCTGTTTCCAGATGACTTATCTCAGTTTTTAAGTTCTTTTCCCAATTGTCTTCAGCCTCTCTTAATTGTGTTTTGAATTGCATTTTGAGTTCTTCCAAAGCCTGTGTCCAATTCGCTGGGATTTCTGATTTTTCCTTTGCTGGGTCCTCCCCCTCTGTTTCATTCTCTCTTTGCTCATTACCTGTGCAAAAGCTGTCTATTGTAATTTCTTTCTTCTTTTTCTGTTGTTTGCTCTAGTTTACTCCTTCTTTGCTCCCCGTATTTGGCTATGCTCTTGCTCTTCTCATTTTGTTTTGGTTTTGGGGCTGTCAGTCTCCCCTCTTGGAGCTTTGTCAGATCTCTTGGTACAGTCTCTAGGTGAGGAATGTTAGCTTCCCTGTCCTCTGGAGGCTTTTGATTGGATTGAGTTCAACTGGGTCGGTCTGTATGTGGTATGAAGCTCTGAGGCTCTGAAGACTCCTGGAAGGCTGGGCCGCCCCTGCTCTCTCCAGTTATCTCCAGCTGCTTCTCTGCTGTTGGCAAGTGCCTTTGTCCGCCTCCTTAAAGTCTGAGGAGTTCTGATGGGATTAGGTTTAACTGGATTGGTCTGGATGTGCCCTGAGGCAATGGTGAGACTGGAGCCAGATGGAGGGACCCAGACATGACCCATTTCACCCTGTCTTCCTCCCCACTGTCCAAGCTGGATGCTCCGAGCCTGGCACCCCACTGCTCACAAGGTAGAGCCTGCAAACCAGCACTTTTGCCCACTCAGAGGTTCCTGCTGCTGCTGAGGGCTCAGCCCTCTGGGTTGTGGGGGAGGGGTCCTGGGACCTACCCTCTGCTTTCCCCTTAGCCCTGAGTATTCTCGGATTCTGGCTTTTGGGGGGCATACCTTTTGATTTGAGTCCAGAAGGAGGGTTCCTCACTTCTGTCCTGTTGTTCAGAATGAATTTCGGTGCCCTAGGAGCATTCAGTCTGTATCGGTTAATGAAGGGTCTTCCACGAGGTCTTAACTTTTGCTGCTTCCTAAGATGCCATCTTGATACTGCCCCAAGAAATAGAATTCTTAAATAATCCCATATCAGAAAATAAAATCCAACAGGCCATCAAAAAAATCCCTATGAAAAAATCCCCAGGACCAGAGGATTCACAAGTGAATTCTATCAAACATTCAAAGAACAGCTAATCACAATACTATACAAACTATTTGACATAATAAGCAAAGAGAGAGTTCTACCAAACTCCTTTTATGACACAAACATGGTACTGATTCCAAAACCAGGCATGTCAAAAACAAAGAAAGAAAATTATAGACCAATCTCCCTAATGAATATAGGTGCAAAAATCTTAAATAGGATACTAGCAAAAACACTTCAGCAAGTGATCAGAAGGGTCATCCACCATGATCAACTAGGATTTATACCAGGGATGCAGGACTGGTTCAACATTAGGAAAACCATCAACATAATTGACCATATCACCAAGAAAACCAACAAAAATCACATGATTATTTCAATAGATGCAGAAAAAGCCTTTGATAAAACACAACACACATTCCTATTAAAAACACTAGAAAGCATAGGAATTAAAGGGTCGTTCCTAAAAATAATAAACAGTATATATCTAAAACAATCAACTAACATCACCTGCAATGGGCATAAACTAGATGCATTCCCAATAAGATCAGGAGTGAAACAAGGATGCCCATTATCACCACTATTATTTGACATTGTACTAAAAACACTAGTGGTAGCAATTAAAGAAGATAAAGGAATTGAAGGCATCAAAATAGGCAAGGAGGAGACCAATTTATCACTCTTTGCAGATGACATGATGGTCTACTTAAAGAATCCTAAAGAACCAACCAAAAAGCTAATTGAAATAATCAACAATTTTAGTAAAGTTAGAGGAGACAAAATAAACCCACATAAGTCATCAGCATTTCTATATATTTCCAACACAACTCAGCAGCAAAACTAGAAAGAGAAATCCCATTCAAAATCACCTTAGACAAAATAAAATACCTAGGAATCTATCTCCTGAGACAAACACAGGAACTATATGAACACAACTACAAAACACTCTCCACACAACTAAAACTAGACTTGAACAATTGGAAAAACATTAACTGCTCATGGATAGGACGAGCCAATATAATAAAAATGACCATCCTACCCAAACTTATTTATCTATTTAGTGCTATACCCATTGAACTCCCAAAAAATTTCTTTACTGATTTAAAAAAAACATAACAAAGTTCATTTGGAATAACAAAAGATCAAGGATATCCAGGGAAATAATGACAAAAAAATACAAAGGAAGTGGGCCTTGCAGTCTGTAAACCTTAAAATTTCTTAGACTTATAAATGTTGGAAATTTCACCATTGGGAAATTTCATACTTGGAAAATTTCTTACTGATAGTGTATTGGAATGTGAACCCCATTGGCATGGGAGGTTCCTTCTCTTCCCTTCTTAAGATTACTTTAGGACAGAAACCTTTTGCTGAACAATGGAAAGGGCTTTGACCTATGCTTAAGCACAGAACAGGAATTTCTTTGAGTCATGATTGATTTTAGAATTGATACAATAGAGATACTTGGAATGACATAATCAGGTCTTGGAAAATACAATTTCCACCCCACTCAGTCCTAACAGGATTTAGGAAGGGCTGCAGCATAAATCAAAATTTAATTATTTGAGAATATGACCTCCAACAGACATGTGCAAAGCCACAGACCTCTGGGTGGTCCTGGGTTAAGCTAGAGCCACCATTGGCACAGGGAAGACATGGACAGTGATTGGTAGATGTGAGAACTGAGGGGAGGGAACTTGGATGGTTTCCTTAAAGATAGAGGGGTCTGAGGACTGAGGGGGTGGTTGGAGAGTTTTGGCTCTGAGTGGTTGGAGAGGTGCTCTGAGAAGCTTGCTCTGAAGGAAGCTGAAGGTGGGGGCCTCTGAGACTGTTTCTCCATTTTGGTCACGTGAGTAATAGGGACTGATCTCTTTTCTTTGCACCAGCTATCTAAGGGCTTGGGCCCTTTGGCCCAGCCTAAACAGAAGGGGTATTTAAGCCCTATTCCCTTCTCTCCCCTTTCTCTCTCCCCCTCTCTCTCTATCTCTAATTCCTTTCTTCCTCCTGTCTATAATTAAACTCTATAAAAGGTTGACGGTTGACTTGAGTTTTCATTTAGGAATTACATAGCTGAATTCCTTGGCGATCTTAAATTAATATATATCAGTCTTTTAAAAGTGATTTCCTTGTCACAAGTCCCAGATCTCAAACTATATTACAAAGCAGCAGTCATCAAACAATTTGGTACTGGCTAAGAGACAGAAAGGAGGATCAGTGGAATATACTTGGGGCATGTGACCTCAGCAAGACAGTATATTATAAACCCAAAGGTCCCAGCTTTTGGGACAAAAATCCACTATTCGATAAAAACTACTGGAAAAATTGGAAGACATTGTGGGAGAGATTAGGTTTGGATCAACACCTCACACCCTGTACCAAGATAAATTCAAAATGGGTGAATGACTTGAACATAAAGAAGTAAACTATAAGTAAATTAGGCAAACACAGAATAGTATACGTCAGATCTTTGGGAAGGGAGACTTTAAAACCAAACAAGACATAGAAAGAGTCACAAAATGTAAAATAAATAATTTGGACCACATCAAATTAAAAAGTTTTTGTACAAACAAAACCAATGTAACTAAAATCAGAATGGAAGCAACAAATTGGGGAGCAATCTTCATAAAAATCTCTGACAAAGGTTTAATTACTCAAATTTACAAAAAGCTAAATCAATTGTACAAAAAATCAAGCCATTCTCCAATTGATAAATGGGTAAGGGACATGAATAGGCAGTTTTCAGATAAAGAAATCAAAACTATTAATAAGCACATGAAAGAGTGTTCTACATCTCTTATAATCAGAGAGATGCAAATCAAAACAACTCTGAGGTATCACCTTACACCTAGCAGATTGGCTAACATGACAGCAGAGGAAAGTAGTGAATTCTGGAGGGGACATGGCAAAATAGGGACATTAATTCATTGTTGGTGGAGTTATGAATTGATCCAACCATTCTGGAGGGCAATTTGGAACTATGCCCAAAGGGCGATAAAAGACTATCTGCCCTTTGATCCAGCCATAGCACTGCTGGGTTTGTACCCCAAAGAGATAATAAGGAAAAAGATTTGTACAAGAATGTTCATGGCTGCGCTCTTTGTTGTGGTCAAAAATTGGAAAATGAGGGGATGCCCATCAATTGGGGAATGGCTTAACAAATTGTGGTATATGTTGGTGATGGAAAACTATTGTCCAAACAGGAATAATAAAGTGGAGGAATTCCATGGAGAATGGAACAACCTCCAGGAAGTGATGCAGAGCGAGAGGAGCACAACCAGGAAAACATTGTACACAGAGACTGATACACTGTGGTACATTAAATCGAACGTAATTGACTTCTCCATTAGTGGCAATGCAATGTCCCTGAACAATCTGCAGGGATCTAGGTGAAAAATACTATCCACAAGCAGAAGGTAAACTGTGGTAGTAAAAACACCAAGGAAAAGCAACTGCTTGACTATATGGGTTGAGGGTTATATGACTGAGGAGAGACTCTAAATGATCACTCTAATGCAAATACAAACATGGAAATGGGTTCTAATCAAGAACACATGTGATACCCAGTGGAATCACACATCAGCTATGGGAGAGGTGGGGAGGGGGGGAGGAAAAGAAAATGATTTTTGTCTCCAATGAATAATGTTTGGAAATGATCAAATAAAAAAACTAAAAACAACAAAAAAACCAACAAAAAAGAAAATACAGAATAACTAACAGAGAAAGATAGAGTGTGTAGGTAGAGAAGTGATAATATCATAAGTTCCTTGAGGTCAGGGACTTTCTTTTGCCTCTTTTTGTGTCCCCAGAGCTTAGCATAGTGCCTGGCATATAGCAGGAACTTAATAAATGTTTATTAATTGATAAAAAAAAAAGAATTCTATTTCTTCTTCTGTTAGTCTAGGCAATTTATATTTTTGTAAATATTCATCAATATCACCTAAGTTGGTATATTTATTGCCATATAGTTGGGAAAATTAGTTTTTCATGATTTCCTTAATTTCTTCTTCATTGGAGGTGAGGTCCCTCTTTTCATTTTTGGTGCTGTTAATTTGCCTTTCTTCTTTCCTTTTTTTTAATTAGATTGACCAGTACTTTGTCTATCTTGTTTGTTTTTTCAAAGTACCAGCTTCTAGTTTTGTTTATTAGTTCAATAGTTCTATCACTTTCGATTTAATTAATTTTTAGGATCTCTAGTTTGATTTTCTCCTGGGGGCTTTTAATTTGTTTGCTTTCAAGTTTTTTTATTTGCATTTCCAATTCATTGATCTCTGCCCTCCCTAGTTTGTTAATATATGCATTCAGGGATATGAATTTTCCTCTGATTACTGTAAAGATTAAAATTTAGGGGAGATGGGGAGACTGAGGCAGGTAGAAATTAGTTTCTCTCTGCAAGGAGTATTATATTTTTTAGAGGTTTATTAAAGGTTAAAGATTAAAAATATACAAGTAAGAAACATGTGCCTAGGCCAGAGGCCTAGACAAAATAACCTCACATCACGCAAGAGACACTCCTGCTGCAAAACGGCCGTCCAAAAGCCCCTCAAAAGCCTTTTCCTCAGTTTAAATCCCTTCTCGATCTCGGCCCAGGTGAGATTACAAGGCATTCTGGGGAAGTGGAGCAAAGGCTCATGGGGATTGTAGTCCTGTATTCGAGTCTATTTTTTTACATTCCCCCGTATGATCATTTTGGAAAAATTAATTTTTCCCCAAAAGGATCATAAAAACATAATAAACTTAAAAGATTGCAATAGTGTGAGGATAAGAGAAAAAAGAATAAAACCAATAATTGCTGAACACATTGACAAAAAGCCATTAGGGGGCAGTCCCCTTTGGCATAAAAGTATACATACAAATAAATGTTCAATCAACCACACCCAAAGTTCAATTTTGTGCAACTTGTGGTCTGGAGGCTTCTTCATGGTGGCTTCTCCAACAGTTCAGTTCTGGATTCAGAGAGGTAGCATCTTCTTTACCTAAAATTCTTCTCAAAAGGAATTTAAACTTTGCAATTTAAATAATGATTTTTTTTTTTACATTCCCCCGTGTTGTGGGTGATTGAAAGATTCAGAATCAGTTAGGGATGCATGGCTGAGGTATGAGGTATATGAATCAATTGGCAAGAGATATTAAAAAGACATCAGAAAATTCAAAAGAAAAGAAAAATTTCTGGATGAAAATATAGACTATCAAAGTCTTATATGTAAAAATTCCAAGTAGAAGAAAAATAAATCTATAACAGGTCCTTCAATCAGGGCCCAATCAAAATGATCTAAGTAATGATGCATTTACCCAGTCAGTGCCAGGACTACAGAAAGGTACCACACTATGAGAGGCAGAAAAAGGGACCAGATTATAGAAGCCAAGTAGGAGCCAAGGTTTTGGGGATACTCATCTTTGAGTATCTTCAGAGTGAGTGTAGATACAAGGAAAGCCTATGTCTTAACACATGTTAAACATAGTAACCTTGAGTCTTCACACTAGGTTCAAGACCTTTGTATTGGCCTAGAAGTGCATCAATCCATCCTAGATTGGCCTTTCTTTGGCCCCATGAAATGGCTCTTGTGTGTAGCTCTTGTCCTGGAATCAGACAGAATCATTAAGCAAAGTCCCATAATTTATTTAAATAATTAGTGGAATCATTTTCATAGTCACAAGCTTTTTAGGGCATGCATTAGAAAATGTATCTTAAACTTGTAGCACTGAAAATCAAAAGGTTAAAGAAAATCTTAATACTGGTGACATGTGCTTCAAATATAAAAAGGAGAGAAAAAGTAATAATAAAAAAACTGAAAAAGTATATTGCACATGCAAGAAAAATATAATAATAAAAGAGCTTTAAAAATTCAAAAATATAGCTTATAACCATTGACACTCTGTGTCAGTTAAGAAAATATAAAATACAAGACTTTCTCACCAAAAAATGAGATCCATTACCTCTTTGTATCTGGCCATGATCACTGTGAGTAGGAGGCAAATGAATTGAACAAAGTTAACAATTTTTTCATCTTTAAAAATACAGTAGTACAAATATATAGATATCAAAATCCCCAAAATTCTCAATAGCCCAATTAATTACAATAGCAAACAAACACACTTTCATATTTCACATAAGTTGCTATATGACATTTTTAAAACCTATGAATTGATGGACATTTGTCACAATTTTTACAAACGTAGCAATCTTTCAACCTTGGTATTTAAACATATTTTTTTTTAAACAAAGTAAAACTCATCTTGGGTTTAGAACATAATCAAGAAATCTATATATCATTCTGGTAGAAGTAAAATAGTGAGCTGAAGAGCATAAATAAAGGGGTGCTCCTTTTTCTTGGAGGCTTATAGGGATACAAATGCCCTGAGATTAACTGCCCAACTTCCATTCACATGTGGGAAGGTTGGGGGTTTATAAAATGTATTTCACTTTAGCTAATAGGCCTTACCTTGTGGTAGGGGCAGGCAAAAATATTTGTTAAAAATTCCAAAAATCATATTTAAAAAACCCTTAAAATCAAATCATTTGAGGTATTTAGCACATTAAAATTCCAAAGGTTGTTAATACAATTATAACCAGTTCTGAAGTCCATCTATCCTCAGCAAAATAGAAAAAGGCTGTTTTTTCATATATGGGCTTATTCACAATAATATTTGTTCAACACAGTTATAGGGGAAAAACAACAGAATTTTAAAACTCAGTACATTCAAAATAAATTCAATCAACCTTCAGTTCAAGCAGAATAATATTGAATCCAGTAATATATGAACTTAAAATCACAAAGTTAAACCTTAAACAAAACAATGCAATAGAATACAACGATTTTTTTATAAACCATTGGAGTCTGAAATGCCTTAGAATATAGCCTTTAGTCTCTTCAAAGTTCCTTGGGGATTTTTTTTGTTTGTTTGTTTGTTTTTAATTATCCATTTAAATGTCTATTGTCCGAAGGTAGAGTAGTAAAGGCTAGGCTACGGGGTTCAAGGGATCCGTCCAGGGCCCCATAGCTGGAAAGCATCAGAGGCCAGATTTTAACTAGAGACCTCCCGTCTCTGGGCCTGGCTTCCAGTTCGCTGGGCCACCCATTTTCAAATTCAAAGTTGAATCTTTGGTCTGAGTCTGCTCCCAGACAGGCAGGTAAAATCAATGAAATTGCCAGAAGAGTAAAAAATCCTTTTAAACAGCCCATTGCTTTTTAGGTTTCTGTTTGAAAAGTCTGTTTCTTCTCTCTAGTCTTTTCTCTCTTTGCCCTCTCTGATCCCGCAGTGGCCAATACCCCCAGCCACGTGGAGGCTTAGCCTAAGGGAAAATTACCCGTTCTCCTTTCCTTCCGGTCTCTCCCCTCCGCCCACGTGGCCAATACTGTTACCAGCTGGTCGCAATGAGTCCTGAGCGATCTGCTCCAAGGATCTGGGTGATGAGCTGGCTGGGGTCACGCTCTTGGGTCTGGGGCGCAGAAATAGGCAGGCAGCGGGCCTGTGAGAGGCCAGGAGCTGGAGCGGCTGCGGGGGTGGGCAAGGCTGGGACCAGGTACCAGGTGAGGACAATCAGGGCTGCAGGCTGAGGCAGGAAGCGGCGGGACCGAGCCAGGTGGGGTGGGCAGCAGGTCCGGAGCCTGTAGCAGCTTTGCGAGGGTAGAAAACCTTGGCCAGAGAGATATGGCTCAAAAAAAATTTTCTAGGCACTAGCTATTAAAACTGAATTTAAGATCAGAAAAGAAATCAGAAGATTGAGGTTTTTTTATCCCTTCGTGGTTGCCATTTGTAAAGATTAAAATTTAGGGGAAATGGGGAGACTGAGGCAGGTAGAAATTAGTTTCTCTCTGCAAGGAGTATTATATTTTTTAGAGGTTTATTAAAGGTTAAAGATTAAAAATATACAAGTAAGAAACATGTGCCTAGGCCAGAGGCCTAGACAAAATAACCTCACATCACGCAAGAGACACTCCTGCTGCAAAACGGCCGTCCAAAAGCCCCTCAAAAGCCTTTTCCTCAGTTTAAATCCCTTCTCGATCTCGGCCCAGGTGAGATTACAAGGCATTCTGGGGAAGTGGAGCAAAGGCTCATGGGGATTGTAGTCCTGTATTCGAGTCTATTTTTTACATTACTGCTTTGGCTGTATCCCATAAGATTTGAAGGATGTCTCACCATTGTAATTTTCCTCGATGAAATTATTAATTGTTTCTATGATTTGTTCTCTAACTAACCAATTTTGGAGTATCATATTATTTAATTTCCAATTAATTTTTCATTTGACTCTCCATGTATCCTTACTGATCATTATTTTTATTGACTTATGATCTGAAAAGTTTACATTTATTATTTCTGCTTTTCTGCATTTGAGTGCCATGTTTCTGTAACCTAGTGTATGATCAATCTTTGTGAATGTCCCATGTGGTGCTGAGATGAAGGTGTATTCCTTTTTGTCCCTTTTTATTTTTTCTCCATATGTCTATTAACTCTAATTATTCTAAGATTTCATTCACATCTTTTACCTCTTTCTTATTTATTTTTTATTTGATTTATCTAAATTTGATACCGGTTGGTTCAAGTCTCCCACTAATATGTTTATACTGTCTATTTCTTCCTTCAATTCTCCTAGTTTCTCCATTTGAAATTTGGGTGCTATACCATTTGGTGCATGCATGTTGATTAGTGATATTTCCTCATTGTCTATACTCTCTTTCAACAAAATATATTTACCTTCCCTATCCCTTTTAATCAGGTCTATTTTTGCTTTGTGTTTGTCATATATCATGATTGCAACTCCTCCCTTCTTTCTATCCGTTGATGCCCCAAAGGTCTTACTCCATCCTTTAATTCTAACCTTGTGAGTATCAACCTGCCTCATATGTGTTTCTTGAAGACAACATATGGTAGGGTTTGAGGTTCTAATCCAATCTGCTATTTGTCTACGTTTTATGGGTGAGTTCATCCCATTCACATTCAAAGTTATGATTGTCACTTGTGGATTCCCTGGCATTTTGATATCCTCCCATAATTCTGACCTTTCTTCTTTAGGTATAACCTTTTAAACCAGTGATTTACTTTAGATCAGTCCCCCTAGTCCCCTCCCTTGATATGCTTCCCCTTCTAGCCCCTCCCATTTTTGTTCCCTTCACCTCCCCCCTCTCCTTCCCTCCCTTTTTATACTCCCTCCCGCTCCCCCTACCCCTCCTTAATTTCCCCTTCTCTCTTACCCTGTTGGATAAGATAGAATTCAAGATCCCAATGGATCTAGATGTTCTTCCCTCTCAGAGTTGATTTCATTGAGAGTAAGGTTTAAGTAATACCACTTTGTGCTCTCTTCCTCTCCTTCTCATATGAGAATTCTTCCACCTTCCCATGTGTATCTTTGTGTGGGAAAGATTATTCTATTTAGTTCCCCCCCTCTATTTCTTGAAGTTAATCTTAGTATCATCAATGATTACCCCGCTCTCTTTTTCTTTCTTTCCCCCCCTTTCACCAAATCGTCTTGATGCCCCAATCTTTCCCTATGCATGATTCTTCTTACTACTCTAATGATGCATACAATTTTTGAGAGTTACACAATACATTTTCCCCACATATTAATATATATAATTTGATATAAATGTAGTCCTTATAGAAGAGAGTTTGAATAAATGAAAAAGATGAGATTTTTCTCCTTTTCCCTTTCCTCCATATTTACCTTTTCATGTTTCTCTTGCTCTCTGTGTTTGGATGTCAAATTTTCCACTACGTTCTGGTCTTTTATTAGCAAATACTTGAAAATCTTCTATTTTGTTGAATGCCCATACTTTCCCCTGGAAGTATATAGTCAGTTTTGATGGGTAGTTGATTCTTGGTTGGAGACCCAGCTCTCTTGCCTTTCTAAATATCGTGATCCATACTTTGTGGTCTCTTAGTGTGTTTCATGCTAAATCATGTGTGATGCTTATGGGGACTCCTCTATATCTGAAGCCCCTCTTCTTGGCTTCTTGTAAGATTTTCTCCTTAGCTTGGAAGCTCTTGAATTTGGCGATTACATTCCTGGGGGTTGTCTTTTGGGGATTTAGTAGAGAGGGTGTTCTATGAACCCTTTCTATTTCTGTTTTACAAGATCACTGTCTTCCAGTTTCTTAATTCTAGTCTTTAGAGACTGGTTTTGCTTTTCAGCTTGGTCTGCCATTCTGTTAGAGGCTTCCAGATCTTTCTCCAATTGTGAGGTCTTCTCTCTCAGGCTGCTGACCTCTTTCTGAATTTTTTCCCATTTTTCTTGCCAGAAGGTTTACATCTTTTGGATAATCTCCAAATCGAGTCCTTCCTGAGCTTGTGGATAATTTCCATTTTCGGGGCATGTTTTGATTTTATTGAATTTCATCCTCTTTCTCTTCTTTCCCTTGAGTATTCCCTCCATAAAAGTTTTCAATAGTCACCTTTTTCCCCTTTCTTCTTAGAGGATTGCTGTTGGGTAGTGTGAGCCATCCCATTGGTGGTTTTTTCCCCTTTCCTTTTTGGTCCGAGGTCTGGGTGATATGGGAGGGTTTTCTGTGGATTTAAGTTGCCTCATACTAGTTCTTCCCAGCCTCCAACGTTTGTTAGCACACCCACCCTCATGCTCTGTGGTCTCTTCTCACTGGTGTGTAGGAATCTCCTGTAAAACTTCTCTGAGAGTAGATCTCTGGTAGCCCCTGTCAGTTTCCAAAGAGCCTGGTGTGACCCCACCATACACACTTCAGCAAGGAGTGGCACTTCACCCTTCAGCCGTTTCTACAGTTTCTCTCGAGACTCCACACTGTTCGCAGTTTGCAGGGGTCCCAAGGTCTACGTGCTCTCCTGTGCACAGGGTTCTCCAGTGAAGACGCCATGAGAGGCCATTCCCTAGCAGTCCTTAGATCCCAAGGACCCTGGTGTGCCCTCCCCAGAAGGAGACATTCCTCACTCACTCCCTGTCCTAGTGAGAGCTCTGAGCCCCTATTCTGGTTCCATGGGGGAGGAGGGGGAAGGGCAGCTCAGTTCACGTTTTTGTGCAAGGTTTTTCTCCTTCTTATAGTGTGGCAAGGTTCAAACCCCATGTACCTTCGTTTCTGTGGGGTACTGGAGATTCGCTCCTTTCTTCCAAAGATGATTTTTATGCTCTTTTGAAGTAGTCTATTTCGTTCAGTGCCGGGGAGAGGAAGCGATTCACGTCTAGATTGCAGCCATGTTTACCCAGATGTCCCAGTTATATAAATTTTGATGAGATCTTGTAAGGGGAGAAGGTTTTTTTTTAAATATAAAAGGTTGAACTGGATTATTTAAAATAGGGTCACCAGGAATTTAAGTAATTCCAAAGAGATTTATTTACAATTTATTTACAAAATATAGAAAGAATGAAGTAAGAAAATCAGAGAGAGCATAGGGTAAGATATTTAGTCTATGCACTAAGTATTTTGCAGTAAGTATTTTGCTCCAATCTCTGGCTCAACCCAGGCAGAGCTTAGCAGGAGAAGCTTCAGCTTTGAGCTGAGGACCTAGGGATGCAGGGAGCCTCTCTCAAGACGATGGGTCTCTCCTCAGGCTTATCTCTTCAGAAAATCCAGGAAAGGAGTCAAATCTTTTCATTTACCACATGTCAGTCCAAAGGGAGAGATTCAAAGACAGTCTCACCAGGAACAGGGTCTCAGGTCCATTCAGCAGGTTCTTCATCAGCCTCCAACTCAAACTCCAGAAGAAGACAAAGTCATTCCAGGAAGTTGCAACTCCCTTTTAAAGACAGTTTCTTTTGTGTCACTTCCTGTACCTTCTTCTACTTTAATATCTACCAATTATAGTTGAAGCTTTGCTCATGACTGCCCAGGGTGCTGTCAATCTGAGACCGCTCCCACTTAATGATTAGTGGGATGTTTACCCTTTTGGTGATTAAATCTAAAAATGGGCAGGAGAGTTAATTAATTTCATTTTCACTATCAGAGGAAAGTTAATTTTAATATGAATCTATTACACCTAGGTCATATATATATTTGTAGGTCCTCTTTGTATATGATTTGAGATTTGAGCACATAAGTATTATTTTCCAGAAAGTGTTATCCATATTTCTCAGGAGTTTTTGTTGAACAATGTAGTCTTTATACCCCTAGTCAGGTGATTTTTAGATTTTCCCCATCTTTCTTAGTCTAGCACCCAGGAATGTATAAACCCACACTACACTGGCATGTGCTAGTAAATGACAAATCAGAAATAAATGACTGTCCCCTGGGCTGTCCTAAGCCAAGCTTGAGCCACAATTGGCACATGTGAGATCCAGGAAGTGATGTAGAGAACTGCCCTTGGAATTCTCGTCATTTCCTGTGGAGATGGTCGGGCACCAATTCAATCCTGGAATTCGAGCCTGGAGGAGCTTCCTCAGACAGCTTCCTTGAGACAGTCACGTGGTGAGTGATAAGACTTTTCCCTTGGCTCTCAGGGGAAGGCCGCCCTTGGCCAAGGCCTTGAACTCCTGCCTGACTCCTGAGTAGTTTAAATTAACTCTTTCCCCCTCTCTCTCTTTCTTAATACCTTCCTCCTATTATAATTCACCAGAAAGTTCCATTCTGACTTGAGTTTTTCATTTAGGATTTAAAAAATTAAATCCTTGGTGATCAATAATTTTTGCATTCAGTCTCAACCCTAAATTTAACCCTTACAGTCTGGTTAATCCATGAAGGTTGTGATGAGTGCCCTCAAAAATTCCCTGAATTTTCTTTTCTCTTTCTCTACTTCCTCCGCAAGTCAGTCTTTTTAACAGTTAACTCACCTTCAAAACACACCTGCTAGAGCAGGGGAGTATAAAACAATTTTTTTCTCTTCTCTTTTCTCCTTAAAATAGCCATTTTTCTTTTTAACCTTAAGCATCAGGGCACTGGGGTCTTAGCTGGGGAACCTGTTTATAGTGGTAGTAGTAGTCTCTCAGTAACCAAGGATGACGATTGTCTTTGTGCATTTTCATCTATGATAGATGAGTGTGCACAAAGGACACTTGATCGAGAAGGAGATTTAAGTGGAAAAGTCGATGCACAGAGACAGTTCCACTCTCTCGGCGTTGGAAGCCTGGGTCCAGTGGCACAAAAAGTCATTACACCTGGAGACTTCCTCAGCTGCATTGAATGGCCGTGTTGTCTTTTGTGCTTCAACATGCCCTAAGCACTCCACAGTGCTTTGCTGCATCGCCATCTCAGCTGTTGAACCTTCTTATCGGTCTCTTCCGTCTGTTCAGCCGAAGTAGTCTTCACATGCTGGGTGAGCAAAACCCTAGTTCACCAGGGGTCTACGACCCAATGGCTACTCTCACAAGGTTTAGCCAGTCTGTTGAAGCCATTGCCTGGGGTGTGGTCACTGCTGCATGCTAGCAGCTACTAGGAGGCACAAGTGAGAGCTGTGTGTCAGGTGAGGGTCAGAGGCTGGAGAGCTGCCATAGAAGGGCATGACAAGCCCTCCATACCAGAGATACTACCCCTCCCTGAACACCCCAAACACCCCAATCTATTTATAAATAGGGAACAAACAACCAAATTAGCTGACTCTTGCTAATTAGCAGTGAGGAAACTCTGGGAAAAGGAGCCCTTGCTTTGATTTCTCACAACAAAAATGGCTAGATCACCAGAGTAAAGGTAGTGAGTCAGCTTAAAGCCCATTTTCCTGCTTTTCAGCCTCTCTAATTTTAAAAATTTAAGTGGGCTTTGCTCAAAGAGGATAGCATATGGTCCTAGCAGTTTAGCCTGAGGGCTAAGAGGAGATCACTTGTGACCTCTCCCAAACTTAGTTTTAAAAGGAGCCTCAGGCTCAGGCAGAAGGCTTTGTTTTCATCTGCCTTTTCACTTGTGACCCCCTCCTGGAACTTTTAAAGGGAGCCTCAGCCTCAGGTAAAAGGCTTTGTTTTGTCTTCCTTTACATGCTGAAGACCTGAATAGATTAGAGCTCTGCATAAGCACACACCCAAAAGCCTAGCCAAAAGAAAAGAAAGAAAGTTTACAACAAAATAAGACCCTTGGCAGTAGAGCCATCTACTGACAAAAGGCAAAATTACAGGCAAAAAATGTGGTTACAGCCCAATCACAACTTACTTAACAACTGGCTTATCAGCTCCATGACCAAATTTGGAAATGTATTATTCCTTATCTCTGAAATGGCTCATCCCAGAGGACTTATGCCTATGTCTAATCACTTCACTTCTCCTTGTGTAGCATACCAGGCATGTTAGCATCTTGGAAGTATAATTGATGTATTGATATTGTATCCTGTATATTCATTTACCAGACACATGGTCAGATCACTTGATGTTCATTGTATAGAAAGGGACAGTCCAAAGGACTAGCTTAAAGGACTAGCAAATTCCTGGGCTGGGCATTGACAGCCACAGTGTCCTAGCTCGGACTACATTCATTTATAAAGGGCAGGTTGGATTAATCTCCTCTTCTTTGATTCTGTCATTGTCAATTCAACCAATGTCAAAACCTATATCATGTCACATATTCATTAATCACCTCCCACTTGACATTCCTAAGGTCCCCAATAAAGGCTGGGGAACATGTGCGAGCCTACTTTTCTCCTCTTCTCTTACACCTCTTGCTCTCACAGCCCTTGCTCTTGCTCTTGCTCTTGCTCCTTGCACCTCTTAATCTTGCTATGGCTTATAATGGCCTCCTCATGTCTGACTGATTGACACAGGGCAGCTACCCCTCACATCTCCCATAAATCTCTTGACCACCTGGTCCATGGGGGATGTCCAGGAATTCTCAGCTCCATACAGGTGCTCTTGTTTCTCATACTTATAATTTCTCCACTTGCTTTCTCTTACTAGTGAGGTAATTACGGAGCTCACAACTCCCCAGGTGTTTTAACTTGTGTTCTCTGAGTCTTTATTCCTGCATCTCTTGCCCTGACTGCTTTATCTATCTCACATCCATATTCCTCTAGCCTCCATTCTCCTTCTCCGGTCACCACCCACAGTTAAATTATATAGGAATGACTGGTGGATCCTATACCTCGGGACTTTAATTGTTGGAGCTGCAATATTGTATTAAATTTTCTCCAAGAGAGCCCTGGAAAATACCATACATAAGAATTCCCAACCAAACCAACCAATTGTTCCTTCTATTATTCAACAATAAGTGGAACACAATACCCGGCTTGAGCTTTCAGAGGAAAGTATGGAGGAGATCATAGCTTCTACACAAAGCATTAAAAGAGTCTTAAGGACATCCCATAACAGGAGTGATTTATCTCTCCATACTCCATCAGAATCAGAATCCCTGTCCTACCCTGCTCTACTCAATTTGACTTCTAGTTCTCAAATCACCCCTCCCATACCCAACCCATTCCTCCTCCTGCCCTGCCCCTTTAACCCTATCCCCTCCACTTACCCATGCCCCCTGCCCCCTCAACCCATGTTCTTCCCCCTACCCATACCTCCTACCCTGCCCCCTCAGCTCATGTCCCTCCACCTACCCATGCCTCCTGCCCTTCCCCTTCAGATCTAGCCACTATCCCTGCCCCCTCAGCCCTAGCCCTAACCCCTGCCTATGATGCTTCCATCCCGAATCCCCTTGCCCTGGCTACCCAACCCACCCATGCTACCTGCCCTGCCCACACTACCTTAATCCCCCAACTTTTAATCATCCCATCCATTCCTCTTCTCGTACCTACCCCCATTGAAAATGGAGCAAGAAGCCTAGAAACAGGAACACTAGATAATTCAGATATAAGTTTATTTTCATTAAAGGAAGTACCCACTATTAATAAAAATGGGGACTTGACAGCTATAAGACACCATACACCTTTTAATCCTGAAGGTTTAAATAAATTCAAGGAAGATCTTCCATCATTTGAGGAAGAACCAATATTAATTATAAAAAAAATTGGAGAACATATTCAGAACTTTTGACCCCATTTGGATGGATGTTGAAAATTTGTTAGAAAAATTTCTGACAAAGAGAGAGGAAAATAATGTCATCTCTCTGGCTAATCAGAAGTGAGGTAAAGGAACACACCATTGGCCAACTGAAAATCCACACATGAACCCCAATGTTGAACTAGATCACACAAAATTAAACCAGGCCAAAGAAGCATTATTGACAGACATGACAGTTTCCTCTGATAAACCTGAAAAATGATCAAAATTTGAAAGAACCTGATAAGAAATTAATGAGACACCCTCCCAGTTTATGAACAGACTTATTGACATAGGAAATACATATATGGACCTTGATTTGTCCAGGGAAAGGGAAATTAGACAAATAAACAGGAAATTCATTAAGAATTGTTGTTCGGTAGTAAAAGACTACTTTAAACCTAGCTGTCCTGATTGGGACACTATGGACCTCAAAGAATTGAGGAGAGTGCAAAAAGACCGGAGGAACACAATAAGTCAGTGGAAGACTTAATGAAAGAAATTAAAAAGTTAAAAGGACAACTGAAAAATAAAGGAGAGACCATAGCCCCTTTGCAGGAATCCAAAGATAAATAATTAACATGTTTTTTTCTGTAGGAAGAGAGGCCATGCAATGATGGTCTGTAGGAGCTGGCTATGGGAAAAAAGAAATAATAACAACTTTAGAAATAATAACTATAGGAACCATAATGCCAATCAAAATAATGACAGTGCTCCAAATAAGAAAAATGATAATACCCAATACAATGCCCAACAACAATATATAAAAAAATGGAGCTTATTCACACTATAGTAGTAGTCTCTCGGTAACCAAGGATGATGATTGTCTTTGTGAGTTTTCATCTATGGTGTATAGATGAGTATGCACAAAGACACTTGTGCGTGAAGGAGATTTAAGTGGAAAAGTCGATGCACAGAGACAGTTCCACTCTCTTGGTGTTGGAAGCCTGGGTCCATTGGAACGAAAAATCATTACACCTGGAGACTTCCTCAGCTGCATTGGAAGCTGTGTTGTCCTTTGTGCTCCAACATGCCCTAAGCACTCCACAGTGCTTTGCTGCATCGCCATCTCAGCTGTTGAACCTTCTTATTGGTTTCTTCCGTCTGTTCAGCCGAAGCAGTCTTCACATGCTGGGTGAGCAAAGCCTTGGTTCACCAGGGGTCGACAACCTGATGGCTACCCTCACAAGGTTTAGCCGGCCTGTCGAAGCCATTGCCTGGGGTGTGGCCACTGCTGCATGCTAGAAGCTACTAGGAAGCACAAGTGAGAGCTGTGTGTCAGGCGAGGGTCAGAGGCTGGAGAGCTGCCCTAAGAGGGCACGACAAGCCCTCCATACCAGAGATACTACTCCTCCCTGAGCACCCCATACACTCTGGGTGAAAACCCCCAAGAGTGTGGGGGATCCCAAAAAAACTACCCAAGCATCTTAATGAAGGTGTGATGGGGGGGGTGAAGACCTTGGAATCAAATAGTGAAACCTTTGATTTTTCAAACCCTGATATTTTAATGCCAATAATCCCTATACACTCCCCCTCACACACATAGTAAGGAACCTCATGTGACTTTAAAGGTGGGAAATTCATACTATGATTGTCTTTTGGACACTGGGGCATCTAGGTCAGTTTTGGTAAGCAAACCAGATGCAAAAGTGACTCTATTGGCTTTCCAAATGTAGTAGGTGTATCAGTAATACCATTAAAGGTCCCAAAACTTTCTCCTCACATGGTATGCGTGGGACCCATAACAATTGAACATTCTTTTCTTTTAATTCCTGGATCCCCCACAAACTTGCTGGGGAGGGATTTACTATGCAAACTATAAGTCACAATAATTTGTACCCCAGATGGTTCTATGTCCTTGGAAGTGCCTGAGGAATCCTTAAATTTACTCTCTGTACTTCTCTCAGAGAGCCAGGAGGCAAAAGCCTCCCACCTTTGAAATACCTACAGATATACTAGAGTCTCTTTGGGCCAAATCTTCTTCTGATGTAGGTTTACTTAAATCAGCTGTTCTTTTGCAAATTACAACTAAATTCAGCCCAGCTCCTTCCATACATCAGTATCCTCTCTCAAAGGAGGCAATAGATGGCATTACCCCAGTAATACACTCATTGATCTGAACAGGGCATCATAATTTCCTATAAATATGAATACAACATGCTCATCTTGCCCATTAAAAAAACAAAAAAGGAGGCCCAATGGCAAGCAACTCTAGAGATTTGTACAGGATTTGAGGGCTGTAAACAATCACGTTATAAGGAGACAGTTTCCAACATCTATACTATTATTCCCTCTATTCCTAGTACAGCTACATACTTTACAGTAGTGGGCTTGTGCTCAGCCTTCTTTTCTATACCCATATATGAGAACTCTAGGCATATCTTTGCTTTCACCTGGAAGAGCTTAAAAATATGTGGAGTCATCTGCCACAAGTTTTCATAGAAAGCCCAAGTTTATTTGCACAAACTTTGAGCCAAGATATTGATAATATAAAATTTAAAAACAGCAAATTAATCAAATACATAGACGATCTACTCTTCACTTCAACAAATGCAGAAGCATGTCAGGAAGATAGTAAACACTTTCTTTTGGAATTACACAAAGAAGGAATAAGATTTCGAAGGATAGTGTTCAGTGGTGTCTCCACAAAGTAGAATATTTGGGATTCATTCTGACAGCTGGTGCCCATTCTATTTCTCCCAAGCGAATTGAAAATATTCAAAATTTGAGGGCCCCTACCACTAAGAAACAGTTAAGATCAATTCTGGGAGCAACAGGATTTTGCAGACAATGGATCCCTTGCTATGGTCAAATTACTAAGCCACTTATAACACTAACAAGAAATTCAGTCCCTGAACCACTTAAATTAGAGCCAGAACACCTGTCAGCTCTATCAGTCCTAAAACAGGCTATCCTGTATACCTTTGCTCTAGGCATCCCAGATTACAACAAGCCATTTTCTTTGTATGTACATGAGCAAAGAGGGGTAGCTTCAGGTGTTTTAACTCAGATGTTGGGACCTTCTCAGGTCCCAGTTGCTCATTATTCATCCCAGGTGGACCCAGTAGCTTCAGGAGCACCACCATGTCTTAGAGGCATAGCTGCTACAGCCTTACTAGTGACAAAAACTGTTGATCTAGTATTGGGATGCCCATTAACAATTATGTGCCCACATGAGGTAGAAGCATTGTTGCTAAGACATAGAACACAGGCATTTTCTGATCAGCGAATTACAAGGTTTGAAATAACCTTGTTAAACAATGAAAATATTACTCTAAAATGCTGTACAACCCTTAACCCTGTCACCTTGCTTCCATATTTTTCAACCTCAGGAGAACCATTATACAGTTGTGAAGCACTAGTGTCCATGGAAGAAAAGCCTCAAGATGATCTCTTGGACACTCGCTTAAACAACTCAGATCTGGTCTTATTTACTAATGGTTCTTCTTTTATGAGGGATGGCATATGCCATAATGGAATTTTTGTAGTCAAAGAATTTGCCCCTGAGTGGTCAGCTTCACTGCCCTCTAACATAAGTGCTCAAGGGGAAGAACTTATAGCTCTGAAACATGCCTGTATAATTGCCAAGGGTAAAAAGGCAACAATTTATATGGATTCTAGATATGCTTTTGGCATTTGTCACTCGGCCGGGATGCTATGGTTCCAGAGAGGATTTTTAACCTCAGCTGGAAAATCTATAGATAATGCAGAAATTATTAATGAAATTCCTTCTGTTCTCCAGCTGCCTGAAGACCTAGCTGTAGTTCATTGCTCTGCCCATATAGGTGGCACTAACCCTGTCTCTAGGGGAAATAACCAGGCAGATACTGCTGCAAAGTTAGCAGCCATAGAAGAGCCTGAATTTATTTTAACATTAACAACCACTGATGACTTAAATTTATCACCTCCATATAATGAAAAGGAAGTGGAAAAATAGAAACAAAAATTCAAAGCACAACAGATTGAGTATGGGTGTCATCTGCTCCCTAGAAGTTTTTATCACCAAATTTGCCAATCTGTTCATAAAAATGGTCACTTTGGTACCCAGGGCATTGTGGACTCTGTTAAGAGAGTATAGATAGCCCCTGGTATAACTACCATAGCCTCTAAAATGTGTTCAGCCTGATCTACCTGCCAAGCATATAACCAACACACCTTTCATGGCAAAGCCTTTGGTGGGCTTACACACCTTTTGAGCACCTGCAGATATAGTTCATAACAATGCCAAAGGCCAGACATTATAAATTTTGTCTAGTCATAGTAGACCAACTGACCAGATGGTCAGAAGCATTTCCTACAGCTCGAGCCACAGCGGCTTTTGTTGCTAAGATGCTTTTAAGAGAGATTATTCCTGTTTTGGCCTGCTAACACATATTGATTCAGATAGATGAAGTCATTTTACTGATTCTGTTCTAAATCATATATATTCTTGCTTGGGGATAACTTCCAAATTCTATGTTCCATATCATCCCCACAGCTCAGGCCCAATTGAAAGAATGAACAGAGAACTTAAAAGTATGATTGGCAAATTATGCACTGAGACACATTTTTAAATGGCCTGAAATTCTCCCTCTGGCGCTATTTCATCTTAGAAGCAGTCCCAGGAGAGACCTACACATCTCTCCATTTGAGATGCTTCTTGGACATCCCCCTATACAGACTAAGCCTTTCTCCCCAGCATATACATCACTATTAGGGTGAGATACTACTATTGTTTCCTATATACAGGAATTACAGCACAAACTGCCTGAACTCCATGAATCTGGAGCTGCAGTACAAGCCAAAAGACTAGACTTTTCACTTCATGACCTGAACCCAGGAGACAAGGTATATATAAAGAACTTCTAGCAGAGAGGAGCAACTCAGCCTTCCTGGGAAGGCCATTCCAAAGATTGTTAACTACTCCAACATTTATAAAAATTGGAGAGAAGGACTCTTGGATTCATTGCTCACATGTAAAGAGAGCATCTTCTATTGAAACTGATTGACTGTAATCTATACATTCATTGGAGATAATAATCCATTGACAAGTGGATGCCTTTTTTTTTTAACACATTAAATTCCTAAATTTTTTCTTGTCTTTTCTCTTTTTCCTTATTTTATTATAGCCTTTCTTTTATTTTGATTAGAATATTTTATTTTCCTTTTTCTCATTTCTCATACTTAAGGTACATACAATCAATATTAATTTTTATTCTACAATAATATAAGTTTAAATATATATATATATATATATATATATATATATAGATATATATATACTTGCTATAGTATTAATGCATACCCAAACAGCTTTAGACTGTGGGAACCTGCCATTTCTTGATAATTGTTATGGGACTGTGATTAATGTTTGTTTCTGATTCTAGGAAACGGGATCAAAAAAGAAGCACAGACTTAACCTGAATAATGCCAAAATAGCACACAGGTCAAAAAAAAAGAAAAAGAAAAAAATCAATACAGGTAGGATTGATGCACTTCTAAGCCAATACAAAGGACTTGAACCTAGTGTGAGACTCGAGGCTGCGGCCCTTGATATACGTTAAGACATATCCACACTCTTTGTGAAAATACTTCCTTGTATCCACACTCTTTGTGAAAATACTTACAGACAAGTACCAAAGTTTGGCTATCATCCTGGCTCCCTCTATCCCTGAAAATGAAGGTAAAATCAGACCAGGGAATGACACTTCCCTATCAAAATAAAAATCTGGTCCTTTTTTCTCTCCCATAGTATGGCAACTTCCTGTAGCCTTAGCTGCAAATGGGTAAGTGAAATATTACTGCATTCTGTCCTACAGACTTGTGGGATTAGAAATTACTATAACTGGACCCTAATACAAGGGCCTATTAGAAATTTATTCTTGCTTACTCAAAATTTTGAATACATAGATTTTTGATATTTTTGATACTGATTTTGAATTCTTCCTTAATTTTTTTAATTTTTCTTCCATTATTTTTGTTGTTGTTATTGTTGTTTTTATTCTTTTGATGATTGACTCACATGCCTCATAACTAAACTTTGCATTCTGAACTGAAGTGGGTGTTTCTCAACACCTTCTTCAGGGGGAATTGTATTTTCTTAAAATCCAAGATTTAAATTTTTTTGTTCAAGAAAGATCTTCAGGGAAGAAGCTTGGTAATTCCTAAAATCCAGAGAATTAACTGTTTACAGAAAAATACCTAAACTCTTACACTACAGGAAGATCCAGAATGAACCTTGGGGTGCAGTTGATTTAACTGAAGGTTGATTGAACATTTATTTTGAATGTAAACTCTTATGCCAAAAAGGGACTGCCCCCTAATTGGTTTTTGTCAATGTGCCCAGCAAAACATTGGTTTTGCTGTCTCTTTCTCTTCTATTTCCCCTTATCTCTAACTATTGTAGTTTTCCTCGTACAGGATAAAGTTTTGTATACATCTGCAGTTAGATATTTTTGGGGTGCAGGATGCTTATGTTTAGTGATCAATTGGGGAGACCAATCATCATCAGGGGGGATTGTGATTTTTAGATTTTCCCCATCTTGCTTAGTCTAGTACCTAGGAATGTACAACCCACACTACATTGACATGTGCTAGCAAATGACAAATCAATAACAACTGACTGTTACCTGGGCTGTCCTAAGCCAAGTTTGAGCCACAACTGGTACATGTGAGACCCAGGAAGTGATGTAGAGAACTGCCTTTGGAGTTCTTGTCACTTCCTGTGGAGAGGGCCGGGAACCAGTTCGATCCTGGAATTCGAGCCTGGAGGAGCTCCCTCAGACAGCTTCCTTGAGATGGTCACGTGGTGAGTGATAATACTGACTCTCTTTTCCCTTGGCTCTCAGGAGAAGGCCACCCTTGGCCATGGCCTTGAACTCCTCCCTGGCTCAGCCTGAGCCTGAGTAGTTTAAATTAACTCTTTTCCTCTCCTCTCTCTCTCTCTCTGTCTCTCTGTCTCTGTCTCTGTCTCTGTCTCTGTCTCTCTCTCTGTCTCTCTCTCTCTCTCTCTCTCTCTCTCTCTCTCTCTCTCTCTCTCTCTCTCTTTCTCTTAATATCTTCCTCCTATTATAATTAAATCACCATAAAGTTCCATTCTGACTTGAGTGTTTCATTTAGGATTTAAAAAATTAAATCCTTGGCAACCAATAATTTTTACATTCAGTCTCAACCCTAAATGTAACCCTTACAGTCAGTGTCTGTGGGTTTCTTGGACACCATATTGTTATTTGTTTCTTAATTTTTTGTTTCTCTCTGCCCTGTTCCATTGATCAACTTTTCTTTTCTTAAACCAATATCATATACCTTAATACTTTCTAAAAGGGAAGCAGGATATAGACTTCTCTTTTCACTGTTTTCTTGTTTTGTTTTTGCATATTATGTACCCCTTTCTGTGATTACATCAACTGAACTAGATGACATTTATTTAGTTTACTTGGTTTTCTTTTTTTTCTTTTAGTCTGTCCAACTCTGTGATCCCTTTTAGAATTTTCTTAGCAAAGGTACTAGAATGGTTGGCCATTTCCTTCTCCAACTCATTTTATAAAGGAGGAAACTGAGGCAAACAAGGTTAAGTGATTTGTCCAGGTTAATACCACTAATATGTAAATGAGACTAGATTTGAATTAAAGAATATGAAGTTTTCTGCCTCCAGGCTCAGCAGTCTAACCACTGTGACATCAAGCTACCTGAAGAGAGATGGCCCCTCTCTAATGGGTCAAATATCCTTTTATAGTTGCTATACTGTAGCTACTATTCTATGTCACTCTTCTCCCCTTCAATGGACTCCCATCTCAATTCCCTGTTTTGATCAATGTAACAAAGCTTAATGAATATTAAATATTTTGTGTTTGAGCTTTTATTCTCAAGATCCTCACCATAAATTGGTGTAGCAGTCCACCCCTAGTTATGGGCAAGGGAAACAGTTGGTATGTACAGATTGTCTTAGAAGAGAGCATGCTCGGTCTTGAGCATGCTCAGTATTGCACATGGCTGGGAAAGCCTCTGACCCTTGACCCCAGTTTCCCCCAGTTTAGGCGGGAACAATTGGAAAAATATTAAAGTCACCCACAACAACAAAGATGAATAGATGAACTAATATTTGTAATCATGGGCTTCCATGTATTTTTCTCTTTCTCTCCATATAAATACACATGTGTATGTGTGTACATATACATGTATATGCATATATGTGGGGTTATGAATATGAATATATATGCATATCATATAGATGTGTATAATATTATTTATCCTTGGAAACACTTCCTGAAACATTTCATCCATATCCTGTTCAATGACTGAGTCCCATTCAGTCCCTAAGTTTCCATCAGTGTATCAAGATTCTTTTCTTAGTTTAAAAGTGTCCAATTAATGCATTGCTGGTGGAGTTGTGAATTGATCCAACCATTCTGGAGGGAAATTTGGAGCTATGCCCAAATGGTGCTAAAAGATTATCTGCTCTTTGATCCAGCCATAGCACTCTGAGGTAGACCTCACACCGAGAAGATTGGCTAACATGACAGCAAAGGAAAGTAATAAATGTTGGAGTAGACGTGGCAAAATTGGGACATTATATGCATTGCTGGTGGAGTGGTGAATTGATCCAATCATTCTGGAAGGCAATTTGGAACTATGCCCAAAGGGCACTAAAAGACTGACTACCGTTTGATCCAGCCATAGCACTGCTGGGTTTGTACCACAAAGAGCTAAAAAGGAAAAATACATGTACCAGAATATTCATAGCTATGCTCTATGTGGTGGCAAAAAATTGGAAAATGAGAGGATACCCTTCAATTAGGGAATGGCTGAACAAATTGTGGTATATGTTGGTGAGGGACTACTATTGTGCTCAAAGGAATAATAAAGTGCAGAAATTCCATGGGAACTGGAACAACCTCCAGGAAGTGATGCAGAGCTACAGGAGAAGAACCAGGAGAACAATGTACACAGAGACTGATACACTGTGGTACAATCGAATGTAATGGACTTCTCCATTTAATGGCAATGCAGTGATCCTGAACAACTTGGAGAAAAAACACTATCTACATTCAGAGGAAAAACTGTGGGAGTAGAAACACAGAAGAAAAACAACTGCTTGAATACATGGGTTGAGGGGATATGACTGGGGAGGTAGACTCTAAATGAACATCCTAATTGAAACACCAACAAAATGGAAATAGGTTCTGTTCAAGGACACAAGTAATACCCAATGAAAATGCAAGTGGGCTATGGGAAGGATGGGTGGAGGGGAGGGAGGGAAATAATGTGATTATTGTAACCAAGGAATAATGTTATAAATTGACTAAATAAATTAATTTTTAAAAATAAATAAATAAATAAAAATGAAATGTCCATACCTATTGACAAGTGATTTGCTTTTTACCTTTTAGAACAAGTTTATATTGTTCTGGATCACTTTCATGATTAGGAAGTACATTGAGGTATTTTAATTTCATGGATATTAATCTTTAATCATTTATGTTGACATGTAACAAGATGTGTGTCATTTATCTTTCTCCATCATCCTCTTCTGTTTCTTCAAAAATAATTTTAGTGATTGAGTATATTAATTTCTGATTTCCTCAATTGTTATTATTGTTGATCCTTTCATTTCTTCCATAATTTTTTTCGACAATGATAATATACCTTGGAAATTTGGAACGTCTGAGAAATGACTGATGGCAACAGCTCCAGACTGTGATTGTCCATTAATTTCACATTGCCTTGAGAAAATATTTGAGCTGCAAGTTCCTAAAGAATATATAGTCACAATGAAATTCATAGATATGTGAAGACTGTTTTGGGTTCCCTTCAGTTAATATAAAAGTATTTTAAAAGAGCATATGAATGGATCTAGAAAAGATGTATAAGTCTGAAAGTTAACCAAATGGCTACAGAACTTAATTTTTTAATCCTACATTATCAAAATAAGATTTATTGCAAACAACCTCAATATATGGATATTTGTAAATTATCTACATACAGAGATAATATATTAATGAAAATAATTTTAAACTGTTTCATTTAGTAATCAGTATTACTTTATAATCCATCCTATTCTCTACTTTGCCAAACCTCATGTTTTAGTCTAACTAAAAAAATAGTCTCTTACTGTCTGGGTGTAGGGTGGAGTGGTAACAGCAATTGCTTTGTAAATTTGTTTCTGGTCAAGATTACTAGAGGTAGTTAAGGCCCATAAAACAATGAGCATTTCTTAATTGTCAGAGAGGGACATGATCTGCCACACCTGAAGGCCAATCTACTTTCCCCAGCTGCAGTCAATTAGAAGGCTTTTCAACTACCTTGACCCCCTCTCTCCTTTCCATTTTTTAAATATGGTCTTGTCCTTGTCTCTGACTTACTGAGAATTCCAGTCTGACCCCTTTTATTAAGAGCTATGTGAATTATTGTTAATAAGATGTAATCGTGCCATGGAGAAAATGGTGCCACAATTTCTGTCAGTGTCATTTTACTCAACACATAACATTAATAATGTATTTTCTCCACTATGAAGGATATACCAAGATAATTACTAAAAATGAGATACAGATGAAATAAATATTTTTAATTATTTATTAAAAGTATGAAAATTGTTGCTTTCATAAAATTATGATTAATATTTATTGTGATTTAGAATGTTTCATTTTTTTAAATAATGTTATGATAAAGGAGTTTTGAAGCTCTGGTTCTAGATTCTATTTATTTCATTACTTGTTTTTAATATACTTATAAAAGCTGCCTCACAAAGACAAAATACTTAATAAAATATGGTATCTATATTTCAGTTCCTTCTACCAATTATGCAAAAGTTTTTATTGAAACTTGGCTTATAAATACCCATAATTCTTGCTGTCAATCAGTTCTTGCAAACTAAAAACTTGATTAAAAAAAACTTGGGGTTTTTTTTGTTTGTTTTATTTAACAAAAGGGTTCAAAACTCATTGAAATTTCTCATTTGGAAAAATTGTAAATATGTTAGAAAATTATTTGTCCAAGTTGGGGTTTCTTTTAAGTATACATATGTGAAAGTTCTTTTCTTAATAAGTGACATAATTATAACTAACAAAAATTTAGTTTCTTAAGTCTTGCTAATTGTTACCCTTATTAGCTAATATTTAAATGCACACTATACATATAAAGTTTATTTTTAATGATAGTAGATAATAGGTTCATATTTTAATAACATTGGTCATTTAGAATTTGGGGGTTGATTTCTGTTTGATCTTATCTCATAGTCCTTTTTCTCTTATGTCATCCTGAAAATAAAGAGGACTACCAAAGTAACAACCAGAGTTTTTAATTAAGATGGAGGAACTACAATTTAGAGTCACCTCACATCATGGGAGATTATTGGAGTGCCCATTCTGAGACAGAAAGAGTAAGTTTCAGTAAACTTTAATAGGGAAGAATGATGAGAAGTGGCAGCAGTGGAGAGCACTGACTAAAATTTGGTGAGCTCTAAAGCTCTAGATTTGTTTAAGTGGCTCCTGGAAGGAGTGATGAGATCAAAGTGATTAAAATGTGATCAAATCAAAGACTCTTGATTAGTAAGTTTCCAGAAATATCAAAGACTTGCTCCACGCATGTAGCTAATCAATCAAAAAACTTTTAAGCATCTACTATGTACTAAGCTCTAGAGATATGTAGACAAAAATATTAAACAACCCCCATATATTATGATATTATCTATGTGACCTGAGTCATTAATCTTTCTAGGTCTCAATTTCTTCAGGTGAAATAGAAATTACAATACAGTATTGAATAAACAAAGGCCAGAATTAGTCAAAAGGGAGTGATGTTTCATTTTAAGAGATGTTATGGTTTAGCCTAAATTTATAGGCAGCTCTTTCTAAATAATTTATCAAGAGACTCATAAATACAGCTCCAATTTTGGGCTTGTTTTGCTTTGTTTCCTTCCCTAACTTAATCAGGAAGAATATCAAATTCTGTGCTTTCTCATCATGACTATGTGAAGAGGCTTATTAGATAAATTCATCCTTGGATGAATTTGGTACATTATTTTATTGGGTATAATTATTATGTAACATGATTTAAATTATGTTACAATAACACATGAGTACCAGAAAAAGGAAGAATGATCTCAGAATAAATGAAGTATAAAACTTCTATACTTGTTTTATTTTGTTTTACTTTTGCTTTACATGGATCATTAAAACAATTTCATTCACTTGCCAAATTGCTTATCTCCAGTTGGATTATAGTACTCAAGAACAAAAAGTCACTAGTAACTACTTAATCTTAATGGAAGAATCATATTTCCAGGCCAAGTTTAGTGCCCAAGGAGATGTGAAATATCCCACCACAGGAAGGCAGCACAGGGTGAGGCTTCTGGGTGTTGGACAATTCCTAATACTTTCACTCCAAGAAAAAAAAAAAATCTTGGTTACTGCTCCAAATCGTCAACGGATCCATTCTTTAATTGAAGTCAGAAATCCGTCCAGTGGTGCAGATTTTTAACACATCCAACCATGATCTTGTACAGTTTTTCTCTGTGTCTTCCCACAAGTCCTTCATAGAATATCTTCCAAATAAATAGGAAATCTTTATCTAGTTTTCTTTTAACATTTCAGGGGTACCAGAATAGCACTCAGACTGTCTTATCTATTATCTCTTTATTCTGCCTATATGACCCAACTACCTATTTTTCTTCTCATATATTTTTAATGATAGTTTTTCATTATTTCTTAAAAGTGATACATGGTAGTAATAGACTTCCAAATAATTTAAGACTACTATGATAGTGTTTTTCCATTGCTTTGGGTCTCCCAACAATTATTATTTTTAAGAGATTGTGCTATCATAAGGCATCATCAGAATATCAGTGTTTTTTTAAAAAAAAAGAGTCTATATGTGCGAGAACCTGGGATCATTTAAAATACTACAAAGTTTCAGCAAAGTAGTCCTAGTTATTCCCTTCCTATTACTCAATTCAGTGAACTAAGCTCATTGTCCATCATCAAAGTTCTTTTCTCAGGGTCTTCATTCACTTATCTGTGAAATGGAGATGGCGATTTAGTAACCTTTGTGGTCTCATCTAGATCTAAATCAATAATCCTAATGTGCTATAGCCTACATTCTGGAAGCTTCATAATTTGTCTCAAACTAACCTTCCTAAAGTTTCCTTCAGGCAAATTCCAACAAAATTGATCTTCATGCTTTTCTATGAATTGGGTGTTAAATTGCCTACTTCTGTGCCTTTACACAGGCTATCTGACATACTTGAAGTGCATTCCTTCTTCTATATCTTAGAATTCTTAAAACCTTTCAAGGTTCATTTTTGGTACCATCTCCCGGAGAAGGTTTACCTGAATCACCTAGATCACCTAGATTCCTCTTCAAATTATTTTGTGAAAATAGGATTAACTCTCCCCTTGCCTATTTTTGGCTAAACAAATCAAGAACTCAAAGCACCCTTACTTAAAGCTCACACTTCCAAAGGCTAATGCCACCCACCCTGGGCAGTGCTAGGCAAATTGAAAGACTGTGATTGGTTCCTGTAAAGTGGGGAAGGGACAGAAGGTGATGTGGAGAAAGGACTATAAAAAGTTCTGAACTTCCTGTCCAAGAGACTTCTCTTTTGAACTTCTTCATATAGTCAATATTCATATTTTTTTGATTTTACAATTGAACAAGTTTAAAATATCCATTTCTTCTAATATCAATATTTACCCAAAAGCATTAGACTATGGAAACCTTCCACTGATTGATAAAAAAAAAGGTGGGATTGTGATCAATAAAATTGTGTCTGATACCAGGAGAAGGGATCACAAAAGAGCCATTGTACAGTGCAAAGAAGCACAAGGTCAAGGAGACCAATAATCCTTGTGGGATTAATGAGATATGCACCAAGACAGAGGACGTGTTTGAGGTTCAAGGTACTGGCTGTTTGACATACATCAGATGCAGGTACTCTCTGTGCCACATTCTGACAAGTACCTAAGTTTGGCTGCCATTTTGGCTCACTTATCACTGAGAGTGAAGTTAAAATTAAACCAGGGAAACATATTTCTGTTAAGGGTACGTTTTAGGGTTGAGACTGAATATTTTTTTAGTGGTTGCCAGGGATTTATATTCTAAATCCCAATGAAATACTCAAGTCAAAATGGAATTTTATGGTGGTTTATTTACAATACAAGGAAGAAATTAAGAATGAGGGACAGAGAGAGAAAGAAAGAAGATATGCTCCAGCCTGGTCTGAGCCAGGGGCCTCAGCCAAGAGGCCTTCCCATAAGATTAAATCTAGTGCGGTTTTCAGCCCCAAGGCGTCCTCCATGATGAGGGAACTCCTTGGAGGCTAGTGCCTCCAGAAAGAGCCAAGGAAAAGGGTAGTCAGTCTTAACACTCACCACATGGTCTTCTAAGGGAAGCAGCCTGAGGTTCCACACTGGAGCTCCTCCAAATCAAGCCCCACCACCAAGGTCCTCTCACAGAAAGTCATGTGAAATATAAAGGCAGTTCTTTACATCACTTTTTTTGAGAGAAATTTCAGGAAAAGAAGCTTGCTAACTCTTCGAATCAAGAAAGTGAACTTTTTGAAGAAAGTGCCATAAAGAAACCAACACTGCATCAGAAGATGCAGAATGAACTTTGGGGTGTAATTGATTGAATAGAAGGGGGTTGAACACATTAATTCTGAATGTAAACTCTTATGCCAAAGGGGACTGCCCCCTAACTGACTTTTTTTACAAACATTGGTTTTGCTTTCTCTCTTTTATTTCCTTATCTCCAACTATTATAGTTTCCTCTTAGAAAGTGCAATATTGTATGCATATTTAGCTAGAAGATCTTTAGTAGTATAAACTAGTTATATTAAATGACTCACTGGGGAAACTAGTCTCCCAGAGACTAACACGGGGGAGGCATTGTGAAGCTAGGATTAACTCTCTCCTTGCCTATTTTTAGCTAAGAACTCAAAGGACCCCCACTTAACACTAAGTAAGAGAATTCAGGAGACACTTACAAGATTAAGTTCACACCTCCAAACACTAATGCCACCCACCCTGGGCAGTGCTAGACAAATTGAAAGACTGTAATTGGTTCCTATAAAGTCAGGAAGGGACAGGAAAGGACATGAAAAAGGACTATAAAAAGTTCTGAACTTCCTGTCCAAGAGTCTTCTCCTTTGAACTTCTACTCCTTTGGAGTTTATCTTTGGATACTCTGTGTTGATGAGCTGGACTGAAAGAGAAGACTCTTTCCCTGGATCCTGTGCTGACTTTCTGGATGAGAGCTGACCTTCCTTTCATGGCTTTTGGAGAGATTGGTTCTGGAGATTCCTGCCTTGGCTTTGGGGGAGGCTGCATTGGTGGAACCCTTGCGGAAGATACCATCAGGATTCCTGACATAAGAGACTACCATGACTTCACATGGAGATCGGGACTTGAGAGCCTTTGCCGGGTGGTGAGCTGGACTTTTTCAGACAGAAATTATAGGATATCTAGCTATGCAATGTTTTCTACTTCCTTAAGAGCAGCTAACAGACTCATGGCATAAAAGTTAATTTTTTTAAATTGGCTACCACAATACTATTTTAGAACTTTTATTTTTAGCATAAAAACTTAAGTTTTCACCAGGATTCCTCTTCAAATTATATTTACTTATATCCAATCCAATAAACATCTATATATTTACTAAATTCCTAAAGTGTGCCAAGCATTGTACTAAGCTCTGGCAATATAATTGAAAAAGAAAGTCCCTGACCTGAACAAGCTTATAATCTAAAGGGGAAGACAATACACAAAAGGAAGCAGGAAAGTATAGAGGAGGGGACCTGGACACCAGCTAGTACCCAGCTCAGAGGTATACTGTTCAATAGATTTGAAATCAGGTAAGGAAATTGTAAAAATTAAATTAGTCTCTAATAATAGAATATTATATTTTAAAAGGTTTATTAGGATTATTAGAATTAAGGATACATAATAAAAAACCATGTGCCTAGGGCTGATTAGCCCATTCAAAGTTTACTTACTACATCTTGCAAATGTCCTAGCAGAGAGCGCGAGAGCATAGAAGAGGGCAAGGTAGGTATTACTGCCAGTTTAAAAACTAATTGTGATCTTTCCCAGGTGGAGACTCAGGTGAGATTATAGGAAATTCTGGGAAATACAAAGGACTTCTGGGGATTGAAATCTAGGGTTCAAATCTCCAATTTACACAGTAGATAAAAAAGATGCAGTGAGAAAAGCCCCCAGAGGACAGGGAAGCTCAAACCCCCAACAATGCTCCCACAGAGACTGCACCAAGAGATATTCTGTCAGAGCTCCAAGAGGGGAGACTGACAGAAGCCCCCAAAACCAAAAAATATGAGAGGAGCAAGAGCACAGACAAATACGGGGAGAAAAGAAGGGGTGGATATGAGCAAACAACAAAAAAAAGAAGAAAGAAATTACAATAGATAGCTTCTATACAGCAAATGGAATACAGGGGAGGGATCAGCAAATGATAAAACAAAAATCCCAGCAAATTGGATACAGACTTTAGAAGAACTTAAAATGCAATTCAAAACACAATTGAGAGAGGCTGAAGACAACTTTAACAGCAAGATAAGTCATCTGGAAACAGAAAACAGTGTCTTGAAAGCCAAAATTAATCAGTTGGAAAATGAGGCAAAGGAGATGAAAGATGAGGCAAAAAAAAGATGAAAGATGAGGCAAAGGATATGAAAGATGAGGTAAAGAGGATGAAAGATGGGACCTCCATAGATAATTAGACCAGAAAGAGAAGGATAACCAAAAAAGCCAGGGAGTTAATCCAGTTTTTAAGAACCAGGATACAACAACTAAAATTAAGTGACCTCACAAGGCAGCAGGAAACTAAGAAAAAAAAAAGAATGAAAACATTGAGGAAAGTATGAAGCATCTCATTCACAAAACAGAGGATTTAGAAAATCATTTGAGGAAAGACAATTTAAGAATCATTGGTCTATCACAAGACCATGACAAAAGAAAAAGCAGGGACATAGTACTGCAGGAAATTATTCAAGAAAAGTGCCCCGATATTCTAGAACAAGAGGGAAAAGTGGAGATTGAAAGAATCCACAGATAAACTCCTGTACTTAATACCCAACTGACAATACCCAGGAATGTCATAGCCAAATTCAAGAACTATCAGACCAAAGAAAAGATATTACAAGCTGCCAAGAATAAGTCATTCAGATACCATGGAACCACAGTGAGGATAATGCAGAATCTGGCTGCATCCACACTGAAGGACAGAAAGGCATGGAATATGATATTCTGGAAACCAAGGGAACTAGGTCTACCACCAAGAATCAACTACCCAGCAAAACTGACTATATTCTTACAGGAGAAAGTATGGTCATTCAACAAAATAGAAGAATTCCAAGAATTTGCAAAGAAAAGACCTGACCTGAACAGAAAATTTGACATCCAAGCACAGAACTCAAGAGAATCATCAAAAGGTAATCAAAAAAGAGGGAAAAAAGAAAAACAAAACAAAACAAAACAACACAAAATTTAAGAGACTCAATAAGTTAAAATAATATGTACCCCTATAAGAAAAGAGTTCATTGGTAACTCTTAAAAATTGTGGTTAGCACCTGGGCAACTAGAAAAATTACACTTAGAGGGAACAGTGACAAACTGTATACGATGAAAGGACAAGAAATAAATAGGTATATAGATATATGCATGCATAAATACATATACGCGCGCGTGTGTATATATATATATATATATGTAACCTCTTTTTAGCATAAATACATATACACACATGTATATATATATATGTAACCTCTTTTTTTAGCTCTATATAACTACTAAAGCTAAAAAAAGAGGTTTTATATATATACACACATGCATATATGTATTTATGCATACATATATCTATATATATATCTATATATATAACGACAGCTAAAAAAAGAGGTTAATACTAAGAGAAATAGAAAAAGAAACAAATGGGGGGTAAATTTATATGTCACAAAGAAGTTCATGGCAGGAGCAGGGAGAACATCAATACACTGGAAGAGTAAAGAGGTTGCAGATAGGAAATACTCAACTATTACATGCTTTGAAATTGACCCAAAGAGGGGAGAACAATCCAATCCATTGGGGCAGAGAATAGATTTGTGCCTTATAGGGGAGTAGAAGGGTAATAAATGGACTGGTGGGAAGGGAAGCAGTACAAGGGAGAGAGAGGGTGGGGGGGTAATTTTAAAAGACTACAGAAAAAATAAGTGGGGGATGAGAAGGACGGGCATAGAAAGGGAAGTAAAATAAGGGTGGGAACTAGGGGGATTGACTAAAAACAAACAATGATGTAGAAGGAAATAGTGAAAGAAGAAAAGGCAGGACCAGGAGTAGAAATCAAAATGCTGGGAAATACACAGCTAGTAATCATAACTCTGAATGTGAATGGAATGAACTCACCCATAAAATACAAGCAAATAGCAGAGTGGATTAGAATCCAAAACACTACCATATGCTGTCTACAAGAAAAATACACGATGAAGGTAGATATGCATACTGTGAAAGTAAGAGGATGGAGCCAAATCTATTGGGCATCAACTGATAAAAAGAAGTAAGGAGTCACAATCATGATATCTGAAAAAGCCAAAGTAAAAATAAATCTAGTTAAAAGAGATAGGGAAGGTAATTACATCCTAATAAAAGGCAATATAGACAATGAGGAAATATCCGTACTCAACATGTATGAGCTAAATGGCATAGCATCCAAATTTCTAAAGGAGAAACTAGGAGAGCTCAAGATTGAAATAGATAAAAAAAACTATACTAGTGGGAGTCCTGAACCTTCCTCTATATGAACTAGATAAATCAAATCAAAAAATAAATAAGAAAGAGGTAAGAAAAGTGAATGAAATCTTAGAAAAATTAGAGTTAGTAGGCATGTGGATAAAAATAAATAGTGACAAAAAGGAATATACCTTCTTTTCAGCAGCACATGGTACATTCACAAAGATTGACCATTTATTAGGGCATAAAAACATTGCAAACAAGTGCAAAAGAGCAAAAATAATAAATGCAAACTTCTTAGATCACAATGCAATAAAAATAATAATTAGTAAGTGTACATGGAGAGGCAAATCAAAAATTAATTGGAAATTAAACTATATGATTCTCCAAAACCAGTTAGTTAAAAAACAAATCATAGAAACAATTAATAATATCATTGAAGAAAATGACAATAATGAGACATCATTTCAAAACCTATGGGATGCAGCCAAAGCAGTTCTCAGGGAGAAATTTATATCCTTGAATTCATATATTAAGAAATTAAGAAGGGGAGAGGTCAATGAATTGGGCACACAAATTAAAAAACTAGAAAGTGAACAAATTAAACATCCTCAGATAAAGACTAAATTAGAGATTCAAAATATCAAAGGAGAAATTAATAAAATTGAAATTCAAAGACCTATTGATTTAATAAATAAGATTAGAAGTTGTTACTTTGAACAAAAAACAATAAAATAGACAGATTAGTAGTAAGTCTAATTTTAAAAAAAGTTAAGAAAAAAAAATTGACATAATCCAAGATGAAAAGGGAGACCTCACCTCCAATGAAGAGGACATTAAGGCAATCATTAAAAACTATTATGCCCAATTATAAGGCAAAAAATATGGCAATCTACATGATATGGATGAATACTTACAAAAATATAAATTGTCTAGACTAACAGAAAAAGAAATAAATTACCTAAATAACCCCATATCAGAAAACGAAATTGAACAAGCCATCAAAGAACCGCTAAGAAAAAATCCCCTTGTCCATATGGATTCAGAAATGAACTCTATCAAACATTAAAAGAACAACTAATCCCAATACAAACAAGCTATTTGACAGAATAAGCAAAGAAGGGGTTCTACCAAATTCTTTTTACGACACAAATATGGTACTGATCCCAAAGCCAGGCAGATTAAAAACAGAAAGAAAACTATAGGCCAATCTCCCTAATGAATATAGACGCAAAAATCTTAAATAGGATACTAGCAAAAAGACTCCAGCAAGTCATCACAAGGGTTATCCACTACAATCAGGTAGGATTCATACCAGGAATGCAAGGATGGTTCAATATTAGGAAAACCATCCACATAATTGACCATATAAACAAGCAAACCGACAAAAACCACATAATTATCTCAATAGATGCAGAAAAAGCCTTTGATAAAATACAACACCCATTCCTATTGAAAACATTAGAAACTATAGAAATAGAAGGGCCTTTCCTGAAAATAATAAACAGTATATATCTAAAAACATCAGGAAACATCATCTGCAATGGGGATAAACTAGAAGCCTTCCCAATAAGATCAGGAGTGAAACAAGAATGCCCATTATTACCTCTATTATTTAACATTGTACTAGAAACACTAGCAGTTGCAATTAGTGAAGAAAAAGAAATTGAAGGTATTCGAATTGGCAATGAGGAAACCAAGGTATCACTCTTTGTGGACGATACAATGGTTTACTTAAAGAATCCTAGAGAGTCAACCAAAAAAATAGTCAAAACAATAAATAATTTTAGCTGCAGAATACAGAATAAACCCGCATAAGTCAGCATTTCTATATATCTCCAATTCATTTCAGCAGCAAGAATTAGAAAAAGAAATTCCATTTAAAATCACCCTAGACAAAATAAAATACTTAGGAATCTATCTGCTGGGACAAACACAGGAACTATACCAACACAACTACAGAAAACTCTCCACACAATTAAAACTAGATCTAAACAATTGGAAAAAAAACATTGATTACTCATGGGTGGGATAAGCTAACATAATAAAAATGACAAGCCTACCCATATTAATCTACTTATTTAGTGCCATACCCATTGAACTACCAAAAAACTTTTTTTACTGAATTATTAAAAAATATAACAAAGTTCATTTGGAAGAAAAAAAAAAAAGATCAAGGATATCCAGGGAAATCATGAAAAAAAATTCAAATGAAGGAGGGCTGGTAGTCCCAGATTTCAAACTATACTATAAAGTAGTGGTCACCAAAACAAATTGCTACTGGCTGAGAGACAGAAAGGAGGATCAGTTGAATAGACCTCGGGTAAGTGACCTCAGCAAGATAGTCTATGATAAGCCCAAAGATCCCAGCTTTTGGGTCAAAAATCCACTATTTAATTAAAAACTGTTGGGAAAATTAGAAGACAGTATGGGAGAGATTAGGTTTGGATCAACATCACACACCCTACACCAAGATAAATTCAGAATGGGTGAATGACTGGAATATAAAGAAGGAAACTATAAACAAATTAGGTGAACACAGAATAGAATACATGTGAGATTTTTGGGAAAGAAAGACTTTAAAACCAAGCAAGAGCTAGAAAAAAAATCACAAAATATAAAATCAATAATTTTGATTACATCAAATTAAAAAGTTACTGTACAAAAAAACCAATGCAAGAAAAATTAGAATGGAAGCAACAAATTGGGAAACAATCTTCATAACAAAATCCTCTGACAAAGGTATAATTACTCAAATTTATAAAGAGCTAAATCAATTGTACAAAAAATCAAGCCATTCTCCAATTGATAAATGGGCAAGGGACATGGATAGGCAGTTTTCAGTTAAAGAAATCAAAGCTATTAATGAGCACATGAAAAAATGTTCTAAATCTCTTATAATCAGAAAGATGCAAATCAAAACAACTCTGAGATATTGCCTCACATCTAGCAGATTGGCTAACATGGCAGCAATGGAAAGTAATGAATGCTGGAGCAGATGTGGCAAAGTTGGGACATTAATGTATTGCTGATGCAGTTGTGAATTGATCCAACCATTCTGGAAGGCAATTTGAAATTATGCCCAAAGTACGCTAAAAGACTGTCTGCCCTTTGAACCAGTCATAGTACTGCTGGGTTTGTACCCCAAAGAGATAATAAGGAAAAAGACTTGTACCAGAATATTCATAGCTGTGCTCTTTGTGGTGGCAAAAAAAAATTGGAAAATGAGGGGAACTCCCTTCAATTGTGAATGGCTGAAGAAATTGTGGTATATGTTGGTGATGGAATTCTATTGTGCTAAAAGGAATAATAAAGTGGAGGAATTCCATGGGGACTGGAACAACCTCCAGGAACTGATGCAGAGTGAGAGGAGCAGAACCAGGAAAACATTGTACACAGAGACTGATACACTGTGGTACAATCAAGTGTAATGGACTTCTCCATTAGTGACAATGCAATGACCCTGAACAACTCAGAGGAACCTATGAGAAAAACCACTATCCACATCCAGAGGAAACACCGGGGGAGTAAAAACACCGAAGAAAAACCACCGCTTGAATACATGGTCAAAGTGATATGGTTGGGGATGTAGACTCTAAATGAATATCCTAGTGTAAACAACAACATGGAAATAGGTTCTGATCAAGGACACAAGTAACACCCAATGAAATTGCATGTTGGCAGCAGGGGGGTGGGTGGGGCAAGAGTGGGTGTAGGGGAGGGAGGGAAATAATGATTATTGTAATCAAGGAATAATGTTCTAAATTGACTGAATAAACTTATTCAAATGGAAGAAAAATGCAGTGATTTGAAAGTCTAGTTTCAATCTTTTATAAAGGAAGGAATTGGGAGGAATTTGGTACTCTGTCCTTTAGTCCTCATCCCCCTCATCAAACAGAGTGGAGAGAGACTAATGTAAATGGAGTAAATTGAAGCTGGAGTTAACAATATGATGGTGAGTTTAAAAGAGATGTGGATTGTTCTGAGTCAGTTTCTAACTTCTATAAATGAAGGCATTGAAAGTAGTATGGTATTTCACCCTCCAGCATTCTAAACTGAGGGAAGACCAGATGGAGGGAGGAGGAGTCACTTGGATCTTATATTGAGAACTGTAACTCTCCAGAATGTAAGTTAATTGAAGGGAGAGCATTATATGACAGTTTCTAAGCACAGTGCCTTATACATATTAAGCCCTTAATTTTTTTCTATTTAATTGAATTGAATTAAATGAGTGTCCCTTATTTATTTATTGAGGGACTAACTTGATGTGCTACTTATCTAACTGATTATCATAACCTGGACAATAAGAAATTTTTGCTCATTAAATATTTTCTCTATATATGGTTAGGTCAAACTCCTTTTGGTCACTGCAGCTTTTGTTGAGAAGTTTTATAGTATTCTGGGTCTTTTTTCCCAATAAGCAAAGTGTCATTCACTAAAAGAAACATGTGAAAGAATTCACTGTTTATAAGGAATCCCTTTTCCATTTGGACTCAGTGGGAAATTGTCTATAACACAGGAAACAAATGCTTTTGGTGAAAATATATCTTTTATTCCATTAAACTCTGCATATTTTTTGCCCCTGTGATATCCCCTACTAGAGTTCTACACCAAAGAGATCAAAGATAGGGGAAATATTCATAGTAATTGTTTTGTGGTCATATGTCAATTAGGGAATGGCTGAACAAGTTATGATATATGAATCTGATGGCATACTATTTTTCTATAATAAATTATTAGAAAAATGATATCAGAGTAACCTAAGGCTAAGGGGTCTTGTGGAAACTGTAACAAAATAAAGTGACCAAATCAGAGAACAATTATGTAAAATAGCATTAAAGATAAGTAGCTTTCAGAGGAAGCTGTGTAGCTCAGTGGATTGAGATCAAGGCCTAGAGATGGGAGGTCCTAAATTCAAATCTGGCCTCAGATACTTCCTAGCTATGTGACCCTGGGCAAGTCACTTAACCCCTACCACTCTTCTGCCATGGAACCAATACATAGTATTAATTCTAAGGTAGAAAATAAGGGTTTTTAATTTTTTAAAAAAAAGATAAAAAGCTTTTAAAGATTTGGGAACTTTGATCAACACAATGAGTAATCACACTTCCATAGAATTAATGATAAATCACTCTATCTACTGAAGAAATAATGTTGATAAATTGGAATTTGGAGCACTATGATGTGATAAGATACTGTCTTTGGTGTTCAAAAAGTATCTTTTAACTCTCCTCTCTGAAGGAAAGCTAGGGATAGCTTCCTTTCCACGGGTCAGTACTAAAGTTTCTTGGAGACAAACTACATATATGTATATACGTATTTTAATAAAAATCCAAGATTTTGACATTTTTTTTGAGAAAAGATCTTCAAGGAAGAAGCTTGCTAACTCCCAAATCCAGAGAATAAACTGTTGCAGAAAGATGTCAGAAAACCTACACTACATCAAGAAGATCAAGAATGAACTTTGGATGTGGTTGATTGAAATGAAGTTTGATTGAACATGAATTATAAATGTACACTTTTATGCCAAAGGGGACTGCCCCTAATTTGTCTTTTTTGTCAATGCACCTAGCAAAACATTGGTTTTGATTTCTCTCTTTTCTATTCCTCCCTAACTATTGTAATTTCATAGCTGGTATGCTTACAAGAGACTAGTCTTCCTTGGGCCGCAGTGGGATTGTGAATTTTAAAACTACTCCACCATACTCAGACCATACTTTAGAAGATTTGATTTAGCTATCTCCTGATTATAACAAGGAAGACATTCTCTTTAACAGAATCAGGAATGTCTTGTAGTACTTTACATTATTCCAACCTACTTAGACATACTTTAGGGGAAGATAAAGTTGTAATCTCCTAATTGAACAATGAAGATACTTAGTTCTCACCTTATAGTAAAGCTAGAACTTTAAGCTGTCTATTTTTATACCTTAATACAAAAAGGTGTTAAGTAATTATAAAGGTTAAATTAATCACAAAAAGGTCAAGTAACTAACAAAAGGTGAACTTAACAAAAAAGTGGGAAGTAGCTCAAAAGATATAAACTAATCAAATCCTGGAAAAAGCCTTTGATGTGATTGGTAGATGTGAAAATTTAGAGGTGGAGACACAAGGGTGAAAGATCTATATATTTGGGATTGTTTCTTCTCTCAAAACCTCTTTCCCCAGAAAGTTGGATCTGGCTGATCACTTCCTGTGAGCAGCCTGGGCACCAGTTCGATCCTGGAACTCAGCCTGGAGCTCACTCAGACAGCTTCCTTGAGATGGTCTCATGGTAAGTGATACGACTGACTTCCTTTTCCCTTGGGCTCAGGGAGGCTCCTTTGGCCAAGGCCTTTAACTCCTGCCTGGCTCGGCCTGAGCCGGAGCAGTTTATATTAACTCTTTTTCCATTCCCTCTCTCTTCTCCTTAAATTCTTTCCCTCTATATTAATTAAATTGCCATAAATTTCCAGACTGACTTGGGAATTTTATTTGGCGACCATTTAAATCTAGATTTAAAGTCACAACTCTAAATTCAACTTTACATATATAAAAAGCTATTTATTTATGTTTGACAATATGGAAATAAGAATTTATAACAAGGAAAGCCTTAAACTAACAGGGTACTAACTTTCCACCCACTTTCTATATCTGTCTCACAACAGAGCCTTAGTTTCTTCTGGCTGCACTAAAACCGCCTAGCACTTACTAAAAACACCAAAAATGCTATCTGACTATCAATCTAATTATAAATCCTTATTTAAAAAACTTAATTTGATAAGAGAGTCTCCAACCACATATAAATTCAGTCAGCCAAGATGGCAGTTGCTAACTAACAATTCAATCACCATGGTATTGCCCAGAGACCAAACAGCTTCAATCTTTCTCCTCCAAAAATGTGATTCAGCAAAGCAGATCTATCAGCTTCTTCTTAACGATGACTTCTCTCCATCAGGAAAGTAGAAATCCTCTTCAGATGGGATTCAGAGATCTCTCTTCCCTTCCACCAGTCAAGAATAAAGTCACAGATGCCTATCTCCAATAGCAGCCAGAGAAAAGCAAGCTCACTCACCAAAGTCCAATGAGTGAGAGACTGAGAAGACCTCACCAACTGACTAGAATCTGTTCCTGTGTTCTTCCTTCCAAATTCTGGTCTCATGCACTGCTCTCTGTCTTGTTTTTACCTTTAGAGATCTCTTTATCAAATCTTATTTTAATTAATGTCCAAATTTCCTTTCTACACTACGTATAATAGATAAATAGCTGATTGACTCAGAATACTGACTGAAGCACTTTTTTTTTTCTCTAGACCTGGACAATGCAATACTTTATTTTGCTTTAGTATACATGTTCATGATGACTTGTGTTTTTTCTTTTGCTTTCTTAACGAAGATAGGAGTGAGGAAGGGGAAGTGGAATGGAGAGAATGTTGACCTAAAATAAATACTTATTTTAATTTGAGAGAAAATAACTGTTTCATGTCAGTTAATTTTATGAGCACTTCACAAATCAGTCAAATCAAATTGCCTGAACTGGTTACCTGCTAAAAAGCAAAAACTACAGTATCAAGCAGGAACTGAAGGGAGGAATTGTGTGAAAATATGAATCCAAAGGACAAAAATGATAGGAATGAATATCTAGATATAGAAAGTTTGGATGAGCAACCAGGAGCAGAATCAAAAAGCCTAGGACAAACCCAGATCAAAAACCAAAGAAATTTCAAAAGTCAAACCTCTCAAAGTGATGAATGTGGGGTTGAGTGCCTGAGTTTAGACAACAGGTATACTATTTACACCTCTGTAACGTTAACTCAAGTAGTTAACCTCTACCAAAAAATGAGGAAGATTAAATTAGATGTTCTCTAAGGGTCCTATCCAGCTCAACTCATAACTTTTATGTCCTATGAAAGATTGCTATGCAATATAGAAAGTCTGCATGTAGTTCCCTGCTCCTGGTGAAAAGAGAGTAACTGTCTGAAGACAAGAAAGGGATAGTAGATCTATTTTACCCAATAAATATTGAAACATTAAAATTTATTCCCGATGATAAACTGCAAGCTTTGTATATTCTTATACCCAAGAATCTAAAATTATACTTCAACAGTCTGAACTATTTTAAAGTGAAAATATATAGATGGAAATTTATTAAAAATATATAAAATACTTTTTTATAACAAAAAAAATTTATTACGTAGTTATCTGGGAGTTGTCTTATACCAATAAAATAAAAGATTTGGTCTTCCTCCCCTCCCCCACAATTGCCATTGTCTTGTCAGAAGAGAGATAAAACAGATACTTGCCTTGGAATCAAACTACAACTAGAAGATTTCATTGTCAGGTTGGCACTGTGATAGATAGCCTTGGGTGAGATGGAGCCATAAGGCAATTGCTGCTTATTAGCAGCAAATAGCCTTGATAAAAACAAGTACAAAAATAAATCATTTTAACTCCTTTTTCATTCATTTCATAGTAATATGGAGAAAAAAATCATGTAAAAAATTTAAGACTTTACCCTAATCTTCACATGAAACTATAAAAGGTTAAAGATCGCTTACTATGTATGAGTTTTTCTGTAATAGCAAATTAGCTACTCATGCAATTAAGCAATCAGTTCAGAGTTCTTGGTCTGATTTTTGAAGTGCTAATAAGACTAAATTACTCAAATTCAGGAAAGAAATTAAGAACTATGAAATGTTAATTAGATGCAGAAACAGAACTAATAGGAAAATCAATATAAAATGGGGATTAAACAAGGGAAAATAAATACATTTCCATTTAGATGGGAACAAAATCCAAATGAAATGTATTTTAAAATAGGTCTTTAATAAATTCTTATGTGATTTTTCTTATCTCTTTTATTTTAGTGCATTTTGATGGCTTCTAAAATAATAAAAAGCAATAATATTATTTTCTTTATATTTTTAACATTTAAAATGTTTAAGTCAGCAGGACATAAAAAATTTGAAATTGAAAATCAAGAAAGGTTTGAACATCATTCTTTTTCATTTTTTTTGAGGTGTCATCTCTAATAGAGACCTGACTAAACTGATTAGGAGAAACAGTACTATATTGACATCCTTAGGAAATTAAAGATGTCATGATATCAATTTTTTAAATATTTCTGTGCTTTATTGGAGTAGAGATAAGAATTTGGAATCGGGAAAAGACCAAGATTCAAATCCTGTCATACTTCTTAGTTGTTTAAATATGCATAAGTATTTTATCAAAAACTCAGTTTTTTTAATAATAAAATAGATATAAAAAACACATAGTACTGACCTTGAGAATCAGTGTTGTACAATAAATCAAGAGCTGGTATTGGGTCAGGAAGTCATCAGTTCATGTTTAGGCTTTATCACATATTGGTCACATGACTCTGCATGATAGACTTATTTTTTATATTGTAGAATGGTCCTGATCTGCACTGCCAGTTTTCTCCGGGAGGAAATCCTATACTGAAACCCCAAGTTCAGACTATTTAAATTACATAAATTTCTGAGGGAATTGAGGGGATACATTGCATTTTTCATTAGCTTACTGTGAGGATTAAATAAGGTCAAAAAAAGAAAGAACTTTGCAAACTATTAAGTATTCTCCCAAAGACAGTTCTTTTTTTTAAATTTTATAATATTTTATTTGATCATTTCCATGCATTATTCATTAAAGACAAAGATCATTTTCTTTTCCTCCACCCACCCCCCATAGCTGACGCGTGATTCCACTGGGTATCAATCACATGTGTTCTTGATTCTATCCCATTGCCATGTTGTTAATATTTGCATTAGAGTGTTCATTTAGAGTCTCTCCTCTGTCATGTCCCCTCAACCGCTGTAGTCAGGCAGTTGCTTTTCCTCGGTATTTCTACTCCCATAGTTTGTCCTCTGCTTATGAATAGTGTTTTTTCTCCTAGATCCCTGCAGATTGTTCAGGGACATTACACCGCCACTAATGGAGAAGTCCATTACATTCGATTATAGTACAGTGTATTAGTCTCTGTGTACAATGTTCTCCTGGTTCTGGTCCTTTCTCTCTGCACTTCCTGGAGGTTGTTCCAGTCTCCATGGAATTCCTCCACTTTATTATTCCTTTTAGCACAATAGTATTCCATCACTAACATATACCACAATTTGTTCAGCCATTCCCCAATTGATGGGCATCCCGTTGTTTTCCAATTTTTGGCCACCACAAAGAGTGCAGCTATGAATATTCTTGTACAAGTCTTTTTGTCCATTATCTCTTTGGGGTACAGACCCAGCAGTGCTATGGCTGGATCAAATGCAGACATTCTTTTATCACCCTTTGGGCATAGTTCCAAATTGCCCTCCAGAATGGTTGGATCAATTCACAACTCCACCAGCAATGAATTAATGTCCCTCCTTTGCCACATTCCCTCCAGCATTCATTACTTTCCTTTGCTATCATGTTAGCCAATCTGCTAGGGGTGAGGTGATACCTCAGAGTTGTTTTGATTTGCATCTCTCTGATTATAAGAGATTTAGAACACTTCTTTATGTACTTATTAATAGCTTTGATTTCTTTATCTGAAAACTGCCTATCCATGTCCCTTGCCCATTTATCGATTGAAGAATGGCTTGAATTTTTGTACAATTGATTTAGCTCTTTATGAATTTGAGAAATTAAACCTTTGTCAGAGGTTTTTATGAAGATTTTTTCCCAATTTGTAGTTTTCCTTCTGATTTTAGTTACATTGGTTTTGTTTGTACAAAAGCTTTTTAATTTGATGTTGTCCAAATTATTTATTTTACATTTTGTGATTCTTTCTATGACTTGCTTGGTTTTAAAGTCTTTCCCCTCCCAAAGGTCTGACATGTATACTATTCTGTGTTTACCCAAATTACTTATAGTTTCCTTCTTTATATTCAAGTCATTCACCCATTTTGAATTTATCTATTTAAATGTGAGGTGTTGATCAATTCCTAATCTCTCCCACACTGTCTTCCAATTTTCCCAGCAGTTTTTATCGAATAGTGGTTTTTGTCCCAAAAGTTGGGATCTTTGGGTTTATCGAATACTGTCTTACAGAGGTCTCTTGACCCCAGTCTATTCCACTGATCCTCCTTTCTATCTCTTAGCCAGTACCAAATTGTTTTGATGACTGCTGCTTTGTAATATAGTTTGAGGTCTGGGACTGCAAGGCCCCCATCATTTGTGTTTTTTTTTCATTATTTTCCTGGATATCCATGATCTTTTCTTATTCCAAATGAACTTTGTTATGGTTTTTTCCAAATCAGTAAAGAAATTTTTTGGGAGTTCCATGGGTATGACACTAAATAAATAAATAAGTTTGTGTAGGATGGTCATTTTTATTATATTGGCTCGTCTTATCCATGAGCAGTTAATGTTTTTCCAATTGCTCAAGTCTAGTTTTAGTTGTGTGGAGAGTGTTTTGTGGTTGTGTTCATATAGTTCCTGTGTTTGTCTCCAGAGATAGATTCCTAGGTATTTTATTTTGTCTAAGGTAATTTTGAATGGGATTTCTCTTTCTAGTTTTTGCTGCTGAGCTGTGTTGGAGATATATAGAAATGCTGATGACTTATGTGGGTTTATTTTGTATCCTGCAAATTTGCTAAAGTTGTTGATTATTTCAATTAGCTTTTTGGTTGGTTCTCTAGGATTCTTTAAGTAGACCATCATGTCATCTACAAAAAGTGATAACTTGGTCTCCTCCTTGCCTATTTTGATGCCTTCAATTTCTTTTTCTTCTCTAATTGGTACTGCTAGTGTTTCTAGTACAATGTCAAATAGTAGAGGTGATAATGGGCATCCTTGTTTCACTCCTGATCTTATTGGGAATGCATCTAGTTTATCCCCATTGCAGATGATGTTAGCTGATGGTTTTAGATATATACTGTTTATTATTTTTAGGAACGACCCCTCTATTCCTATGCTTTCTAGTGTTTTTAATACGAATGGGTGTTGTATATTATCAAAGGCTTTTTCTGCGTCTATTGAGATAATCATGTGGTTCTTGTTGGTTTGCTTGTTGATGTGGTCAATTATGTGTATGGTTTTCCTAATATTGAAACAGCCCTGCATCCCTGGTATAAATCCTACTTGATCATGGTGGATGACCCTTCTGATCACTTGCTGGAGTCTTTTTGCTAGTATCCTATTTAAGATTTTTGCATCTATATTCATTAGGGATATTGGTCTATAGTTTTCTTTCTCTGTTTTTGACCTGCCTAGTTTTGGAATCAGTACCATGTTTGTATCATAAAAGGAGTCTGGTAGAACTCCCTCTTTGCTTATTATGTCAAATAGTTTGTATAGTATTGGGATTAACTGTCCTCTGAATGTTTGATAGAATTTACTGATGAATCCATCAGGCCCTGGGGATGTTTTCTTAGGAAGTTCTTTGACGGCCTATTGGATTTCATTTTCTGATATGGGATTATTTAAGAATTCTATTTCTTCTTTTGTTAGTCTAGACAGTTTGTATTTTTGTATATATTCATCCATATCACCTAAATTGGTGTATTTATTGCCATATATTTGGGCAAAGTAATTTTTAATGATTGCCTTAATTTCCTCTTCATCAGAGGTGATGTTCCCCTTTTCATCTTTGATGCTGTAAATTTGCTTTTATTCCTTCCTTTTTTTAATTAGGTTGACCAGTACTTTTTCTATTTTGTTTGTATTTTCAAAGTACCAGTTTCTTGTCTTATTTATTAAATCAATAGTTCTATCACTTTCAATTTTATTAATTTCTCCCTTAATTTTTAGGATTTCTAGTTTGGTTTTCTGCTGGGTTTTTTTAATTTGATTGCTTTTGAGTTTTTTTATTTGAATTTCCCATTGATTGATCTCTGCTCTTCCTAGTTTATTAATATATGCACTCAGGGATATGAATTTACCTCTGATTACCGCTTTGGCTGCATCCCAAAAGGTTTGAAATGATGTCTCCCCATTGTCATTTTCCTTGATGAAATTATTGTTTCTATGATTTGTTCTCATACCGATTTTGGAGTATCATATTATTTAATTTCCAATTAGTTTTTGATTTGGTTTTCCATGTACCATTTCTGATCATTAATTTTATTGCCTTGTGATCTGAGAAGGCTGCATTCATTATTTCTGCTTTTCTGCATTTGTGTGCCATGTTTCTGTGACCTAGTGTATGGTCAATCTTTGTGAATGTGCCATGTGGTGCTGAGAAGAAGGTGTATTCCTTTTTATCCCTATTTATTTTTCTCCATATGTCTATTAATTCTAATTTTTCTAAGATTCCATTCACTTCTTTTACCTCTTTCTTATTTATTTATTTATTTGATTTATCTAAATTTGATAGTGGTTGGTTCAAGTCTCCCACTAATATGGTTTTACTGTCTATTTCTTCCTTCAATTCTCCTAATTTCTCCATTAGAAATTTGTGTGCTATATTATTTGGTGCATACATGTTGATTAGTGATATTTCCTCATTGTCTAAAGTCCCTTTTAACAAAATATAATTACCTTCCCTATCCCTTTTGATCAGGTCTATTTTGCTTTGGCTTTATCAGATATCATGATTGCCACTCCTGCCTTCTTTCTGTCAGTTGAGGCCCAGAAGGTCTTACTCCATCCTTTAATTCTGACCTTGTGGGTGTCTACCCACCTCATGTGTGTTTCTTGCAGACAATATATGGTAGGGTTTTGGATTCTAATCCATTCTGCTATTTGTCTACGTTTTGTGGGTGAGTTCATCCCATTCACATTCAAAGTTATGACTGTCACTTCTGGACTCCCTGGCATTTTGATATCCTTCCCTAATTCTAACCTTTCTTCTTCAGCTCAATCTTTTAGTCCAGTGATTTACTTTAAATCAGTCACCCTTATACTTCCCTTTCTACCCCCCTCCCTTCTTATTTCCTTCCTTATTTTCCCCTGTAGTCTTTTTAAGATTCCCCCCCTTCCCTCCCTTGTACTGCTTCCCTTCCCACCAGTCTGTTTTTTACCCTTCTACTCCCCTATAGGGTGCAAATCTATTCTCTTCCCCAATGGATTGGATTGTTCTTCCCTCTTTGGGTCAATTTCAAAGCATGTAAGAATTGAATATTTCCTATCTCCAACCTCTTTACTCTTCTACTGTATTGATGTTCTCCCCCCTCCCACCATGAGCTTCTTTGTGACATATAAATTTACCCCCATTTGTTTCTTTTCCCATTTCTTTTAGTCATAACCTCTTTTCTTTTTTAGCTTTAGTCATGTATATATATGTATATATACATACACATGTATATGTATTTATGCATGCATATATCTATATACCTATTTATGTCTTGTCCTTTCATCCTATACAGTTTGTCATTGTTCCCTCTAAGTGTAGTTCTTCTAGCTGCTCAGGTGATAGCAACAGTTTTTAAGAGTTGCCAATGACCTCTTTTCTTATAGGGATACCTATCATTTTAACTTATTGAGTCTCTTAAATTTTTTTGTTGTCATTGTTGTTGTTGTTGTTGTTTTCCCTCTTTTTTAATTACCTTTTGATGATTCTCTTGAGTTCTGTGGTCGGACTTCAAATTTTCTGTTCAGGTCTGGTCTTTTATTTATGAATGCTTGGAACTCTTCTGTTGTGTTAAATGACCATATTTTCCCCTGTAAGAATATAGTCAGTTTTGATGGGTATTTTATTCTTGGCTGTGGACCTAGTTCCCTTGCTTTCTAGAATATTGTATTCCATGCCTTTCGGTTCTTCAGTGTGGATGGAGACAAATCCTGTGTTATCCTCACCGTGTTTCCATGGTATCTGAATGGCTTCTTCTTGGCAGCTTGTAATATCTGTTCTTTCATCTGATTGTTTTTGAATTTGGCTATAACATTTCTTGGTGTTGTCAGTTGGGGATTAAATACAAGGGGTGATCTGTGGATTCTTTCAATCTCCACTTTCCCCTCTTGTTCTAGGATCTCGGGACAGTTTTCCTGAATAATTTCCTCTAGTATTATGTCCAGGCTTTTTCTTTTGTCGTGGTCTTCTGGTAGTCCAATTATTCTTAAATTGTCTCTTCTTGAACGATTTTCTAAATCGTCTATTTTATGAATGAGATGCTTCACATTTTCCTCAATTTTTTCATTTTTTTTGTTTTGTTTTATAGTGTCCTGCTGCCTTATGAGGTCACTTGATTCTAGTTGTTTTACTCTGGTTCTTAAAGATTGGATTTCATCTCTGGCTTTTTGGTCGTCTTTTTCCTTCTGGTCTGAATTTCTTTGAAGATCATCTTTCATCCTCTTTACCTCATCTTTCATCTCCTTTGCCTCATCTTTCATCTCCTTTGCCTCATTTTCCAGCTGGATGATTCTGGCTTTCAGGACACTATTTTCTTGTTTTAGTTCAAGTGCCTCTGTTTCCAGATGACTTATCTTAATTTTTAAGTTCTTCTCCCAATTGTCTTCAGCCTCTCTTAGTTGTGTTTTGAGTTCTTCCACATCCTGTATCCAATTTGATGGGGTTTCTGGTTTATCATTTGCTGATCTCTCCCCCTCTGTTCCATTTGCTGAGTAGTAGCTGTCTATTGTAGTTTCTTTCTTCTGCTTCTGTGGTTTGTTCACATTCACCCCTTCTTTACACCCCATATTTGTCTGTGCTCTTATTCCTCTCATTTATTTTTTGTTTTTTGGGGACTTCTATCGGTCTCCCCTCTTGGAGCTTTAACAGAAGATCTCTTGGTGTAATCTCTGGGGGAGGGTTGTTGGGGGTTTGAGCTTTCCTGTCCTCTGGAGGCTTTTGATTGGCTTAAAGTCCAGTCGTCAATGAGGATGGATGGGGAGCCTGGGCTTCCCTGTGTTCTGGAGACTTTTGATGGGATTGAGTTCAACTTAGTTGGGCTGGGTTTACACTGAGTTTTAAACTTCCTGGTCGGCTGGAGCAAATATGGAGGATCTCCAAAGCTCTGGCCAGGCTGCCAGGTCTATGTTCCTTCTAGGCTGCCATCTTGACTTCACCTCTAGGTTTCTATTTTTTCAGAAGACCCTGCTCTCTAAGGGGGAGGGGTCGTGGCTTGCCTGGGCTCTGAGGGCTCCTGATGGGATTAGGTTCAACTGGTTTGGGCTGAATGAGCCCTGAAGCCAAAAACCTCCTACTCCACAATCTGTGTTGAATGCCTGGAGACTGGCCCCGGTTGTTTTCAAGGTAAGCCCTTCTCTGGCCCTGAGGTTTTTGTTCTTTCAGAAGCTCTGAGGGCTCCTGATGGGATTAGGTTCAGGTGGTGTGGGCTGAATGATCCCTGAGCCAAAAAAAGGAAGAAAAAAAAACAACCTCCGCCTCCACAGTCTGTGTTGAATGGCCAGAGACTAGCCTGGGTTACCTTCAAGGTGAGCTCTTTGGAGCAACCCCTTTGCCAGCCCTGAGTTTTCTGTCCTTTCAGTAGCTCTGAGGGCTCCTGATGGGATTGGGTTCAGCTGGTACCCTAAAGCTGGGACCTCCCTTAAGACTCAGATGGAAGGACCCAGCCAGGGGGCTACAGGCTTCCCCCTTCTCTCTATGTTTCCCTGCTATCTTTGTTGGGCACCCTGGAGACTGGCTCAGGTTGCTTTCAAGGTGAGTACTCAGAGCCCTGAGGTTCCCGCTGCTGCCGTGGGCTCAGCACTCTGGGTTGGGGGGATGGGTCCTGGGACCTTCCTTCTGCCTACCCCTTAGGTCTGAGTGATCTAGGGTTCTGGCTTTTGGGGTGTGGTACCTTTGGATCCAGGTCCAGGAGGAGGGTTCCCCAGGTCTATCCTGTTATTCAGCTTGAATTTCGGTGTCCTAGGAGCACTCTGTTTGCGATCGCTAAGGAAGGGTTTCCGACGTCTGAACTTTCGCTGCTTCTACACTGCCATCTTGACCGGAAGTAATCCCAAAGACAGTTTTTAAGAAGTCTTAAATTTCATTAATGCTGTGCCTCACTTTTTAAAAACTCCAGAATTACCCATACTTGCAGAATTCCCTCGCCTTTTCACTATTAATAACCAAACTGTTTGGGTGAAAAGTGCTGTTTTCCTTTTATTTTTATAATGGGGAACTGGCCAATAAGGTCATGGTCCTAGAACCATGCATGGTGACCCACTCAGAGATTTGGGCAATTGCTTTTGGAAATCTTTGATGTGAGAAGGAGAATTTTGGCTCTCCACTTCAGAACATACACAGTTATTCTGTGACTGTGTCTGTTTCACTTAATGAATTGTAAAGAAAAGCCTTTTAATTTGCTGCTCTACTACAAGTGAATGGGAACATAAAAGGCACTAACTGCTGGATTAGCTCTTTCTTTCCTGTTGGCTACTGAAGGAAAGCACCTGTAAATTTTGATTGGGCAGAAGGTCTCAAGCCTTTTCTCACACATTCACCAGGAATCCACGAATCCATGATGTGACTGCTGTTCTGTCTCTGTTGAGGTCCCATATGTAATCCATAAGAAGTATGTGGTGCAAGAGGTCAGATGTCACTTCCCATTAATAATGGCAAACTGAGTTCCCAGAAGGTGACTATTATAATCCTGCTGTCAAAGAAATCCCACAGAGAAGCCACTTTCTTCCAGAGATATTGAAAGAGAGCTGGTGGCACAGCCTATAATAGGCTGAGCCCAGAACCAGGAAGACCTAAGTTCAAATTTAGCCTAGGGATATGGTATAGACTATATATTATATTGACCCATATAATATACTCAGTATTATTAAGTGGTATGTCCTTATACTTAAAAAGTATAAAACCTTGGGCAAGTTACTTAACTTCTATTTACCTCAATTTCCTCAACTATAAAATGGGGATGATAGCACCTTTCTCATAAGATTCTTGGAAAGATTGAATGAGATAATTGTAAAAAGTGCTGAACACATTGCCCGGCACATTGTAGGCAATTCTCTCCTCCTTATTGACAAAAGCTCCACTCAAGTGTGTTCCTGAGCCGGTATCAATGGATATTAACATTTCCTTAATATCCTCAGTTCTAATTACTATCTCCAAAATATCATTTAATCTGCTAATATCAATAGTTTTTTACAAAAGGATATCCATGGGACATATATGTGGCTTAGTGAACTGAGAGTCAGGACTAGAGACAGGAGGAACTGGGTTTAAATTGGGACTCAGACATTTTCTAGTTGTGTCCCCTATTGCCTACCTCTTATCACTCATCTGCCCTGAAACTGATATACAGTATTGATTCGAAGATGACAGGAAAGAGTTTTTTTTTTTAAGTATATTTGCTACAAGGATATAGCAAGAACAAAAGTGCCAAGATTTTCCCCATAAACCAGGAACCACTATTCCCCCTACCACCTTAGTCACTGGGACAAAATAGACTCAGACTTTAAATGTTTGCTAAAAACATTTGTGTCTGTAATACTATTTCTGAATGCAACATCACTCATGGGTGGAGTCACTCTCTTGTTGGTGGGATGCTGAGTGATATCCTATAGTCTCATCCTTCAGGTTATATGGTTGTGGTTGCTAGCAAACTACTCTCTTGACCTTTCCAAGTTCATAGTCATCCTGTTTCCAAAACTCCACCTCAGAACACAAAAAATCATATATAACAGGAATAAAAGTAATAGTGGGGACACGTTCATTGGTCATATGGCATCCTAGGTGAGAAGAACCCAAGGTTTCTTTCTTCACCCACAAGATCACAGAATATTTCCCTTCAATCACTACTTGAAGAGAGACTGAGAGTTGAGGATAATAAATTAATGCCTTTGATGGAGCAAACATTTCTGAATCAGCAGTGATTCATAACGATTTTCTTCATCCCTTAGAAGTCACATAAACAATAGTCACAGAATATACCTGCATACTCTGAAGTGGAGAACAAGACTCTTCTATTATATGTCATTATTTCCAGACATAGGCTCTCCAAAACTTCAATAAGTCCCTTGTTATTGATCCTAAGACTGTACCGTCATTGGACAGCGTCTCAAATTGTTTTGCAAATAATATACATTTTCATGATACATAAACAATGATCATTTTACAACTTCTACTCATAAATCCTTCACCCCTTTCTCTCTTAGCTGCTCATAATTTGCCAAAATTCAGTCCTCTCTTATTCCCATCATATATTTAATACACTCCTCTCATGTTACCTAACAGAACTAGAGAAAGTCACTCAACCATACTGACTGTATATGTGTAAATTTTATATTATCTAGCCTCAACTCAACCTGCAGTAAAGCCAATTTTGTATCCTGTTCTCTCCCTCCCCAGTTAATTTTCTATCTTCTTCCCTAAAAAATCTTTTACAACTTTGTCTTCTCTCCTCAGGAAGAAAATCTATACTTCTCCTTTCTTCTTCCCTTTTAGAACAGGAGCTCAATTCTTATTTTATTGAGAAATTGAGGTCATTTGGGACAAGCCTCCTCTTTTCTCTTTCCTTCTCAGATGCTTTAAAATCATCCCCCACTCTATTTTGTCTCTCTCAGGGGTACTTCTTGTTAATCCTAGCCCCTTTACCTGTTCCCTTAATCTTATTCCTTCATCTATTTTCTGATAGATTTGCGCTTATCTCCTCTCAATCCTTAACCCTCTCTCTGTAATCTTCAATTTTCCCTATCTAATAATTCCTTTTAAACTCATCTCCCCACCTTCAAAAATATACTACTAGATTCTTCTACCCTCCCTTAAACTATTTCCCAAAACCTTTCTTCTTTTTCTCAGCCAAATTTAGAAGGGAGAAAAATGCTATATTTACCAGTTGCCTCTACTTCTCTCACCTCTCAACCATTTGAAAATCTGACCTCATCACTTAAGTGAAACTGATCTCTCCAAAGTTATCAATAATCTCTGAATTGACAGATCTGATGGTCTTTTCTTAGTCTTCATTCTTCCTAGCCTGATGAATTTGTTACTTTTGACCATCCACACTTACTGGGTACTATTTCCTTTGTGGATTTTCATGACAATTACTCTCTCTTGATTTTCCATTTATAGGTCCTTCCAGTGTCTTTTTTGCTAACTCGTTGTCTGAATCACATCCCCTAGCTGTGGGTATTATCCTAGGCTCTTTCCTGGACCCACTTCTCTTCTTTCTCTGAATCATCACTTGATTGCTTCATCTATCCTCATAGGTTCAAATATTCATGCAGATTACTCATCAATCCACACATATGTAGGCTCAGTTGTTTCCCTATGATTTGTTTTTTGCACAAATACCTATTGGACATGCCAAATAAAAGATCCAAAAGCATTTCAAATTCAATATGTCCAAAAAAGAATTAGTTATTTTTTTGTCCTACGAGTCATCCCCTAATTCAAACTTTTTACTTCTGTTTAGTCTTTAAGATGCAGATTTAGAAGTGGTGAGGAAATTTAAGACCCAGAGAAATTAAATGACTTGTCCAAGATCACACAAATAGTTAATAGCTGGGATTTGAACTCAGATCCTCTGACTCCAAACCCCTCAATATTTCCATGAAACCAAGCCACCAAAGATTTAACTTTATTGCCATGTCATTCAAGAATTCAATCACCACAATACTATAATGAAGCATTTAAACAAGAATTTAGTTGAGTCTAAAATAATGAGTTAAAAAATAACTTTCAGATTCTTAAATGAAATGCAACTGAAATATTTGTTAAATATCCTTTGGATACTAAGAAAGGTATATAGTCTTTGATATGTGTAGGGATATTATGATTTTATAACTTGAGCATTAAAAAGGTATAATGTGAATAACATAACAACCTCTCTGCTTCATTTCAAGCAGGCACTGTAAATAGATATATAATTGAAAATGAAGCAAAATATGAGCTTGGTTACATGATGCTTTCAACAACTGCAATATATTCCCTGACACAAAAATCCATATACTCTCCCAGTGGTGATATATTGCTGTAAATCATGGAATTCTTTAATTTTTCCAAAGAATCAGAATTGCAAGTGACCCAAAGGGTAATGGAAATATCTGTGGTGAGAGGAAATAGGTTGCAATATTCTATCAGTAATGACTTTTGCACAAGAAGTGGAAAAAAAAGAAATCACTTGGAGAATGGTTGATTGGGAAGGGTAGTATAAATAACAAATAGCTCAAAAGTTACACTGATACCCTTAAATGTTCAAAGATCTAGACCAATATACTAGGTAGTTTCCCTATGCAAGATTTATGTGAGGATATGGAAAAGAAGTACACAAAATTAGATTCCCAAAATTCACAAGATGTGAATGGACTTCCCACATTGGTGGCAATCTAGTAGAGTATTCCAATACACAAAAATAAGTCACATTTATATTGGAATTTGAGTTTGTAAACTACTTTTATCATAATCCTTCTCTATAGAATTATGTGGATATATATAACAACATTTAACAGATAACAATATTGAAACTCAGAGAATGACTTTCCCTAAATACATGACTAGTTTCAGATCAAAGAGAGACTGGGACATTGTAGGAATGGGAAAGGGTTCAGAGAACTGGTGGGACCTTGTTTAAAGCAGAGTTGAGAAGTCCCCTATTCAAGTAGAGAACACATGGGTCACTAAAAAGGAGAAATTTGTGGACACTTCATTTGTACTATTTAGAAATGCCAGGTAATAGGGTATTCTGGTTTATGAGGATTCTGGTAGAATTCTGGTGTATGGGAAAACTGACCTATACCCACTAGAAAGAGAAAATAATGATGAATAAAACATGTGGGGACAATTATTAAACTTAAGTCTAGCAGAGTAACTATTTGAGTAAGGAAGGTACCATATGGAAGTAATATCTATTAAACTGCTCTAATTGTGGGGTGTGTATGTTTGTTCCTCTCTAGCTTCCTTATTTTTATCAAGATGAAAGAATTTTGTCCACATTTTAGGCAAGAAAAGTCAGTCAAGTTTTTCTCCCTCTTATGCTTTTCCCAGAATACTGGAAATAGAATTAATGTAGGAGAAACACATTCAAGTTTATAGCAAGGTCTCATCCCAAGAATGGGAGACTCAAACTCCAGTTCAATCCAGAAGTAAGAAAAGAATTTCATTTGAAGAAGTGGTTAATGGTAATATAATAGCCAAATACCTGGTGAAATAAACTGGGGCCTCATCAGGTAGTCTTAGGACTGACTGATGGACAAACCCAAGAGCTAATAGAGTAGCTTCTTTAGAGCTGATAGTATGGAGTAGCAGCTCTGCTGTACAGTGGCAGCTTCCACACCCTGTGGATCAGGGTTGGCATATTTATTGGGGTCTGATAGCTTGGCATCTGCCATTACAAAATCAGGTAGAGGTATGTTTTAGGATTTATTGCCATAGGGAATAAGGAGCATGTGTAAGATTAGGGGATTCTTCTGGGATGCCAGTGAGCATTTTCCATGTTCCCCTATTATTCACCTCATCACCATTTGTCAGCATGGGAGAGATCTTGCTCCCCTTCTAGAATAAGCATGGGGGAGGGGGGGCCACAGGGATTTGGTGCATTGGAGGACCATTATAAGTGATTACTTGTGTTTTTTCAGTTTTAAGAGTAATTAGGCACAAAGCTGATAGCCAGTATAGAATATTACAGATCCAGTATACAGAGTGGGTATTTGGTCAGTCTGTAAATTCATGTTGGATTTAATGTTGAAACTTCAGTTTTTGCAGTTGATGTTTAACCAGTGCTAACTAGTGAGAAATGCAAGATTTCAGAGTATGAAGGTCCCATTCTTATTTCTACCTTTTACTGCCTACTTTCAGCCCACATCAAAATTCAAAACAACTCAGGAGTCTTTTATACTCTCAAAAATTATAGAAGACGCAAAGGAACCTTTGTTTATAACCAAAGGGTTATATTGATTAATACTTATCACAGTAAAAAATGACAATTTTATAAAACATTCATATTAACTCATTTTAAATAATAATTAATTTATATAATATAATATATTAGCATAAATAATATATTTCATAACAAATAGCTTCATTTTCCATGAGTGCCATCATTTTACATATTTTTTCACATCTCTTTAACTTATGGCTTAAGAGATTGTAACTTTATTCTCATATTTGCTTCTGCATTTTGAGATAAATGGGATTAAGTGACTTGTCCAGGATCACAAAGCTAATAAGTGTTTGAGGCCAGATTTTAACTCAGGAAAATGTAATATCTCTACATGCAAAATCTGATCTCAAGTAATGACTTTCATAAATGAAAATGTAAATGAATAAATTTGTAAGAAGAAAAACTGGCTGAAAAAGTACCACTAATGATGGATGATAGCAAAAGAGGAATAAATGTGATTTTTTTTAAGATCTCCCTAAGCATATGGAAGGAGGAGTAAAGAGAAGAAACAAGAGTTTACTCAGTCATTGTGCTCTACAGCCAAAATAGTTGGAAAGGCACACCAGGTTATTCTCACAACTATGTTGTTGCAGTCCTAAATTAGTCATAGACTGTAATAACACTGCCTCAGGGAGAAGCCTGGTTGAACTTACCTCACTGAAATATTTTTGTTTGTTTTGTTTTTTCCCTCTTCTCTGTCTATTGAGGCAGTGGTGTCCTGGCACCCTCTTCCATTTCTGACCCTTCCTCTGGGCCCCAGACTTCCTAGGGTTTCAAGGTCACTTTCCCTTCTCAATTCAAATATAACCATAGATATGATAAATGAGTTTCACTCTAAAGAGCTTTCAAATTTGTCTGTGGATGCTTGTGAGCAGAGATACCTATATTCTAGAGGTTTAAAAAACATATGTGTGTATAACTCCTTATGTATATAACTCTGGTTAAGAATAAATATGTATTCCACTGTTGATGGAGTTGCAATCTGATCCAACTACCTGAAGAGCAATTTGGAAGTATGCTCAAAGGATTCTAAAAGTTTACATAGCTTTTGATCCATAACACCATTATTAGGTCTTTATTGGGGTCTGGTAGCTTGGCATCTCCCATCACAAAATCAGGTAGAGGTATGTTTCAGGGTTTGTTGCCATAGGGAATAAAGAGCATGTGTAAGATTAGGGGATTCTTCTGGGATGCCAGAGTCCCCAGTGAGCATTTTCCACATTCCCCTATTATCCATGTTGTCATCATTTGTCATCTTGGCAGATGGTCCTTATGCATATAACTTTTGTTAGGAATATATATATATATATATATATATATATAATATATACATAGGTACACATATAGATACACACACATATATATATATATATATTACACTGAGACCCCAATAAAGAGATTTTTAAAATGAGAGAAAAGGACCTAGTAGCACAAAAATATTTATTGAAGCTTTTCTTGTCATAGCAAAGAAGTGGAAATGGAGAGGTCCCCATCAATTGGGGAATAGCTAAACAAGTTGTTCAAGATGAACAAGATATAAAGTTAAATAAGCAGAACCAGAAGAACATGATACAGTGACTGATTTTTTTTTTTTAACAAAAACCTTACTTTCCATCTTAGAATCAATGCTGTGTATCGGCCACACAGCTGGAAGTGTCTGAGGCCACTTTGAACCCAGGACCTCCTTCTCTGAGCCTGGCTCTCAATCTACTGAGCCACGTAGCTGCCTCTACACACTAATATATATATATATATTTTAAACTCTTATCTTCCATCTTGGAGTCAATACTGTATATTGGCTCCAAGGCAGAAGAGTGGTAAGGGCTAGGCAGTGGGGGTTAAGTGACTTGCCCAGGGTCACACAGCTGGGAAGTATCTGAGGCCAGATTTGAACATAGGACCTCCCGTTTCTAGGCCTGGCTCTCAATCCACTGAGCCACCCAACTGCCCCCTACACACTAATATTTTTGATGAACTGTGAATGATCTAGTTATTCTCAGCAATACAGTGTCCCAAGGCAACCCCAGAGACCCATGATGAATAATGCCATCTACCTTCTGACAAAGAACTGGAGCCTGAATGCAGACTGAAACATATATTTCATTTTCTTTATTTTTCTTTACTTTTTCATTTGAGAACTCTTCTACAAAGCAACTTATATGGAAAAAATGTTTTACATGATTATACATGTAGATCTATCTATCTCAGATTGCTTGCCCTCTCAGAGAAGCGGAAGGACAGGGAGGGAAGAATGGAGGGAGGGTCAGAAGAAGAGAGAGAATTTGTAATTCAAAACTCTTTTTAAATGGATGTTAAAAATTATTTTGCATATTACATTACAGGTTTTTACATATAACAGAGGAAAAATAAAATATAATTTTTAAAAAGAATCTGAGGTCCTTGAGAATAGGGACTATCTAGCTTATCTATATATCTGTATCTTTAGGCTTAGAAAATGCTTTTTCATTCATTCATATATTCATTTACTCAAGGAACTCATTATAAAACAATGACAACAAACATTAGAAATCACATTAAACTTATCTATGATATGTATCCAGAAGTTTAACCAATGTAAATTAATTACCACTGCAAGGATCTAGAAAGGACAGGAAGAACCTTAGTCAACAAATAACTGACTTGCTAAATAGAAGTGGTCACTAGAAGCAACAATGTATTACAGAATAAATGTTCTTATTAAAATGTATACATATGTACAAATGTATGACTATATACATAAATGTAGATGTGTTTGTATATAAAAATACACAGATATGTATGTGTGTAATGTGTGTTAATACAACAATAGTATGACAACACAGCACCTAACTTTTGAAGAAATATTAACCCAAAGATAAAAATGGAACACAAAGTGGCAGGGTGGGGGTCAGGAACTAATCTATTATGAATAGTAGTGAATAGAAATAGAACTCAAACATAGACAAAAGGGAGGGGGAAGATAATAGTTTAGCTGCAGGAAAGATTGAATTCAAGAGTCAACAGGCTTAAAAGCAAGGAAGTGACTTTGTATGTTTGTTGTCTGTGATGCATTAAAACTGAATTTCTTAGGATGAACTGCTTTAATTCTGACTCTACTCTTTCCAGGGAAGGATATGATATAGGAAAAAGTGTACAGCTGGTTTCTAAATAATAGATTTATAACTTCTTTTCTCACTTATTTTCTCAGTAAATATTCCTTTGTAAAAGCAAATTGCTGTTAATTGGTTCAAATTATATGGGGTGGAGGGGGCTCAATAGCATTAGAAGGAAAACACCAAAACTTCAGAGACCTACTAGAACACTGAGCAGGAGATGTGGCAAGGATTATTGACCTCCAAATATCTTTATCCTCTTCCAGATGATGTGCTGGGTCTCAGATTTGGCATTCTGCAAACTCTGACATTGACTCCAACTCCTACCAAACTATCTCAATTCCTTAATCAGATCTCCTTCACCTAAAGCAGGGAGAAGCAGACAGGGAGAGAACAGGGAGAGAAGCAACAACACAGGTTGTGTATATCCACCTGGATGGAGAGAACAAATTGCTCCTCAAAGAGACTTAAAGCATAACTTGACTCAGCTCTCCAATATAGCCCACTAGGAAAAAGAAAGGGCTAACTTTGACTAGATATTGCCTTTTTAGTTCACATTCAGTTCTGGCTCAGAAATGAATCAAAAGTCTGTCTTTTCACCACAAGACTAGAGGACCAGTTACAGTTACAGATACTCCTGCACATTCGCCAGGTCCAGGTTGGGGATTACATGTGACAAAGTCATTGCACAGGCTCATAAGAACTGGCCTTTCATTGGCCAGTCTTCTTGTTACAGAGAGAAATATGGAGATTTATATAACCTAACAGAATTAAACAAGGAGAATCAAAAGAACGATATAGTTAATAAATACACTAATGTAAATTGAAAGTTCACAAATAGGAAACAACTCTAGGCTAGGGGGTGCAAGGGGAGGCAGGGAGAGATTCCAAAGAATAAATAACAAAGTATATTTTCCTTCTCAAGTCAGAAAGGTGGACAATCTTCTCAATGAAAAAGGCATCAAGTTGTATATGTTGTCAGAAATTATCACTATATCAAGTTTTTTTTCCCTTAATTGCTTTTCTTTTGTCCTCCACAGAAAGAGAAAAGCCTTTTTTTCTAAGAAATAGTCTAAAAAAGATGTAAATAAAACTATTTTTTCAAAAAGACTCTTATACACAATCGTAAAAATCCTTTCTTCAGTTTACTATAAATATCCCCTAAACAACTATTTCATTTTGTTTCTCTTTCCGTTTTTGTTTTTTGCTTCATGGAAACATGCTTACAAAGAACTCATTACCATAGAATATATTGAACATATTTCAGAAGTGTGTCTGCTTCCCACATGTCTTCCAGCTGCCATTCTCTCACATTTGAAAAAAAAAATAGGCATTGCGAAGGAAAAGATAAGAGACTTTATTTGAAGATCTTACTTCTGCTATTGCCCAAAGAGTATTATTTGTAGCTGCTTCTGGGCTAGTAAAAGAAAATATCTGGTGAAATGAAAGAAGCCTAATTAGTTTGGGAGTGTTTTGGAGCATTTTTGAAATCCAGGAGATTGAAAGGATCTACTTTTTTCTTCATTTAGGTCATGACTTGTCATTGAGGAGTTAAAGTAGTTATTTCTCAACTCTCTCTCTCTCTCTCTCTCTCTCTCTCTCTCTCTCTCTCTCTCTCTCTCTCAACACTCAATACTCAACAAGTAAAAAATTGTAAGTAAACTGTCATAAAAGTGGTCAATGTATCACAGTTTCAAAGTTATTTTTGAAGTAAGAGAAGTGAATATAAAGTGAGAAACTCTCCTGACATAAACACATGGCCCCACTGGTTTTACAGAGTTTTCTATTCTACTGGAAGTTCACATGCTCCGTTGATTTAGTCTGGTGACAACAATGATTGAGTAATCTCAGATGAATCTACAAGCAATCTAGCAATTCCAGTGTTGCTGAAAGGTCAGGGCAAACTTTCAAGAGAATACATTAAGAGCAGTTATCCATTTCAGGTAAGCAGTGATATTAGAGGTCTGGCAGCAAGCACTGTGTGAAGACCTAGGACTAAGAGACAGATTGATCATTCTGATGTCAAGATGTTAAAAAGAAGTGGGGATATGAGACAGGGGAATGGCAGGGAGATGTATGTCATGCATTTGCATCTCCAGATAAAGGGAAATTTATATCAATGTACACTTACCATCTGTTATAAGTCATGTGGAAAGAAATCTCAGCAGAGAGACGATAATCAGATTTTCGAAAGTCATCAAGTAAGATGCACAATAAAGAATTTCGTGCTTGGATTACTTACTTGGACTGTGCAAGGGAGAAAAGGATGGGCAGGAAATCTAGAGATATAGGCTACATTGTCTTTCCTCAGTTACTAACTTTTGGTGCAGGTCCAAACAAGTCACTCAGAAGTCTTGAATCTCAGTACCTTTCTCTTTAAAAGAAGAATAACACCTCACAGAGATACTGTGAGAATTATATGAAACAATAGATATAGAATTACCTTGAAAAAATGTAAAACATAAAAATGAAAAGATTTAGCAGCTGTTTCACTGCTATGATATTCCCTCAGCAAGCCACCTTACAACAGCTGCATGAGTAGTCAACCACTTTTTTTATCCAATCGTATTTTTAAAATAAATTGTATTGCTCTTTTTTAACATTATTATAATTTTCCCTAGTTTTTCTTCTTGCTCTTCATTCCCATATAGCCAATGCATATTTACCAAACAATATTTAAAGAGAGGCAGAAGAGAAGATAATTCAGCAAGCCAATCGATGCATCTTAAAAAATATCTAAAAATGCATGTAATAATGTCCATAACTGTGGATCTCCCAACTCTGCAGAGGGGTAGAGTAAGGATGTTTTGAGGCAGTTGGGTGGTGCAGTGGATAGAGTGCTTGGCCTAAAATCAGAAAGACTCATCTTCCTTAGTTCAAATATGGCCTCAAAACTTTCTAGCTATGTGACTCCAGATAGGTCACTTAACCCTGTTTGCCTCAGTTTCCTCATATGTCAAAATGAGTCAGAGGGACAGCTGGGTAGCTAGGGCAGCTGGGTGGCTCAATGGATTGAGAGCCAGGCCTAGAGATGGGAGGTCCCAGGTTCAAATCTGGCCTCAGAAACTTCCCAACTATGTGACCCTGGGCAAGTCGCTTAACTCCCATTGCCTAGCCCTTACCACTCTTCTTCATTGAAGCCAATACACAGTATTGACTCCAAGATGGAAGGTAAGGGTTTAAAAAAAATGAGCCAGATCTAGAAAGAAATGGCAAACTACTTCAGTATTTTTGTCTTGAAAATCCAAAATAAGGGATAAACAAAGAGTTGGAAAATAATTGAACAACAACAGCCAAACACACACACACACACACACACACACACACACACACACACACACACGCACACGCACACACACACAAAAGGGTTATCTCTTTGGAACATATACTTTGCAATTTTTCCATCTTTTTTTGACTCTTTTATAGTGGTTGTTCTCACAGTATACAAACTTGTAGTAATTGTATATATTGTTTTTTACCTCACTCTGAATCAAATCATGTAAGTCTTCCTATGTTTATTTGTATCTGCCTAGTATGTCATACTGTTGTCAGGAATGACAGTTCCAAAAACTAGCTTAAAAATAAAAGAAATGTATTAATTTGAATGTAAGTCAAATGGTTAAGACAAATGGAATAGCAGAGGGAGGAACACTGGTTGGAATGCTGCCTCCTAGAGGAGATGTGTTCTCGGCTTTATTTACCTTCTTGACAACAAGATCTATGTGACTATATATGGGATGATGATGGCATGTTACTGGGTCTCTAGAACCCAAGATGGGTCATGTGGTTATGTCTTATGCCTCAAAGTCAAAAGTGCGTGAACTGTTCAATTTAGAGAATAATTTTATATCTGGAATATAAAATAGATGCTTATCAGGAGCAAACTGCGAGGTGCCTACTTGTGTTCATCAAGAATGAAGGGAGAAGTAAAACCAAGCAAGAGCTAGAAAAAAAATCACAAAATGTGAAATCAATAATTTTGATTACATCAAATTAAAAAGTTTTTGTACAAAAAAAACTAATGCAACCAAAATTAGAAGGGAAGCAATAAATTGGGAAACAATCTTCATAACAAAATCTTCTGACAAAAGTATAATTACTCAAATTTATAAAGAGTTAAACCAATTGTGACAAAAAAATCAAGCCATTCTCCAATTGATAAATGGGCAAGGGACATGAATAAGCAATTTTAAGATGAAGAAATCAAAACTATTAATAAGCACAAGAAAAAATGTTAAGCCCACTCCACACAGAGACCCCAGCGACCCAAGAGCATCCCCCTATCCTCCAGTCTCCTGAAGTCTCAGAATAGGGGTGCCCTGGGGCCAGTGTGCTCCCAGTTTCCATCTCTATGGCTGAACCCAGGGTTAATCTTGAGGTAGAAGGTAAGATGATTGAGTTTCTTATTGATCCGGGTGGGAGTGAGAGGGGGAAATTTACTCTGTCCTTATTCCTACAATCCCTTCACAGCACCAGGTAATTGGAGTTGGGGGTATGATACTTAGATGTAGGGAAATGGCACCCATGAGGACAAATTATTTCTATATATATATATTTTTTTTTTCTGATTATTCCTTCTTTACCATGTCCCTTACTGGGCAGAGATATCATGAAATAACTAGGTTCCCAATTCTCCCTTATCTCAACTTTAAATTCCCTAACCACTCCCTTCTAAAAGCCTCCAACAATCTCATCAGAAATCTGGGAGAAAGTACCTCCCATTGTCTGGGATCAAGGCATACCAGGACAATCCCATAAGGATAAGCCTCAAGACTGGTTCCCCTTATCCTCACAGTGTAAATCTAAAATTAGTTTCTCTGTTAAAAGTATTACATTTTTAGAGGTTTATTAAAGATTATTAGAATTAAGAAATAAAGAAATACAAAATAAGGAAAGCATGTTCAACCTACTCACTACATTTTGCCTGCTTGGTAGAGAGATGCGTGAGCCTAGAAGCAGAAGCAGAGAGAGCAAGTAGGTGGTACAGTCGGTTTAAATACCCATTTTGTTCTCGGCCCAGGTAGGGTATTCTGGAAGTGCCAAGGACTTCTGGGGATTGAAGTCTGGGGTTCAAATCTCCATTTTTACATTTCACCATTTGATCATTATGGGGAAAAGTTTCCCCAAAAGGATCATGAAAACATAATTAGCTTAAAGATTACAATAATTTGAGGATAAGAGGGAAAAAGAACAAAACCAATAATTGCTAGACACATTGACAAAAAGCCAGTTAGGGAGCAGTCCCCTTTGGCATGAAAGTATATATACAAATAAATGTTCAATCAACCACACCCAAAGTTCATTCTTGATCTTCTTGTGAAGCTTGTGGTCTGGAGGCATCTTCATGGTGTCTTCTCCAAACAGTTCAGTTTCTGGATTCAGAGAGGTATCATGTTTCTTAACCTAAAATTCTTCTCAAAAAGAATTTAAACTTTGGAATTTAAAATAATAAAATTTTTACATTCCCCTGTGAAGAGGGTGATTGAAAAACACAGGGATCATTTAGGGATGCATGGCTGAGTTAAGAGGTATATGAATCAATTAACAAGAGAAATTTTAAAAGACACCAGAAAAATCCAAATAAAAAAGGATAATCTCTGGATGAAAATATAGACTATCAAAGTCTTATGTATAAAAATTCTAAGTAAAGAAAAAAATTAATTAATTAAATAAATATATCTTGTGTGCACTTTGTGGCACTAATCAGTTTTAGCTTTGTGCTTCATTGGCCCTGTGTAATTGCTCTTTTGTATATCTTGTCCTGGAATCAGATAGAATCATTTAGTAAAATCCCACAATTTTTTTAAACAATTAGTGGCATCATTTTTGCAGTCTCAAGCTTTTGGGGCATGCATTGACATTATAGAAAATGTGTTTTAAACTATTACTGCAAAATTAAAAAGTTAAAGAAAATTCTTAATGCTGGTGACATGTGCTTCAAATATAAAATAGAGAGAGAAAAACTGAAATAGTATTTTGCACATTCAAGAAAAATATAATAATAAAAGAGTTTTAAAAATAAAAATGTAATATAATCATTGACACACTGTGTCAGCTAAGAAAATATAGAATACAAGGCTTTCTCACCAAAAATGAGATCCATTTCTTCTTCATATCTGGCCATGATCCACTGTGAGTGCAGGCAAATGAATTTTGCAAGGTAACAGTTTGTTTGTTTTTAATAATAAACAGTAGTACAAATATGTAGGTATCTATATCCCCAAAATTCTCAATAGTCCAATTATTTACAATAGCAAACAAACCCACTATAATATTTTACATAAGTTGCTGTATGGCATTTTTTAAAGCCTATGAATTGATGGATATTTGTCACAATTTTTACAAACGTAGCACATCTTTCAACCTTGGAAAACATTTTTTTAAACAAAGTAAAACTTGAGAACATCATCAAGAAATCTAGATATCATTCTGGTGGAAGTAAAATGATCTGAAAAGTTATAAATGAGAGATGCTCCTTTCTTGGGAGTCTTCCAGGGGTTCTATATGCCCTGGGATTAAATTCCCAGCTTCTGTTCATATTTTTATAAAGTGGGAGTTGGGGGTTATAATTGTATTTCACTTCAGCTACTAAAATAGACCTTACCTCCTATTAGGGAAAGGCAAAATGACCAGAGATTTTTAAAAGAAATTCTAAAATTCATGTCTAAAGAACCTTTAAAATCAATTTGAGATATTTAGCTCATTAAATTTTCCAAAGATTGTTATACAATTGTAATCATTTTTTTTTATGGAGTCCATCTATCCTTTATGTGACAATTTACAAAGTCAAAAATAGAAAAGCTGTTTTTATATGGGCTTAAATGTTTAATGTTTTTTTCAGTATGGTTATAGGGGGAAAGCAACAGAATTTAATAGTAGTTAAAACCCAGTACATTAAAATGATACAGTGTAACAGAATAGTATTGAATACATTAATGAGCGGTTAAGATGGCGGCTTAGAGAAAGCTAAAGCTCAGATCTCCGGAAAACCCTTCCCGACCCATCTCAAACTATAAGCTCCTAAGGCGCCGAAATTCAAAACGATCAACAGCACAGACCCTGGGAACCCTCCTCCTGGACCTGGACCCGGTTCAAAAGGTACGGCTCCCCTCAAAAGCCAGAACCCGAGATCACTCGGACCTCAGGGGTAGGAGCACAGAGTCCAAGGCTCCCGGAAGCCGCAGCCCGGCCGGGCTCAGAGAGCAGAGTCCTCGGAACAACAACCCTCAGGGCCTTCTACCCGAGTCCGGGTGAAAGTTACTGCCTGGGGCTTCCACTGCAGAGAGCTGGTCGAAACAACAGGAACCCTCAGGGCGGGCAAAACAGCCTCACGGGCTGGATCCTGCTATCCAAGTCTCAGTGAAAGTCCTCGCCCTCAGAGCTTGGGGAAGCTGCAGCCCATCCCCCTGCAGGCCGACGAAACAGCCTCACGGCCAGCGATTCTGAAGGCAACTTCCGGAAAGCGAGCCGGGGGGAGAGTGTGGCCTCGTGGTCCGACCCTTCCATTCCAGTTCCAGTGAGGCATATTCAGTTTAACCCAGGGAAAGCTCATAGAAGGGACAATCTGCCCCGGACTAAAGCCTCTGATCACCAGACAGAGATAAGAAAAGCTAATCCTCCACATTCAGAGATGGCAGCAAACTCCACAGAAGCACAGAAGCCCCAAAATACCAAGAAAAATAAGAAGAAAGGGGCGACTTTGGACACATTCTATGGAGCCAAAATACAAAATACAGAGCAGATAGAAGAAGATATACAAGAAAATTCTCCAAAATCTTCCAAAGGAAATAGAAACTCTCCACAAACCCATGAAGAATTTGAATCAGAAATGACCAAAAAGATGGAAGCCCTCTGGGAGGAAAAGTGGGAAATAATGCAAAAGAAATTCACGCATCTACAAAACCAGTTTGACCAAACTGTAAAAGAAAACCAGGCTTTAAAGCAAGAACTAATAAAGCAAAGCCAAAACACCAAGAAATTAGAAGAGAACATAAAATATCTCACCGACAAGGTGATAGATCTGGAAAATAGAGGGAGAAGAGAAAATTTAAGAATAATTGGACTCCCAGAAAAGCCAGAAATAAACACCAAACTGGACATGGTGATACAAGATATAATCAAAGAAAATTGCCCAGAGATTCTAGAACAAGGGGGCAATACAGCCACTGACAGAGCTCACAGAACACCTTCTACACTAAACCCCCAAAAGACAACTCCCAGGAATGTAATTGCCAAATTCCAAAGCTATCAAACAAAAGAAAAAATCCTACAGGAAGCCAGAAAAAGACAATTTAGATATAAAGGAATGCCAATCAGGGTCACACAAGACCTTGCAAGTTCTACTCTGAATGATCGTAAGGCATGGAACATGATCTTCAGAAAGGCAAGAGAGCTGGGTCTCCAACCAAGAATCAGCTACCCAGCAAAACTGACTATATACTTCCAAGGGAAAGTATGGGCATTCAACAAAATAGAAGACTTCCAACTTTTTGCAAAGAAAAGACCAGAGCTCTGTGGAAAGTTTGATACCGAAAATCAAAGAGCAAGGAATACCCGAAAAGGTAAATATTAAGGAAAGGGGAAAAATGTTATTTTCTTTTACTCAAACTCTCTTCTATAAGGACTACATTTATATCAATCTATGTATACTAATATGTGGGGAAAATGTAATGTATAAATAGGGGGTAAAGAAAGACCAAATAGAATAATCATTCTCACACAAAGATTCATATGGGAAGGGGAGGGGAAGAAAACTCCTATAAGAAGGAGAGGAAGAGAGGGGGGGGGTTTACTTAAACCTCAATCTCAGGGAAATCAACTCTGAGAGGGAAAAACATCCAGATCCATTGGGATCTTGAATTCTATCTTACCCAACAAGGGTAAGGAGAAGGGAAAACCAAGGGGGGGAGGGGGAGAGGGAGAACAAAAAGGGAGGGAAAGAGAGGGATGAGGGGGAGGGTACAAAAAGGGAGGGACTAAAAAGGGAAACATCAAGGGAGGGGACAAGGGGGACTGGTTCAAAGTAAATCACTGGACTAAAAGGTAGAGCCAAAGAAGAAAAGGTTAGAATTAGGGAAGGCAATCAAAATGCCAGGGAGTCCACAAATGACAATCATAACTTTGAACGTGAATGGGATGAACTCACCCATAAAACGTAGACGAATAGCAGAATGGATTAGAATCCAAAACCCTACCATATGTTGTCTTCAAGAAACACACATGAGGCGGGTTGACACCCACAAGGTCAGAATTAAAGGATGGAGTAAGAACTTCTGGGCTTCAACTGATAGAAAGAAGGCAGGAGTGGTAATCATGATATCTGATAAAGCCAATGCAAAAATAGACCTGATCAAAAGGGATAGGGAAGGTAATTATATTTTGTTAAAAGGGACTATAGACAATGAGGAAATATCATTAATCAATATGTATGCACCAAATAATATAGCACCCAAATTTCTAATGGAGAAACTAGGAGATTTGAAGGAAGAAATAGACAATAAAACCATACTAGTGGGAGACTTGAACCAACCATTATCAAATTTAGATAAATCAAATCAAAAAATAAATAAGAAAGAGGTAAAAGAAGTGAATGAAATCTTAGAAAAATTAGAATTAATAGACATATGGAGAAAAATAAATAGGGATAAAGAGGAATACACCTTCTTCTCAGCACCACATGGCACATTCACAAAAATTGACCATAAATTAGGTCACAGAAACATAGCACACAAATGCAGAAAAGCAGAAATAATGAATGCAGCCTTCTCAGATCACAAGGCAATAAAAATAATGATTAATAATGGTAAATGGAAAACCAAATCTAAAACCAATTGGAAATTAAACAATATGATACTCCAAAACCGTTTAGTTAAAGAAGAAATCATAGAAACAATTAATAATTTCATCGAGGAAAATGACAATGGCGAAACATCCTTTCAAACCTTGTGGGATGCAGCCAAAGCGGTAATCAGAGGTAAATTCATATCCCTGAATACTTATATTAACAAACAAGGGAGAGCAGAGATCAATCAATTGGAAATGCAAATGAAAAAACTGGAAAGCGATCAAATTAAAAACCCCCAGCAGAAAACCAAATTAGAAATCCTAAAAATTAAGGGAGAAATTAATAAAATCGAAAGTGATAGAACTATTGATTTAATAAATGAGACAAGAAGCTGGTACTTTGAAAAAACAAACAAAATAGACAAGGTACTGGTCAATCTAATTAAAAAAAGGAAGGAAGAAAAGCAAATTCACAGCATTAAAGATGAAAAGGGGGACAGCACCTCTGATGAAGAGGAAATTAAGGCAATCATTAGAAATTACTTTGCCCAATTATATGGCAATAAATACACCAATTTAGGAGAAATGGATGAATATATACAAAAATACAAACTGCCTAGACTAACAGAAGAGGAAATAGAATTCCTAAATAATCCCATATCAGAAATTGAAATCCAACAAGCCATCAAAGAACTTCCTAAGAAAAAATCCCCAGGGCCTGATGGATTCACCTGTGAATTCTATCAAACATTCAGAGAACAGTTAATCCCAATACTACACAAACTATTTGACATAATAAGCAAAGAGGGAGTTCTACCAAACTCCTTTTACGACACAAACATGGTACTGATTCCAAAACCAGGCAGGTCAAAAACAGAGAAAGAAAACTATAGGCCAATCTCCCTAATGAATATAGATGCAAAAATCTTAAATAGGATACTAGCAAAAAGACTCCAGAAAGTGATCAGAAGGATCATTCACCATGATCAAGTAGGATTCATACCAGGGATGCAGGGCTGGTTCAACATTAGGAAAACCATCCACATAACTGACCACATCAACAAGCAAACTAGCAAGAACCACATGATTATTTCAATAGATGCAGAAAAAGCCTTTGATAAAATACAACACCCATTCCTATTAAAAACACTAGAAAGCATAGGAATAGAAGGGTCATTCCTAAAAATAATAAACAGTATATATCTAAAACCAACAGCTAATATCATCTGCAATGGGGATAAACTAGATGCATTCCCAATAAGATCAGGAGTGAAACAAGGATGCCCATTATCACCTCTACTATTTGACATTGTACTAGAAACACTAGCAGTAGCAATTAGAGAAGATAAAGGAATTGAAGGCATCAAAATAGGCAAGGAGGAGACCAAGTTATCACTCTTTGCTGATGACATGATGGTCTACTTAAAGAATCCTAGAGATTCAACCAAAAATCTAATTGAAATAATCAACAACTTTAGCAAAGTTGCAGGATACAAAATAAACCCACATAAATCATCAGCTTTTCTATATATCTCCAACACAGCTCAGCAGCAAGAACTAGAAAGAGAAATCCCATTCAAAATCACCTTAGACAAAATAAAATACCTAGGAATCTACCTCCCAAGACAAACACAGGAACTATATGAACACAACTACAAAACACTCGCCACACAACTAAAACTAGACTTGAACAAATGGAAAAACATTAACTGCTCATGGATAGGACGAGCCAATATAATAAAAATGACCATCCTACCCAAAATTATGTATCTATTTAGTGCCATACCCATTGAACTACCAAAATACTTCTTCACTGATTTAGAAAAAACCATAACAAAGTTCATTTGGAAGAACAAAAGATCAAGGATATCCAGGGAAATAATGAAAAAAAAACACATATGATGGGGGCCTTGCAGTCCCTGACCTAAAACTATATTACAAAGCAGCAGTCATCAAAACAATTTGGTACTAGCTAAGAAACAGAAAGGAAGATCAGTGGAATAGACTGGGGGAAAGCGACCTCAGCAAGACAGTATACGATAAACCCAAAGATCCCAGCTTTTGGGACAAAAATCCACTATTCGATAAAAACTGCTGGGAAAATTGGAAGACAGTGTGGGAGAGACTAGGAATAGATCAACACCTCACACCCTACACCAAGATAAATTCAAAATGGGTGAGTGACTTAAACATAAAGAAGGAAACCATAAGTAAATTGGGTAAACATAGAATAGTATACATGTCAGACCTTTGGGAGGGGAAAGGCTTTAAAACCAAGCAAGATATAGAAAGAATCACAAAATGTAAAATAAATAATTTTGACTACATCAAACTAAAAAGCTTTTGTACAAACAAAACCAATATAACTAAAATCAGAAGGGAAACAACAAATTGGGAAAAAATCTTCATAGAAACCTCTGACAAAGGTTTAATTACTCATATTTATAATGAGCTAAATCAATTGTACAAAAAATCAAGCCATTCTCCAATTGATAAATGGGCAAGGGAAATGGATAGGCAGTTCTCAGATAAAGAAATCAAAACTATTAACAAGCACATGAAGAAGTGTTCTACATCTCTTATAATCAGAGAGATGCAAATCAAAACAACTCTGAGGTATCACCTCACACCTAGCAGATTGGCTAACATAACAGCAAAGGTAAGTAATGAATGCTGGAGGGGATGTGGCAAAATAGGGACATTAATTCATTGCTGGTGGAGCTGTGAACTGATCCAACCATTCTGGAGGGCAATTTGGAACTATGCCCAAAGGGCGACAAAAGAATATCTACCCTTTGACCCAGCCATAGCACTGCTGGGTCTGTACCCCAAAGAGATAATGGACAAAAAGACTTGTACAAAAATATTCATAGCTGCGCTCTTTGTGGTGGCCCAAAACTGGAAAACGAGGGGATGCCCATCAACTGGGGAATGGCTGAACCAACTGTGGTATATGTTGGTGATGGAATACTATTGTGCTAAAAGGAATAATAAAGTGGAGAAGTTCCATGGAGACTGGAACAACCTCCAGAAAGTGATGCAGAGCGAGAGGAGCAGAACCAGGAGAACATTGTACACAGAGACTAATACACTGTGGTATAATCGAACGTAATGGACTTCTCCATTAGTGGCGGTGTAATGTCCCTGAACAACTTGCAGGGATCCAGGAGAAAAAAACACCATTCATAAGCAAAGGATAAACTATGGGAGTGGAAACACCGAGAAAAAGCAACTGCCTGAATACAGAGGTTGAGGGGACATGACAGAGGATAGACTCTAAATGAACACTCTAATGCAAATACTATCAACAAAGCAATGGGTTCAAATCAAGAAAACATCTAATGCCCAGTGGACTTACGCGTTGGCTATGGGGGGTGGGGGGGGGAGGAAAAGAAAATTATCTGTCTTTAATGAATAATGCTTGGAAATGATCAAATAAAATATATTTTTAAAAAATGAATACATTAATGAACTTAAAATCACAGTTAAACCTTAAACAAAACAATCAGCAAAATGCAATAAAATACAGAGATTTTTATAAAACATTGGAGTCTGAAATGCCTTAAAAATATAACCTCCAGTCTCTTTAAAGATCGTTGGGTTTTTTATCCATTTAGATGCCTATCAAAGGTATCTATCTATCTAAGGTAAGAAGGTAGAAGATTGGTAAGGGGTAGGAATGGGGGTTAAATGACCTGCCCAGGGCCACACTGCCAGGAAGTGTCTGAGGCCAGATTTCAACCCAGGACCTCCCGTCTCTAGGACTGGCTCTCAATTCACTGAGCCACTGAGCTGCCTCTCCAAAATGAGGGCGGGTTTTTGGAATCTCAAATTGGGCCAAAGAATTGCAGGGAGTTGAAATTCTCTCCTGATCCCAGGTGAGTTAAGAGAAAGAATCATTACAGTCAAAATATATCCCTTTAAAGCAGTCATGCTTACGAGGTCTTGTTTGGAAAAGCCTCTTTCTTCTTTCCCTCTTTCTTCCCCATATTGTGATCCCCTGCCCCCAGTCAACGTGGAATCTAATTGTAGCCTAAAGAAAAAAATCACTCCCTTTTTTCACCAGCCAGTGGAAGTGAGTCCTGGGCCAAGAGCGATGAGCAGTCTGCTCAGAGGCAAGAGTTACTGGGGCCTGGAGGATGGGGACCAGGTGAGCTAGAGCACAGGTCCAGATTGCTGGAGTGGAGAAGCAGGCAACAGGAGCCGAGCTGGGCTGGGCCGAGTGGGTAGGGTGGGCAGGGCTGGGACCAGGTGAGATCAATCTGGGTCTGGATTGCAGGCAGGAGGGAGATTAGTCAAGAGGCTTGCTAAAAAGCCTGGAGAAACGTGGCTTAGAAATCATATCTAGGCTATCTTCTTTTTTTTAGTTGAGAGTTTTTATTCCTTTTGGTCACCAAACTGTTAAATTTAAAATTAGTTTCTCTGTTAAAAATATTATATTTTTAGAGGTTTATTAAAGATTATTAGAATTAAGAAATAAAGAAATACAAAATATGGAAAGCACATGCAACCTACTCACTACATTTTGCCTACTTAGTAGAGAGACTCGTGAGCCTAGAAGCAGCAGCAGAGAGAGCAAGTAGGCGGTACAGTCAATTTAAATACCCATTTTGTTCTCGGCCAAGGTGAGGACACTTGTGATATTATAGGGCATTCTGGAAGTGCCAAGGACTTCAGGGGATTGAAGTCTGGGGTTCAAATCTCTGTTTTTACAACAGGAAACGATATCCCATTTCCCCAGAGATCAGAAAAGGATTACAACCTCTAATTGATAAATTCCTAGCCCTAGCCAGTGGTCTCTTGGAAGACTGCTCCTTGCCTTGCAACTCTCCCCTCCTCTCAGTGAAAAAGCCAAATGGTTCTTGGCCTATGGTTCAAGACCTTAGACATGTTAATGAAGCAATAATTTCTGTTCACTGCACTGTCCCTAACCCGTATACAATTCTAACTCAGATTTCAGGGAATTCTCAGTGGTTTTCCATCATTGGCTTGAAAGATGCTTTCTTTTGCATACCTCTGCACCCAAAATGCAAATTCCTTTTTTGCTTTTAAGTGGGTTTTCTCCTCAGACCCCCGACCCCATAAGATCATATGGTGTGTACTCACACAAGGCCTAAGGGACAGCCCTCACTACTTTGGGGCTGCCCTCAACGAAGATCTCAGAGTCCTAAAACTCAGAAGCAGCTCAATCTTACAATATGTTGATGACATTTTGATATCTAGTCCATCCGAGGCTGCTTGTATCATAGACACAATTTCCACTCTAACCTTCTTAGGAGAACGAGGCTACAAGGTCTCTGCCTCTAAAGCCCAACTTGTGTCCCAGTCTATAACTTACTTGGGACACAACCTAACCCTAAATTCCAGATCTCTGACCACAGACAGGAAACAAGCTATCTTATCCATACCTGTCCCCACCAAAAGACAACTCCAAACCTTTCTGGGTATGGCAGGGTTTTGCTGCATTTGGATCCCTAATTTTGAGATCACTGCAAAACCCCTGTATGAGGCCACGAAGGGGCCTGACTCAAAACCCCTGGATTGGGGTGGGGGAGGTTGAACAAAAACAAGCCTTTTCATTTCTAAAATCCAGGTTTTCTGCTGCTCCCCCTTAGGAATTCCAGACCTTGAAAAACTCTTCTTTTTGTTTGTAGATGAGAGAAAGCAATTCACCCTAGGGGTTTTAGCACAGTACTTAGGACCTGATCTAAGACCAGTTGCTTACTTCTCAAAAAAATTAGATCTGGTTAGCCAAGGGTGGCCACCAATCCTAAAATCAGTTTCTGCCACTGCCCAAAGGGCAGAAGAGGTGTAGCCTGGAGGTTCATCTCTTTGTCCATCTTAAATCTAAAGGAGGATCAAAGGAGGACAATCATCTCAGAGTCCTATAGAAGTCATTGGATGTTTTTAGGCTAAGAGTTACAAGGATGTAAGGGAGCAAAGGAATTTCCCTGATAAGAGTTTGCCTGAGTTTCTGGGGGTACAATGCCCATGTCAGTCATTGAACCCAAAAAGAGAGAGTGGAAAAGACTACCCCAAACAGGGTCAATCTTTATTCTGCTGATTTCCAAATATACATCTTAAAAAAGAGCCCACTTTCCTCCAGCCCACTTATGTCGACATAAATAATCTTTCTTCAGGTCCTTTATGAGGAGGCTACAAGAGTTAGTCTCTCTCAAACCAACATTCCAACATGTCTGCTGGATGATACCTGGATGAAAGAAACTCTAGGCCTAGAGTAAAAAGGACTGGTTAAAATTTGACATCAGATACTTAAATCAACCTTGAAAAGCACAGAAGCACTTAAGGAGTTAAAAAGAACAAGTCTTTAATCAGGACAAGGGAGACAAGAATTCTTTTGGCCACCACACAGAGCCAAGCTCCAGGACTCTGGGAACACTGTCTCAGGGACAACTAGTGGGATTTTCCATCAGGGGAATTTTCAAAGAACTGAAAAACTTGTGGTCTTATATACACTTTGAGGAATAAAGGAAAGGAAGTACAACTGTTAGGTTTTTACCTGAGAAAAAGGAAGGAACAGTTCACTACCTAAGAGAGACTTAGAGACAATGTGAGAAACTTCTAAGACAAAAGAATACTTAACATTTGATTATATCTTCTTGCTGTCTAGGCTGATATCATTATGTACTTAAATGTTTAATTTTCAGTTTAGGACAAACTTACAGATATAATCTAAGGTGATCCAGGATTGCCAAAGGGCTTTTCACTTAATAGCTATGTGACCCTAGGCAAGTCATTTAACTTCACTTTGCCTGTTTCCTCATCTGAAAAATGGGCATCATAATAACACCTTTCTCCCAGGTTTATTTTTAGGACTAAATGAAGTAATTATTGTAAAGTTTCTGGATAAATACTATATAAATGTTAGCTATTTATACTATTAATGAATTGCTATCCCCAAAACTTGTCTAGTAGTTGAGATCATTTCTCCAATATTTCTCACATGATATCTTATTCTTTCTGGTTCCCTGTACTTGAGAAAAATCAAAGTGTATATTTATCTGTGTACAACTCATTGTCCCTGTCTCCATCTGTCATTATATTCCTTTTTCATACTAGTAAAATTTCTCTTTTCCTTTCCACTTTTGGTTGCTTTCCTTCTTCCTCACCCTCCATAAATCACATAAATACTTACTCCTCTACAAAATCTTCTTTAATTAACCCTCCACCAGCTTGAGGTATATTATACAGAGTTTGGCACCTTAAATTTTAAGTAAAGGAAAGATACTACGGGATAAAGATAAAGAAGAAATGCATTCCCAACAAAAGGAGTAAGATTTTATATAGTTCATGACAGGAAGTAGAGCAATCAGAGGGAGAAGGGAAAGGAGACAACAGAGTAAATAGGGACTGGAAAAGAAGAAAACAAGCATTTTTCAAGTACTCACAATCTGTCAAATCCTTTATTAATGTCTTCACAAATGTTATCTAATGATATATATTTTTTGATATGCATAGAGTCACTTAAAACAGCAACAATCATATTTTTGTTTTGCACTGTCCACAGGACTTAGGACACTGACATACACAACTTTGAGAATACTAGAGCTATTTTGCCCAAGTTCCAGAGAGCCAGTGAAACTGTCAAACACTGTGAATCAGTCTTGATTTATTGTTTTGCTGATTGTCTAGACTTTAAAAAGTAATGGAGAAAATGTTAATGATATATTAAAATTTAAAATGTGTTGTGAGTCTAAATTAATGGGTACTGTCTAATGATTGTCCTTTATATTTTCCTATGTTTAGCCTTTTGAGCTGCACAGCACTGCCTATTCCTCCTGCTACACCTGTTAGACCTGAGGGAAGCAAGAGCTTCCCACAAGTCTGCTTTTACATTCTCCAGTCCATCCAGGTTGAAATAAAGCTGTTTTGGAACATGTCTTGTCTTTGCATGCAAATTCTGCTCATTATACTTTTAGACATGTATCTTTCAAAGAGCCACATTAATCAGGTCCTGCATTCATCATAAATGCAAATATAGTCACATGAGAAGGGAATATAATCTTTACTTACAGTTAGCCAGGGGGGAAAATAGAAAAACAATGGTAAACTAAGATCAGAAGACTTTAATACCATCTGTCATTACCAATATGCCTGAAGTACCTTCAAGGATATATAAAGCATGTTTTATACTTTTCTGGGTCTTCTTGGTTATAAACTTTTTGTTTTTGCAGCATCCTCACTATGTGAGGTTGATAATCCCTACCTGCACTCACAATGTTGTGGGGTGTGTGTGTGTTTGTGTGTGTGTGTGTGTGTGTTTGTGTGTGTGCAGAGAGAGAATGAGAAGATACTACTGTGAGCATGCAGGGTTATTCTGGGAAATGTTTAACTGGCCTACTGAATATTTAAAAATATACATTTTGAAATTCAAGTTTAATCTAATAATCTACTGATATCACCTCTGTCACCTTTGGATGTCTAAATAATCAACAAAACTACAAATCAAGCTCTGAAATGTAGCATTTGCTAATTCCCAAGTCATAAATATACTGAAAATCTAATAATTGACACTCAAGAGGGGGTTAGAACTGACTCCAGTATGTTTGGTATGACTGTTAAATTATCTTTCCAACAAAAATAATATCAAATAAAAAAATCTTCAGTAGCCACTATTTACTCTCAAATGAAATTTAAAAAAAAAATCTTCTGCCTGGTATTTTGAGTCACCTACCATGTGGCTCCCAACTATCTTTAGTCATACAAATATTCAATCTCCAGTTCCTGCACTCTCTTTGTAACTTCAAAATAGTTTACTAGCTCTTCACTAAGTATAACATTCCATTTCCCACCTTAATACTTTGACTTTGTCTGGGCCCCATCAGGAAGAATCCCTAGTTTCCTTAAAAGCTCAGCACCTCCAACGTAGATTATTCCTGATATTTGAGTTGCTGGTGCATTCTACCACCTAAAATTCCATTATATTACTTGGTATATACTTTATTGATATGGGTCTGTCATATCCCCCGAAAGGGTTGAAGGAAATTCAGTTTGGTGGCCCAGTGGATTGAGCGCCAGGAGGACCTGCGTTCTAATATGGCCTCAGATATTTCCTAGCTCTGTGATCATGGGCAAGTTACCTAATTCCAATTGCCTAGCCTTTACTGCTCTTTGGCCTTGGAACCAATACTGATTTTAAGACAGAAGGTAAGGGCTTAAGAAAGAGAGAGAGAGAGAAAAAGAAAGAGAGAGAGAGAGAGAGAGAGAGAGAGAGAGAGAGAGAGAGAGAGAGAGAGAGAGAGAGAGAGAATAGAAGGAACACTACTTGAGGTCTGAGATTTTGCCTTACATGATTTTATTTTGCTGTTTGAATCTCCACGATTCCTAGCCCAATATCTTACGTATAATAAGCACATAATAAATGTTTGTCAAGTTGTTTGTCATTTACAATGATTTCACTCATTCAACATTTTTACCAAATCACTGTGAGCAATAGAACTTTGCTATTCTTTGTGAATCATTTTGGTATTATTTAAACAAGTTAGAAATCTAAATGTAATAGCATATCATTTGGACTAATTGACAATCATCATAATAATACAAAATGGTTTCTACTTTGTTTTAGATATTATTAGAATATTTTACCAAAAACTTAGTTTCTTATCCTGTTATTTTGTCTAGCTCTGTAAAGTATCACTTTAGTATTTTAAATGATATAATATTAAACTTTTTAATTAATTCTATTTTTAAAAATTATATTGGGATAATCCACCATGAATATCTAGTTATTTAAGTTGTTTCTCTAAGGAATGTTTTTTAAAATTGTATTTTTAAAAGTATTGAGTATGTGTTGTTACAGATTGACAGTTATTTTATACATTTTGTATTTATTTTATTTTTAAAAATTTTTGAACTTAAACAGCAAAAAAATGAGCAGTTTCATCTATAATAAAACAGAAGGGGAGAATTGTTCTCCTAACTGTGAATCTCTATTTTGCAGAGCTTGTTTTCTCTTAAAGTATATAATATATTCAATATGTGGCTTCCAAACTGTCCTGTCTGTGATTCCTTCTGTTCTTCCTTCTGTTTTCCTCTCTCTCGATCTCTGGCTCTCTGGCTCTGTTTTTCTGTTTCTGTCACTGTCTCTCTCTCAGCTTTAGCCTTTGTCCTCCTCTCTCCCCCACCCCACCTTGAAATTGAGGGAAAAAATGGAAAAAAATACTACTTTTGGAAAAATATGCATAATCAATGAAATCAGATTTCCACATTGCCCATTTGACTATATCTACAAATGCATGACCCATTCTGTTTCTAAAGTCTATCACCTCTTTCTTGGAAGATTAGCAATATGTTTAATCATCCCTGCTCTATACTGGATTGTTCATTTCATTGTTCAGAGTTCTTAAGTATTTCATATTTGTTTTTCTTTATGATACTGTTTTTATTGTATAAATGTTTATACTAGTTCTATTCACTACAAATCTTGCTATGTTTCTCTGAAATTTTCTTGTTTATTTTTTTCTATACAATAATATTCACATAATGTAAATGATTGAACTTTTCCCCATCTGATGAATAATCCTTTAGTTTCTAGTTCTTTCTAGTGATTTTGAATATGATGGCTATATTATAACAGAGAGTAGCATGATTAAATAAGTCTTTTTTAACCCTTAACTTCCATCTTAGAATCAGTACTATCTATTTTTTTCTAAGGCAGAGCAGTGAGGGCTAGGCAATGAGAGTTAAGTGACTTGGCCAGAGTCAAAAAGCAAGAATTATTTAAGAGCAAATTTGAATCCAGGACCTCCTATTTCTAGGCATGGTTCTCTATTCACTGAACCACCTAACTGCCCCACTACATAATTCATGATATTGTTTTTCAGTTGTACCCAACTCTTCATGATGTTTTGTTCCATAGCAAGCCAATGCTATTCATGGAGCTTTCTTGGAAAAGGTACTGGCATTGTTTTGAATTTCCTACTCCACAGTTAGTAAGTGGTGTCTGAGGTCACATTTGAATTTAGGTCTTCCTGACTCTCAGCCCGGTGTTCTATCCACTTAGCTACCTAGTTGTATCTAAATAAGTCTAAAGGATAATTCTAGATGATTATAAGACTGGAGAAATTTGGATAATGAGGGGATTAGAATATAGGCATTTTGAACCTGGGAGAGTCTAATTCTTTAGTAATGACTGGAGTACTCAGCTATATTTGGCTGATATAAGTTGCTAGTTTGTGAATTTGTGGTTCCTCAACTTGCAAGAATGCATCAGTTGCTCATATCTTGACCCCTTTGAGGACAAAGAAGTGAATGAATTAATATTTATGGATTAAATTAGGCTTTACTATGAGAAAAGCAAATAGGTCAGTTTGGCAGAAATAAAGAAGGAGATTAATGTAAAGTCAGCTTAGATATATAGGCTATAGCCAAGACGTGAAGGGTTCTAAATTCCAGAGAAGTTTGCATTTATCTTAGTTTTGAAAGTGAATGACTAATGTTTTTTTTGGGGGGGTTAGTGAGTGCTTTGTTCAATGCTTTAAAAATATAAAAAGCACAGAAATGTCAGATTCAAACTTTAAAGGATTACAAGAGCCCTATAAAACTTCCCACTACCATTAAAATCAAATTAAAATATAATTTGAAAATGTTTAACATATAAATAAAATATAATACAAAATAAATAATTTAAATTTGTCATTAAATATTTGGTTGACAGGTATTCCTTTCTACTTAAGTTTAATATCATTGAAAGAAGCTAAATTGGATGGATATCACTGGTAAGAGATGATGAAGAAAACCAATATGAATGTATTGTAGAGGTACTAGCAAGGGGTAACCAGGGACTAATCAGGGTATGGATATGAGTTGAGAGAATGGTACAGATACAAAGATGTTGGAGGAAGTAAGGAGCAAGGGACCAGATGAGGCAGGGATCATTTGAGTGGCAAACCTCAGTAACTAAAAGGATAATAGTTCCCTCTAAAGTTAAGGAAGTTAGGGAAAGGGTTATGTTTTTGCTGAAGAAAATGAATTCCATTTTGGACATGTTGAATTTCAGATGCCTATAAAACATCCAGTTGGAGATATCAAGCTATTGCTGTCACTTTTGAAGTCACCTCCAAGTCCTGCTAGTGGCACTGTCATAATGTAGCTTGCACTGCCCTCTGGGTCAGTACCACCAGGGTCACACAGCTAGGAGGTATCTGAGGCCAGAACCCTCCTATCTCTAGCCATGGCTCTCTATTCACTGAAGAAATGAACTCTACATATGGGAATCACCTACACAGAAATGATAACTGAATTCATAAACTATTGAGTTGCAACACATGGTACAGAGAGAGAAGCGGAAGTCCAGAACAAATTCTGGGTTTACTCTCACAAAGATGTGGAATATGCATGTTAATTTGGCAAAGAAGAGCATAGGGAGTGCAATGCCAGGAAAACTTTGGGAATAAAAAGAATCTAAGAAACAGAAATGACTAACCGTGGCTAATATCAGAAATCAAAAATAAGTAAACAGCCTCAAGGTTAGAGGTCTTATATCCAAAATACAGAGAATATTGCCAAATCCATAAGAATAAGTCATCCCCAGATTGATAAATAGGAAAAGGATAGGAAAACATAATATTTGGATAAAGAAGTCAAAGCCATATATTAATATATTGGAAAAATACTATAAATCACTACTGATTAGGGCAATGCAAACCAAAACAATTCTGAGGTATCATCTCACACCCATCAGATTAATTAATATTCCAAAAGGGCAAAATGACAAATGTTGGAGGCAATGTGAAAAAAAAAGAGACACTATTACACTATTTATGGGACTATGAACTGATGCAAACATTTTGGAGGCCAATTTGGAATTACACCAGAGAGTTATAAAACTGTATATACTCTTAGACCCAGCAATTTGCTTCTGAAAGAGATCAGGGAAAAAGGAAAAGAATATATAAATTTCAATATATTTATAGTAGCTCCCATTGTGGTGGCAAAGAACTGAAAATTGAGGGGATGCCCATCAGTTAGAGAATGACTAAACCAATTGTGGTATCTGATTGGGATAGAATATTATTGCACCATAAGAAATAATAAGCAGGCTAACTTAAAAAAACTTATTAAGAATAATAATAATAATGGGATAACGAATAGCAAAATGAGTAGAATCAAGGAAACATCATACACAGCTACAGATTTAGTACTTGAAGAATAATATGTGAATGTTACCTTCAAAGAGTGAAAGGTGGAAACATGAAAGATATAATTTGTATTGTAAAAATTAAATTATATTTCTAATAATAAAAATATTATATTTCATGAGGTTTATTAAGGATTATTAGAAATCAAGGAATAAAGAAGATACAAAATAAAAACCACATGCCCATGGCTGATTTAAAATCTCTGCACTTAGCTTACCACTATACTTGCTACATCATTGCAAAGGAAGCGTGTGTGGGAGTCATTACTGCCAATTAAATACCAATTGTGATCTTGCCAATGTGGAGACTCAGGAGAGATTATAGGGAATACTTGGAAATACCAAAGACTTCTGGGGAATGAAGTCTAGGGTTCAAAATCTCCATTTTACTGTATGAACATGTCTGTCTCACAGCTAATACCTTCCCTTATGTAGAGAGTGAGGAAGGGGCTAATAAACTTATAGATAAGTTCTATTAATAAAAAAGGGAAGAAAAGAATCATTGGACTACCCAATTACCATAATCAAAACTAGAGCCAACGCATCTTATTTCAGGAAATTTTCAGGGAAAACTGACTTGATATCTTAGAATCAGAAAGTAAAAAAGAAATTTAAAGAATTCATTGATGACCTCTTGAAAGAGACCCTAAAATTAAAATACCCAGGAATTTTATAGCCCCCAAGTCAAGAAGGAAAATGTTATAAGCAGCTATAAGGAAACAATTCAAATATGGTATAGTCACATTCAGGATCACACAAGATTTAGCAGAATTGACATTAAAAAATCATAGAGTTTGGAACATGATATTCAGAAAGCAAAGATCCAAATTTAGAAATAAAAATAATCTGAAAAACTGAGTACAATAATTCTATGAAGAAAAAATGTATATCTAATGAATAGAGATTTTCAAACATTCATGATGAAAAGATCAGAGCTGACTAGAAAATCTGACTTTCATTTACATGACTCAACAGAATCATAAAAAGGTAAACATGAAAGAGAACTCATAAGAGATTCAGTTAGTAACCTATTTACATTTTCATATGGGAAGATGACACTTGTAACTTCTAAGAATAGGGCAGTTATAGGGAATATATTTTAAAAGAAGGCTTAATTGACAATTGACAATGATGGAATGATTTCAAAAAATAAAATTAAGCAGTGAGAAAAAAATACATTGGGAGAAGGAGAAAGGAAGTGGAAGAATAGGGGAAATCATCTTGCATAAAGGAAAAGGACATGAAAGAACTTTTGTAGTGGAAAGGGTAATGGGAGGGGGTGGATAATGTTTAAACCTAATTCTAAATGAAATTGGCACAGAAAGAATAATGTACACATTTAGGTGGTATAATAATTTACTTTGTCATACAGTGAAAGTGGAAAAAAAGAGATAAAATAAAATGGAGGAGGAAGATAGCAAGGAAAATACATTAAGGAAAGCAGTGGCAAAGGAGTGAAAGAAAATTATGATGTGGTTCAGAGCAAAAGAGAAAAGATAAAGGGGGTGGAGATAGAATGGAATGAAATACACAATAATCATAATTGTGAATATGAGTGGGATAAATTGACCCATAACACAGAAGCAGAGCACAGAATAGGTTTAAAACTGTAAATCAACAGTATGTTCTTAAACACACACATACACACACACACACACATACACACACACAGATACACAGAGTAAAAATAAGTGGCTAGAGCAGAATCTATTGTGTTTTGGGTTAAGTAAAAACAGCAATGGTACTGAACATAATCTCAGACAAAGAAAAAAGGAAACATAGACCTAATAAAAGGAATAATAAAAAAGGAATAATCAGGAAAACAACATCTTGCTAAAAGTCATCATTAACAATGAAATAATATGCACTGGAATTATATGCACCAAGTAGCATAGCATCCAAATTCTTAAAGGAAAAGTTAAATGAGTTATAAGAGGCAATAGAAAGTAAATCTAAACAAGTAGGGAACTTCAATATTCTGCTATTCAAACTAGGGAAATTTTAGCATAAAATAAACATCAAAGAAGTGAATGAGATAAAAAGAGTTTTAGAAAAGATAGATAGGATACACCTTTCACAAAAAATGAATGGGGAATAGGAGTATAACTTTTCCTCAGTTGTCCTTGACACCTTTACAAAAATTGATCATATATTAGGGAATAAAAACCAACTCACAAGCCAAATGCAGAAAAGCAGAAATATGTAAAAGAAAAATAAATACTGGAAAATTATTTTTTGAGACAAACTGATTTATTGGGAGAGCTATAAATCACAACATCATGTCAAAGACATGCCCAGTGAAATAAAAAACCCTGTGAATATGGAACTGTCCAAGCTTTTATAGTTCATGAAAAAGAGTCAAATTATACAAACTCTCCCTATAAAGGGAGTAGGGAATCAGCTGATGTTTCTTCTCAGGGAAGGGCAACCACCATCTGGTTTCCTTCTTTAAGAAAGTAAATTTCTTATCTTGTGGCCAATTATGTAAACTCTTTTCCATTTATGATAATACCCAAGGTTGTTCTATAGCTGAGGTGCCAAAATTCTCTAGTATTAGTTGCATATGTACAATTCCAGGATTCTAAAGGAATGTGCATTTGTGTATTTTTTAAGTAATTCAAGGGATTCTTTTTTGCTCACAATATGATTATTGATTACTGATTCTCATGCATTATTATAGAATTAACAAATTGGATTTATATGTACTATTAAATCTATGGTTCCAATTTATCATTATAAGATAGGGTATATAATAGGATTACATGCAGAGAATATTGTTCTAAAAATATATTAAACGATAAATGTAAGCTAATTAAAACTGATTAATTAGGTTAATTTTTACAAATGTTGAATGCATTCTTTCCCAACCACAATGTGTGAATTTTAAAACTATTCCACCCTAATCAGACTGTACTTTAGAAGATCTGATTTAGCTATTTCCTAATCAGTAACAATGGAGATACTTGGAATAACAGAATCAGGTCTTGGAAACTCTACATTTCTCCACCCATCTTAGTTTAACAAGATTAGGAAGGTCTGCATCAATCTCAAGATTTAATTATCTGAGTAAATGACCTTCAACAGACATGTGCAGAAAAATGGACAGACCCCTAGGCTGTCTTAAGTCAAGCTAAGAGATCATTGGTATAGATGAGACACAGGAAAGTGACATAAAACCATCTATATAAGGCATGTCACTTCCTCTCTCTTCCTCTTTCCCTGGAGAAGCCACTCTGGCTGAGAGTGTTCTAGGCATTTCTACATCTTGGAGTGTTGGGGGTGAGTTTGCCTTGAGCTGATTCAGGTTCAGGCATCTGAGTTTAGTCCTTCTTCTGGCATTCCAGCTGACTTCTTCCTCCTTCACACTCCAAACCCTTATTTCCTTATCTCCTGATCTCCCTGCCCAATACTAGGTGGGGGGGGGGGAAGAGGGAGAGAAAAAAACCTACTTCTTCTCCTTCTTCCTTCTCCTTAATCTCTTCCACTATCAATTAAATCACCATAAAAAATTCCTGACTTGGTTATTTTATTATTTGGGATTTCCCCTGGTGACCACTTAAATTTAGACTTTTCAGTCTCAACCATAATTTTAACCTTTACAAATGCAATAAGAAATATAGTCAATAAAGAAGTATGAAAATATGGATTTAAATTAATTAGAAACAAAACTATCTAATCCTAAAGAATAAACTGGCCAAAGATCAAATCACAGAAATAATCAATAATTTCATTAAAGAGAATGACAACAGTGAGACAACATACGAAAATTTAGGGGATGTAGCCAAAGCAGAACTTAGGGGAAAATTTATATTTCTAAAGGCTAATATTAGTTTAAAAGAGGAAGAACAGTTCAATGAACTAAGCATGAAACTTTAAACAAACTACAAAAAGAATAAATTTAAAATCTTGAGTTAAACACCAAATTATAAATTCTGACAATAAAAGAAGAGATTAATAAAATTGAAAGTAAAAAAAACCATTGAACTAATAATTAAATCTGGAAGTTGGCTTTAGAAAAAATACTGGCTAGTTTTATTTTAAAGAGAAGGAAGAAAACCAAATTATAAACAAATTAAAAAATGAATTCCTCAACAATGAAGATGAAATTAAAGGAATTATTATGATCTATAATGCCCAATTATATGCTAATAACTAATGATCTAAGTGAAATAAATGAATATTTTAAAAATATAAACTATCCAGATTAACAGAAGAAATAGAATACTTAATAATATATTAGAAAAAGAAATTGACCAGGATGGGTAGAGGAAAAAGAGATACAAAAAGTTGACTGAGGAAAAAAAACTCATTAGAAAGTAGAATTGGCCAAATGAAAAAGAAAATACAAAAGCTTACTGAAGAAAATAATGCTTTAAAAATGTTTTTGCAAGTAGAAGTTAATGACTCCAGAAACAATCAATAAAGTCAAAAGAAAAATTAGAAGAAAATGTGAAATGTCTCATTGGGAAAATAACTGACCTGGAAAATAGAGAGCTACTTAAAGAATTATTGGGATCCCTGAAAAACATGAGCAAAAAAACCCAAAAAAACCTGGATATAATATTTCAGGCAATTACCAAGGAAAACTGCATTGGTATCCTAGAATCTTAAAATAGAAATCAAAGGAATTCATTGGTCACTTGTTGACAGAGATCCCAGAAGGAAAAATTCCAGAAATATATAGTCAAATTCTAGAAATCCCTGACCCAAGTAAAAAATACTTCAAGTAGAAAGAAAGAAACAATTCAAATACTATGGAGCCATAATCAAGACAACATAAGATTTATCAGCTTCCACCCTAACCCTAAATGTTCAAAGGACTTGGAATATGATATTTTGGAAAGCAAAGGAACTAGTATTACAACCAAGAATTACCTACCCAGTAAAACTTAGTATAATCTTTTAAGGAAAAAAACATGGAAAGAAAAGAGGACAAATTGGGAGCTGTGGTGATCAGAAGCTAAACGCTTTTGAAATTGGACAGAATAAAAGGAAAAAAAGAAAAGGATAAACAAAAGGGAAAATAAGATGGAGAATAATACAAAATATTACTGGTAAAATTTTTTATGAATCTCTCTATAAAAGGCCTCAGTTCTCAAATATATAGAAAAATGAATTGAAAGTATGAGAATGCAAGTCATTCCCAATTGACAAACGATCAAAGGATAAGACCAAACTCTCAAAGAATTAAAGCTCTCCCTAGTTATACAAAATAAAATGCTCCAAATCACTATTCATTAGAGAAATGCAAATTAAAATAATTCTGAGGTACCACCCCTCATCTATCAGATTGAGTATTATGATATAAAAGGAAAAGGAAAAAATTTGGAGAATGTGTGGGAAAATTGGGACACTAATGCACTTCTGGGGAAATTGTGAACAAATTCAAACATTCTAGAGAGCAATTTGAGTCTATACCCAAAGGGCTGTCAACAGTACATACTTTTTTAAAACTAGCAATACTGTTATCAGATTTGTATCCTAAAGAAATGAAAAATAAAAAGGGGAAGGGCTTATATGTACAGAAATATTTAAAGCAGCTCTTTTTGAGGAGGTTAAGAATTAGAAAATGAGGAGATATCCATCAATTGAAGAACAGCTGAGTAACTTACAGGATATGATTATAATGGAATACTACTATGCTATAAGAAATGGCAAGCAGGAAAAACTCAGAAAACCATGGAAGGACTAACATGAACTGAAGCAGAATAAAATAAGCAAAAATCACAGAACATTTTACACAATGCCAAGAATACTATACAATGAACAATTGTGAATAACATGGCTATTCTCATCAAAACATTGATCCAAAACAACCCAAAAGTATGTACAAAAAAAAATGTCCTCTGTTTGCAGACAAAGAATTGATGGTCTCAATCTAGACCAAAGCAAGCTCTTTTCATTTTCTTTCTTAAATTTTTGTCCAAATTTATTTCCAAAAATAAGGAAAATTTAAAAATTAAAATAGAAAAATGTTTACCTGATTGCACATATAAAATTGAGACTATCCCAGCAGGGGTGATGGAAGAATGGAAGGGAATTTGAGACTCCAGACTATTTTTAAAATATTAGAAACTGTTTTTCCATATAATTGGGGAGAAATTAAATATAAACTTAAAAATAAAATAAGGAAAAAATAGTTTTGAAAAGAGAAAAAAATCAATTGAACTACAAATAAGCTCCCTAAGAAAAAATTCTTAGGATTAATTGAATTTACAAGTGAATCCTACCAACCATTGATACAAGAAGAACATAAAGAAAGAAAGAAAATTATAGACCAATTTTACTAATAAATATTGACACAAAATTATAAATGCAATACTAGTAAGAAAATTATAGCAATATAGCAGGTAGGATTTATTTATGCCAGGAATGCAGGGATGGTTCAATATTAGGAAAACTGACAGTATAATTGACCATATCGATAATAAAAATCATATGACTGTGTTAATAAATATAGGAAAGGCTTTTGTAAAAATATAACACTCATTCCTATTAAAAACATTTGAAAGCATAGGAATAAATGGAGCTTTCCTTAAAATGATAAGTAGTATATGTCTAAAATCACCAGCAAGTATTATCTATAATAGGAATAAGCTATGCCTTCCAACTATATCAGAAGTGAAGCAAAGATGACCATTATCACCACTATTATTCAATAATATTATTCAATATTATGCTAAAAATGCTAGCTATAGCAAAAGAAATTAAAGGAATTAGAATAGGCAATAAGGAAACAAAACTCACTCTTTGCAGTTTATATGATGGTATGCTTAAAGAATCCTTGAGAATCAGCTAAAAAACTTGTAGAAACAATTAACTTTAGCAAAGTTGCAGAAAGTAAAAAAAAAAGAAATCATCAGTATTTCTGTATATTTCAAAGTCTAGCAGAAAGAGATAGATAAAAATTCCATTTAAAATAATGATAGACAATATAAAGTCCTTGGGAGTCTACTTAACTGTGACAAAACCAGAGGCTCTATGAACACAATTATAAAATACTTTTCATACAAATAAAGTCAGATCTAAACAACTAGAAAAAAAAATAATTGCTTATGGATAGGTAGAACAAATATTTAAAAAAGATGGCAATTTTACCTAAAATTAATTCCTTTCTTTAGGGCCATAACAATCAAGCTACCAAATAATTATTTTATAGAACTGGGGGCAGTTAATTAGTACAATGGGAAGAGCACTGGACCTGGAATAGGGCAAACTAATCTTCAAGAGTTCAAATCCAGCCTCAGACACTTAATAGTGTAAGTCACTTGACTCTGTTTGCTCAGTTCCTCATCTATAAAATGAGCTGGAGAAGGAAATGGCAAGCCACTCCAGCATCTTTGCTAAGAAAATTCCAAAATGGGGTCACAAAGAGTTGGACCAACCAAGCAACAATAGAAACATAATAAAATTTAAAAAAATATCAAGGGAATAATAAAGGAAAAAATTTAAGGAAAATAATTTAGCAGTAACAGATCTCAAACTGTATTACAAGGTGGAAATCATCAAAATAATCTGGTATGGATAAAGAAATAGACTGGTAGATCAGTGGAATAGATTAGTTATACAATACATAATAGTAAATAACTATAGTTATCTTTGGAAAATAGATTAGCAGAAAATAGGTATCAAACATTATCTCACAAAGCATAGTAAGACAAGATCAAAATGGGTTCTACTTTATATGTATTTATACTTATATGAGGTGATACAAAGTCAAGCAAACAGAACCAAGAGACCATTGTACAACACATAAGCAAATTAGGGGAGTATAAATATTTTTACTTGTAATATCTATAGATAGGGGAAGAATTTATGACCAAACAAGAGACTGAATGGATCATAGGCTATAAAATGGATAATTTAGATAACATTAAATTGAATTAAATTAAAAATCAAATTGAAAAGGTTTTCTAAAGACAAAACCAGTGCAGTCAAAATTGAAGGAAAATAGGAAACTGGAAAAAAGAAATTTCAGCAAGTCTCAGCGTTAAAAAACTAATTTCTTAAATATTTTGTTTTTCAATTTAATGTATCAAAATTATCAGTTCGTGATCCATTCAGTCTCTTTTTTGGTCATAAATTCTCTTGACCTCTGGCAAAACTCCTTGACTCCAGAAGAACCACACTTGCTCAAAATGAGGTTGGAATACTCCATCTGGAAATGTCACAAAGAACACAAATTGGAGAATCAGGAGAAAGTACAGCTTTTTTTTCTGGGAATGCAGAGCAAGAAGGTATGTATAGCCTTGGTTCTCAATCTTTGGCAGAAAAGGCAAAGTGGTTGGCCACATGAGGCTGGTCTTTTTTTCTGGCCCAATTTTTGTTATTTAATAATATATATATATATATAAATTAAGATACATTCTTCAGTTGAAAAACAGCCAAAGCAATTTTCTGTTGTTTTATGAAAAAAAAATATGTGAAGATTAAATTAACTCCCCTGCCCATTTTTAGATTTAATCACCAAAAGTGTAAATATCCCACTTAATCTTTGAGTGGGGTAGGTCTGTGACCCACTTGTGTGATTGTAGATGACAAATCAGAATCAAACTGACTGCCAACGGGCAGTCCTAAGCAAAGTTTCAACTGTTATTGGTAGACATAAAAGTGAAGGAAGGAAGGCACAGGAGTGACTTTAAAAAGAAAGTGTCTTTAAAAGGGAGTTACAACTTCCTGTGGGGACTACTTCTTCTGGAGTTCTTTGTGCTTTGAGACTTCTGACTATTCTCATTCTTAGGAGTTCTGAGTTTGAGTTGGAGGCTGATAAAGAATCTGCTGACTGGACCTGAGATCCTGTTCCTGGTGAGACTGTTCTTAAATCTCTCCCTTTGTACTGACATGTGGTAAGTAAAAGAGCTGACTCCTTTCCTGGATTTTCTGAGGAGACTAGCCTCTGGAGAGACTTATCCTCTTGAGAGAAGTTCCCTGCATCCCCAGGTTCTCAGCTCAAGGCCAAAGCTTCTCCAGCTAAGCCCCGTCTGGGTTGAGCCACGGATCGGAGCAAAATACTTAGTGTGTAGGCTAGACATCTTACCCTATCCTCTCTCATTTTCTTACTTTCACTCTTTCTATATTTTGTAAATAAATTGTGAAATAAATATCTTTGGAATTAATTAAATTCCTGGTGACACTATTCTTGAATAATCCAGTCCAACCTTCTATATAACCCCCTCTCTTTTTCCCCCTTACAAATGCCCTATGTCACTACTGTGTAAGAGGAAGTTTAAGGGGACCTTGAAATATCAAGGTATACCCTCTTTAACTACTGTTCAAAAAGACCAACAAAAACCATCTTTAAAATGGAGTATTGTAGGACTTAAATTAATGTCGAATACTTCAAGTATTATTTTTATAATGTTTACTATCTGACAAAATAGAAGCATGTGACTAAGTTTTTTTTTTTACCTGCTCAAAATTCCTCTCTCCACCAAAACCACCAGAGAAAGGAAAGAGAGAGAGACACTGAACACCATGGAATTTATATCTTTTATAACAACTGGAATTGAGTAGGGTTCTTGGAATCATAGTTTTTCTGGGGATTGTAGTTTTTAGGGTAACAGATTCTAATTACACAGTATATCTAAGTGAGAGAGATATGTGAAGCAATGTCTCACATCATGGACCTAAGATAATGTTCTCCAGATTTTCAGAGAGTGATATGTGCCCATGCCTCAAGTCATTGGCAAGAGGCAGAATGACCACTGAAAAAAAACAGAAAAAACTCTTAACTTATAGGAAAATGCAATAGACTTATTTTATACATTCAAGCCATCCTTCAAATTAAAATTGTAAAGAAATGGTCAAAGTTAGAGACAGAGGTTTTAATTCAGAAATAAAGGACAGAAATATTAATTTGAATAGCTTTACAATGGATACAAAGAGAGAATGAATTTAAGGCTGGATTATCTGGGAGAGGCTGATGTCCTACAATGAATGCAAGGGGATCATTCCAGCCATTGGGCTTTACCATCTTGGGAGAGGTTTCTGATACAATGGGAGATACTTCTAAAACAAAAAGGTACTTAAAATTTGATTATTGGGTAAGTCATGTTCTAATACAAAGTCAGTCTGGGACAGCTCTTTAAGGCAAGTCCCCAGACAAACTCCAAAGATCCATTCCAAAGGCTATAAGGCCTTTGTCCTACTGGGAGAAGGATAGGGTGGAGTAATCTTGTCTTGGAAAAGAAATGGATGGGGTGGGGTGGTGGGAACCAGCTTTACTAACTTTTTGGAGATATTAATAACTATTACCTTGAGAATGACACACTAACTTCTCACTCCACATGCTACTCATTAGAAAAATGCAAATTTAAACAATTCTGAGGTACTACCTCACAACCAATCAAACTTACTAACATGACACAAAAGAAAAATAAATGTTGTAGGGGATATGGGAAAATTGGGACACTAATGTGTGTGGAAGAGTTGTGAGCTCTACTATTCTAGAGAGTAATTTGGATTTATATCTAAAATGTTATCCAACTGCATATCTTTTAACTCAGAAATACTACTTGTAGGTCTGCATCCCAAAGAGTTCAAAGAAGAAGAAAAAGAACTTATGTGTACAAAAATATTTATGACAACTCTTTATGTGTTAACAAAGAATTGGAAACTGAAAGGATGCCAACATTTAGGCAAAGACTGAACAAGTTGTGGTGTATGATTGTTATGAAATCCTATTGTGCTCTAAGAAATGATGAGCAGGATGGTTTCAGAAAAACCTAGTAAGACTTATATGAACTGGTGCAAAGTGAAGTGAACAAAACCAAAAGACCATTATACATAGTATCATCCATATTGATAGGTTTATCAAGTGTGAAAGATTTAGCTATTCTGGTCAACAAAATAATTCAAGATAATTCCAAAGGACTTATGAGGAAAAATGCTATCCACCTCTAGGGAAAGAACTGATACAGTCTGAATAAAGATCAAAGCATCCTTTTAAAAATTTCTTTATTTTTCTTTGATTTGTTTGTTTTATTTTCTTGTTTTCTTTGTTTATTTTGGTCTATGTTTTCTTTTGCAATATTGTTATTAATGTGAAAATGTTTCACATGACTTCCCATTTTTATCTATATTAAATTGCTTACCTATATCAATTAGACTTTCCTCTTAGACCTTTCTACATCTCATGTACTTTTCAATCTTGTGACACTGGTTTTCTGACTGTTCCACCAAAAAGACAGTCCATCTCTCAGCCACAGGCATTATCTCTGACTCTCTTCCATGCCTATTATACTATCCCTCTTCTTCTCTATCTACTGACATCCCTAGCTTTTAAGTTTCAGTTTAAATCTCTTCTTTTACAGAAAGCTTTCCTCAATCCCTCTTAATTAAAATGTCTTTTCTCTGTTAATTACTTCTTATAGCTTGCTTTATATATTTGTTTGCATGTTTTAACCCATTCAATTATAAGCGACTTGAGAACAGGGACTCTCTTTACTTCTTTTTGTAACCCCAGCACTTAGCACAATACCTGGCACATAAATGGACCTAATGATTAATGATTTAGTGATAATGTAATATTTTTCTAGACATCAGAGCTTGTACCAGGATGCTGATTGTGTGAGTGGAGAGAAGAGGGAGTAAAGTGAATATTGCAGGAATTTATGAGTCTTCCTCTGGGGCTGAATCTCAGACACTGACAATGTGTAATGTGATTTGTTTTTGTGTTCCTAAGAAAAAAGGGACCCCTTAAATAAAGTAACAAAAGGATTTTGGGGGTTGGGGAAGGCACTTAGCTCTAATGATTTAAAACTTTCTACTAGTACCTGAGGGCTTCATCTAAACTGTTGAGATTATAAGAATTATAGCTGACATTGATAATATTCTAATTATTCAGATCACATTCTTCCTAAATGTGAAGCAGGTATTTCACATACTGCCATTCATATTTTACAGATAAAGTTCACAGGGATTGGTCACTTCCCTAATGTCACAACATAATAAATATGATAGTCAGAAACTAAAGGCAGATCTTCAAACTCCAAATCCTGTGGATTTTTTCCTACCTTGCCATAGAAGAGGGTAGTTGCCACTGATGAGAATTTGACCTAAACTAAGCTAATTAAACATTGTTGATATAGCTTAGAGGCTTTCTTGTGTCCCTGTGCAGCATGAAGACTGACTTTCTAGGATTAGCAAACTCAAATCTACAAAATAAGCCAACATAGAACATTAAATCATCTCAAGGTTTGTCACTACTAGAGCAGCTCTAGCTAGCTGAATCCAGTACTATAATTCTTACAAGGCCATTTTGAAGACATTTATAAACTGATAATTATTAAATGAGCAGAACGAGGAGAATAATTTATATAATAACAATATTTTTGAAAGAGATAAAAAATATGATCAATACAAACACTATCCATGATGCCAGAGGACAGATGATGAAACAAACAATCCATCTCCTATCAGAGAGGTGATAGATTTAGAATGCAAAATGAGACATATATGTAACTTAGTTTATATGCACCTAACTTGGAGTCAACCTACTTCTGGACAAAGACATCCTATATTCATTGTAATTTTGGTGGCAATAGGCTCTTTCCATTAGCTGCATAGCTGGAACAGGCTAAATCTTTAAAACCATAAGATTAAGATAAATCATGCTTTTTTTTTCCCTTGCACTATTCCAGAAAGAGTAAAAATCCTATTTACTTACATAAAGCTCACCATGAACTGAACTGATGAGAGAGGAAAGGATTCCTTCCTTACTTTTCTTCTTTTGTTTTGTGGTCCCTAGAAATGGACTTGGGAATTTTTGTGTATGTGTTTTGTTTATTCTTTTTGGTTCCAGGCTTAGGAGTTAGGATCCCCACTGAACCTAAAAACTCAACCAACTAAATGTGATCTTGATGTTATAAATAATCTACCAGAGGCCCTGAAAAGCCAAGGATCCCAGGTTTTAACACTGGCAAGGGCTTGCACTTCTAACGTAGTGAGAATATGCTCTATGAGAAAGGAGCTAACCTGTAGACCCAATGATCTCCCTAGAGCATGATGTACTGAAGAGGCAAATTATGCCCTTCCAGGTACTGAGGGGGGAAAAGTGTATGTTTATACTTGTTATACAAAAGAATTAGAAAACAGGCAGATGCTAATCAATTATGGAATGGATGAACAAGTTGTGGCAAATGATTGAAATGGAGTACAATTATGCTATAAGAAATGATAAAGGAGGTAGTTTCAGATAAACATGGCAAAATGTATATGAAATATCATATTTAATATATAAATATAAAATAATGCACAAGCATATAAGTAAAACGTATAATATATGTTTAAAATAAAAATAAAATTTGATGAAAAGTGAAGAATCAGAAAATAATTTTGTGTAAGAGGAACAATGTTGTAATGATGATCAATTGTAATAGAGTTGATCAGTAAAAATAATACAAAACATTTCCAAAGGACTCATGATGAAAAAAAAAATGTTATCCAACAGCAGGAAAAGAACTTAGAAGCATTTTTTGCTTTATTATTTTTTCAATATGACTAATATGGAAATATGCCTTGCATGATTTCACTTCTACCATTGATATGAGTGAGGGAAAGAGTGGGAGGGAGGGAAAGAATTTGGAGCTCAAAATTTAAAAATAAAGGATGTTAAAAATAATTAAATAACAATTTTTTTAAATAATGCATGAAATTTGGATTTAGGAAGACCTTTGTTCAAACCCTGCCCAGCACACTTATTGGCAGTAATACTGGGCATGTCATTTAACCTCTCTGTGGTTTAATTTCCTCACATACACAATGGAAATAATAATAACACCTACCTCACAGGGATAGTATGTAGATCAAATGAGTTGAGATATATAACATGTCTTACAAACCTTAAAAATCATATACATGCTAGCTATTTGTTATGTTTCACAGGGTCAAACAAGGAGTGAGTTGACGCCAAAGAAATTTATGGAACTAGAAACATCTGAAAGGCATCAAAGTTCAGACAGCTTACAGTGCTCTAAATGGATGAAATTCATATTCTGAGAGGTCAAAGAAGATAATGTAGCCATATTTATTTAGCAGAAAACACAGATGTGCTCTGGTCTTATGGCAGAAACTACTGGCTTTTTTTCCTTCAAATTCTGACAATTTGTACAAATTGATATTGGCTTAATACCTTTTGATTCTTAAGTAAGAGTCAAGCTTATAAATATTTTCTATTAAAATTTTGGGATAATGACAATAAGTTAATGCTTTCTAAGATTATTAGGCATTTTGCATGAATAGAAATTCCCTGACCAAAGGCAATTTTGGAGGAAATAACAGCTCTGTTCATCAGATGCAGATAAAAATGGAACTGTAGACCTTGTTACAAAATATCACCGAAAAATCCATTGAGACAAGAAGAATAATGTGGATATGAAGATCATTAATTTAGGAGGACTGTGTCACAACTCTCCTCATATCACTTTACTAACAATGTGGAACAAAACACTCAAATCTCATGGTAGTCACAGCAACAGGACAGAAGGCTTCACAATTATCATGGCATTCTAAATCATAGTGAAAAATCCACCCTTGTGCATGCTAATGAAATCAATGCATTTAAAGATAAGCAACTGTGGAATTCACCATAATATCTGACTTCTCAATTTTAAAGACTATTCAAAGGCAGTCCCCCAAATCAAATATTTTTCCAGTAATCACCCCAAAGTAATAGTGTGACTATTTCCGCTTTTGTTCCTCAAATAACAACGTGGCTAAAACACCTACCAATTAAAAAATATTTCTTTACCATTCCATCATCTTTATAGATATTCAAATTATTATACATCAAACACTGAGAACACTGTGACATATCTCACTCAGTACAGCGTCACTTTTTTTTTCCATCAGAATAAAGGAAAATCAAAGAAATGCCCACCTAGCACAGTATCAGGTATTTTAATGAACATGATGAATGCTAATTCATTATAATATTTTATTAGAATTTCCTTCCATTAGGTCTTTAATTTTTTAAAAAGTAATCATAGAAACAGAGATTTAAAAGTAGAAGAGACATTAAAGGTCACCTAGACCAGTGTTCTCATTTTACACATGAATTAACTGAGACCCAAAGAAGTTGAATGATTTAAATAGCATCACAGAGGTAATAAGCAGAAGAAACAACATTTGAGCTCATCTTCTTATTTCAAATCTAGTTCTTATTTACTCTACTATGTTGCCTTCCAGAATTACCTCTATAATCATAATTTTATATGGAGTCTCCCTAACCCCCAAAATGAAAATTAACTATAAAAGGCCCTTTGAGCTAGTTCAATATATTCAACTTAATTCCTTTAATTTTTTTTTGTATATAAGGTTGATCAACAATCAGTAATTTTCTATATCTGGGATTATCAAGGAATAAATTGTGTACATAGGTCAGTTTCCTAGATGATTAAACATGAAACTCAATGAACCTGGAAGAAAAATAAAATTACAAAATCACACTGTGTTTACTACAGTTTTATATTACTTACTTTCAATTGGACCTTTACTGCAGCAAGATAATCTTTTTATACATTCCTAATTGATTCATTATCCCACCCACTACAAAATATTTTCTAAAACTATCCATTCAGTCTCAAACCTCCCAAGGCTCTTTCTCCCCCACTCCTCACATTTCAATGAAGAAAAATTGAGGCCATTTATGGAGAGGTCACTTTCTTACTTCTTCCTCATCTCATATTATTTAGATTCTTCCTCCCACTAGCTCCTTCTTTATCCCAGACTTACATGGTGAGTCTTTGCCAAGGCAAACTCTTCTATATCCATAAGTAATCTCATTCTATCTTGTCTTTCCAGTGGATTGCCCTCACTTTCATCACCACAATCATTAATCTTTACTCTCTCCTTGTCTGCTGACTGCACCTATACTACTTACAGAATCATGTCTCAGCAATCTGGTATGTCCCTTGTCCCTTTCATGGTAAAACTTTTTGAGACAGTTATCTATAAATTGGTGTCTTGAATTCCTGTCATCTTACTCCTTAATTCTTTGTGGTCTGGATTTGGACCTCATAATTCAATTAAACTAGTTATCAATGACCTCAATGATCAATTATAATGCCCATTTCTCAACTTTCATCCCTCTTGTCCTTTATGCAGTCTTTGACATTATAACATCTTCTTCTTGAGACTAAATTTTCCCCAAGTCTTTGAGGCATTACTATCTTCTACTTGTTTGTTTGCTGTTTCTCAATCTCTTCTCCTAGATCTTTATCCAGATCACACCTGCTAACACTGCTTATCCCCTAGGTTCTATTCTGAACTCATTCTCTTCCCCTCCTCTTTCATAAAATTTTGCTTTGGCAATCTTAGCAGCTGCCATGAATTCAATTTTCCTTTCTATATAGATGATTTTTCAATCTATTCATGTAACTCTAACTTCTCTCCTTGCTTCAATTTTGTATCTCTAACTGCTGGACATGTTGAACTGTCCTATAGACATCTTAAACTCTGCCTTTCCAAAACTCAACCCATTATATATTTTTCCCCTACTAACTTTTTTTCCTTTTCTTAACCTCTCTGTTAATGCTGTGGGCACAGCATCTGCCAATCATCCAACTCAAAAGTCAGGTGTGATCCTTGACACCTCACTCTCTTTCACCACTGATAATGTTGTCCTTTCTATTAATTTTGCCTTTATGATATCTCTTGTATATAATATAATTTGCTCTCCTCTGACACTCCTAATATCTTAACATAGTGAGTATAGACTAATATTGAAGGAGCTTTCTAATTGGCCTCTTTACCTCAAATGTCTTTCTATTCCATTCTATCTTCTGTTCAGCTATTAATGTGATCTTCCAAAGAGCAGTTCTGACCCTGTCACCTCCCCTTATCCACCACTCAATAAATTTCATTAGCTCACTCTTGTCTCAAGGTTAAAAAACTTTTAAAATCCTATTTGGTTCTTAAATTCCTTCAAAACTTTGCCCATTCCAACCATTCTAGACTTCTTTTATTTTACTCCTATTCATATAATCTATCATTCAGTAATTTTGGCTACCTTGCTTTTCTTTACACAAGAAACTCCATTTCCTAACTTTGTATTTTCACAACTTGCCCTTCATGTCTTTAATTCTTTCCCTTTTTATAACCGTCTCCTTACATTCCTTGTTTTCTTCAAACCTCAGCTAAAATTGAACATTTTTCATGAAGCTATTCCTGATCTTCCCTAAAGTCAATGTGTTTTCACAATAAAATGATCCCTAAAATATTTTTAATACTTCTTTGTACATGGTTTCCCAAGTACTTAGTACAGTACTAAGCAAATGGTTGATGCTTAATAAGTGATTATTGACTTGACTTTTTTCTTATGTTTTCTATATTCTCTTAGATTATCAATCTGTCAGCTGACCTCTATTCCTATCTTTAGTGGTTTAGTGTGTTGGTTCAAATATGATGTAGGAATAACCAAATTTGTTGAAATTATGTCTATATTAAGAATAAATGGATTTGGAGGGAGACAAGTAATGGAGAAACTCTCTTGATTAAAGAATGCAGTTTTTATTTATTCGTGTATAGTCTTTGAGATAACCATTTTGAATGCTTAGAAATCTTTTATTTAATGCAAGACATTTTCAGAGCTTCCCTTCTAATAAGTCTTTGGGACCAGCTTCCTCCCTGGTATGTTTAATGATTGAGAGGTTTAGAAAATACAATGATAAGGCATCCCCCCCCATTATCTAGAGATCTTGATCATTCTCAGATATGAAGTTATGAATATTCAACAAAAGACATTTTACAAATGTATAGTGACCTGTTTTACCTAAGATCAGGAAAGAACAAGCTCAAAAGAGAGAAATCAAAATGCCTAGGTTCAGGATTGTCTAAGTAGCTATGTGTTTTAGTTTCCATAACTTCATCATATATGACTGGGCTAGTTGTGAAGGACCCAGAAAACTGCCCCATCATTAATCTTGAGATGAAATTCAATACAGTGTAACATACTTAAACTTAGAAAGGAAAATATTGGCAATAAAACAGTTTAATCCTTTTTATGCAGCAACTGAATCATTAGCTTTTCTGACTGAGCAGTCAGTTAGGGAACACTTTTTCAACTGAGTGCAAGCCACTCAGGAATGAATCATGAATCATACATCCATTAGCAAAAGTATTCCTCAAAGCTCTTGCTCATTCAAGTAGAAGCAAAAAGAGTATCATTGTGTATGTACCAATGAGCTAGAGGGATGGCCTCCACTACATTTACTGAATCTATAGTTGTCACCTTTGTTCAGGATAGTTAGGATTAGTTGTTAAGTAACTTCCAGTTGTGTGGCTTTTTTATATTTGATGAAAGCTGAACTTGAGGACAATGAAGATGAGAAAACAGGGAAGGAGAGAAGACTAAAAGAAGGATGGAAGGAAGGAAGGAGGGAAGGAAGGATGGAAGGAACAAAGGAGGGAAGGAAGAAAGGAAGGAAGGAAGGAAGGAAGGAAGGAAGGAAGGAAGGAAGGAAGGAAGGAAGGAAGGAAGGAAGGAAGGAAGGAAGGAAGGAAGTCAGCCAATTTATTGGACTCTTTGGGCTACCTTATATAATCACAGGCTTAAGTTTTTCTTTAATCCTATAGTTAATGAAAAAGTGAGTAAGATGTCATGAAACTTTTCATTTCTTGTTACCCAGCAATCTAACTATTATGCATACATTATAAAAAAAGTCAATTACAAAAAGAATAGTCCTATGAATAATTCTTTGTGGTAGAAAAAATGGAAATAGTATGAATGTACATCTATTGGAGCAAATTTAATGAAATAACTGCACCATAAGAAATTACTAATATGAGAAATTCAGAGAAAGAGAGGGTAGACCTCCATCAAGAATGAAGAAAATAGACCCAAGACAACAACATGCATAATAACTACAATGATGTAAAAGGTAACAACACTAAAAGACAATCAAAATCTGATGAATTGTGAAATCTCAATCAAGGAAAACATAATAAAACACAATAAGTATATCTCTCTCCAGTTGGGTAACTTCAAATGTTTAACGCATTATATTCCATCTGACATGCTCACTAGTTTTGCTTAAATGTTTCTCTTTGTTAAAAGGAAGGATTTGATCCAGGGAACATTTTTTAAAAGGCAAGAATAGAATTCTTATAAAAAACATTCTGCTCAGGAAAAAATAAATTTCCCAAAAGAGGAAAGTGGTTTGCTGAATATTAGGTATCATTGTTTCATACCTGTAAATATCTATGTATATGGGAAGAGAGCAAAGGGACAGAAAAGCAGCTAACAGTTTTGTAAATAGCTACTTTTCCTGTCTCTAAAGGAATTTAAATGCTGACCCAAAGGTTACCAAATCAAGCAGTGAATATGTCAGGGAATCAATTTAACGCTACACAACTCATTCTCATTGGTAATTCCTGCTAATATCACTGGAAGTCAATCACTTCTAATTATTGAACTTTATTATTTAGATCATAAGGAGGCAAACCTCCAAGAGGAGTAAATTTATTTATTCAATTTGAACCTAACACTCATGCTAATCTTTCTAATTTAATTATTTTTGTATACCTATAGCTAATATATCACAATTTAATTGTAAAATATGATGTAGAACAAGAGTTCCTATAGGCAGAGATCAGAACAAAATGAGAAACAGAGACTAATATAGATAGGTAAAGATTTCATATTCACCATTTAAATATTTTAAAATACAATTATTTGAGAATCTAGCAGAAGAAAGGGGACAAATGGCTGGTTAAAAATGAGTGGCTCTGATTCACCTGAGGAAAAGGGCAAGTCATTAATTTGAGTTGGCAGCTCTCTCTTTCAATTTAGAGATTGAGCCAATTGAGCCAAATGAAGCATGGAACTTTTTAAGGATGCTCTTTAATTATGGTAGCATCTATACTGCTACTAATACCACCCTACATTCTGAAATTTAGAATGCATTTGCTATTGAGTAAGAAAAAGTCAATAACATCAATAGCACATTGCTCACCTTATTCCTTTTTCTTCACATTATATGCTTGTGTATATGTGTGTGCATGTATATATTAATAGATTTTGTGTGAAACAGTCATCTATCAAAATTCTATAGCTATTATTTTTTTTGGAAATTTTTATCTAATTAATTAATTTAGAATATTTTTCCATGGTTACAAGATTCATGTTCTTTCCCTCCCCTCCTTCCAGTCCCCTCCCATAGCCAACACACAATTCCACTGGGTTTTACATATGTCATTGACCAAGACCTATTTCCACATTATTTTTTTAAACACTTACCTTCTGTCTTAGAGCCAATACTGTGTATTGTATTGTATTGGCTCCAAGGCAGAAGAGTGGTAAGGGCTAGGCAATGGGTGTCAAGTGACTTGCCCAGGGTCACACAGCTGGGAAGTGTCTGAGGCCAGATTTGAACCTAGGACCTCCTGTCTCTAGGCCTGGCTCTCAATCCACTGAGCTACCCAGCTGCCCCTCCCCCCCATTTCCACATTATTGATATTTGTACTAGGGTGATCATTTAGAGTCTATATCCCTATATCCCCAATCATATCCCCATAAACCCATGTGATCAAGAAGTTGTTTTTCTTCTGTGTTTCTATTACCATAGTTCTTCCTCTGAATGTGGATAGCATTCTTTATCATGTCTCTCAGAATTGTCCTGGATTATTGCACTGCTGCTAGTAGAGAAGTCCATTACATTAAATTGTACCATAGTGTATCAGTCTCTGTGTATAATAATGTTCTCCTGGTTCTGCTCCTTTCACTCTGCATCAATTCCTGAAAGTCATTCCAGTTCATATGGAATTCTTCCAGTTCATTATTCCTTTCAGCACAATAGTATTCCATCACCAACAGATGCCACAATTTACTTAGTCATTCCCCAATCAAAGGGCATCTCCCCATTCTCCAATTTTTTGCCACCACAAAGAGCACAGGTATGAATATTCTTGCACAAGTCTTTTTCCTTATTATCACTTTGGAGTATAAACCCAGCAGTACTCTGGCTGGATCAAAGGGCAGACAGTCTTTTAGTGCCCTTTGGGCATAGTTTAAAATTGCCCTCCAGCCCTCCAGAATGGTTGGATCAATTCACAATTCTACCAGTAATGTATTAATGTCCCAATTTTGCCACACCCTCTCCATCATTTATTACTTTCCTTTGCTGTCGTGTTAGCCAATCTGCTAGGTGTGAGGTGGTACCTCAGAGTTGTTTTGATTTGCATTTCTCCAATTATAAGAGATTTAGAACACCTTTTAATGTGCTTATTGATAGTTTTGATTTCTTTACCTGAAAATTGCCTATTCATTTCCCTTGTCCATTTATCGATTGGGGAATGACTTGGTTTTATGTACAATTGATTTAGCTCCTTATAAATTTGAGTAATTAGATCTTTGTCAAAGGTTTTTGTTATAAAGATTTTTTTTTTCCCAATTTGTTGCTTCTCTTCTAAATTTAAATTTTTAAAAAACCTTTTGAATTTAATGTAATAAAAATTATTTATTTTATATTTTGAAATTTTTTTCTAACTCTTGCTTGGTATTAAAATCTTTCCTTTACCAAAGATCTGACAAGTATACTATTTTGTAACTATTCTTTAGAAAAGAAAATTTTACTTTAAAAATCAATTTTTTTAATGTTTTTGCTATTTTATTTAGGCTAATCCAATTGGAATGCTCTCTCAGCCTCCTAGATTCTCTAGCTTCCTTCAAATCTAGCTAAAGACCTACAATATTCAAGAAACCATTCCCCCATCCTCCTTAATCTTAGTGCCTTCTCTCTGTAATTATCTTTAATATATATCTTGTATATATTTTGTTCATAGATAGTCATTTTCATGTTTTCTCCCTCTTTAGAAAGTAAACTTCTTGGGAGTACGGATAGTTATATTTTGTTTTTGCTTTTTGTATTGTGTTTCTGTACATACCCAGAGCTTTGCCTGGTACAAAGTAGGCATTTATAATAAATGCTAGTTTATGAGAAAATACCTGGATGAGATTTTGAGGAGTTATGATTAGTTAAGATGAATACATATGCACATTGATTGAATTACTGATTTTTCAAAGCTTCAAAGTATTATAGGAAGTATTATCATATAAACATTATCATTTTTCATTAAAAAGTTAGCAATTCTTTTATTTTATTAAATTGCTGTTTCTGAATTTTTCATTTTATAATTCCACTAATAAATAAAAAAGATAAATGGATAAAGCTAAAAATGGGAATTTTCTATTTGACTTTTGTAAAAACAGTAATTGTGAATATTTGGGATGTTTAATTTTTTTAAAACTATCACTTAAAAGACTAAATTAAATATGAAAACTGATGACTTAGTTTACATAAAAAGATTGAGTATAAAAATTTCTTATTAACATGTATACTTGATTCATTTTCATTTACTTTATTAAGAAAGATATCAATAATATTAAGTTACACATACATGACATTTTAAATTATTTTCCTAATATTTCATTGTATGTATGTATGGAATGTGTCTTGGCATTTACAATGTTAGGAAGGAGATATGACAGTATAATTTGGCATAATAAAAATGTAGTTTGATTATATAAAATCAGATTTTTGTTTTACCCTGATCAAAGATAAAAATTGCAAAGGATCTTTGAAGTCAGCAAGCTTAGCCCTTTCATTTGAGAAAAGAGAGGGATTTAAATGGTCAAGTGATGTGGCCAAAGTCACTCACCTAATAGGTATGTAAGGAACCAGATCTTCCAAACTGCATGTCCATTACATTATGCACTACACCAGGTTGCCTCTCAAAGTACTCAGTGTTAATGCATCTGTTACATTAATTTGGATTATACATACTTGGGAAAATTGTAGTTAAGTTGAGTCACAAGATGCCCCTCTTCTTCATCTCCAATTCCTCTCTTGGTCATTTCTCACATAAAATCAATTCTCACAT